>NC_050102.1:43404701-44017201 GCF_902167145.1 Zea mays
TTCCCGCCTCCGTCCGCCTCTGCCTCTCTCATCACGAGCAACCTCCCACCGGCCCCAAGCGGCACCGACGCGCCGCCACTTCGCATCCTGCCTTTTCTGCAGCCGCGCGGGGTCGTGCCAAGAAGATTCCCATCGCGGACACCGATGAGCCCGCCGCCGGAGTCCGCGTCACCGATCGCGGCATCTCTTACCGCCTCGATGGCGCGCCATTTGAGTTTCAGTATAGCTACACTGAGGCCCCACGCGCACGCCCCGTAGCGCTCCGTGAGGCCCCGTTCATGCCGTTCGGGCCCGAGGCCACGCCACGCCCCTGGACGGGAAGGAAGCCGCTGCCAAAGAGCCGCAAGGAGCTTCCGGAGTTTGACTCGTTCGTGCTGCCAGCACCGGGGAAGAAGGGGGTGAAGCCCGTGCAGTCACCGGGTCCGTTCCTCGCCGGTATGGAGCCGAGATACCAATCGGTGTCCAGGGAGGACATACTCGGGGAGCCCCTAACCAAGGAAGAGGTCTCCGAACTCGTGAAAGGGAGCCTCAAATCCAAACGGCAACTCAATATGGGTGGGTTCCCTCTCTTGCTGCGGATTCAACTGTGTTGCCGGATTAGGATGTGGATTGTTGGTACATGTTGGCCTGCTGCGGGTTATGAATCTTTAATTGGTCGCACTTGGAGTTCTGCCTGCTGTCATTTATAGGCTTCTTTTGACTTCTGCAGGCAGGGATGGTTTGACACACAATATGTTGGAGAACATTCATTCACATTGGAAGAGGAAAAGAGTTTGCAAGATAAAGTGCAAAGGTGTCTGTACAATAGATATGGATAATATCTGCCATCAGCTAGAGGTAGTTAGCTCCTTTCTCCTCCCTTTTGGTTCAGTTGTTTGTGTTAGTCCAGCTGTAGGAATAATAATATCAATACACAAATCAAATGTAATCCCATCAGATGGTTACATAGGAAGCTCATCTCGCTGTTTACTTGGTCTTGGTCAACAGTTGTGATCCTAGTTAGCTAGATGTTATATGCTAGGCCTTTTGGTTGCAAGATGCCAATGTGAATTGGTCCCTTGGACAGGTGTTAGCTGTTAGATGCCTATGCATGTGTCCTTGTTGTATTCGGTCTCATGTATAAGGTTCTTAGAGCATCTCCAACAACTCTCAAAAATATTTCTCCCAATACATAAGAATTGAGGCCTCCCTAAAACTTCAAATCTGAAATAAAATGCTACTACTACAACAACTCTCAATATTTCTCTAAAACCCTAATGAGTTAGTTTTTTCCACAATTCCAACGCGAGCGTCGACGTCCTGTCGCGTCACATTGTGTTAGGCGCCTGCGTGCATGCAGCTCTCTCCCTGCTCTGCCTCGGCTCGCGTCAGACCACCCCTGTAGCCGCATGCATGCAGCTGCTCTGCCTTCGCACGCGTCGCGTGCGTTGTATTGGGAGTTCAGCTCGAGGCGAAGATTTGCACTGCGAGAGGGAGCGTATTCGCACGCGGAAAAATAAGGACGCTAGATAAGTCACTGTTGGACCTGGTTTTTTTCTCTTTTTCCCTAAAATAAGGAAGGGATCAGATTTTTAAGGAGCTATTGGAGATGCTCTTATTGCACACGGTCTTTATCATATACCGGTGTATATATTCAGGCCTAGTGCCCTTATATTGAATATAGTTCAATCCATACCATGGTATCAGTGCCAATTTTTAGGGTTAGGATTCCTCTTTCCTTCTATATGTTTTTTCTTTCCCATGTGTTGCATTTGCACATGTTATGATTTGCTTTTCTTTCTTGAGCTGGATCTCCACCTTTTATTGAAACTTTGGTCAAAAACCACACAAGAGGTCCTCGGAAGCCGTGCAAGGGAGATGACGCTAGTCGAATCGGTCGCCAATTGGGAGCCATCCACCTGTCCGCGTGCCTCTACATCGACGATAGCCCAGAGGACTCTCTCACAAGTATGCCTAATGCTTTGCTTTCGCTTGAGGCTGAGTTTCGCTCGCATCTGCTGCCCATGTGCTGTTGTGTTCCGCTCGCGGCTGCAACCTCCTATATCCGGTTTTGCTTGGATCCAGGTTTATAGATTCGGTTCTAACTGTTTTTGTTAGGTTTCGGAAAAACATTGCAGCTTATGCTGCGTTTCTTTTGTGCTCTTGCCGTCGCCCATCGTTGCTCTACTCTGTACCCTCGCCGTCGACTGCTGCTATGGTTTCGTCTTTGACCTCTTCGTCTGGGGGTGTTCTAGTTCTACGATGTCCGGTGCTTTTTAATGACATCGATTACTGTGACTGTGTTCCACTCATGCGTCTGCACATGTGTGTTTTGCGTCTTTGGGAGTTCCTCACTGGTGATCTGTCGTATCCTGCTCGTCCTACTATTACATTGCCTGTGATTCTAGAGAAGGCTACTGATGAGGAGTTGCTTGTAGAATGGTGACCAGATACCGTCTTATGACTCTCTGTTTAGTGCTTATAGGACTTGGTTGGATGATGATGCTCATGCTGGTGCTATTCTTGCCTCTAGTATGGAGGACCGTCTTGTTGCTGATATTGCTGAGTTTGAGTTTGCACACCAGATGCAGCCTTTTCTGCATGACTGATATAAGCCTACTGGCCAATCTACCTATCTTGCTGTTATTCGTTAGGAGCAATTCTTATGACAGGGAGATTCTACAGTTGATGAGTTCCTCGCTCAGATATCTGCTATTTGGCCTCAACTTGATACTATTGGTCCCTAGCTGTTAGTAGATACTTGTGTCTTGCCAGGGTCAGAATGCTGCACTTGAGCTTCCTCCTACCTATGACTTCTTGACCTAGCTTCATGACGAGTTTGAGTCCCTTCGTGCTTAGCTGCTTGCTTGTCATCCCTGCGTCTCTTTGATGGATGTTCTTGCTAGTGTCCGTAATGAGGAGACTCGTCTACGTGCTGCTGGCCTGTTGTAGTCTTCGATCTTGGTTGTTCATTCTTCGTCTTTATCGTTGTCTTCAGTTGCACCTTCTTTTGCATATGGGAGGGGGCGTGGTGGTCTTCATTGTGCTTACTGTGATCGTGACGAGCATATGGAAGCCTACTTTTCATGAAGAAGGCTCAGGCTCGTTATTTTTCACAGGGTACTAGTGGTGCTAGTATTGGAGGATCTCATGAGAGTTTGGCTACGACTACGAGGGCCCAATTGCTTATGCTGCTTCATCACCCTTGCAATTACACCTACAAAAGCTATTGGTTCTGTAACTCGGTTCTTTGCACCTATAGGTTCTGTTGCTGGTTCTCCATCTTCCACTGAGGGGCCACCTCCCCCTTCCACTTCAAGTACTTGTCCATGGATTCTAGACTCTGGTGCTTCATATTATATGACTCCTTATTGCACCTATTTTTTTGTTGACCTTCATCTTGTTCTCTCACTATCCATACTGTTGACGGATCTCCCCTTTCTGTTGTTGGCCAGGGTACCCTTCTGTCCGACTCTTTTCATGTTTCTGATGTTTCATTTGTTCTTGATCTAAACATGTAGCTCATGTTTGGTGGCCAAATTCCTGATCATGACTGTCATATGTTATTCTTGATCTTAACTTTTGTTATGTTCAGGATTGACGCATGGGTCACCTAGTTGGTGGCCTTCGTTGTCGTGACTTTCAACGCCTATGGGAGTTTGAGTGGCTTCGTCTTCCTTCCGCCAAAGTTATCAAGGCGTCGCCTTAGCATCGCCTAAGCGCTAAGGCGAGGCTCAGGCCCAAGGCATCCTGGTCGCCTTACTTTCTTGGCTAAGGCGTCGCCCTAGCGCCTCATAGGAAGACAAGGTGTCGCCCCATAGACGCCTTGGACCGGATTGTAGATTTTCTATCCCCAAACCCTTTTGTTCGCTGTCCACGTACCAGAGAAGGGTGCAGTTAGGGCTTCAGGTCCAGGCGACAGCAGCGACGGCTCTCAATTCACCGGCGGCGGCGGCCCCCTTCCCTTGCTTCCTAGTGAGGCTCCACCCCCTACCCCTTCCGTGGCGAGTTCCCCTCCCCCTCGGCGGTGAGCTCCCCCTCCCCCTTTGTGGTGAGCTCCCCCTCCCACTCGGCTGATCTGCTCTCTGCTGTGCCTCTCTATTCAGTATTTCAGTTCAACTGTTCAGTTGTTCCAATTACCTTTGTAGGTCAGTGATGGAGAGCGCAGGCTCTGCTCCGGCCTCTGACCCTATGGCAGATCCAAAGCGCAGAGCAGAGTCTAATGATCCTGGATGGAACCATGGATATTGGACAGAGATTGGGAATCGAGATAAGCTCACATGCAACCTTTGCAAGACTGACAACGGGATGAATCAGGAGGTTAAAAGAACATCTTGCCGGTGGTTATGCAGACACATTAATATGTTTTAAGACTACAACTGAGATTAGAAAAGAAATGAAGGCATATTTGGACAAGAACAAGAGGTCTAGGCCTATTTTCCTTGATGATGATGATCATGATGGTCAGGGGCAGCAAGACGAAGAGGATTCCACCACATCTAAGCAACAACTTAGCTCGGGGATAGCTGCCAAAAGGAAGAGAGCTGCATTTCAGTTTAGAATAGCTGCACAGCCACAAACATCAAACAAGGAAAAAGAAAAAGGGGAAATTGCAACTATGTTTCGAAGAACTCCTGAACAAGTTATGGATGAGAGGCTCCCCTCAGGGTCACACCACCAAACCACCATGGAAGCATGCACTAAGTCTAAGGCTGACAGAGATTATGTCAACAAGCAATGGGCTATGTGGTTCTATGAGTGTGGTGTACCTTTTAACGCCATTAATTCTAGACAGTTTCACATTACTTGTGAGGCCACTGCTCAATATGGTACTAGATATGTTCCTCCTAGTATTCATGAGGTTAAAGAGCCTTTACTTGCTGAATGTGTCAAAAATGTGACTAACTTGAGAGCTCATCATGAGTTAGCTTGGAAGACTTATGGTTGCACACTTATGTCATATGGATGGACTGACAGGAGGGGACATCAGTTGATCAACTTTCTTGTGAACAGTCCTGAGGGGACTTACTACTTAGAATCTGTTGATGCTTCAAGTGAAGCACATAGTGCTACTGTCATGTACGAGCGCTCGTACGCCAGGCAGCGTCGCGCCTGTGACAGGCGCCGCGCACAGGAGCGCGCAAATCGCTAGGAGCGCGATCTGGGGGGCACGCAGATCTGGGAGATCAGCAGGAACCTATGGAAAGCAGTGGCCAGGAAGGAAATTAGAAGAATGGAAAGTTGAGGGAAGGAAAGGAGAGATTGATTAGTGATTGATTAAGTGATTGATTAGTGTTACCATGTTTAGGCTTGCCTAAAATAAAGGCTCCAGGACAGCAGGCCGATGGCTATATATGCGGCACAGGGAGACAGGAATAAAGGGCAGCAAACAAGTTATCTCCTCTCCACCTCTCTCTACCATCTAAGCCTACGACTGTGGGGGATAACCACGCCAGAGAAGACGACGAACCGCGGCTACGACCTTCGTAGCCGAGGGCCCCCTGCTCTAAACGCCCAGGCCCTTGACAACTTGGTATCACGAGTCAGGCGATCTTCGTCCTCTCGATCCCACACCTCCGATCAGTCCCTCGACGTCACCCAACCACCACCCAGCCCTCCACCCTCACCGCCGTCGGCCTCCTCCATTATGAGCACCAAAACCAACGACGATCTGGCTGCGATGATCGAGAAGCTCACGGGCACGGTCACTGCCCTCCAAAATGACGTCGAGTCGTTGAAGAAGGACAAGGGGCCTTCCTCCTCGCCTTCCGGCAGCGGCGGCCACGACGACCAGCACCACATCGATCGGCCACCAAGGTTCCAAAAGATCGACTTCCCGCGTTTTGACGGCAAGTCGGACCCCATGCTCTTCGTCAACCGCTGCGAGTCCTACTTTCATCAGCAGCGGATCATGGAGGATGAGAAGGTTTGGATGGCTTCTTACCACCTCGAGGGCGTGGCCCAGTCGTGGTACCTCCAGCTACAGACGGATGAGGGGACTCCACGCTGGCATCGCTTCAAGGACATCCTCCAGCTGCGCTTCGGGCCTCCCCTACGCTCGGCGCCGCTGTTCGAACTCGCTGAGTGTAGGCGGACGGGCACCGTGGAGGAGTACCAGAACCGCTTCCAGGAGCTACTACCGCGCGCCGGACCACTGGAGGAACGCCAACGCGTGCAACTCTTCACGGGCGGGCTGCTGCCACCACTCAGCCATGCAGTGCGCATCCACAACCTCCAGTCGCTCGCGGCGGCTATGAGCCTCGCGCGACAGGTGGAGCTGATGGAACTCGACAGGGCCTCAGCGCCAGCACATATCTGGCCTGCTGCGCGCGGCGTCCTACCTCCTCCGCCGCCGAAACCGGCGCCTATGGCGTTTTCGGCGCCCCACGTTCCTTTGGCGCTCCCGACACCACCGGCGGGCGCGGCTCCGGGTCGTGGCGAGGGCAAAAGGCTCAGCACTGAGATGGCCGAATGCCGTCGCCTCGGATTATGTTTCAATTGCAATGACAAGTATTCCAGGGGTCACAACAGGTTCTGCAAGCGCATTTTCTTCATCGAAGGCGTCGAGATCCTGGACGAAGACGACACCGACCACCCCGACGGCCCCGACGCGGAGGCGCCGTGCTTCTCATTGCAGGCTGTCTCAGGCTGTCCCGTGGCCGACACCATGCAGGTGTCCGTCATGTTAGGGGCCACCCCGCTCGTCGCCCTCCTCGACTCGGGCAGCACACACAATTTCATATCTGAGGCAGCGGCGCGGCGTTCCGGCCTTCCCCAGCAACAGCGCCCGCGCCTTTCGGCCATGGTGGCCAACGACGAGCGCATCACTTGCGTGGGCGTTATCCGCAACGCGCCCCTCACTGTCGGCGGCGATGCATTCCCGGCCGATCTCTTCGTCATGCCGTTGGCCGGGTACGACGTCGTCCTCGGCACTCGCTGGTTGGGCGCGCTGGGGCCCATCGTGTGGGACCTCGCGTGCCGGCGCATGTCGTTCCAGCACCACGACCGCACGGTCTGCTGGAACGGCGTGCCCACGTCCTCGACGCTGGTGCTGGGCGCCACCACCGCGATCGAGCCTCTGCTCGCGGCTCTTCTGGACACCTTTGCGCACGTCTTCGCAGAGCCGGCCGGTCTACCCCTGTTGCGTGCCCATGACCACCGCATCATCCTCAAGCAGGGCACGCAGCCGGTGGCGGTCCGGCCCTACCGGTACTCGGCGGCGCACAAAGACGAGCTGGAACGCCAGTGCGCCGCCATGATCGAGCAGGGGATCGTCCGTCGCAGCGATTCGCCGTTCTCGTCGCCGGTCCTCCTCGTGAAGAAGCCCGATGGGTCGTGGCGGTTCTACGTCGACTACCGCGCGCTAAACGCGGTCACCATCAAGGACGCCTTCCCGATCCCGATGGTCGACGAGCTGCTGGACGAGCTTCATGGTGCCCGGTTCTTCTCCAAGCTGGACCTGCGTTCCGGGTACCACCAGGTGCGCATGAGGCCGGAAGACGTGCACAAAATGGCGTTTCGTACACACGACGGCCTGTACGAGTTCCTGGTGATGGCGTTCGGGCTTTGCAACGCACCGGCAACATTCCAGGCGCTTATGAACGATGTTCTCCGTCCCTTCCTGCGCCGGTTTGTCCTTGTTTTCTTTGATGACATCTTGATATATAGCAAGAATTGGGAGGAGCACCTGCACCACCTCAGGATGGTCCTCGAGGAACTGCAACGCCACCAACTCTTCGTCAAGCGCTCCAAATGCGCCTTCGGAGCCCCGTCCGTCGCCTACCTCGGTCATGTCATCTCGGCGGCGGGCGTGGCCATGGACCTGGCAAAGGTGCAGGCCATCTTCGACTGGCCGGTGCCGCGCTCGGCTCGGGCGGTGCGCGGGTTTCTTGGCCTGGCGGGCTACTACCGCAAGTTTGTGCCCAACTACGGCACGGTCGCCGCACCGCTCACGGCCCTCCTCAAGAAAGACGGCTTCGCCTGGGATGACAAGGCAGCGGCGGCTTTTGGCGCCCTCAAGGCCGCCGTCACCACGGCACCAGTCCTCACCATGCCGGACTTCACAAAGACCTTTGTGGTTGAGTGTGACACGTCGTCACACGGGTTTGGCGCCGTGCTCACCCAAGAGGGACACTCGGTGGCATTCTTCAGCTGTCCCATCGCTCCTCGTCACCAGGCGTTGGCAGCCTACGAGCGCGAGCTCATCGGCCTAGTCTAGGCGGTCCGGCACTGGCGGCCGTACCTCTGGGGGAGGTGCTTCGTCGTCAAGACGGACCACTATAGCCTCAAATACCTCCTCGACCAGCGCCTCTCCACGATCCCGCAACACCATTGGGTAGGGAAGTTGTTGGGCTTTACTTTCACTGTGGAGTACAGGTCGGGCGCCACGAACGTCGTTGCGGATGCTCTTTCCCGCCGCGACACGGAGGAAAGCGGGCTGCTGGCAATCTCCGTGCCTCGCTTCGACTTCATCGCGCGCCTTCGTCAGGCCCAGGCCATGGACCCGGCTCTAGCAGCCATCCATGAAGGAGTCGGCGCCGGCACCCGCGATGCACCGTGGGCGGTGGCTGACGGCATGGTCACCTACGATGGGCGCCTGTTCATTCCACCAGCGTCGCCCCTGCTGCAGGAGATTGTGGCCGCCGTGCATGACGATGGGCATGAGGGCGTCCACCGCACCCTTCACCGCCTGCGCCGAGACTTTCACTTCCCCAACATGAGACGCCTGGTGCAGGACTTCGTACGGGCGTGTACGACGTGCCAGCGGTTCAAGTCGGAACATCTACATCCAGCTGGCTTGCTGCAGCCGCTGCCGGTGCCCTCGGCGGTCTGGGCGGACATTGCGATGGACTTCGTCGAAGCGCTACCCCGGGTGCACGGAAAAACGGTCATCCTCTCCGTCGTCGACCACTTCAGCAAATACTGCCATTTCATCCCCCTAGCGCACCCGTACACGGCGGAGTCTGTGGCACAGGCTTTCTTCACCGACATCGTCCGCCTCCACGGGATACCGCAGTCCATCGTCTCCGACCGCGACCCGTTGTTCACCTCGTCGTTCTGGAGCGAGCTGATGCGCCTCATGGGCACCAAGCTCCTCATGTCATCGGCGTTCCACCCGCAGACGGATGACCAGACTGAGGCGGCCAACCGTGTCATCGTCATGTACCTACGCTGCCTCACGGGGGATCGTCCTCGCCAGTGGCTTCGCTGGCTTCCCTGGGCGGAGTACGTCTACAACACGGCCTACCAGTCATCCCTACGCAACACCCCGTTCCAGGTGGTCTACGTCCGTGATCCGCCCTCCATCCGCTCCTACGAGCCCGGCGACACAAGGGTGGCGGCGGTGGCACAAGAAATGGAAGTGTGGGAAGCTTTTCTGGCTGACGTCCGCTTCCGTCTCGAGCAGGCTCAGGCGGTCCAAAAGCTGAAGTACAATAAGCACCACCGGGAGGTCACATATGAGGTTGGGGACTGGGCATTCCTTCGCCTTCGCCAACGTGTGGCGGCGTCCCTACCGCGAACCATCACTGGGAAGCTCAAGCCTCGCTACGTGGGACCCTACCGCGTCACTGAGCTCATCAATGACGTGGCTGTTCGGCTAGAATTGCCGCCCGGCACGCGCCTGCACGACGTGTTTCATGTCGGCGTGCTCCGGAAGTACGTGGGCTCACCACCCACCACACCGCCGCCTCTACCGCCTCTGCTCAATGGTGCGGTAGTGCCTGAGCCTGCAAAACTAGCGGGGGCTCGCTTGTCGCGTGGCGTGCCACAAGTCCTCGTTCACTAGAGCGGTGAACCAGCTTCATCAGCCACCTGGGAGGAGTTCGACGACTTCCGCGCCCGATTCCCAGCCTTCCAGCTCGAGGACGAGCTGGTCTTCGACGAGGGGAGAGATGTCATGTACGGGCGCTCGTACGCCAGGCAGCGTCGCGCCTGTGACAGGCGCCGCACACAGGAGCGCGCAGATCGCCAGGAGCGCGATCTTGGGGGGCACGCAGATCTGGGAGATCAGCAGGAACCTATGGAAAGCAGTGGCCAGGAAGGAAATTAGAAGAATGGAAAGTTGAGGGAAGGAAAGGAGATTGATTAGTGATTGATTAAGTGATTGATTAGTGATTGATTAGTGTTACCATGTTTAGGCTTGCCTAAAATAAAGGCTCCAGGACAGCAGGCCGATGGCTATATATACGGCACAGGGAGACAGGAATAAAGGGCAGCAAACAAGTTATCCCCTCTCCACCTCTATCTACCATCTAAGCCTACGACTGTGGGGGATAACCACGCCGGAGAAGACGACGAACCGCGGCTACGACCTTCGTAGCCGAGGGCCCCCTGCTCTAAACGCCCAGGCCCTTGACAACTACTATGCTTGCTGATTTGCTTGAGAAGAAGATTGATAATATTGGCAGAGACAAAGTGATTCAAGTAGTGACAGATAATGGCACCAATTATAAGGTTGCAGGCAAGATTCTCATGGATCGAATTCCAACATTGTTTTGGAGTCCTTGTGCAGCTCATTGCTTGGATCTAATGCTAGAAGATATTGGAAAGTTGAAAGATTTCAAGAAAACAATTGCTCTAGCCAAACGAGTCACCACTTTTATTTATTTATTTATATGCATGGAAGGATCCTTAGTGCAGCGAGGGAGCAAACAGGTGGCATGGACCTAGTTAGAATTGGAGCCACTAGGTTTGCCACTTGCTTCCTTTGAAGAGCCTACATAAGCATAGAGATCCTTTGAAGGGTCTAGTTTTGAGTGATGCATGGAAGTCAAACAAGTTGTCAAAAACAGAGGCTGGGAAGGGAGTTTATGACATTGTTCTATCCTCAACGTTTTGGAGCACAGTTGAAGATTGCCTTAGAGCTTCAACACCAATTCTTATTGTCTTTAGGGCGGCCGATGCGGATGAGAAGCCTGCCATGGCAGAAATTGCAGCATAAATGGACAGGGCAAAAAAGAGGATAAAGCTTAGCTTTACATCACAAAACAAGCAAGCTTTGCTAAAAAGAGTCTTGGGTATTGTTGAGCGTCGATGGGTGTCGCAAATGGACCATCCATTGTATGGTGCTGCATTGTATTTGAATCCGGAAAAATTCTTTGCCATTAAGAACAAAAGGGATGATAGGTATGTTGCAGAGCTAAGAAGCTGCTTTAATGATGTGCTTGAAAGAATGGAACCGGATGATGCTATTCGGTCTAAGATTGATGAATTTGCAATGCATTATGAGGAACAACGTGGCCCTATCTTCTCAAGCAAATTGGCACTTGCAAACATTGAAACAAAAAGCCCTCATAAGTCTATGTGCTTTTGTTAATTTCAGCAGCTACATGCCTACATGTTTCAATGTCCCTAATATGTATGTGTCATGTGACATGTTATAGTTGATTGGTGGCATTCGTATGGTGGTCGTGCCTTCGAATTGCAAAGGTTTGCAAAGCGTGTGGTTAGTCTATGTGCTTCATCATCCGGTTGTGAGAGTTGGAGTATAAGTTGACTTGTTTCATAAATTAATATTCATGTATGTTATGGCTATCATTTACTCTTCTCATTTTTTAGATGCACACAAAAAGAAGGAACCGATTGCTACACAAAAGGCTAAATGACTTAGTCTTTGTATCATACAACCGGAAGATGCAAAATAGGTTCCAAAAGAGGAGGGAGACAGGTGGCACAAGTTATGACCCATTAGTGCTTGACGATTTTGATTGGGACAATGAGTGGGTACACTCATCGGTTGTACATGCTGGTAGGGATGATGATGAGCATAACTTGACATGGGAACAAGTTGATGAAGCCATTGGAGCATCTGAGTCCCTTCGAGGCCGCAACTTTCCAAGACAAGCTCGTATGTATTCAAACAGCTACCAAAGGCGTAGTACAATGAGGGCACATGAAGATGAACAAGGTGAGGAGGATGATGGAAATGATTCAAACAATGAAGTGGTGGATCCACAAGATGACTATTGGTATGGTGATAGTGATGAGGCAAACGAGGCGGAAGATGATGGAGAAGAGAATCCTACACCCCATGATGAGTTTGATGATGACCTTTGAGATTGAGCCATTGAGGCTTGAGAGATGAGAGTGTTATCTACTCTACTAGACTACTACTATTATCTATTACTTATGTTGAACTTTATGCCTATGATGTTGGTTTATGTTGAACTTGCACTCCTATTTGCTACTTTAATACTATTATCCCTATCTATTTGAGACTATATTCCTATATATTCTATTTTTATTGCATATTTTTTATATATTAGTAAGCCGTCGCCTTGCCTTACGCCTTATCTCTTAAAAGGTGAAAAGGGGGTCGCTCGCCTTAACTCACCTTATCGCCTTAACAACTATGCCTTCCGCTGGCTTTGTCGGTCTTGCTAGGTCTGTTTCGGCTCTGTTGACTTCGCCTTTTACTCAATGGTATCATCGTTTGGGCCATATTGTGGCTCCCAATTATCCACTTTGATTAGTCATGGTCTTTTAGGTTCGGTTTTAGGTCGTGAGTCTTTACATCAGTGTCAGTGTTATCGGTTAGGAAAGCAGATATAACTTCCTTACCATTCTAGTGATTCTGTTTCTCAGCGTCCTTTTGATCTTGTTCACTCTAATATTGGGATCCTGCTTCTTTTGTTTCTAAAGGGGCCATCAATATTATATCATTTTTATAGACGATTTTTCTTGCCACACATGGATTTATTTCATGAAACATCGTAGTGAGGCTATATCCATTTATATGACTTTCTCTGCTATGGTTCTAACTTATTTTGACGCTTCCATTTATGTTCTTCGTGTTGACTACAGGTGAGTATCTCTCTGGTGCTCTTTGTTAATTACTTTCTGAGCAAGGGACTCTTGCTCAGTTTTTATGTCTTAGCGCTTATGCCTAGAATGGTGTGGCTGAGCACAATCATCGTTATCTTTTTGACACTACTCATGTCCTTATGCATTCTTATGTTTGCCTCTTCTATTCCTCATTTTTGTGTAAGGCTGTTACTACTGCTACTTGACTAACATTCAGTCGTGCTCAACTCTTCAGTGAAGGATTCCACTCTTCAGGGCTAATTTGGTGACTCGGGATCCCGGGAGGATTGGAGGGGATTGAGGAGGAAATTAGTTTATTTCCCCCTCAATCCCCTCCAATCCTCCCGGGATCCCCTTTTCACCAAACCAATCCTCAGGGAGGAGGGATTCCTTTTGAGCGTCTTTGTGGCTAGACGCCTGACTATTCAAGTTTTTGTCTGTTTGACTATGTGTGCTATTTGCTGCTCCCACCCTGTGAGCACACTAAGTTGCGTGTTCAATCGGTTGAGTGTGTTTTTCTCGGGTATAGTGTTGAGCATAAGGGATATTGTTGTTGGGATCCAATTGCTCGTCGGATGAGGATCTCTCGGGATGATGCCTTTGATGAGACTCATACTTTTTATCCTCGTCCTTCTTTTGATGTTTCATTAGTATCTTTGGTTGTTCCCCTTTATTTTCTGTTCTTCCTAGATGCTCCTACTCCTACTATACGTGCCTCATGCTTAGAGCAACCCTTGACGCATTCCTTACCTACTTTAGTGGTACCTTCCTTGGTGTCTTGGAGTCTCCTTCCTTAGTTCTTGACTACATGTCTTTACTCGTTGGGTCGTAGATTCTTCTTGTACGCCATCTTCCTTTAGTGAGCCGCTTCTGTTGTGCCATCTTTTTTTTTGAGTCATCTTCCTCAGATGAGACATCTCATGTTGTGCCAGCTTCTTCTGCTAATTCTTCACTGCCATTGATTCTTAGACGGAGTCATCGCTTTTGCCAGCCAGGTACCTGGCTGGTACTCTCCTTTGGGTTTTGATGTTACTGTTCTTTCTAAGGCAACGTCTTATCGTGATTCTATTCTTCATCAGGAATGGCAGCAAGCGATGGCTGAGTAGGTTGTTGCTCCTGAGCATACCGACACATGGAAACCTGTTCTTTGTCCATCATGTGTATCTCCTATCACATGTAAGTAGGTCTATAAGGTTAAGACTCGCCTTGATGGCTCCCTTGAGCGTTATAAGGCTTGCCTAGTCCTCTGTGGCTTCTAGCAGGAACATGGTCGTGGATAGATGTATTCAACTGAGAACCATGGTGTCCGAGTTTAAAGTTTAAACCATAATTCCTTTTCTAGCCCTCCACATTTAAGCACGCTGTAAAAAAAGTTGAGGTTTATGGTGATTCAGCAAAGTAGTGCATTTATGACCATGCATCGACAAAAAAATCATGATTTAATAGAGATAGGGGCATAGGGTAGTTAAGACCATTAGCCGCCACCCATTTTCTCTGAATTTCAAAAGTTCTTTGATGTTTTAGTACATCAGTCTTGAGTTTTGTTTTACTGAGTCACCGTCGAGGACTCAAGGAGTAGTGTTAGACTGTGTGTGTGTGTGGGCCGGCTCCACTGTTGGGCTGCCGGCCCATTAGGATTAGGGTCCTGTGAGTCTATATATTGTACCCCATCTCCTATGCAATACATCAAGGTTTAGGGGTTTTCCACATGGTATAGAGCTAGGTTTCTTTTTTCCTCTCTCCTTCCCTCCCATCCCTTTCAGTCGCCGCCAGCCGTCTGCCCAGGTCTAGCCCGCCATCAGCTTCCGCGCCGCCGCCCTGAGAGGCTCATCCTTCTCTATCGGGGGTGACCCTTCTCCCCAACAGCCGCTACCCCCCACCACTCTTCCCCATTCAGTGCAGGAGCTCCCCCAGCCGAGCGTCCCTGCTCCTCGCCGGCCTGGGGGACACTCAGCCGCCGCCCCTCTCCTGGCTCCCAGCTTCCTCTCCCGGCACTGGATCTACGCCTCCCTGCCACGTCGGCCTCTTCTCCCTGCCGCCGGACCTTCCCCCGCTGCGGCGTCTTCTCTGCTCGCCACCTGCGCTACCGTGGTTGCGACCGCGGAGAAGCAGCAACGCCGACCCCGTGCCCCATGTCTTTTCCATAGCAACAGCCACCGGGGCCTCGCGGGTGCTCCCTTCCCCAACCGCAGCCGGCCCTTCCTCCACCGGCGCGACGCCTCTCCCTCAAGCGGCTCGGCTCTCCTAACTGCCCGCGCTGACGCCCCAGGAACGCCTTCCTCCCCCTTCAACCTTCTCTTCTCCCGTCATCGGCGTCAAACCCTCGGCCCGCTGGTGCTCTTTTGTTGTTGTTGTCCTTTTGTGTCGCCTCGCCAATTGTTGACGCTCGAACGTCGACTCCTCCCGAAGATCAAGCTTTTGCTGCGTGTCTCCCGACCGCGACCACCTCGACTTCGGCTACCTCGATATCTAGGGGCTATCGTCTTCTTGGAGTAACACTGATCTCTACTCTAGCCGCAACATTCACACCCTCACGACGCTGCGATTGCGGGGGATTTCAACCCGTCGGCTCCTACCTTCAGCTTCTACTCCAGTCTCATTGTGTGTGGTGCCCCCGTTGCGACTGCGGGGGATGTTAGACTGTGTGTGTGTGGGTCGGCACCACTGTTGGGCTGCCGGCCCATTAGGGTTAGGGTTCGGTGAGTCTATATATTGTACCCCATCTCCTATGCAATACATCAAGGTTTAGGGGTTTTCCACAAGTAGTAGTAATTTTCTAGGAGATGTGGTAGGGGACTAACGCAAATATTGCATAAGTTGTAGGTGGGGTTAACATGAGGGATCCAGATCAGAATTTTGCTTGACAATCAATCACATGAGCCCAAGGAATCAATGATGCTGAAATATATGGTGTACTTAAAGCTGAAGGGTCAGGTCAACAACTAAGGTAGTCTTTGGTTCGGTAGTTTTGAGACGTTATCTACAACACAATCTAAGTCTGAAAAAAGTTATTAGTTCACTTGGCTGTATTCAGGTCCTATGTAATCGGGTCTGATGCCAGTGTAAATTCGGCGTGATTTGTTACCGCAGCTTGGCGGACGGTAGGTGTACCTGGTAGCTGGTACGATAGTGTGGAACCAAACAAATGAGGAATTGATTATCTTGTAGTTATTGTCCTTTGGATCTAGTACCATTTACGTTGGTGAAATCATTTCTGAAACAAACAACACCTAAATGATATTGCACTTACTACCAAACATCTGATTTACCTCATAAACATGATTACTTTGTAGTTATGAAAGTGGAACAAGTAGTTTTCCATGAAGGTTACCAGTAACATTCAACTCTCCAAAGTTAACTATACTAGCATATCGGCATTGCTCTTTACAAGACGCTTAATACATGCCATAGCTTTTCTCTGGAAGATATAGGATTTGGAGTTGGTGGATACAACCAATACAGAAATTATGTGGTGCCACCCGAGTCCTTTTTCATGTTGTCATCGGTATCTTTGGCCACCAAAATTGATCACGCAATTGAACATGATCTACTTCTTAGATTGTATATATTTAATTGTCATAGATTATTATTAGTTGATAGGGATGGCAATTTTACCTGCGGGTTCGGATATCCGTCGGATATCTGACCCGTCGGGCTCGGGTTCGGACACAGAATTTCACTCGCGGGTCTCGCCCACGCCCGACCTAAGATAAAATTGGGTCGGGTATGGATATCATCTCTCACCCGCGGGTACCCAACGACTATCCGAAATGAGTAAATCTGTTTTCAGCCCACCAAAGCACTCAGGCACTCGCGGCTCCCAAGTCCCACTTCCACCCCATGGCCTCGTGGACCAAGATGCACCTGCCCTGGACAGGGAGCCGTCGCCCACCGGACTGAAGCCAGCAGCTGTCGCTCGCCCGACGCCTGGGCCCTACCGTCATTTGTCACGACCCTGCTGCTGCACCAAACCTCCGCTCTGACTCCGGCAACCGCACCCATCACGGAGAAGAGCACCGCCACATCTGCCTCCACCATCAGCTTCGTAGCCATGGCTGGTGCTGTGGCAATCGCCATTGTCGTGTTCTATGCATCAGCATGGAGATCCGAGGAGCCATAGCTGGACCTGTGCGGCTCTCTGTTGATAGCTACACTTTGTTTGCTTTGTTTTATAATGCATTATGTAATCCCCGACGGGTACCTGATACCCGCCCGATACCCGACGTATACGAGTATAAAATTTTACCCGCGGGTATGGTCGCGGGCGGGTATGAGTAATCCCCGCGGATATGGTCACGGACGAGTATTTGTTCTACCCGATCCGAACCCGACCCGTTGCCATCCCTATTAGTTGAGTTGCATCAGTAATGATATTAATGGACAAATAAAATGTAACCCAATCAAGGTGTGCAAACACGTAAATAAGATATGAGTAAACCCAGAGAGGCATACCACATACAAAACATATATACCTACATAATATTCTCTCATTCTTCAGACTTTGAGAGGTCCGTGTTTGCCCTTGAAACAAATTCACCATTCATACTTTTAGAAGTCATCCTACTTATAGATATAGTAACTACTGAACTTATTTTTGTGGTTGCATTTTCTCTCTTTTGACAACTTTGTCATATATTTCAACAGGAAAAAGTTGGAGGAAAAGTAATACACCGCCAAGGGGGTGTCATATTTCTTTTTCGTGGTAGAAACTACAATTACAGGACCCGCCCATGTTTTCCGCTTATGCTCTGGAAACCCGTTGCACCTGTGTACCCGCGCCTTGTCACGAAGGTCCCAGGTGGCTTAACTCCAGATGAGGCCACAGAAATGCGCACGAGAGGACATCAGTTACCACCAATTTGTAAACTTGGTAAGGCTAGTTTCCTTTTTTTCTAGAGAATTGGTTCTTTTGAACTTTTATGAATTTTGGATATACAACATATTTCATGCACCCCTTGTTTCAGGGAAATAACTACCTAAGTTTTGGCTTATACTAATGACTCATTGACAAGTGTTTTGGCTAAATTTAAAACATGTTTTTTGATCAGATGCGCCATTTCTTAAAAGCCTAAAACTACTATATGATCGTACTTGATGTGTGCTAATTAAAAAATGGATTGTACATATATGTAAAGTTTTTTCCTAAACAAGCAGGAGATCTTGTGTTAAGAGAGAAAGACCAAAATAGTCTAGGGTTTAGGGTTTTAGGATGGCTCTGGAGGAAAGATGGATGTGAGAAATGGCTGGGGCTAAAAGTCTTTCCTATCTGTCTGCCCCCCCTTCTTGAGGTTTAGCCTCGGAGGACGTCTTCATCAGTAGTAGTTTGCTGTCTCAGATGGATTATTTTGGTTTTATGGGTTTTCAGCCTTCGTAAGGAAGTCTTATATCTGGTCTCCTTAGACCTTGTTTTTCCTTCTTAATATAATGAGGCGCAGTTCTCCTGCGTTTTTCAAAAAAAAGACCAAAATAGTCAAGTACAATGACCTTTTTTCCGAAAGCGTGGGAGAACTGCACATCTTTATAGATAATAGAGAGAACATGCCTTACATAAAAAATAAAAAAGAAACCCCCCCACGGACACGCACACAACGCACTACAACCACTAGGAGCTACCCGGGTGCCAAGAGGGTGTCAGCTAAAGCAAGACTACCTAGCTGCTTAGCTCCAGCCATCACCCAACAAGACCTTACATGACCAAAACAATGACCTTACATGACCAAAAGACCAAACACCACCTTACCTGGCTCTTCGACCAACACAATGCCGAGATGGAAACTAGTGACTCCAACTGACCTCAATATGAAATAGAACCCATCGGAAGTGGCCTGCCAACTACAATCCTTGACTACCAACCGAGGTGGACAAATAGATGCTTCAAGGATCTTCGGATCCCATCCATGTGTCGTGGCAACTTGACTAGGGAATTCATTCCCTGATTGTCTATCATTCATGGCTTCAAGGCGAGACCACAAATCCTTCACACCAACGTGGTCACAAGTGATGGAATTGTTCACACTGAACAACAATTCATCACACCTATGCCAACAACACCGAATGACAGGAGAATTGGTGATGGCGACTGAAGCCTGCGAGAGAGTATCCTTGCATTCTGTTTTTCTAGAGCACGACTGGCAATTTCCAGTTCTTACAATCAAGAGATGCCTAATGGATGGATAGAGATGAAGCAACAACATCTGATAGACCTGCAGATGTAGAGGAATCAACCGATGACACCTACTACATCCTAACTGATCAGGGTGCTCTGGGAGGAGCACATGCGGACATGACTGGCCATTCAACTTAGCACATGTAAGCCTGAGGCCGCATGTAGTGGCGAGCTATGTGACCTTCACGCTTACAGGAGTAGTTAGATGCATTCTTGTAGTTTGCAGGAAAGCACCCACTAAACCAAAAGCAACACTGGCCAATCAGATTAGCATGCACTGAGCTTTTGATTCAACTCTAAGAGTCTGGTGGCGGTGGAGAGTTTTGGCATTGGTTTTGTGATGGCCGAGAGGCATGTTGTGGCAGGGATTGGCGAGGACAACTGTTGAAATATAACTGAATTGTCCACCTTTTCCTAACAGCTTAAGTTTTTGGGTTGAGTGTTGAGAATAGTCCCACATTGTGAGTTGTGGGTGGGCAAGCATGATTTATATGGTTGAGGGTGCAACCCCCTAATGGGCTTGCTTTTTTGGGGGAGTGTTGGCCCAACAGACCTAAAACCCGCTTCTATGCGTTCGAGCGCGTGTGTTGTGGCTCGACGACCTGGGGTGTCTGTGCGGGTGTGCCATGTGTGCGGGAGACCTGATGGGCGCATCGTCTGTGCGGTCCGGTTCCTACATTTGGTATCGGAGCCGGGTTGGTGGGAGAGATGTCGGCCACACTGAGGACGCCGAGATTGGGCGAGCTCACTGGCGTGGGCTCGTCGAGCGCCGTAGTGGAGTGCATCGTCAACACCAACTCCGTCGAGCTCCCCCTGCCGACCAAGGCGAATTACCGTTAGTGGGCGTTGGTCATGCGGGTTTCGTTGAAGGTGATGGAGCTATGGGATGCGGTAGAGGCCGTGTGCAGGGAGCGTGCCAAGGATTGGAGGGCGTTGGCTGCCATCCTGCGCGCAATGTCACCGGAGATGAAGGCGGGGATTGCTGTGAAGAAGAGCGCAAAGGAGGCGTGGGTGGCTGTGAGAAGCATGCGCATGGGAGATGCACGTGTTCGGGAGGCCAACGCCGAAAGGCTGCTCAAGGTCTTTGAGAATATCAAGTTCAAGGATGGTGAGAAGGTGGACGACTTTGCCATGAGACTAAGCTCCCTCGTCTCGGAGATGCGCGAGCTCGGCGAGGAGGTGGAGGAGGTACGCGTCGTTCCACCGAAGTTCAATCAAGTCGCGGCATCCATCGAGATGTTGTGCGACCTCAAGACAATGCCGTTGGAGGAGCTCGTCGGGTGGCTCCATGTGGCGGAGAGCCGCTTCTGCATGGAGACGACAGATGAGCTTGGGCGCCTGCTTTTCACTAAGGAGCAGTGTCAGGTGCGTCGACGTAGCAAGGATCGTGTGCATGGGGCTGACCGATGTAGAATAATGGAAACCCTAACCCACTCAAGGGGTTGGGAGATTGATATATAGCCTGAGTTAGATGGGCCAAGCCCATTACAATGAGGGTGAGAGAGTAAATACACAGGGGAGGACTGAAACCCTAATAGGTACTCTAACACCCCCCCGCAGTCACAACTCTATCCTATACATTTGTTGAGACTGGACCGGAAATCTAGGAATACACTGGTCGGCAGTCCCTTGGTGAAGATATCGGCGAACTGCAGCGTTGTGGGGACGCTGAGGACCCGAACATCGCTTGCTGCGACACGTTCCCAGACGAAGTGTAGGTTGATCTCCACATGCTTCGTGCGCTGATGCTGCACGGGATTAGTGGAGAGGTAGACGACGCTGACGTTGTCGCAATAGACTAGGGTGCCACGCTGAAGGGGGCTGTAGAGCTTGTGGAGGAGCTGGCGCATCCAGGAAGCCTCTGCCACGCCGTTGGCCACAACGCGATACTCAGCCTCAGCGCTGGAGCGAGAGACGACGGGCTGCCGCTTGGCGGCCCAAGAGACGAGGTTGGCGCCCAGGAACACGACATAGCCGGAGGTGGACCGGCATGTATCGGGGCAGCCGACCCAGTCAGCGTCGGTGTAGACCACAAGATCCGATGTCGAGGATGGTCAGAGGAGGAGGTCGTAGTCGAGGGAGCCCCGGAGGTAGCGCATAATCCGCTTGAGAGCAGTGAGGTGGGGCTCTCGTGGTGTGTGCATATGAAGGCACACCTGCTGGACGACGTAGGCGATGTCAGGCCGGGAGAAGGTGAGGTACTGGAGCGCGCCTGAGGCTCCGGTAAGACGTCGTGTCGGCGACCAGGGGCCCGTCGTCCTCAGAGAGCTTCGCCTGGGTGTCAACAGGCGTGGAGCAGGGCTTGTAGTCGGACATGCCAGCCCGCTCTAGAATGTCGATGGTGTACTGACGCTGGTGCGGGAAGAGACCCTGGGACTGGCGTTCGGCAATGATGATGAGGAAGTGATGGAGAGGCCACATGTCCTTCATCGCAAACTCCCGCTGGAGGGCGATGATCGTGCGCTGTAGGAGATCGGTGGTGGATGCCGTGAGCACAATGTCGGCGACGTAGAGGAGGTAAACGATGTCCACGC
This sequence comes from Zea mays, assembly GCF_902167145.1. Taxonomy (NCBI): domain Eukaryota; kingdom Viridiplantae; phylum Streptophyta; class Magnoliopsida; order Poales; family Poaceae; genus Zea; species Zea mays. The sequence goes on from NC_050102.1 coordinate 43,426,185, forward strand.
CCCGCCGGTAGATAAAGAGAGATGTGTCCGACTTGGCCTCGACGAAACCGATGGAGGCCAAATAGGTGGCGAAGCGGCTGTACCAGGCCCGCGGCGCCTGCTTGAGGTCGTAGAGTGAGTGGTTCAGCCGGCAGACCAGGTCCGGGTTGGCGGCGTCGATGAAGCCGGTGGGCTGGCTGCAGTAGACAGTCTCCGTCAGAGTGCCATGGAGGAAGGCGTTCTTGTCGTCGAGCTGGTGGGTGACCCAGTTCTGGGAGAGGGCAAGGGAGAGGACGACACGGATTGTGGTGAACTTGACGACGGGGCTGAAGGTCTCATTGTAGTCCACTCCGGGGCGCTGGGTGAAGCCCCAGAGGACCCAGCGAGCCTTGTAGCGGTCGAGGGAGCCATTCGAAGTCAGCTTGTGGCGAAAGAGCCACTTGCCAGTGGCCACATTGGTGCCGGGTGGACGGGGCACCAGGTCCCAGGTGTGGTTGGCCAGCAGGGCCGCGTACTCCTCCTCCATGGCCCGACGCCAGTGAGGGTCGGCGAGGGCAGTGCGAACAAAGGAGGGGACCGGGGAGGCGTCCGGTGGAGTAGTGGTCGTGTCAGCGGCCAGGATCAGCCTGTTGACTGGCCGAAGAACACCGGCGGGACGGCGAGTCACCATGGGGTGAATGTGTCCGGGGTCGCGGTGAATGGCGACCGGGTGGTACACCGATGGCTCGGGGGCCGCAGGTGAGGCCGGCTCGTGGCGATGATAAACGACGACGGGGTTGGCGAATCGGGCCGCGTTCGTCGAGGGGCCCGGGTCTGTCGGGGGAGCGCTCCCGCGGCGATGGTAGATGAGGGCGGGGTCAGCAAAGCGATGCCCGCTCGTCGGCTGGGCCGGAGTCGTCGGGGCCGCGCGTGGCGCAGGTGGGGTCGACGGGGCCACGCGGGGCATAGGCGGGGTTGACGGGGCCGCTCGTGGCGTAGGCAGGCGTGCGAGTAGGGGCGTTGAAGCCACATGTGGCACTGGTGGGGTTGCCGGGGCCGCACGCGGGTGTGGTGAAGCTGCGCGAGGTGTGGGCACCGGGGCGAGGCGAAGTGCCTGGGAGGGATGGGTGTGCGGATCAGACTCAAGGAGGGAGTCGAGATTGATGGGTGGAGAGGAGCCAGCAAGGGGAAACACATCTTCGTCGAAAACGACATGACAAGAGATGAGGATGCGATGGGAGGTGAGGTCGAGACATCGATACCCCTGTGGTCAGGAGAGTAGCCAAGGAAGAGGCAGCGGGTGAAGCGTGGAGATAACTTATGAGGAGCAGTAGTGAAAGTGTTGGGGTAGCAGGCACATCCGAACACGCGAAGATGGTCGTAGGAGGGTGCGGTGCCGTGCAGGGCGAATTAGGGGGTGGGGTGGTTCACCGCCTTCGATGGGAGGTGGTTAAGAAGGTGGGTGGCAGTGTGCAGGGCCTCGACCCAGTAGCTGGCAGGGAGAGACGCCTGGAAGAGAAGGCAACAAATCACGTTGGTGGTGGTGCGAATCAAGCGTTCGGCCCGACCATTCTAGGCGGAGGTGTAGGGGCACGAGAGGCTTAATTGAACGCCGTTGGTGAGGAAGAATGATCGAGAGGCGTGGTTGTCGAATTCGCGACCGTTGTCACACTGTAGTGCTCGGACCGGACGATGGAACTGGGTGGAGACCCAAGCGAAGAAGTGAGTGAGGGTGGGAAAAGTATCGGACTTCAACTGAAGAGGGAAAGTCCAGAGAAAATGGGAAAATCATCCAAAATTACCAAATAGTATTTATAGCCAGAAATACTGAGTACAGGGGAGCTCCAGAGATCACAATGAACCAGATCAAAAGACTGCTTAGCACGAGAAGAGGTAGTGAAAGGGAGACGGGTATGTTGGCCAAGCTGACAAGCATGACAGAGGCCCTCAAGATGTCCCCTACTACAAGAAGAATCTAAACTGCTAGAAAGCTTGGTCATAACATCGGGTCCTGGGTGGCCGAGACGTCGATGCCAAGTGGTGAAGTTGGTGGTGGAGATCAGGACGACAGGTGGACACATGCCGGCGGAAGAGGGTCGGAGCGTGTAGAGGGGCCCCGACGCTGTCACATCGGGCGAGTGGGGTCCTGGTGGCCAGATTCTTCACAGAAAAACTAGACGGGTCAAACTCAATGGAACATGAATTGTCGATGGCGAACCGACGAACGGAAAGAAGATTATGAGTGATGTGTGGGGCTACGAGAACGTCGTTGAGATAGAACGGTCCAGGGAGCACCGAGACACCTACTGAGGTGACTGGAAGAGTGGATCCGTTTCCAACGACGATCGAGGTAGGGTGTGTGGAAGGAGGTGGGTGGGAGCGAGATAACATGCCTGTGGTGGGAGTGGTGTGATAGGATGCACCGGAGTCGATGACCCAGTCAGAGGATGGTGGAGCCAACGCCATGGTGCTGTAGGCGGCGGCGAGGGCGTTGGGGTCCCAGCCTCTAGCGAATGGGAACCATGGTGCCGTGGTCGATGTCCCCGTAGGCTGGAGCTGAGGTGGTGTCGGGGTCGTCGGGGGCACGTGTAGGCGGGTGGCGTGGTCAGGAGAGCCGACGCCGGAGGGTGAGAGGCGTCAGGAGTCTGACCCGGCCACATGGAGATGGTGCCGGTCCAGGGGTTGTAGAACGACGGCCAGCTCTGGCCACCGCCTCGGCCGGTGGTACCTCCGCACGAGGAGCTGCCACCCCCACGACCGCCCTTGCGAGGTCGACGGTCGCCGTCGGTGGTGGAAGTGTGGCGGGGGGCCCGCCCCCCGGAAGATGCCTGGGCACCGGTGGTGGCGCTGTAGAGTGCCGATGCCGGCGTGTGAGCCTCGTGCGTCATGGTGAGCTCCTCGAGGAGAAGCTCATTCTGCACCACATGTAAGGTGGGAAAGGGCACGATCCTCTTGATGAGATCCTTCAGGTGACCGTAGCGGGGGCTGAGGCCACGCAGGAGGTTCAGCACCAAGGTGCAGTCCGCCACCGACTCGCCGAGATCGTGGGGGGAGTCCGCCAGGCTCTTCATCTTGCGACAGTACTCCCCCACGACGAGTTCCCCCTGGGAGAACTGGTGGAACTGGGCATCGAGGTGAAGAGCTCGAGCGTCCCGGTTCCCGAGGAACTGTTCCTCGAGGGCGAGCCACGCTTGACGGCCCGTGTCCGCCTAGTCGTGGATGATGTCCTGGAACTCGATGGTGATAATTCCGTGGAGCCAGGAGAGCACCACGGTGTCCATCAGGGACCAGGCCGAGGACAGCGAGGCGACGATGTCGTCAAGGACGTCATCAAGGGCGTAGCGCCGCAGGGTGAGGAGGACCCGCCCCCTCCAGCGAGGGTAGTGAGAGGACGCCGGGTCTAGAACGATGGACACGAGGGACCGGATGTTGTGAAGTCCGACGGCCTGCGCGTGGAGGGCGGCGATGTGGTCGGCGTCGAGTCCAGTGGCAAGAGGTGCCTCAGGAGTTGTCGGTGGTATTTCTGGGGCGACCGGAGGTTGCCCGAGGAGAAGACGCTGAGCAGTTGCCATCTGGGGGTGAGAGCGTCGCTCATGGCGCGCTCTTGTTGCAGGACGAGGGTCGCAGCGTGCTCGCGGGAAACCTCCACGACTGCATTTATGGTAGCGATGGCGGTGACCAGTGCTGATGAGGTCGACGGGGGGGGGGGGGGGGGCAGTGACGACATCGGGTCACGTAGTGGTTGAACGGGCGGAGAAGCCCGTCGGGGAACCGCGTCGCCGCAGCAGCTGTTGCTGCGCAGTGGGAGAGGCGTCGGGGAGGGGCCCGAGGCCGGAGATATAGGGCCCCCAGCAACAACGAGCTCGCTACGGGGGCCATGGGGAAGAAGGCCGGCGAGGGGGTGCTGGTCGGGGTTGAGGGCCGTGCCCAGGGCGGCCATCGCACCGACGAGGCTAGCAGGGTCGGCCGCGCCCATGGGGAAGGCCAGGGAGGGGGCTGCGCCCAGGGAGACGCCGGCCGGCGGCAGGGATGGGGCGCCCGCGTGCAGGCCCGCAGCGACGCGCGCGCCAGGTTCGGCTGCCAGGCCGACGACAGCGCCCGTGGTCAGGGCCACGACGACGGCGCCTGCGCTGGGGCCGTTGGCGGCGCCAGTGCCGGTGAGGGGGAGGAGGTGCGCCATGGCCGGCGCAGGGGAGGTGGACGACGACGCCTAGGGTTGGCGGCTGAAGGAAGATGAACTGTTGTATTGATAATAAGATGGGGTTACAATATATAGAGACACAGGAAACCCTAACCCTAATGGGCCGGCAGCCCAACAATGGTGCCGACCCATACACACTCACACACACATAGTCTAACATCCCCCCGCAGTCTCAACGGGGGCACCACACACGATGAGACTGGAGTAGAGGCCGAAGGTAGGAGCCGACGGGTTGAAATCCCCCCGCAGTCGCAGCGTCGTGATGGTGCGAATGTTGCGGCTGGAGTAGAGAACGGTGTGTGCTCCAAGAAGACGATAGCCCCTAGATGCCGAGGTAGCCGAAGTCGAGGTGGTCGCGGTCGGAAGACGCGCAGCAAAAGCCTGATCTTCGGGAGGGGTCGACGTTCGAGCGTCAACGATCGGCAGGGCGACACAGCAAAAGGGCACCGACAGGCCGACCTTCCTGCTTCTTCGATCGACCAGACGTTAAGGAGCCCCGCCAGAGAGGCCGACAACAGCGCACGCGGCTGCGCTGGTCAAGGTGTCCGCGCCCGCGGCAGAAAAGAAGGGGAATGTCGGATCCGGCCGGGAAGGCCACGGCAGCGACGGATCCGGACGGGGAGACGCGATCCAGCCAAAGGGACGGCAGATCGAGCTGAGAAGGACGCAGCAACGTGGATCCGGCCGGGAAGGCCGCGGCAGCGACGGATCCAACGAAGGCGAGGAAGGGGAGGGCGACGGGGCGGTTCCAACCAGGCAGGGGCCTGCGCCGGACCTGGCTAGGGACGATGACGGCGCCGGCGCCGGGAGAAGCTTGAAGGGTGAGGCGCTGCTGGGCATCAACGCGAGCAGTTAGGAGGAGGCCACGTGATGAGAGGCGTCACGGGCGAGGGTGCCGGCGGAGGACGCAGTGGAGAGGGAGCAGGCAGTGGTGGGCAGAGGGAAGGGGCGGCGTCCTGGCGCGGCTGCGCCCTGGGCGCGTCGGGCTCGGTCCCTGGCGGCTGCGCACGGGAGCAAGGGAAGGCAGGGAGAGAGAGAAGAGGAGTGAGAGAGGAGAGCGCCGACGAGAGAGCGCTCTGGGCGCGTCGGGCTCGGTCCCTGGCGGCTGCGCGCAGGAGCAACGGAAGGCAGGGAGAGAGAGAAGAGGAGTGAGAGAGGAGAGCACCGACGAGAGGCCGTGAGGCCGCTGGCTGCGTGCGCCATGGCCGCCGTCGAGCCAGCCCGCGCCGTGGCCGCCCCGCGCAGGGTAATCGTGCGCCCGCGCCGGGGCCGCTTGCCGTGGCCGCCCCGCGCAGGGGAACGCGCGCCCGCGCCGGGGCCGCTCGTCGTGGTTGCTTCCGGCGTCGTGGTTGCTGCCGGCGCGGGAGGGTGCTGCGGGGCGGCGGATCTGAGCGCCGGCCGCCGCCGAGAGATGGGGAGGAGCGGCTGGAGGGATGGCCGGCGGCTGGGAAGGGAGCCGCCCCGGGAGGGAGGGATGAGGGATGAGCCTCCCGGGGCGACGACTGTAGAGGTTGGAGGCGGCCGGTGGCTGTTGCGGGAGGAAGGAGCCGCCGGCTGCTGCAGTGGGAGGTGAGGAAAAACCCTAATCTGATACCATGAAGGAAGATGAACTGTTGTATTGATAATAAGATGGGGTTACAATATATAGAGACACAGGAAACCCTAACCCTAATGGGCCGGCAGCCCAACAATGGTGCCGACCCATACACACTCACACACACATAGTCTAACAGCGGCGCCTAGGGCAGGGGGAGGGGAAGCAGCGGCCGGCCTAGAGGAGGTGGCCGGCGGCGGCTGGGGGGGGAGGGGAAGCGGCAGCCGGCCTAGGGGAGGTGGCGGCGGCGGCTGCTGGGAGGGGAGGGAGGAAAGCTGGTGTGGCTCTGGTACCATGTAGAATAATGGAAATCCTAACCCACTCAAGGGGTTGGGAGATTGATATATAGCCTGAGTTAGATGGGCCAAGCCCATTACAATGAGGGCGAGAGACTAAATACACAGGGGAGGATCGAAACCCTAATATGTACTCTAACAATCGACGACATGGTGGCCGCGAGAAAGGAGGTTGTTGTAGTGACGTCATGACGACGACAGTAGCAGCACGAGCTCCGGACGCGCCAGGAGCCGCTACCGTGGGCGCTGCTTCGAGTGCAGCGAGCGGGGGCACATGGCGCGGGACTGCCGTGCAAAGAAGAGAAAAAGGCCTGTTCGTGGCTGTGGCGTTCGTTGCCGGAGAAACCACCGTTCATTTTCTTTCTTGCAACTCGTGTGTGAGCTGAGTGCTTTTGTGAGCTGAGTGTGTTCCTGGGCGCAGCCAACATTGAGTTGGTTGGTGCATACAATTCAATATGTTATCTTAGCGAGATGTTTTGAGTTCAAATCTTGGTGGCTGCAAAAGGACATACCTAGTGCTGGTGGCTTCCACATGAGTGGGATTTGGGGAAAGAATAACAGAGGCAAGCTTTAACGTCGAACCCTGGACCTTTGACTCAGTGGAAGGGCTTCTCACCACTGTGTCAGGCCTGTCCTCCTCTTGGTGGGCTGCAATTAAATAAAAATAATTGCAGCTGACTCCTATTTCTATGTTTGAAGCCTCAGGAGCCTGCACGTGAAGGGGAGTGTTGAAGTATAAGCCTTTTTCTTATGAACTTAGGTCTTTTTGGCCCGTAATCCATTCACATGGTTAACGGATCCCGCTGCTTCGTGTTCGGTTACGTCTGAGTGTAATGGATCACAACGTTAATAGCTACGGCACAATACAATGTCTATACCGCTCATCTTGTAGTGTTATCTGATCCTCTTAGCAGTCAAAAGAAAAAAATGTCTAAGCAAACAACCACAGGCTTCCGTTACAGCTTGTTGGATCACATCTGTAACCATTCCATTAACGCTTACACTCACAGAGTCCTAACCAAACAGCACGTTAAGTTTTTGGGTTAAACTGGTTGCGCATGCAACTCAATAATAAATGACTAGGAGTGAGAAAGCAGCAGACAGAACTGGAAAGAGAGGCTCTTCACAACTCTATTCCTTGAGGTGGGCACCGTCTTTGTGTTGCCTCACTTGTTCAGGTAATGACGCTGACAACCTATGATGGAGAGCTACTGCAGTGCTGGTGGTAGTGGAGAGAGGCAAGTGGCAATCAATTAGGGAGGGGAGTGTTGCCGAGAGCATCGTCCCTTCCTTGGTTTTTTTGTGGGTCCTTGGATCTTGCAGACATAGGGATCTGGCAAGATTTTAGGCTAGTTTGGTGAATAGGAAGGGGATTCCTCCCCGTGGATCTCCACCAATTCCCTAGATACCAATTCAGCCCTTATGGGGCCTGGGTGCCTGGCACTGGCTTATTTGCCACCTAGGTGGGCCCCAATGGCTCCCTGTCATTTTGAGAGAGAGCGGGGAACATTTGATAGCTCTGTCCTGTTGTACTCTTGGTTCCTCCTGATTGTCTGAAGTTCTTTCATGCTGTGCATATTGTATTTATATCCAACTGCAACATAGCACACTTGAATGCAATATATCGTTCAGTAATTGCACTTTTACCAACTCTTTGTACACTCATCCACTTGTCCAATTTTATATAGGAAAAAATGGTGTTTATGCCAACCTTGTGAACCAAGTCAGAGAAGCATTTGAAGCATGTGATCTTGTCCGTGTTGATTGCTCAGGTCTTAACAAAAGTGATTGCAGAAAAATTGGAGCTAAACTAAAGGTTTGATAAATCTTGAAGAATGTTCTTTAGTCATGGATTTTTTTTCAGAAGTTGATGAACTCTACCTTCGCAGGATCTAGTTCCTTGTATCTTACTGTCTTTTGAGTTTGAGCATATACTGATGTGGAGAGGAAGTGATTGGAAATCATCTCTTCCTCCATTAGAAAATAGTTATGAAGTGACGAAGGTGCAAGAAAGTTTTAGTGGCAAAGAATCTAATGAAAAGGTTACACATTCAGGAAATGTTCTGGCCCAGATTGAGTTGGTCAGTGCTGCAACATCTCACAAGAACTGGAACTTGGATGAAGGTCAAGAAAAATTTAAAGATTCCACTGACAGTGATATGGTACTGAATTCTGCAAAGGATGTTCCTGCATTGTTCCATTCTACTGGTATATCTAGAACTGAACCCTCAGCAGACATTCCATTGGAATATTCCCCATTAAATCCAGTATGTGATATTATGGATCCATCCCTGAACTGCCGAAGTATCCCAACAAACAACTGTGAAAGTAGAGCTCTGGTAGAGAAGTCAGAACATTGTCCGGATGATTATAATTTGGAAATGAAGAGGAAAAGAAACGATGGTACAAAAGGTACAGTTGTTCTAAATAGCGGTTCTAAAGTAGAGGGATTGTTATGTCTTTTGGAACAGGCCATTCACAGTGGCAGGGCACTTGTTCTGAGTGAAGATGAGCTTGCTGATTCAGATCTGGTCTATGAAAAGTCTGTTGCTTTTACAAAGTCAATTCCGCGAAGACTGGTTTTTGAGAATACTCGAAGGAAGTCCAGTGCCAGGAGAAATGTGCCAGACAATCATGCAAGAACTAAAACACATCTTGTAGAAAATAAAATGTTGAGCAGTCCTGTTGAAAATAAATTTATCGTTAATGGAGGATCTGCAATGCAGACAATTGACCATGGACAAGAGTTTCTTTCTGATGTTGTTCATCAAGGTACCTTAAGAGTAGATGAACTAGCAAAGTTACTAGCTTGAGAGGTGATTGCTCTTTTATTAACCACACAGACCAGTATCAACATCCTTTGAACACATATGCAAGATTTGCATGAACTCTGAATTTGGTTAAAACAGGTCTCAGGTCTGTTGCGTCGTGGCGAGTCCTTTTTAACCTTGAAATACTGAACTATGGTGCTGTTTGGTTCAAAAAATGTAACGCAAATGGTAATGGTAATGGTTTCGGCTCGATTACTGGCGGTAACAAATTTGAATAGGCTGGTATCAAATTTTAGTGTGGTATCTGATTACGGTTGGACTAAAACAAACATGATTTAACGTTATCCGTTACCCATTACGTTACAAATATATGAACCAAACGGCACCTATAATCCTGTGCGATGTACAAACAACCTTCAGAATACATATTCTCTGATTTGTCTGTTGTCACCATAATTGGCCACTGATAAATAACTCTTCCGTTTTATGATTTCAGCGATGTGATGTGACAAAAAAAAACTATGCAAATCGACACGTTTAGTTTGGGAACCCTTTTTTTCAAGGGATTTTTATTTTACCAAGAGAAATTAGTTTATTTTCTCTTGCGAAAATAGAAACTCCTTAGAAATCCATATGTCCTTTTTGCGTTTGTCGCACCAGATGACAGTCGGAGCAAGCTGGCTTAAACAGTTGGACCGAACAACTTCATGGATTATACACAGCGAGTAGATTAGACAGAAGGATTTTAACATCAGTATGATTAAACTTCATCTAGATAGTGTTTCACGTGCTTCGCTATATATGACTCCCGCGTATAGTTTTTGACTCCTGCGTAGATTTTTTCCCCTATACCATGGTTGTAGTGGACAAGGTCTCTCCCTTCGCTTCCTCTCTCACAAGCGGAGGTTAGGTGACGGTGGAGTGGGAAGGGTGGTTTCGGCCTTACATACACTAGTCTCCGCGGAAGCTGATAAGCAAAGTCTAAAGACGACCTGACCAGAACTGCCTAATTTAACCTAATCTTAATTGTATTTATTAGTTTATACCCTCTCCGTTTCAAAATAGTACTACATCCACCCCAAAATAAAATTCATTTTACCTTTTTAGTTAATTCATACAATAATTAATATATTTGTTATATATATATATATATATATATATATATATATATATATATATATATATATATAGATTGTATATTAGGAGCCCTGGGCTTCCTTTAGTTATTGGAAGCCCAGGCCAGACAGTGCAATCCGGTCGAGCCGGACCAGGTCCAGACGTCTATAAAAGGAAATCCGTAGTGCTAGGGATCCGTTTTTACGCCCCATCTCGATTCATTAGCGACGGTTGCCAGGCCGGCGGTGGCGGCGTTTCCCAGGCCGACGGTGGCGGCCCTCGATCCAGAGGGCGAGCGGCGGCGGCAGCGGCAGCGCCCTTATGTGGTGGCGGCGGTTTCCAGGCCGGCGGTGGCGGCCCCCGATCCAGAGGGCGAGCGGCGGCAGCGTCCTTGTGCGGTGGCGGCGATTCCCAGGCCGGTGGCCGCAACTCCATTACCTCGACGCGCGGTGGCGGAGGTTCCTCGATCCGCAGCGAGGCCCTTGTGCAGGCAAGCGGCGGCGTCCCCGAAGCCCCGAGGAGGCGGCACTTCCAAGGCCGGCGAGCAAGCGACGCCCGTCGACGTGCGAGTAGCGACGGCGACGCATGAGGCACGATGTTCGAGCGAGCGACGTCACGGAAGGGGCGAGATGCGCGCAGCGATGATCGCGCGTGACATCCTCTGATCCGGCGCATTTTTCTTTTCGTTTATTGTGTTTTATGCCTACCACATGTATTATTTACGCTAAAAACTGTATGTTTTTATGCTTTAACACAGAGTTCGTATATCAATTTACTGCATGCACATTTGAAAGGAAATTCCTTGATTTATGCTGTTCTTAATTTGCGCGCATGCAATGGAAACTCCCACGATTTTGCCATAATTTTTGGATCTGTATAAAAATAGAAACCGCATGCATGCGGCTGCCATGTTTTTCGGATCTGTCATAAAAATAGGATCGTAATAACAACCTACTAAAGCTATCAACCTCTAATTGACTCGGTATTTACGCTTATAATTGAGGGATTTTATGCTCAAAACTTAAGGTTTTTACGCTCCACCCGTAGATGCGTCCACCAGTGAACAACATGCCAGATTTTTTACGCAGTCTAAGAAATTGCATAAATACCTACACCGTGTAGTATAATTTGTTTCAGTATACATCATAAACTAGTTCTAATGCGTTTAGTTGCATGGCTGTTGGAGGGATCCTATATTTATGAAGGAAATAAAACATTAAATGTGATTTTTTGTTTCTATGCATGCAATTCATTTCCTTTCATTGCATATTCTTTCCATCATAAATTCGTGTGCATGCAGCCTGTAGCAGATTTTTACGCAGTATACCGAATTGCATAATTATCTACACAGTGTAGCATATTTAGTATCAGTATATAGCATAAAATGGTCATTACGAGTTTTAGTTGCATGTCTGTTTCAGCGATCCTAAATTTATGGAGGAAATAAAGCATTTAAAATAGAAACCGCCACACATATCTTTCCTGAATTTACGCGCATGCAAGGGAACGTGATTGACTCATGCATGCATTTTGCCATAATTTTAGGATCTGTATAACCGCATGCATGCGACTGCCATGTTTTTCGGATCTGCCATAAAAATAGGATCGTAATAACAACCTACTAGAGCTATCAACCTCTCACATTGGCTCGGTATATACGCTTATAATTGAGGGATTTTATGCTCAAAACTTAAGGTTATTACGCTCCAACCCGGAGGTGCGTCCACCAGTGAACAACATGCCAGATTTTTTACGCAGTGTAACGAATTGCATAAATACCTACACCATATAGTATAATTTGTATCAGTATATGTCATAAACTAGATTTAATGTGTTTTAGCTGCATGGCTGTTGGAGGGACCTTATATTTATGAAGGAAATAAAACATTAAATACGATTTTTTTTGTTTCTATGCGTGTAATTCATTTCCTTTCATTGCACATTTTTTTATCATAAATTCGTGTGCATGCAGCTGGTAACAGATTTTTACGCAGTGTATCGAATTGCATAATTATTAACACAGTATAGCATATTTAGTCTCAGTATATAGCATAAAATGGTCCTTACGCGTCTAGCTGCATGGCTGTTGCAGCGATCCTAAATTTATGGAGGAAATAAAGGATTTTAAAAACAGAAACTGCCGCACATATCTTTCCTAAATTTATGCGCATGCATTGGATCGTGTTTGACTCATGCATGCATTCCTTTTTTTGCGTTAACAGACGTGGGGCAGGTGGCGCACCCGACAGCCTGTTTGGGCGCGCTGGTTGAACCAGTTTGAAGGGGTGGTCGGCCTGGGCTTCCTTTAACTATTGGAAGCCCAGGGCTCCCGTTATACCTATATATATATATATATATATATATATATATATATATATATATATATATATATATATATATATATATATATTCAACATAGACATAAAAATAAAGAGGTAAAACAACTAATATTTTAGGATGAAGGGAATATTCATTTTAGGGTGTTAATGAATTCATGGGTAGCTCAACCCGATCTACCGCGCCTCGCAACTGTCGTCGCCCACCGGACCTGGGGTGCGCCGCCGCAGCTCGTCCGCTTCGGGAGCATCGCTGTCGCTCGATCTTGGGGGAGCGCCACCGTCGGTCGCCCTCCTTGGGGCGCCACCGCCGCTGGCCCCCGGGATTGCTGCGACGCTCGCCCGAGAGAACCTCTGGCCCCGCTAAAACCTAATCCCTGGTGGCCTAAGGGTGTTTTTATAGCCCCGCTAAAACCTAATCCTGGTGGCCTAAGGGTGTTTTTATAGCCGCCCGAACCTAGTGCGGCTGAATCGGATGACACCGTTGAGCCAGAGCTTTCTCTAGTTTTTGGAAGCCCAGGGCTCCAAATATACAAACTATATAGCATGCATGGTTAGTGTCGGGTATCGTAATTAGGGGTACCCCCAATGCTCCTAAGCATGGCTGAAATGCGTCTTCAGAACGAACCATAAAGACTGATAAGAACGATTCAAGTCAAGGCCTCGTCTACGAAAAAGACGCGATCTCGTCTCGCCCGAGCCCAGCCTCGGGCGAGAACAGTAGTCCTGGACGGATTCACGCCTCGCCCGAGGGCCTCCTCAAGCAGTGGGCGCACCTCCGGCTCGCTCGAGGCCAAGCTCGGGCAAACTTTGTCGTACAACAACCTCGTCCATATCGCCTTACCACTGACCGTATCGCATGCGCATTTAATGCGGGGATCACCTGGCATCTTATCCTGACACGCGTGCCTCAGTCGGCAAGGTCGAAATGACCGCAGTCACTTCGCCCCCTTTACTGACCGTTCTGACAGGAAAACAACACTATTCACCCCGTTCCGACTACTGTGCCAACCACCAGGGTAAAGCTAACGACAGTAAGTCACGACCTCCCCCAAGTTCGACCTCGGGCGCAACAGGAAGCTCCGCCTCGCCCGACCTCAGGCCTCGGCCTCAGCCTCGGCCTCGGGAGAAGGTCTCCGCCTCGCCCGACCTCAGGCCTCGGCCTCAGCCTCGGCCTCGGGAGAAGGTCTCCGCCTCGCCCGACCTCGGGCCTCGGCCTCATCCTCAGCCTCGGGAGGAGTCACAACCTCGCCCGTCCTCATCCTCGGTCTCAGGAGAAATCTCTGCCTCGCCCGACCTCGGCCTCGGACCGACTGCGCCATAGGGGATACATCATTACCCTACCCATAGCTAGCTGCCTTAGGCTACGAAGGAACAAGACCGGTGTCCCATCTAGATTACTCCGGCCACAGGTAATGACGGTTCCCTGCATGCGTCCATGACGTCGATTGTTCTCAACTCCCTACGAAGGCAAAGAAACGTCAGCAGGACCCCGGGCCGCACCGTCAGCTACGCTTCTACATGGCTCAAGCACTTCTCCGCCGGCCACGTTAGCACATAGCTACACCCCCATGTACAGCTGGACCATCTCCTTGTATCTATAAAAGGGGATGTCCAGGGCCTTCCCAGGGGCAGGCGGAGAAGAGGAGGGCGGAGGCGAAGGAGGCCAACTCAGACGGCTCACTCCACGGACAAATCCCCCCCTCTCTCTCTCGTGACGCTTGTAACCCTACTACGAGCACCCCGGTGCAAGATAATATAAGCCTCATCCTCCCTCTTGTGTTTCATCTTGCATCAACCCATCTGGGCAGGGACACGCAACATCAAATTCACTGGTCGGTTGAGGGTCCTCGCAGGTCCAAAACGCTGACAGTTGGCGCGCCAGGTAGGGGCTCGCTGCGTGTTGGCAATACTTTCCCGTTGAGTTCCAGATGGATAATCTTCAGCAACCTCTTCGGCCCGGGATGGTTCTTCGCTTTGGGAGTCTCGAGTTCATGTCCCCCCGACGGCAGCTACGACATGGTACTCCTCCCCCGGCAGCACGACAACAACGACGGCCGTCGGCTCGCCCGGCGGAGGCGAACTCGACGACGACTTCCCCCCGTGGCAGAAGAGGAACACCCGAGTTTTCCCCGCCACCCTCCTCGCTGGAGGAGGAGGAGACGGAGCAACCATGGCCAAACAGGAGGTAACTGAGAGCACCTAGAGGGGGGGGGGTGAATAGGTGATCCTGTAAAACTTGAAACTTAAGCCACTAAAACTTGGTTAAGTGTTAGCACAATAATTGCCAAGTGGCTAGATATGAGTCTCAACAAAACACAATAACCACAAAGATATCAATCACAGAAATGGCACGGTGGTTATCCCGTGGTTCGGCCAAGACCAACGCTTGCCTACTCCACGTTGTGGCGTCCCAATGGACGAGGGTTGCAATCAACCCCTCTCAAGCGGTCCAAAGACCCACTTGAATACCACGGTGTTTTGCTTTGCTTTTCTTAATCCCGTTCGCGAGGAATCTCCACAACTTGGAGTCTCTCGCCCTTACAAAGATGTTCACAAAGAAGCACGGAGTAAGGGAGGGATTAGCAACTCACACAAGACACAAAGATCACAGCAAGTACGCACACACAAGACCCAGACTTAAGCTCAAAAGACTAGCACACTAGAACGGAGCTCAAATCACTAGAATGTCGAACAAGTGCGCAAGAACGAAGTGTGAGTGATCAAGAGTGCTCAAGGAATGCTTGGTGTACTCCTCCATGCGCCTAGGGGTCCCTTTTGTAGCCCCAAGGCAGCTAGGAGCCGTTGAGAGCATTCCTGGAAGGCAAATCTTGCCTTCTGTCGCCTGGCGCACCGGACAGTCCGGTGCACACCGGACACTGTCTGGTGCGGATTTCTTTCCTTTCCTGGCTAAGCCGACCGTTGGTGCCTGGGAGCCGTTGGTGCACCGGACACTGTCCGGTGCACACCGGACAGTCCGGTGCTCCTTCCCGACCGTTGGCTCGGCCATGTGTCTTTCGCAGATCGCGTAGCTGACCGTTGGCCCGGCCGACCGTTGGCTCACCGGACAGTCCGGTGCACACCGGACAGTCCGGTGAATTATAGTCGTACGTCGCCGATGAATTCCCGAGAGCAGCCAGGTTGCTCGAGCCAGCCTGGCGCACCGGACAGTCCGGTGCTCCCAGACTGAGCAGAGTTTTGGCTGCTCGAGCCAAGACATTTCCAATTGTTCTTTTCCTGTTTCCAGCACTTAGACACAATACATTAGTCTCTAAAACAATGTACTAAGTCTGAGAAACATACCTTTTGACATGATTTTCACTTTGACCACCACATTGCATAGATCAACACAAAAGCATTTGCGTTGGCATCCAATCACCAAAATACTTAGAAATGGCCCAGGGGCACATTTCCCTTTCAATCTCCCCCTTTTTGGTGATTTATGCCAACACAACATAAAGTAACTAGAACAAGTGCTATATTAATGCAAATGGAAACCAAAAGTTGTTTTGAATCAATTTTGGCATATATGGATCACTCTTTGCCACCACTTGGTTTGTTTTTGCAAATCAAACTCAATTTCCTATCTCTAAGTCAAATCCACATGTAGAGACATAAAGAGAGGTATTCCAAATGAAATTGATCAAGGATTTCAAAAACTCCCCCTTTTCCCATAATCAACACTTCTCCCCACAAGAGGCCAACTTTTGACAAAAGAGACAATAAAAGAGTTTTGACAAACCAAAAGCTCTAATCTACTATTTTCAAAATTTCTCAAGTGGTAGCTGATCCATCTATTGCTTTGACCTTTATTTTCTCCCCCTTTGGCATCAAGCACCAAAACGGGATCAATCTTGGCCCTTAAACCCCATTGCCTCACCAAGATCTTCAAATAAGAGTACAAAGGCAATAAGAGGACATGAGATGAACTTGGAATAAGTTACCCTCTCATCGGAGTGCAGTGGAAGTCTTTCATGGTCCAAGTCCACCTTTTCCCTTCCAAACCTCCTTTGAGACTAAATCAAGCAAACTCAAGCAAACGGTTAGTCTCAAAGGGTCAAGTTGTAGCACAACTCCCCCTAAATATGTGCATCACTTGCACAAGGACTTGTGAGGTCCGGGGAGTGATTGTACAACTTGAGCACCATAGTAAGCAACAAAATGCAAAAGAAACATGATCAAAGGCATAAATACATGTATGCTATAAATCAATCCAAGTTCCGCGAATCTAGGACATTTAGCTCACTACGTAGCCTGCAAAAGGTCTTTTCATCTAAAGGCTTAGTGAAGATATCGGCTAGCTGGTTCTCGGTGCTAACATGAAACACTTCGATATCTCCCTTTTGTTGGTGGTCTCTCAAAAAGTGATGCCGGATGTCAATGTGCTTTGTGCGGCTGTGCTCAACAGGATTTTCCGCTATTCGGATAGCACTCTCATTGTCACATAGGAGTGGAACTTTGCTCAGATTGTAGCCAAAATCCCGGAGGGTTTGCCTCATCCAAAGTAGTTGCGCACAACACTGTCCTGCGGCAACGTACTCGGCCTCAGCGGTGGATAGGGCAACGGAAGTTTGTTTCTTAGAGTTCCACGACACCAGGGACCTTCCTAAGAATTGGCACGTCCCCGATGTACTCTTTCTATCGACCTTACATCCAGCATAGTCGGAATCTGAGTATCCAATCAAGTCAAAGTTAGACCCCTTTGGATACCAGATCCCGAAGCAAGGCGTAGCGACTAAATATCGAAGAATTCGCTTCACAGCCACTAAGTGACACTCCTTAGGATCAGATTGAAATCTAGCACACATGCATACGCTAAGCATAATATCCGGTCTACTAGCACATAAATAGAGCAAAGAACCTATCATGGACCGGTATGCTTTTTGATCAACGGACTTACCTCCTTTGTTGAGGTCGGTGTGTCCGTCGGTTCCCATCGGAGTCTTTGCGGGCTTGGCGTCCTTCATCCCAAACCGCTTTAGCAAGTCTTGCGTGTACTTCGTTTGGGAGATGAAGGTACCATCCTTGAGTTGCTTCACTTGGAACCCAAGGAAGTAGTTCAACTCGCCCATCATCGACATCTCGAATTTCTGCGTCATCACCCTGCTAAACTCTTCACAAGACTTTTGGTTAGTAGAACCAAATATTATGTCATCGACATAAATTTGGCACATAAAAAGATCACCACCGCAAGTCTTAGTGAAAAGAGTTGGATCGGCTTTCCCAACCTTGAAAGCATTAGCAATTAAAAAGTCTCTAAGGCATTCATACCATGCTCTTGGGGCTTGCTTAAGTCCATAGAGCGCCTTAGAGAGCTTACACACGTGGTCAGGGTACTGTTCATCCTCGAAGCTAGGGGGTTGCTCCACGTACACCTCCTCCTTGATCGGCCCGTTGAGGAAAGTGCTCTTCACATCCATTTGGTACAACCTGAAAGAATGGTGAGCGGCATATGCTAGCAGAATACGAATTGATTCTAGCCTAGCCACAGGAGCAAACGTCTCCTCAAAGTCCAAACCTGCGACTTGGGCATAACCTTTTGCCACAAGTCGAGCCTTGTTCCTCGTCACCACCCCGTGCTCGTCCTGTTTGTTGCGGAACACCCACTTGGTTCCCACAACGTTTTGCTTGGGACGAGGCACCAGTGTCCAAACTTCATTTCGCTTGAAGTTGTTGAGTTCCTCCTGCATGGCCAACACCCAGTCTGGATCTAGCAAGGCCTCTTCTACCCTGAAAGGCTCAATAGAAGAGACAAAGGAGTAATGCTCACAAAAATTAACTAATCTTGAACGAGTAGTTACTCCCTTGCTAATATCACCCAATATTTGGTCGACGGGATGATCCCTTTGGACCGTCGCTCGAACTTGGGTTGGAGGTGCCTGAGGTGCTTCTTCCTCTTCAACTTGAACATCCTGTGCTCCCCCTTGATCATGCGCCTCCACTTGAGGTACCTGTTCGTCATCTTGGGTTGGGGGATACACCATAGTTGAGGAAGATGGTTGATCTTGCTCCAATTGTTCCTGTGGTCGCACATCGCCAATCGCCATGGTGCGCATTGCGGCCGTTGGAACATCTTCTTCATCTACATCATCAAGATCAACAACTTGCTCTCTTGGAGAGCCATTAGTCTCATCAAATACAACGTCGCTAGAGACTTCAACCAAACCCGATGATTTGTTGAAGACCCTATACGCCTTTGTATTTGAGTCATAACCTAATAAAAACCCTTCTACAGCTTTGGGAGCAAATTTAGAAGTTCTACCTTTCTTCACAAGAATATAACACTTGCTCCCAAATACACAAAAATAAGATACATTGGGTTTGTTACCAGTTAGCAGCTCATATGAAGTCTTCTTGAGGAGGCGGTGAAGGTAGACCCGGTTGATGGCGTGGCAAGCTGTGTTCACGGCTTCCGACCAAAAGCGCTCGGGGGTCTTGAACTCTCCAAGCATAGTCCTCGCCATATCTATGAGCGTCCTGTTCTTCCTCTCTACCACACCATTTTGCTGAGGTGTGTAGGGAGCGGAGAACTCGTGCTTGATCCCCTCCTCCTCAAGGAACTCCTTCACTTGAAGGTTCTTGAACTCGGACCCATTGTCGCTCCTTATCTTCTTCACCTTGAGCTCAAACTCATTTTGAGCTCTCCTGAGGAAGCGCTTGAGGGTCCCTTGGGTTTCAGATTTATCCTGCAAAAAGAATACCCAAGTGAAGCGGGAAAAATCATCAACTATAACAAGACCATACTTACTTCCTCCTATACTTAGATAGGCGACGGGTCCGAAGAGGTCCATATGAAGCATTTCCAAGGGTCTTGATGTGGTCATCACATTTTTGGTGTGATGAGAGCCTCCCACCTGTTTCCCTGCTTGACAAGCTGCACAAGGTCTATCTTTTTCGAAATGTACATTAGTTAGACCTATCACGTGTTCTCCCTTTAGAAGCTTGTGGAGGTTCTTCATCCCCACATGTGCTAAGCGGCGATGCCACAGCCAGCCCATGCAAGTCTTAGCAATTAAGCATGCATCTAGACCGGCCTCTTCTTTTGCAAAATCAACCAAATAAAGTTTGCCGTCTAGTACACCCTTAAAAGCCAGTGAACCATCACATCTTCTAAAGACAGACACGTCTATATTTGTGAATAGACAATTATATCCCATTTTGCATAATTGACTAACAGACAACAAATTATATCCAAGAGACTCTACTAAAAACACATTTGAAATAGAGTGCTCAGATGAAATAGCAATTTTACCTAACCCTTTTACCTTGCCTTGGTTCCCATCACCGAATATTATTGAATCTTGGGAATCCTTGTTTTTAACGTAGGAGGTGAACATCTTCTTCTCCCCTGTCATATGGTTTGTGCATCCGCTGTCGATAATCCAGCTTGAACCCCCGGATGCATAAATCTGCAAGGCAAATTTAGGCTTGGGTCTTAGGTACCCAACTCTTGTTGGGTCCTACAAGGTTAGTCACAATTGTCTTAGGGACCCAAATGAAAGTTTTATCTCCCTTGCATCTTGCCCCTAATTTCCTAGCAATTACCTTCTTACCCTTTCTACAAATGGTAAATGAAGCATTGCAAGCATGATATATTGTAGAAGGTTCATTGACTTTCCTAGGAACATTAATAACATTTCTCCTAGGCATATTATGAACAACATTTCTCCTACCAACATTTCTATCTTGCACATAGGAAGAACTAGAAGCAAACATGGCATGAGAATTAAAAGCATCATATGCATTACACCTCCTATGAGTATTTCTAGATTGTCTCCTATCATGGTACATAAAAGCATGGTTCTTTTGCACACTACTAGCCATAGGGGCCTTCCCTTTCTCCTTGGCGGAGATGGGAGCCTTATGGCTTGTTAAGTTCTTGGCTTCTCTCTTGAAGCCAAGACCATCCTTAATTGAGGGGTGTCTACCAATCGTGTAGGCATCCCTTGCAAATTTTAATTTGTCAAATTCACTCTTGCTAGTCTTAAGTTGAGCATTAAGACTAGCTATTTCAACATTTAGTTTAGAAATGCACTCTAGATGTTCATTACAAGTATCAACATTAAGATCTTTACACCTAGTGCAAACATGTTCTCCACAAGAGTTAAATTTACTAGCTACTTCTAGTTTAGCATTTAAATCATCATTAACACCTTTTAAAGTAGAAATGGTTTCATGACAAGTAGATAGTTCATAAGAAAGCATTTCATTTCTTTTAACTTCTAAAGCATAAGATTTTTGTGCCTCTACAAATTTATCATGTTCTTCATACAACAAATCCTCTTGCTTCTCTAAAAGTCTATCCTTTTCATTCAAGGCATCAATCAATTCATTGATTTTATCAATTTTATTTCTATCCAATCCCTTGAACAAGCTAGAGTAATCTATTTCCTCATCGCTAGAATCATCATCACTTGAAGAAGCATAAGTGGTATCCCGAGTACATACCTTCTTCTCCTTCGCCATGAGGCATGTGTGATGCTCGTTTGGGAAGAGGGATGACTTGTTGAAGGCAGTGGCGGCGAGTCCTTCATTGTCGGAGTCGGAGGAGGAGCAATCCGAATCCCACTCCTTTCCGATATGTGCCTCGCCCTTGGCCTTCTTGTAACTCTTCTTCTTCTCCCTCTTGTTTCCCTTTTCCTGGTCACTATCATTGTCGGGACAGTTAGCAATAAAATGACCAAGCTTACCACATTTGAAGCATGAGCGCTTCCCCTTTGACTTGGTCTTGCTTGGCTGTCCCTTGCGACCCTTAAGCGCCGTCTTGAAACGCTTGATGATGAGGGCCATCTCTTCATCATTGAGCCCTGCCGCCTCAACTTGCGCCACCTTGCTAGGTAACGCCTCCTTGCTTCTCGTTGCCTTGAGAGCAACGGGTTGAGGCTCATTGATTGGACCATTCAGTGCGTCGTCCACGTACCTTGCCTCCTTGATCATCATTCGCCCGCTTACAAATTTTCCAAGGACTTCTTCGGGCGACATTTTGGTGTACCTGGGATTCTCACGAATATTATTCACCAAATGTGGATCGAGAACGGTAAAGGACCTTAGCATTAGTCGGACGACGTCATGGTCTGTCCATCACGTGCTTCCGTAGCTCCTTATTTTGTTGATAAGGGTCTTGAGCCGGTTGTATGTTTGGGTTGGCTCCTCGCCCCTTATCATCGCAAATCTTCCAAGCTCGCCTTCTACCAACTCCATCTTGGTGAGCAAGGTGACGTCATTCCCCTCATGAGAGATCTTGAGGGTGTCCCAGATTTGCTTGGCATTGTCCAAGCCGCTCACCTTATGGTACTCGTCCCTGCACAAGGAGGCTAACAACACAGTAGTAGCTTGTGCATTTCTATGAATCTGTTCATTAATAAATATAGGACTATCCGAGCTATCAAACTTCATTCCATTCTCAACAATCTCCCATATGCTTGGATGGAGAGAGAACAAATGACTATGCATTTTGTGACTCCAAAATCCGTAGTCCTCCCCATCAAAGTGTGGAGGCTTGCCGAGAGGAATGGAAAGTAAATGTGAATTTGAACTTTGAGGAACACGCGAATAATCGAAAGAAAAGTTTGAGTTAACCGTCTTTCGTTTGTCGTAGTCGTTGTCGTCGTTGTCCTTATGGGAAGAAGTGGACTCATCACTGTCGTCATAGTAGACGATCTCCTTGATGCGTCTCGTCTTCTTCTTTCTTCCATCTTTGCGTCTGTGGCCCGAGCCCGAGTCTGTAGGCTTGTCATCCTTTGGCTCGTTGACGAAGGACTCCTTCTCCTTGTCGTTAATCACGATTCCCTTCCCCTTAGGATCCATCTCTTCGGGCGGTTAGTCCCTTTCTTGAAGAGAACGGCTCTGATACCAATTGAGAGCACCTAGAGGGGGGGGGGGTGAATAGGTGATCCTATAAAACTTGAAACTTAAGCCACTAAAACTTGGTTAAGTGTTAGCACAATAATTGCCAAGTGGCTAGATAGGAGTCTCAACAAAACACAATAACCACAAAGATATCAATCACAGAAATGGCACGGTGGTTATCCCGTGGTTCGGCCAAGACCAACGCTTGCCTACTCCACGTTGTGGCGTCCTAATGGACGAGGGTTGCAATCAACCCCTCTCAAGCGGTCCAAAGACCCACTTGAATACCACGGTGTTTTGCTTTGCTTTTCTTAATCCCGTTCGTGAGGAATCTCCACAACTTGGAGTCTCTCGCCCTTACAAAGATGTTCACAAAGAAGCACAGAGTAAGGGAGGGATTAGCAACTCACACAAGACACAAAGATCACAGCAAGTACGCACACACAAGACCCAGACTTAAGCTCAAAAGACTAGCACACTAGAACGGAGCTCAAATCACTAGAATGTCGAACAAGTGCGCAAGAACGAAGTGTGAGTGATCAAGAGTGCTCAAGGAATGCTTGGTGTACTCCTCCATGCGCCTAGGGGTTCCTTTTATAGCCCCAAGGCAGCTAGGAGCCATTGAGAGCATTCCTGGAAGGCAAATCTTGCCTTCTATCGCCTGGCGCACCGGACCGTCCGGTGCACACCAAACACTGTCCGGTGCGGATTTCTTTCCTTTCCTGGCTAAGCCGACCGTTGGTGCCTGGGAGCCGTTGGCGCACCGGACACTGTCTGGTGCACATCGGACAGTCCGGTGCTCCTTCCCGACCGTTGGCTCGGCCACGTGTCTTTCGCAGATCGCGCAGCTGACCGTTGGCCCGGCCGACCGTTGGCTCACCGGACAGTCCGGTGAATTATAGTCGTACGTCGCCGATGAATTCCCGAGAGCATCCAGGTTGCTCGAGCCAGCCTGGCGCACCGAACACTGTCCGGTGCACCACCGGACAGTCCGGTGCTCCCAGACTGAGCAGAGTCTTGGCTGCTCGAGCCAAGACATTTCCAATTGTTCTTTTCCTGTTTCCAACACTTAGACACAATACATTAGTCTCTAAAACAATGTACTAAGTCTGAGAAACATACCTTTTGACATGATTTTCACTTTGACCACCACATTGCATAGATCAACACAAAAGCATTTGCGTTGGCATCCAATCACCAAAATACTTAGAAATGGCCCAGGGGCACATTTCCCTTTCAGTAACATCTCGTCGGCTGTCGGACCAGAGCGAGTCGACAACGCCGACCCCCTGCGGGAGACATGTCGGGCATCATCCTCGCACCCGAGACAACGACGGGTGTCGCTTCCCAGCAACGTGCCAACCCCAGGCGGACTAATGACGCCAGCACCCTTGCGAGTGACTTGTTGGGCATTAGTCTCGCGCCTGAGATAACGGCGCATTCCGTCCCCGATGCGACTTCACCACCGTCCATCAACCAGGAGGAACCCTCGGAAGCCTCCCGGAGGGGCCAACATGTTCGACAAGATGCTCAAGGAGTCGTGCCCCTATCACAGGGGTCCCGTCAAGCACACCCTTGAAGAGTGTGACATGCTCCGGCGTTACTTCAATAAGGCCGGGCCCCCGGCAAAAGGTGGCAAGGACCAAGGCAACAACAACAAGGGGGGCGATAAGGAAGAGGAGTTCCCGGAAGCGCACAACTGCTTCATGATCTACGGCGAACAGGTGGCGAATGTTTCGGCTCGGCACCGCAAGCAAGAGCGCCGGGAGGTCTGCTCGGTGAAGGTAGCAACGCCAGTCTACCTAGACTGGTCCGACAAACCAATTACCTTCGACCAAGGCGACCACCCCGACTGCGTACTGAGCCCAGGAAGGTACCCGCTTGTCGTCGACCCTGTCATCGGCAACGCTAGGCTCTCCAAGGTCCTCATGGACGGAGGCAGCAGCCTCAACATCATCTACGCCGAGACCCTAGGGCTCTTAGGGGTCGATCTGTCCACGATCCGGGCCGGTGCAGCACCTTTCCACGGGATCGTCCCAGGAAAGTGTGTCCTGCCCCTTGGGCAACTTGATTTGCCCGTCTGCTTCGGAACTCCCTCCAACTTCCGAAAGGAAACCCTCACTTTTGAGGTAGTCGGGTTCCGAGGGACCTATCACGCGGTGTTGGGAAGACCGTGCTACGCCAAGTTCATGGCCGTCCCCAACTACACATACCTCAAGCTCAAGATGCCAGGCCCCAAGGGGACCATCACCATCGGATCCACATACCGCCACGCTTACGAGTGCGACGTGGAATGCGTGGAGTACGCCGAAGCCCTCGCCGAGTCCGAAGCCCTCATCGCCGACCTGGATTGCCTCTCCAAGGAGGCGCCTGATGCGAAGCGGCACGCCGGCAACTTCGAACCTGCCGAGGCGGTTAAGTCCATCTCCCTCGACCCCAGCAACGATGCCAGCAAGAAAGTCAGGATCGGCTCCGAGCTCGACTCCAAATAGGAAGCAGTGCTCGTCGACTTTCTCCGTGTAAACGCCAAAATTTTTGCGTGGAGTCCCTCGGACATGTCAGGCATACCGAGGGATGTTGCTGAGCACTCACTGGACATCCGAGCCGGTGCCCGACCCGTGAAACAGCACCTGCGCCGTTTTGATGAGGAAAAGCGCAGAGCCATAGGCGAGGAGGTCCACAAGCTAATGGCCGCAAGGTTCATCAAAGAGATATTCCATCTAGAATGGTTGGCTAACCCTGTACTTGTAAGGAAAAAAGGTGGGAGATGGAGGATGTGTGTAGACTACACTGGGTCAAACAAAGCATGTCCAAAGGTTCCCTACCCTCTGCCCCGCATCGATCAAATTGTGGACTCTACCGCTGGGTGCGAAACCCTGTCTTTCCTCGATGCCTATTTAGGCTATCACCAAATCAAGATGAAAGAATCCGACCAGCTCGCGACTTCTTTCATCACACCCTTTGGCATGTATTGTTATGCTACTATGCCATTTGGCTTGAGGAATGCAGGTGCAACATACCAAAGGTGCATGAACCATGTGTTCGGAGAACACATTGACAGTTCGGTCGAGGCTTACGTCGATGACATTGTTGTCAAAACAAGGAAAGCCTCCGACCTCATCTCCGACCTTGAAGTGACATTCAGGTGCCTAAAAGCGAAGAGCGTGAAACTCAATCCTGAGAAGTGTGTCTTCGGAGTCCCCCGAGGCATGCTCTTGGGGTTCATTGTCTCCGAACGAGGCATCGGGGCCAACCCAGAGAAAATCGCGGCCATCACCAACATGGGACCCATCAAAGATTTAAAAGGAGTACAAAGGGTCATGGGATGCCTTGCGGCTCTGAGCCGCTTCATCTCGCGCCTTGGCGAGAAAGGATTGCCCTTGTACCGCCTCTTAAGGAAGGCCGAGCGCTTCGCTTGGACTCCTAAGGCCGAGGAAGCCCTCGGAAACTTAAATGCACTTCTTACTAATGCGCCCATCTTGGTGCCCCCCGCTGCGGGAGAGAGTCTCTTGATTTACGTAGCCGCAACCACTCAGGTGGTCAGCGCTGCGGTCGTAGTCGAGAGACGGGAAGAGGGGCATGCACTGCTCATCTAGAGGCCAGTCTACTTCATCAGCGAGGTGCTATCCGAGACCAAAATCCGCTACCCGCAAATCCAGAAGCTGCTGTATGTAGTGATTCTAACATGGCGAAAGCTGCGACACTACTTCGAGTCTCATCCGGTGACTGTGGTGTCATCCTTCCCCCTGGGAGAGATCATCCAGTGTCGAGAGGCCTCGTGTAGGATAGCAAAATGGGCAGTGGAACTCATGGGGGAAACACTTTCATTTGCTCCTCGGAAGGCCATAAAATCCCAAGTCTTGGCAGACTTCCTCGCTGAATGGGTCGACACCCAATTGCTGACAGCTCCAATACAGCCCGAACTTTGGACCATGTACTTCGATGGGTCGCTTATGAAAACCGGAGCAGGTGCTGGCTTGCTCTTCATCTCACCCCTCGGGAAACATGTGCGCTACGTACTACGCCTCCATTTTCCGGCGTCAAACAACGTGGCCGAGTACGAGGCTTTGGTTAATGGATTGCGCATCGCCGTCGAGCTAGGGGTTCAGCGCCTCGACGCTCGTGGTGACTCGCAGCTCATTATTGACCAAGTCATGAAGAACTCTCACTACCGCGATCGAAAAATGGAGGCCTACTGCGACGAAGTTTGGCGCTTGGAAGATAAGTTCTATGGGCTGGAGCTCAACCATGTTGCTCGACGGTACAACAAGACCGCAGATGAGCTGGTGAAAATAGCCTCGAGGCGAACGACGGTTCCCCCGAATGTCTTCTCCAGGGATATATATCAACCATCCATCAAACTCAACGACGCACCCGAGCCTGAGGAGACCTTGGTCCAGCCCGAGGTACCCTCGGCCGCCGAGGGTGAGGCCCTGCGCGTCGAGATAGAGCAGAACGGGGTCACACCAAACCTAAACTGACAGACCCCGTACCTGGAATATCTCCTCCGAGAGGAGCTGCCCCTCGACAAGGCCGAAGCTCGGCGACTGGCTCGGCGTGCCAAGTCGTTCGTTTTACTGGGTGATGAAAAAGAGCTGTATCACCGTAGCCCCTCGGACATTCTCCAACGATGCATATCCGTCGCCCAAGGACAAGAGCTGCTACAAGAAATACACTCGGGGGCTTGCGGTCACCATGCAGCACCTCGGGCCCTCGTGGGAAACGCTTTCCGACAAGGTTTCTACTGGCCGACGCCACTAGGATTGTACGCTCCCGCCGAGGGTGTCAATTCTACGCAAGACAGACGCACCTGCCCGCTCAGGCCCTCCAGACGATACCTATCACTTGGTCGTTCGTCGTGTGGGGCCTGGACCTCGTCGGTCCCTTGCAGAAGGCACCCGGGGGCTTCACGCACCTGCTGGTCGCCATCGACAAATTCTTGAAGTGGATCGAGGTCTGACCCTTAACCAGCATCGGGTCCGAGCAGGCGGTGACGTTCTTCACAAATATCATCCACCGATTTGGGGTCCCAAACTCCATCATCACCGACAATGGCACACAGTTCACTGGGAAAAAGTTCCTAGACTTCTGCGAAGGCCACCACATCCGAGTGGACTGGGCCGCCGTAGCTCACCCGATGACAAACGGGCAGGTGGAGCGCGCCAATGGCATGATTTTGCAGGGACTAAAGCCGAGGATCTACAACGACCTCAACAAGTTTGGCAAGCGGTGGATAAAAGAACTGCTCTTGGTGGTTTGGAGTCTGAGGACGACGCCGAGCCGGGCCACGGGCTTCTCGTCGTTTTTCCTAGTCTATGGGGCCGAGGCCATCTTACCCGCGGACTTGGAATACGGTTCCCCGAGGACAAAGGCTTACGACGACCGAAGCAACCAGGCCAGCCAAGAAGATTCACTGGACCAGCTGGAAGACGCTCGTGACGTAGCCTTACTACACTCAGCGCGGTATCAGCAGTCTCTACGACGCTACCACGCCTGAAGGATTCGGCCCTGAGGCTTCCAAGTGGGAGATTTGGTGCTTCGACTACGACAAGACGCCCGAGGGCGCCACAAGCTTACTCCTCCCTGGGAAGGGCCGTTCGTCATCGCCAAAGTTTTGAAGCCCGGGACATACAAGCTGGCCAACGATCAAGGCGAGGTCTACAACAACGCTTGGAACATCGAACAACTACATCGCTTTTACCCTTAAAGTGTTTCAAGTCGTTCATGTACGTCGATCCCTTTACATGCATAAATAAAAAGTTTAACCTTCAAGGGAGGATCGGCCTTGCCTCAGCAAAAACCGAACCTCCCTCGGGGGCTAGAAGGGGGGAACCCCCTCTGCGTCAAAAACTTTCCTCGGAAAAGTTTTCCACCAAAACGACTTTCGTGCCTTTCGACTATGTCGATAACGGAGTCCTAAAAATGAGCTAGAGAAACCTTGAACGACAAGGCCGACCGAGCCGAGGGACTCCTACGCCTCCAGGATACGAATACCTCACTCATCACCTTCCGTGAAAAGTAACTCATGCTCGGATAAGCGATTCTGCTACCGAACAAGTCCTAACGCTCAAAACAAGAGGAAAGAAAACGCAGCTTTATACTCTGACACTAAAAATGTTTAGGCCTCAGCGGCCGCAAGAAACATTCACATACTTAAAACAAACTTTTCCCCACAGGCTCAGGTGTTGGCAAGGGGAGGAGCAGCACCCTCGGCATCATCCCCGCCCTCGGCGGAATCTGGCCCGGCCTCGGACTGCAACACAGGCGGAAGGACCTCCACCTCGAAGAAGGAAGCCAACGCCGCGCTTAGGCCCTCAGCAGCCGCGTCAAGCCTTTGGACCTCGGATAGGGCGGCCTCCTCTTCGTCGGGTAAGCAATACCCCTCGCTGACCCACTCCAAACCCACGTCGTAGTGGGAAGCAAGGACGGCGAATGCCCGCCTAACGCTGAGGTGCAGCGCCCCGCGGAGTCTGCTGCGCACGTGGCCGCCCAAGGCCCACAGGTGACTCTGGGGGGAGCTGCCCGAGGGAACATCATCGAGGCTGAAGGTTCGGCAGAAGGCCGAGATAGCCTCGAACATGGCCACGCGGTCGACCTCCTTCTGCTCAGCCGCCTGGGCAAGCACCTCGCAGTTCTTGACGGACTCGTTAAGAGCCGTCTCGAACCCTGAAGATAGCCGAACAATATCCTTCAGACGTGAGGAGGAGAATGAAGACAAAAACAAAATCACAAAGCAGACAAAACATACCTTCGACCCGGGCACACTGCTGTGAGGTCATGGCTTGGGTGGACCGGCCAGACCCGATGGTCACGGCCAGGCCCTCCGCAAGGGTCCCGGCCCAAGCGGTCGCCTCGGGTCTAGAAGGGGAGGGAACTCCCTTTGTGTCAAAACTTTCCTCGGAAAGGTTTCTCTACCAAAATGACTTTCGTGCCTTTCGACTATATCGGTAACGGAATCCTAAACACGAGCGAGGGGACCTTGAACGGCAAGGTCGACCAAGCCAAGGGACTCCTACGCGTCCGGGATACGGATACCTCACTCATCACCTTCCGTGAAAAGTAACTCGTGCTCGGATAAGTGATTCTGCTACCGACGAACAAGTCCTAATGCTTGAAATAAGAGGAAAGAAGCATGACTTTATACTCAAAAACCCAAATGTTCAGGCCTCAGCAACCACAGAGAACAAACACTCATACTCAGGGTAACTATGCTACCTAGACTTAGACGTCGGCAGCACCCTCGGCGGTTTTCCCGACCTGCGGCAGATGTCTTAGTACTTGAAGATGTTACATTTTGCCCTCAGGAAAATACCGTTACATTCCCTTACAAACGGGACTCCAGCTCCATTCCCGTAGGAATGAACTACCTCCACACCAGAGGGGCTGCGAGATAACAAACTCCAAGCGGCTCGCTGGTGACCACTGCACCAGCAGCGACAATGACCTCCGCCTCGGGCGGCTAGACAGCAGCAGCTATTGCCTCAGGGCAAACGCTACTGTGAAAAGGCCCCCGTCCCCCCACATGGGGGGCAAGAACAAGCCATTAAAGCCAAAGAGCCGGAGGTCCGGCCGCAGGTGGCACTGACGGTCTCGTCGGCAGAGGCAACCCCCTTTAAAGTGGGAGGCCTCACCTGTGGTGGCCACCACCTCAGCACCGACGACAGCGGCCACCTGCGCACCAACGCTGCACCGGCGAATGGCGGCCGCCCCAGCGCGCACAAGGAGGTCCTCACTCCCATCCTCGCCACAGGAGTGAGGACAAGACAATCCAAGAACACGAACGCCGCCCCTGCGGCGTACGACGTGTTGTGCGACCCCCCGGTGCGGCCGACAGCGCGGGAAGGGCCATGGACGTGGCCGACCTACGCACGGCGCGACCGTCGCCCGTGCGGTGGACGGACAACCACACCCCGACCAGGCAACAGGTGGCAGTTTGCCTCCTCCGTAAGGCTGGTGGACGTCCTTCTCCCCCGAATGCTGAAGGAAGAAGCAGGTCGCCAGCCCATGCGGAAGGCAGGACACCGACTCGGCTTGCCCTCCTCCCCAGCACAGATGATGAACATCCTTGAAGCTGAGGGCAAGGGAGAGGCCACGGCTCGCTTTTCCCCACCACAAGGCTGGCGGCCATCATTCTGGGTGACCGCCGGCGGGGGACTACAGTAGGGCTGCATGATGAAAATCCTTGAAGCCGAGCGATGACTGAAGAGCACCAACCCCCACGAGGTCGCGCTCCTCCAACAGCAGCAAGAAGAAGGCAACACAGGTGCCCCCCATCTGGGGGCCCGGAAGGTGGGAAGACGCGATGAATGCGAAGAGTGCGAAGGCATGACTACTGCCCGGGGGATCGATCCCTTTTAAAGGCAGATCCCCTCAGTCGCACCCTCAAGCGTCACGGGCAAAGTCTCCGCCGACGTGCTCCAGGGTACCCACCCTACGACACGGGGGCTAGGTCCCACATGTCATACAAACTAACCCGAAACGCGAAGATGGCAAACCGCCGCACACGAAGCATGTAACCGCCCCGCGGTTATACACCCTTCCATCCTCGCCGAAACCAACGGTCGAAAAGGCGGACCGCCACGCAAGAAGCATGCAACCGCACCTCGGTTGTGCACGCTTTCAGCTTCGCTGCAACCGGTGGTCTAGCATGGAGGCCCGGGCCCACATGTCATGTAACCGGCACACCAGTTACTGCGTGCAAAGAAACCGCACCGCCACTTGCGCCAATGCCGCGTCTTCTCGGGACTACAGAACCAGTGCAACGACTCGAGGCAACCCATCGCATGACCCAACAGTGCCAATTAAGTGCGACGGTCACGGGTCAGCCAGCTATGGGGATAGACACGACGGTTGATATGACCATAGGCGGACCGACAGTAATTGCAGTCACAGACGGACGGAAGCAGCGGTCCAACCACCAACCAGGCCTTGGTCACGCCTACAGGCTCACATCCTCCTCCGAGGCGGCAGGGGAGCCCTCTCCTACAACATCTACAGCATAAAGACGACGCACCCGTGTTCCATTCCTCTAACGACTCGCGCACGCGCAACAGATGCCCCGCGAATCGCCCGTCCCGTCGCATTATGTCACACCCAGATTTTAGGGGTCCAAAACCCGGGCGCAAACATAATCACCAGGTGTGCTGGGACCAAGTCTCACACATATGATGATTCATGGCACATGATCGAATGTCACAACTTTACAATATAATAGGAGTTCTATACAAAATAAATAAATAATTACATTATAAGGGGACAACGGTCCAGCAACCCAAAGTTGACTGGGAGACGACGACCTAGACCTCTCACGAACTCATCGCAGCATCCTCCAAGCGCCTCATCCTGCGGTACCTGTTCTTGACCTGTGGGGGGGGTGTGAGACAGCAAGAGTGAGCTCACATACGTTCATCGCTCAACAAGTTGTGGGGAATAATGTGCATGAACTCGCCAAAGGTGGGAGCTCACGTGAAGTTTAAGGCTTACCAAAGAGGATGGTTAGAGCTTGAGCATTGCTTTTAAAGTTGGTCAAAATTTTATTAGCAATTACTAAGTATAAGTAAATACCAGCCCAATTAAGTAGTAGAACAAAAGTAACAACCTCACCTGCGATGCAATGCATATGACAAATTGAGTTTAAGTTCCATAATTTAATCATCAGAGAGTCCTGAGCTGCTCATGACCGTGAGCTCGGCTAGTATACCAGTTTTACACTCTGCAGAGGTGGTACCCTTTACCCACAAGTCATGTTACCCATCTGCCAAGGGATCACGACTTCCCATACACCTCTACCGAGGAGGCGAGGCAGGGTAACACTACGAGGCCTTTACAAAGTTCCACTAGCTTCAGAAAACCCGCTACAGTTTATAAGAAGCTCCAATGCAGGGTTCTTGCCTGACCGCCATTGCAGCAAAATCAAGCAAGGACCTCCCTACACTGACCACTCCCCTACTGCTCTTGCCCCTTTCGGGTAAGGTAGTCCTCCACTAGCTTTCCTAATTAATCAGCCAAGGGCTTCCATAAACCCTTGTGGTGGCACGTGTTTCTCAAGTTAAGCTCTATGTTCCAATTAACATTAATGATCTTGACATGAACATAAATAGAGTAACAAAATAATTGGAACATATATATGATAAATAATTATCCCAAATCCATGTAAAGCAATAGCAAACTACCCAAGTGATTCAGGGGTAAACAAGGTAATGAGATAAACAATCTAGGGTAACCTATTGGGTCCCATCAAAATTAACTTATGCAAAGCATTATGATTAATTAGAACATGAGTAGGTAAAAAGAAGTGATCAAGGGCACAACTTGCCTGGCACTTGAGAAGGTACCAACTTGCTCTTCAGATGAATCGTGGCCTCGCGCTAGTCGTAGCATTACAAACAAACAGTGTATAGGCAAAATTAACATTACACCAAACATAAGAACAAACTGAATAATCTACGCGTCGTAACGAGATCGTAGAAACAAGAACCACTAAATTCGGAGCTATGGTTACCGAGTTATGAATTTCCTAAGATTTTATGTATTTGATATAAGATTAATTAGAAAATAAATTTTTATGGTGATATTCATGTCAAAACAGAAGTACTACGTGATAAACAATAATATTAAAAAATTATAGGAATTGAAATGGACTAATTTGGACTTCATATGAATTTTCTATGGATTAAACAAATTCTAGCCAATATTTTTACATTAAAAATCAATTTCTAAATTTATTTATTGAATTACTCGGGTCTCTGGTTCGAGTGCATAAAACTGAAAAGTAGAGGGGCCACAGCGCAAGAAATACTAGACTCAGTGAACACTCGCCCGAGGACCGCGAGTTTATACTTAATAAATCCAGGGGCTTTTATATAAGATGGGCGGCCGAAAAGGTATCGTAAGTCCTGAGTCGCCCGATCAAGCGTGAACGGCCTGGATTAAATCCACTACCCAGCGAACCGGTATGCAATCTAAGCCTTTCGATCTAACTTGGACGTTTCAGATTTAAATAACGTAATCCCACTCACGTCCGATCGATCGGAATCGAACGACCCACGCCACATCCGACCGGACCGGTATTCTGTTTCTAATCGCCGCCGTCCAATCGAGGATCAATGACCAACGCTCGTCTTCACCACTTGACGGCATGCTGGCGGCCACCATGGACTGACGGCGGAGCACCCACCCCTCCGGTGATCCACTACCGATGCCCTAGAGCTTCCGAACTAAAATTAATAGGTTCTATCGCAACCTGGAAAGAAATGGGAGTCGGGCCACTGCCTTACCCGCACTGGAAGGTAGCAGAGGTCACTGACCATGGCGCAGGGCGGACCGAAGGGTTGGTTGAAGCTCGACGGCGAATTCCCAGTCGCCCACACCCTTGTCTGTGCAGCGGTGACCACACACGCGAGCGGCATTCCCGAATAAGCAAGCAGCCCACATGCTTGAGGCGCGACCCCGTCAAACGCGCCAATCTCACCTCGGCGGATCCCGAGCTCCTAACCCCCTAACCAGGCGACCCCTACGGCGGCGCCGCCCTGGATTCGCGACGACGCCATCACCGGTGCACATCATCTTCGCCCTCACGCGCCAATACACCCCGAAGAGGCTTCCTACGCGTTGCAGATAATGATTCAAGCATAAGGGGAGGACTTACAGGGGAAGAACTGCGCCCCCGAGGTCTGACCACGGTACGTGTGACGTTGCTCCTCCGTGAGCAATTCCACCGGCGCCGCGGCATGATCCCGACCAAGCGCAGTTCCACGAACTTCGACCCGCACTGGCGATCATCAATCGCAAGGACGCGCACACCAATCGACGGTGGTAATAGTGTCGAACCAGATTCCCCCTGGCGTAATGGCGGCGTGGCGCAGATCTTTGGGTGGCTTAGAGGGAAGAAGGAAGTGCGGCAGTTGAGGTTTTTATGTCCATGGAGTCCGAGCGCGAGCGGGGGATGGTAGGCGAGTATCCAGGGTACTCAGTTGAACTGGCCAAGGTCAGCTGCGGAGAAGTCGGCGGCCGTTGAGGAGGATGAAACTGATAGGATTGCCCCACTCGACAGCGGGTGGAGAGGGATCGCGCGGTGACGAGTGGATCGGCCCCCTCCCCAGGCCCGCTTGGAAATGGGACGTGCGCGGGGACGGCGACAGGTGAGCGGCCCCCGATGCAGTCACGCGTGGTGTTGAAGGACAGTCGCGACGAGTAGGGCCCACCAGTCAGTACGCGCCGCGCAGCAGAGGTGTGAAGGACATGGTGGGCCACGCGGGATAGGCGGAATGGGAATGGGCCGATGCGAGGTAGTTGGGCCAGTAATGAGAAGTTGGCCCACGACAAGTGAAGCCCTTTTCTTTTTATTTATTTCATTTTCTTCCTAAATTTCAAACTCTAGTATTTGAATTCAAATTTGTTTGTGATTTCAAACCCAGGTTAAATTCCCAAATAAAGTTCCAGTAGGAAGAATTATAAGCACTCATATATATTTTTCTTTGCATATTATTTTCCTTGTTATTTACTCATGGAAGGAATAAATGGTTTCATTAAAATTCTTTTTCCCATTTTCTGTTTATAATTCGCGGTCAAATTTAAGTTATGACTCCTTAATTTCGATAAAATGTATTGCAACAAAATCATCGTATGTGATGCACGCTTCTTTATTTACCTATGGGTTTCTTGACTAGTTTAATACTATTAATTGAACATGAGGGTGGGGGAAGAGCCCAATAGCTTTTCAAAGGTCTTCAAAAAAATTTCAAAACCTTATCATAAATGTATTTATTATTATTTTATTATTATTTTCTCTTCTTTTACCAATTTTAGGGCTTTACACATTAACTTCCTGGCAGGGCAAGCGACACCTCTGGCAGGCGAAGCAGGCGCCGTTTCGTCTCCATCATGATGACCGCCTCAAAAAAGGTGCGCCACATTGTTTAAATTTATATCCTGTTTTCCTTTCCCTCTCTCTCTCTTGCCACAGGGATCAGGAAAGGTGATATTTCGAAAGGATCCTTCTCAGCGAAGGAAACGGGCCCCGAGCCCTCCTACTGATCAGGGGTTCGAAGGTTGCGCCCTGCGGGGTTCGGCAACTGCCCCAGAGCACTCGGGTCCAAGCCCTTTACTGATCAGGGGATCGAAGGCTGGCCCCTCAGAAGGGTTCGACAGCCGCCCCAGAGCATGCAGAGTGAGGGATGACCCTAGGTACGTCCATTACATGGCCGAGGCTCGGGCTACGCTCCCGAGGTACCCTAAGACATTTCCGAGACAAGCGGGAACGATTTGTAATGGAATCCCACCGGAGGGAGGCACCGAGCCCTTGGACCCTATCAAATGGGTCCGGGTCTAGCGAATCACCTGCAGGTACTTTTGGAGCGCGCCTCTGGGCCACTAGCCGACCCTTATCGAATGGGGCTCGGGCGTCCACTCGGATTACCCGCTAGCAACTCACTGGAAACACCATGTTCAGCGCCCACCGAGGGTAACATGGCGCGTTCCCCCCTCCTCCTTGCGGAAAGACGACGAAGGGGCGTACAATAAAAGCCGAGACGGCCCTCGATCGTCCTCTCGCTCTGTGCAGAGGCTCGGAGGCTGCTCTCGCACCAGGCTACGACCAAATTGTTGACCACGTCGACAGACCAGCTTAAAAACTCGGAGCCTGACCATGCGCCCGAGCTGCGGCCAGGCCGCATGAGGGAACAACAAGGCCAACCGAGGAATCACAAAAAGAATTAAGACCTCAGAGGAGTCAAACCACTCCTCCGAGGCCTCGGGGGCTACACCCGACGGGTGCGCTCGCGCGCACTTATCAGAACAAAATATAACCGAGAAAGGTTGGTCCCCTTGCAATAAATCCGGCAGAACCTCCAAGCGAGTGCCTACACTCCCTTCGAGGCTCGGGGGCTACTGTTGGGTACCGTAATTAGGGGTACCCCCAATGCTCCTAAGCATGGCTGAAATGCGTCTTCAGAACGAACCATAAAGACTGATAAGCACGGTTCAAGTCAAGGCCTCGTCTACGAAAAAGACGCGATCTTGTCTCGCCCGAGCCTAGCCTCGGGCGAGAACAGTAGTCCCGGACGGATTCACGCCTCGCCCGAGGGCCTCCTCAAGCAGTGGGCGCACCCCCGGCTCGCCCGAGGTCAAGCTCGGGCAAACTTTGTTATACAGCAACCTAGGCCATATCGCCTTACCATCGACCGTATCGCATGCGCATTTAATGCGGGGATCACCTGACATCTTATCCTGACACACGCGCCTCAGTTGGCAAGGTCGAAATGACCGCAGTCACTTCGCCCCCTTTACTGACCCTTCTGACAGGAAAACAACACTATTCACCCCGTTCCGACTACTATGCCAACCACCAGGGTAAAGCTAACGACAGTAAGTCACGACCTCCCCCAAGTTCGGCCTCGGGCGCAACAGGGAGCTCCGCCTCGGCCTCGGGAGAAGGTCTCCGCCTCGCCCGACCCCAGGCCTCGGCCTCAGCCTCGGCCTCGGGAGAAGGTCTCCGCCTCGCCCGACCTCGGGCCTCGGCCTCATCCTCGGCCTCGGGAGGAGTCACAACCTCGCCCGACCTCATCCTCGATCTCAGGAGAAATCTCCGCCTCACCTGACCTCGGCCTCAGACCGACTGCGCCACAGGGGATACATCATTACCCTACCCCTAGCTAGCTGCCTCAGGCTACGAAGGAACAAGACCGGTGTCCCATCTAGATTACTTCGGCCACAGGTAATGATGGTTCCCTGCATGCGTCCATGACGTCGATTGTTCTCAACTCCCTACGAAGGCAAAGAAACGTCAGCAGGACCCCGGGCCGCATCGTCAGCTACGCTTCTACAGGGCTCTAGCACTTCTCCGCCGGCCACATTAGCACATAGCTACACCCCCATGTACAGCTGGACCATCTCCTTGTATCTATAAAAGGGGATGTCCAGGGCCTTCCCAGGGGCAGGCGGAGAAGAGGAGGGCGGAGGCGAAGGAGGCCAACTCAGACGGCTCACTCCAAGGCCAAATCCTCTCTCTCTCGCGACGCTTGTAACCCCTACTACGAGCACCCCGGTGCAAGATAATATAAGCCTCATCCTCCTCTTGTGTTTCATCTTGCATCAACCCATCTGGGCTGGGACACGCAACATCAAATTCACTGGTTGGTTGAGGGTCCTCGCGGGTCCAAAACACCGACAGTTAGCCTTTTTTACTTTTCCCTTTTTTTGTGGCACGACATCACACATTTCTCGCATGCGTTACTAGACATTTTTCCTTTTTTGCCTCACCGCAACACACATTTCACTTTTTGCATGCATGCTGCTTGGTTTTGTTTTGTATGCACAAATACTCAGTAATTTTATAGTAATCACTCAGTAATAGATGCAGTCAGTAATATTGTAGTCATCAGTCAGTAATTTTATTACCGTCGAAGCGTTGGTTTATTACCGACGAAGCGTTGATTTATTACCGAAGACACGTTCGGTTATACTGACGAAGTGTTGTATTATTACCGACGAAGCCTTAGATAAACGAAGAGTTGGATTGTTACCGATAAATCTGAACAACCGACAAAATGAATGCATGCAAAAAAGAAAAATGTACATGCAGTTATATGCAGTTATTTGATCTCTCAAAAAAGAAAGAATTAATGCGCATTGAGGACATGCATGGGATGGACGACTTGGTCGGATACACGAATCAGTGATAAATAGCGCTAGACTATATATCTACTATTTCTTAAGAAGATAACGTAGACGTCCACTACTCCACGGTGCACGTTCTGCCCTCCTGGCCTTGGCTCTGTCTCGCAGGGCACGAGGGGTGACGGACCTGCCACCACGCCCAAATTGCGGACACATTCAATAGAGGTTTTCCGTTCGATGCCTGCAGCTGCAGCGCCGTCACCACCTGCTGCCTTCCCCTGCTGTGCCCTACTCCTGCCTTCCATAATCCCACGCGCCTCCTGCTCCTGCCTTCCACAATCACGCGCGCTTCCTGCTCCTACCTTTCGGCGCGCGTGTTGCTCCGTTTGCTCCTCCTGCCTTCCAACACGCGTGCTGCTCCGCCTGCCCTAATCGCTCTCGCTCCCGTGGCAGACGTGGCCCTCTCTCATCGACAGCTTTATGCTCCGCCTGCCCTAATCACGGATCCACTCCGCCCTTGTCATGGGAGCCCTGTTTCGCTTCGCATGTACATGACGTCGCCCTCGCCGCCGCAGCAGCCGGCGGCGGGGATGACTTCGGCGCCCATGTGAAAGGGAATTAGGCTTACACCTATTTCTTAATTGATTTTGGTGGTTGAATTGCCCAACACAAATAATTGGACTAACTAGTTTGCTCTAGTCTATAAGTTCTACAGGTGCCAAAGGATCACAATAAGCCAATAAAAAGACCAAGAAAAGGGTTCAAACAGAGAGAACAAGGGACAACCGAAGTGCTCCCTGGTCTGGCGCACCGGACTGTCCGGTGTGCCACCGGACAGTGTCCGGTGCACCAGGAGACTCCAAGCTGACTACTCGCCTTCGGGAATTCTCAGAGGCGCTTCGCTATAATTCACCGGACTGTCCGGTGCCCCAAGGGAGAGCGACTCTGAACTCGCCAGCTTCGGGAATCCACTCCGCTAAAATTCACCAGACTGTCCGGTGAGTCACCGGACAGTGTCCGGTGCACACCAGACTGTCCGGTGAGCCAGCGGAGCAACGACTACTTCGCGCGCAACGGTCGACTACAACGCATTAAATGCGCGCCTGCGCGCGCAGAGGACAGAGCACACGCGGGTGGCACACCGGACAGTCTACAGGACTTGTCCGGTGCACCACCGGGCAGCCAGGCGGGCCCACAAGCCAGAGCTCCAACGGTCGAACCCCAACGGTCTGCTGACGTGGCTGGCGCACCGGACAGTGTCCGGTGCGCCATGCGACTGCAGCCTTCCAACGTCCACTTTGTGGTGGTTGGGGCTATAAATACCCCAACCACCCCACATTCATTGGCATCCAAGTTTCTACACTTCTACACTTTATAAGAGCTATAGCATTCAATACTAGACACACCAAAGTGATCAAATCCTCTCCCAATTCCACACAAAACCTTAGTGATTAGTGAGAGAGATTTGTTGTGTTCATTTGAGCTCTTGCGCTTGGATTGCTTCTTTTTCTCATTCTTTCTTGCGATCATCTCAATTGTAATCAAGGCAAGAGACACCAACTGTGTGGTGGTCCTTGCGGGAAGTTTGATTCCCAATTGATTGAGAAGAGAAGCTCACTCGGTCCGAGGGACCGTTTGAGAGAGGCAAAGGGTTGAAAGAGACCCGGTCTTTGTGACCACCTCAACGGGGAGTAGGTTTGCGAGAACCGAACCTCAGTAAAACAAATCCTTGGGTCATACTCTTTATTCGCTCACGATTTGTTTTGCGCCCTCTCTCTATGACTCGATTATATTTCTAACGCTAACCCGGCTTGTAGTTGTGATTAAGTTGTTAAATTTTAGATTTGCCCTATTCACCCCCCCTCTAGGCGACTTTCAATTGGTATCGGAGCCCGGTGCTTCATTAGAGTCTAACCGCTCGAAGTGATGTCGGTAGATCACGCCAAGAAAGAGATGGGGACCGGCGAGAAGCCCATTACAAGCCACGGGAAGGCTCCATCGGGAGAGTCCTACAACAAAGGGAAGGGGAAGGGAAAGGAACCCCCCTCACACAAGTCGCATCGGAGTGGCGATAAGAAAAAGAAGATGAGGAAGGTGGTCTACTACGAGACCGACACTTCATCACCATCGACCTCCGTCTCCGACGCGCCGTCCGTAACTTCTAAGCGTCAAGAGCGCAAGAAGTATAGTAAGATCCCCTTACGCTACTCTCGCATTTCTAGACATAATCCATTACTTTCCGTTCCATTAGGCAAACCGCCAACCTTTGACGGTGAAGATTATGCTAGGTGGAGTGATATGATGAGATATCACCTAACCTCACTCCACAAAAGTATATGGAATATTGTTGAGTTTGGAGTACAGGTACCATCCGTAGGGGATGAGGATTACGATGAGGACGAGGTGGCCCAAATCGAGCACTTCAACTCTCAAGCCACAACTATACTCCTCGCCTCTCTAAGTCGAGAGGAGTATAATAAGGTGCAAGGGTTGAAGAGTGCAAAGGAGATTTGGGACGTACTAAAAACCGCGCACGAAGGAGATGAGTTGACCAAGATCACCAAGAGGGAGACGATCGAGGGGGAGCTCGGTCGCTTCCGGCTACGCCAAGGGGAAGAGCCGCAAGAAATGTACAACCGGCTCAAGACCTTGGTAAACCAAGTGCGCAACCTCGGGAGTAAGAAATGGGATGACCATGAGATGGTTAAGGTTATTCTTAGATCACTTATTTTCCTTAACCCTACACAAGTTCAATTAATTCGTGGTAATCCTAGATATACTCAAATGTCTCCCGAGGAAGTAATAGGTAATTTTGTGAGCTTTGAGTTCATGATCAAAGGCTCAAAGAAAATCAACGAGCTTGATGGCCCCTCCACGTCCGAAGCACAACCGGTCGCATTCAAAGCGACGGAGGAAAAGAAGGAGGAGTCTACATCAAGTAAAACACCCATCGACGCCTCCAAGCTCGCCAACGAGGAAATGGCGCTCATCATCAAGAGCTTCCGCCAAATCCTCAAGCAAAGGAGGGGGAAGGATTACAAATCCCGCTCCAAGAAAGTTTGCTACAAGTGTGGTAAGCCCAGTCATTTTATTGCAAAATGTCCATTATCTAGTGATAGTGACAGGGGCGACGACAAGAAGGGGAGAAGAAAGGAGAAGAAGAGGTACTACAAGAAGAAGGGCGGCGATGCCCATGTTTGCCGGAATGGGACTTCGACGAGAGCTCCACCGACTCCTCCTCCGACGAGGACGCTGCAAACATCGCCGTCACCAAGGGTCTTCTCTTCCCTAATGTTGGCCACAAGTGCCTCATGGCAAAGGACGGCAAAAAGAAGAAGGTTAAATCCAAATCCTCCATTAAATATGAGTCCTCTAGTGATGATAATGCTAGTGATGAGGAGGATAATTTGCGTACCCTTTTTGCCAACCTAAACATGCAACAAAAAGAAAAATTAAATGAATTAATTAGTGCCATCCATGAAAAGGATGAACTCTTGGACACCCAAGAGGACTTCCTAATCAAGGAAAACAAAAAGCATGTTAAGGTTAAAAATGCTTACGCTCTAGAAGTTGAAAAATGTGAAAAATTAACTAGTGAGCTAAGCATATCACATGATTTAATTGCCAACCTTAGAAATGAGAATGCTAGATTAATTGCTAAGGTTGATTCAAATGCTTGTGATATTTCAATTCCCAATCTTAGAAATGATAATGTTGATTCGCTCGCTAAGATTGAAGAATTAAACATTTCTCTTGCTAGCCTTAGGATTGAAAATGAAAAATTGCTTGCTAAGGCTAAAGAATTAGATGTTTGCAATGCTTCCATTTCCGACCTTAGAAGTAAAAATGATATATTACATGCTAAGGTTGTAGAATTAAAATCTTGCAAACCCTCTACATCTACCGTCGAACATACTTCCATTTGTACTAGATGTAGAGACATTAATGTTGATGCTATCCATGATCACCTAGCTTTAATTAAGAAACAAAATGATTACATAGCTCAACTTAATGCTAAAATTGCCGAGCATGACTTAGAAAACGAAAAATTTAAATTTGCTAGAAGCATGCTCTATAGTGCGAGACGCCCTGGCATAAAGGATGGCTTTGGCTTCCAAAAGGGAGACAATGTCAAACTTAATGCCCCTCCTAAAAGATTGTCTAATTTTGTTAAGGGCAAGGCTCCCATGCCTCAGGATAACGAGGGTTACATTTTGTACCCTGCCGGTTATCCCGAGAGCAAAATTAGGAGAATTCATTCTAGGAAGTCTCACTCTGGCCCTAATCATGCTTTTATGTATAAGGGTGAGACATCTAGCTCTAGGCAATCAACCCATGCAAAATTGCCTAAGAAGAAAACTCCTAATGCATCAAATGATTCTAACATGTCATTTAAAACTTTTGATGCATCCTATGTTTTAACTAACAAATCCGGCAAGTTAGTTGCCAAGTATGTTGGGGGCAAGCACAAGGGATCAAAGACTTGTGTTTGGGTACCCAAAGTTCTTGTATCTAATGTCAAAGGACCCAAAACCATTTGGGTACCTAAAGTCAAGAACTAAATTTGTTTTGTAGGTTTATGCATCCGGGGGCTCAAGTTGGATCATCGATAGCGGGTGCACAAACCACATGACCGGGGAGAAGAAAATGTTCTTCTCCTACGAGAAAAACGAAGATCCCCAACAAGCCATCACATTCGGGGATGGAAATCAAGGTTTGGTCAAAGGATTGGGTAAAATTGCTATATCACCTGACCATTCCATTTCCAATGTTTTTCTTGTAGATTCTCTAGATTACAACTTGCTTTCCGTTTCTCAATTATGCAAAATGGGCTACAACTGTCTTTTCACAGATGTGGGTATTACTGTCTTTAGAAGAAGTGATGATTCAATAGAATTTAAGGGAGTGTTAGAGGGTCAGCTATACTTAGTAGATTTTGATAGAGCTGAACTTGACACTTGCTTAATTGCTAAGACTAACATGGGCTGGCTCTAGCATCGCCGACTAGCACATGTTGGAATGAAGAATCTTCATAAGCTTCTAAAGGGAGAACACATTTTGGGACTAACAAATGTTCATTTTGAGAAAGACAGGATTTGTAGCGCATGTCAGGCAGGAAAGCAAGTTGGGACTCATCATCCACACAAGAACATTATGACAACTGACAGGCCACTCGAGCTCCTACACATGGATCTATTCGGCCCGATAGCTTATATAAGCATCGGCGGGAGTAAGTACTGTCTAGTTATTGTGGATGATTATTCTCGCTTCACTTGGGTATTCTTTTTGCAGGAAAAATCTCATACCCAGGAAACCTTAAAAGGATTCTTGAGACGGGCTCAAAATGAGTTCGGCTTAAGGATCAAGAAAATCAGAAGCGACAACGGGACAGAGTTCAAGAACTCTCAAATTGAAGGCTTCCTTGAGGAGGAGGGCATCAAGCATGAGTTCTCCTCTCCCTACACGCCACAACAAAATGGTGTAGTGGAGAGGAAGAATAGAACTCTATTGGACATGGCAAGAACCATGCTTGATGAGTACAAGACTTTGGATCGGTTTTGGGCCGAGGCAGTCAACACCGCCTGCTACGCCATCAACCGGTTGTATCTACACCAAATCCTCAAGAAGACATCATACGAACTCCTAACCGGTAAAAAGCCCAATATTTCATATTTTAGAGTCTTTGGTAGCAAATAATTTATTCTTGTTAAAAGGGGTAGAAAATCTAAATTTGCTCCTAAGACTGTAGAAGGCTTTTTACTAGGATATGATTCAAACACAAGGGCATATAGAGTCTTTAACAAGTCCTCAGGACTAGTTGAAGTTTCTTGTGATGTTGTGTTTGATTAGTCTAACGGCTCTCAAGTAGAGCAAGTTGATCTTGATGAGATAGGTGATGAAGAGGCTCCGTGCGTCGCGCTAAGGAACATGTCCATTGGGGATGTGTGTCCTAAGGAATCCGAAGAGCCTCCAAATGCATAAGATCAACCATCCTCCTCCACGCAAGCATCTCCACCAACTCAAAATGAGGATGAGGCTCAAGTTGATGAAGGAGAAGATCAAAAGGATGAGCCACGTCAAGATGACGGCATTGATCAATGGGGAGATGCAAATGATCAAGACAAGGAGGATGACGAACCGAGACTGCCACACCCAAGAGTCCACCAAGCAATCCAACGAGATCACCCTGTCGACACCATCCTCGGCGACATCCATAAGGGGGTAACCACTAGATCTCGTGTTGCACATTTTTGTGAGCATTACTCTTTTGTCTCCTCTATTGAGCCACACAGGGTAGAGGAAGCACTCCAAGATTCGGATTGGGTGGTGGCGATGCAAGAGAAGCTCAACAACTTCACTAGGAACGAGGTATGGCATTTGGTTCCACGTCCTAATCAAAATGTTGTAGGAATCAAGTGGGTCTTCTGCAACAAGGAAGATGAGCATGG
Source organism: Zea mays (assembly GCF_902167145.1). Classification (NCBI taxonomy): domain Eukaryota; kingdom Viridiplantae; phylum Streptophyta; class Magnoliopsida; order Poales; family Poaceae; genus Zea; species Zea mays. Next base: position 43,470,370 of record NC_050102.1, read on the forward strand.
TGTGGTGACAAGGAACAAAGCCCGACTTGTGGCCAAAGGATATTCACAAGTCGAAGGTTTGGATTTCGGTGAAACCTATGCACCCGTAGCTAGGCTTGAATCAATTCACATATTACTTGCCTATGCTACTTACCATGGCTTTAAGCTTTATCAAATGGACGTGAAAAGTGCCTTCCTCAACGGACCAATCAAGGAAGAGGTCTATGTTGAGCACCTCCCGGCTTTGAAGATAGTGAGTACCCTAACCATGTGTATAAACTCTCTAAGGCGCTTTATGGGCTCAAGCAAGCCCCAAGAGCATGGTATGAATGCCTAAGAGATTTTCTTATCACTAATGGCTTCAAAGTCGGAAAGGCTGATCCTACTTTGTTCACTAAAACTCTTGACAATGATTTGTTTGTATGCCAAATCTATGCTGATGATATTATATTTGGGTCTACTAACGAATCTACATGTGAGGAATTTAGTAGGATCATGACACAGAAATTCGAGATGTCAATGATGGGGGAGTTGAAGTACTTCTTAGGCTTTCAAGTGAAGCAACTCCAAGAGGGCACCTTCATCAGCCAAACGAAGTATATTCAAGACATTCTAAACAAGTTTGGGATGAAGGATGCCAAACCCATCAAGACACCCATGGGAACCAATGGGCATCTTGACCTCGACACGGGAAGTAAATCCGTCGATCAAAAGGTATACCGGTCGATGATAGGCTCTTTACTCTACTTATGTGCATCTCGACCGGACATAATGCTTTCCGTATGCATGTGTGCAAGATTCCAAGACGACCCTAAGGAAGCTCACCTTACGGCCGTAAAACGAATCTTGAGATATTTAGTTTATACTCCTAAGTTTGGGCTTTGGTACTGTTGGGGACTTGTTCTCAAATGCTATGAATTAAGAACAAGGCAACATAAAATGTTAAATATTGATGCCCTTCGTCCGCTGAAGCATTATCTCCCCAAGGATTTAATGAGCTTCGGACGAAGGCCGTAAGCAAAATATCATGAAGGTCATACCTTCGTGATCAGACTTGAAAAACAATATGAAATGAAATATAAAACACGAAACATTATAGAGAGACATACCAAAAATAAATAACATTATTCACATATTTTATTATATTATCCTAAATATCAAAACATAATATTTAGGTACATTTATACCTTCGTCTTGACAGAAAGCAATAATTCTGGCGTAATGTGCCAGTGATTACAAGATTGCATGAACAGTACAGGGGTACTGTTCACCTATTTATAGGCACAGAGCGCAGCCTGTGAGGAATTACAATTATGCCCCTCATAAGGGATTACAACAGCGACTCAAACATTTATGGACTAAAGGGTCATTCTACTTTTATGTCGGTTTGTAAATTCCGAAGCTTCATGAAGAGGAACCTTCGGTCATCACATGCGGACAGCTTCAGCCGAAGCTGTTTCTTCCTACCAGACCTTCGGCGACGAAGCATAGTCCCAACAGTAGCCCCTTCGCGGTGCTAGATCGTTTTTCGTAACGAGCTTGATCTGTGAAAAAAGTATCTTAGGCTCCGGGAAGCCGAAGGTCCAAAAAACACCTTCCCTGAGCTCGTTGTCGAGAAACGATTCAGTTTCCGAGCGCGTAACGGTCCCACCTTGCAGAGTTACTATTTGGTCTCTGTGGTCCACCGGGCAGCGGGTGCAAGCAGCTGTTCGCCTGGTGTAAAAATCCTGGCGATTCACCTTCTTACCTGCATCGCTATATAAACAGACGGGTAGGTGTTGCCAGGAAGCTTGAGGTTGACTCGCCGAAGCTACAGAAACTGCAGGGTGGTTGCCTACATATTCTGGGATATAAGGTGAATGATACGAAGCAGTGTGCATGATCTGCTTCGGCTGACCCTGTTGTGCTGCAGCTTCGGCTATCTCCTTTTGCTTCTGGATGGTAACATGGCACATCCTGGTGGTATGGCCCTTGTTTTCACCACAGAACAAGCAAAATGTTCTCCTTGGTTGATCTCCAAATCTTCCGCCGAAGCCCCTGGCGCCTCTGCCTCTTGGAGCTGGCGGCCGGAAGGAGCTTTGCTGTTGCCCCGAAGCCTGTGAAGAGCCCTGTGGCCTTTGCTGCTGACTCCCCTTATCATCATTTTGAGTAGAGTTATGAATTGACCTGACGTGCCTCGGATAAAATCTTCCTCCGAAGCCCCTGGTCATTTCGGAAAACCTGAAAGCCTCCTCCCTTCTTTGACGAAAATCATTGTCGGCATGAATATACTCGTCCATCTTCTAGAGCAACTTCTCCAAAGTTTGAGGAGGCTTCCTAGCAAAGTACTGAGCTGAAGGTCCTGGCCGGAGTCCCTTGATCATGGCCTCAATGACAATTTCGTTGGGCACTGTTGGTGCCTGTGCCCTCAAACGCAAGAACCTCCGGACATACGCCTGAAGGTATTCTTCGTGGTCCTGGGTGCACTGGAATAGAGCTTGAGCAGTGACCGGCTTCGTCTGAAACCCTTGGAAGCTGGTTAACAACATGTCCTTCAGCTTTTGCCATGAAGTGATCGTTCCTGGTCGAAGGGAGGAATACCAGGTTTGAGCAACACTCCTGACAGCCATAACAAAAGATTTTGCCATGACTGCAGTATTGCCACCATACGAAGATACTGTTGCCTCGTAGCTCATCAAAAACTGCTTCGGGTCTGAATGGCCGTCGAATATGGGAAGCTGGGGTGGCTTGTAGGACGGAGGCCAAGGTGTAGCCTGCAGCTCAGCAGACAGAGGAGAAGCATCATCAAAAGCAAAATTTCCATGGTGGAAATTCTCATACCAGTCATCTTCGTTGAAGAAATCCTCCTGATGAAGATCTTTGTGCTGAGGCCTTCGTTTCTGCTCATCCTGAGTAAGATGGCGAACTTCTTCAGAGGCTTCGTCTATCTGCCTTTGCAGTTCAGCTAGCCTGGCCATCTTTTCCTTCTTCCTCTGCACCTGTTGATGAAGCATCTCCATTTCTCTAATTTCTTGGTCTAGCTCATCCTCTTGCGGTGTCGGGCTGACAGCCTTCCTCTTCTGGCTTCGGGCCTCCCGAAGGGAGAGAGTCTCCTGATTGGGGTCCAGCGGTTGCAGAGCTGCAACCCCAGTTGCTGAAGCTTTCTTCGGCGCCATAGCGAAGGTTTGTGAGTGGAAGTGAGTTTACCGGAGGTGGGCGCCAATGTTGGGGACTTGTTCTCAAATGCTATGAATTAAGAACAAGGCAACACAAAAAATATTAAACGTTAAAACCCTTCGTCCTTCGAAGCATTATTTCCCTTGAGGATATAATGATTTTCGGACGAAGGTTATGAAGGACATACCTTCATAAACACAACACAACATATAATAATGAAGAGGAAGACATATGAAATGTAAAGGATAACGTAAACAATTATATGTTATTATTAACTCATTTCTATATTGTTACTATGGAAAAATAGAAATGATATCAAATTACAAATGTACCTTCGGCTTAAAAGAAGGTAATAGTACAAGCGTGACGCAAAAGCAAATGCCAAGTCAGCGTGAACAGTACGGGGGCACTGTTCACCTATTTATAGGCACGGGACATAGCTCATATAAAATTACATCCATGCCCTTTACATTTGGTAGTAATTCTATAGTAATCCACCGAGGTCTGAATAGCCTTTTCATCTTTAAGTCGGTTTCCTTTTCTGCTATCACGCCGAAGCTTTCCTGCTCACAGCTTCGGCGCTGTGTCGACCTTCGTATTCTTTGGGCTTCTCCTACTGTGGTACCGATTCGAGTCCGAAGATACCTGTTCATACATTATACTCCAGAAACATCATTAAATCATGTTTTTGAGGACCTTCGGAAGCCGAAGGTCCCCAACAGTAGCCCCTCGCAATATTAATTTGTTAGAATAATAAATTAAATTGGGACATGGACGAAGGCCTTAAGCCGAAGGTTCGAAAAAACATATCGGAAAACCACGAAATTTCCTGTAATCAGCTACCGAAGCAAATGGCCGGCAGGCTGGAAGTCAGAATGGTTTTATGTGAAAGTTGACGAAGACAAAGAGAAGTTGGTACAAAGCCCTCTTGAATTGATCTTCGGAGAAACAAGACCGCGATGCCGAATGTCATTAGAAGGTCCCACTTGGGCTGCACTGGCTGAGTTTAAAATTATTTCAGAGCATATCGGCACGAGAGACCTGGTTCAAGAGTTCTTGGCCTTTAGGGTTTTTCCTACTTTAAAAGAATGGGAAATGCCGAAGCTAAAGGGGAGAAGAAAGAAGGAGAACTTGTACGGTTACCTTACTATTACAAGTTTAAGAAATACTTTAAGACACCTTGCCAAGAGTGGCTGGACACAATTGAAATAATGTGCAATGAAATACTCGGTAACTACTCCAAAAAAGAAGATCAGTTGATGACTGCGGCCTTCGGTACCCGTCCGAAGCGAAGACTGAATCGAGTGCTGGACGCCTTGGGTTTTGAATACCCTGACTACGAACAACTGAATAAAGGTGTCGAAGGCCGGAAAAGGAAAAGGGTAGCCGAAGCTTTAAATGAAGATGAGAAAGAACCACCAAAAGAGAAGAAAATTCCGAAGAAGAAAAAAGTATCATCTCCGAAGCGAAAAGTATCCGACGAAGAAGAGACTCCTGCATCACGCTCTGCCACTGACGTGGAAGAGATTTTGAAGGTAATGACTGAATCCCTGCCTGTGAAGCTAAGTCCATTAGGGCCTCGACTGACGAAGTTTTTTCAGAAGGAAAAGGAGCCCGAAAAAACGAAGGAAACAACTAAAACAAAGAGACAAAGAATCATCGCAGTGACAGAAGTCATTGACAAGACACCACCGAGGGCCTCAGCTCGGAAGGTACCAACGGTTGAGGAAATAACAAATATTGAAGTCGCACCTTCGGAGATTGCGGCTACCGAAGCTATCCCAACCGAAGATTTGAACTTGGAAACCACAATCGAACATATCGACAAAATACTGACAGAAGAAGTTACGACTACCGGCGAGGAGACCATGGCCGCAGTGTCTGGGAAAGAAAAAGAAATCTCTGACGAAACTTCAGAGGACGAAGCCTTCATGTTTCAAAATTTAGTTGGACAAGAACTGTCAAAAACCGAAATAGAAGAGCTCAAAGAATATGCCAAATCTTGCGGATATAGACCAGGAGCACTCCTCTTCGGGGGTATTGACGATGAAAAATTAGACTGTATCCGGGATCAAACTGGAGCTAAGATTATCGGTACTCTATCAAAGAGCATCGATTTTCCGAAGCTAGAAACGGATATTAGCCGCTACCGACGACAACATATCGTTGGTAGTTTATTTTATTCCAATTTCAAGGTGAACTACTTTTCCCTTGACTTTTATTGTTTTTAATAACGAAGACATTTCTAACGAAGGTTGTTTATGTGCAGAGTATGCTGTTGAGTAAAGCTTTGAAAATGCAGCAGGATCTGGAAGACAAAAAACACGAGGTTATAATTGAAAATTTAGAGAGCAAATTAAAAGAGCAATCAGCTACCATTGAAAAGAAAAACTTCGAGCTTCAGACAACTGAAGGCTTATTGGCAGAAGCCGAAGCTAAAATAGCAGAATTGAATACGAAGCTTCTCTGCCAATCTGAACAGTTTGAACAAGAAAAGCAAGAACTTAATGTGAAACTTGAAGCCGAAGTCCAACAAAATTCAGATTTGAAAAAATTATTGGCAAGCCTTCAAGACAAATGTTTGAAGTTTAGCAATAATTGTATTCAACGACTGAGAAAAATCTTCCACTCAGTCGGGGCTAGCAGTGGGAAGTTCACCCCGTCAACTGAAGATTTACCAAAGACCTTCGAACATATTGAGGGTGAAATTGATGAGCTTGACGAAGTTATAGCCGGGCACGGTGACTTCTGTGCCTGGGTAGCTTCTCGGGGCACTGCTGCAGCTTTTCTGAAAGCTGGCTGCGACCATGGAAAAATTGTTAATAGGCCCAATTTCACTCTATCACCATCAATTTTAGATGATATTCCTGACCTCGCCCGAAGCATTTCTAATAGATTTGTAAAGATGATATGGACAAAAGGCGGGCGAGAAAAGGCTGGAGACGAAGCTCGGAGTCATCTTGAACCAGTAAGAAATCATACCTTGTGCTTACCTTTTCCTTCAAACTTGGTTTTGACTCTCAACAACTTAATTCATGTAGGATGACGAAGCCGAGACCGATGCTTAGAGTATGACGCCAAAGCTGAGGCCCCATGAAGATCAATAGGAGTAGACTGTAGAAAAACTCAAGAAACTTTTGAAATAACTTTTGTAAATATGGCTAAACAGTTCTTAATGAATTGTGTTCATACCTTGTAATATGCTCTTACCCTTCCATTAATGTATGAGGTGCTTTGATGTGGACGAAATTATCTTTTTGAGACGAAGGCGAAAAAACACCTTCCCTTCTTTTCGTACACAGCGAAGCATAAAAAACAGCTTTTTCTTTTTGCCGAAGCAACCACTTATGCTATGACGATGGTTATCCTACATATGTCTGGATGAATGTTTATGAATGCAAATGTTATGATGTAATGTGGTGTGCAAATGAATGTCCAAACACATATCCGAAGCCATAATCACAACTGTTATTTCCTTAGAAACAATCACATATCAGCGCTGACTTTTCGCTGTAAGCCTCCCTTAGGAGCTTCTTCGCCTTTTACTTCAGCGGAATCAGCGTTGACTTTTCGCTGTAAGCCTCCCTTAGGAGCTTCTTCGCCTTTTACTTTCGGCGGTATCAGCGTTGACTTTTCGCTGTAAGCTCTGCATTCCCTTTGGAACGACTTTGGAGCAGAAAACTTACACTGCGCTCCCTTTGGAGCGACTTCTTTAGTAGCTTCGTCGTGCTCCGCATCCCCTTAGGGACGGCTTTCGAGCTTCTTCCCTGTTTCTTTTCGGCACTCGATGGTGCGTTCTCAGTTTTTACATTTACATCTTTGGGGGTTTTTGTTCTTATAGAGCTAAAAAAGGAAATTACATGTGATGGCCCTATTAAAAACCTTTCTCCCCCTTCAGAAAGGAAAAGGGTGCCATGAAAGAAAAATAAAAAATATAAAAAATTACATCGAGTTATACATAATATCACCGAAGCTCATCCGCATTCCAAGATCTAGGAATGTCGTTGCCGTCCATATCCTTCAATCTGTATGAACCGGGTCTTGACGAAGATACTACCAAAAAAGGTCCCTCCCATTTCAACTGCAACTTGCCCACTATATCTGGGTTAGCCACTCTCCAAAGCACCAAATGTCCTGGCTCAATATTCTTTAGCCGAACCTTTCTATCACGCCATTTGATTGTTTCGGCTTGATATTTATTGATGTTCTCCACAGCTTGAAGCCTGATCCCTTCTATAGCATCTTTTTCCACAGAATGATCAGCTTCAGAATCTGATTCTGCCGAAGCTACTACTCTTATTGATCCAGTTTTAGCTTCCTCCAGAGTTATTGCTTCGTCACCAAACAATAATTTGAATGGAGTAAAGCCTGTTGACCTTGATGTTGTCGTGTTGTGGCTCCATACCACTTTGATTAATTGATCTGGCCACTTCCCCCTGGGTTGATTGAAGATTAACTTCATTATTCCTGTCATTATGATGCCATTGGCTCTTTCAACAAGTCCATTTGACTCCGGATGCCTGACTGATGCAAAATGGATCTTCGTGCCAATTTGATCACAGAATTCTCTGAAAGCTTCGGAGTCGAACTGTGTTCCATTATCTACAGTGATGGCCTTTGGTACTCCGAAACGACAAACAATATTCTGCCAGAAAAACTTTTGAATGGTGGCCGAAGTTATTGTGGCTAAAGGCTTTGCCTCAATCCATTTAGAAAAATATTCCACAGCCACTACAACATATCTTAAGTTTCCTTGAGCCGGTGGTAACAGACCTAACAAGTCAAGGCCCCACCTTTGCAATGGCCAGATGGGTTGTATCAGCTGAGTTAGAGACGAAGGTTGTTTTTGATCTCTTGCACATTTCTGACAACCTTCGCACTTTTGAACTAATTCCGCTGCATCCGAAGCTGCCTTCGGCCAATAAAACCCTTGACGGAAAACTTTTCCAAGTAACGGCCTAGATCCAATGTGAGATCCACACAGGCCTGCATGTATTTCTTTCATCAATTCTATGCCTTCGGCTCTAGATAAACACTTGAGTAGTGGAGCACAAACTCCATGCTTGTACAACTCCCCTTCTATCATGACATATGGACGAGCTCTTGCCTCTATCCTCCTGTTATAAGTTTCGTCATCTGAAAGGAAATTACCCTGAAGGTAAGAGATGATCTCAGTTCTCCAGTCTTCACTATAAACAGGAGATATATTGAGGACTGCTCTTTCAAGAAGTTCCACTGAAGGTGCTTTTATTGTTTCGAAGAACACATCCGAAGGTAAGGGCAGCCCTTGTGCTGCTGACTTAGCTAGCAAATCAGCATGCTCATTTTGTCCTCGAGGGATATTTTTGACAGAAAATCCCTCGAAGGAAGCTTCAATCCTTCGGACCGTGTCTAGATATTTTTCAAGCTTCGGATCTTTAGCTTTACAGCTCTTGTCAATATGACCCGAAACAACCTGGGAATCAGTTTTAAGAATGGCCCTTCTGATTCCCATTGCTTTTAACTTCCGAAGGCCCAAAAGCAGGGCTTCGTACTCAGTAATATTGTTTGTACAACTAAAACCGAGTCTTGCCGCATAACAAGTTTTAACTTTGGATGGTGAGACCAACACAACGGCGGCTCCTGCTCCGAAGGTTCCCCAAGACCCATCGCAAAACACTGTCCATACTTCGGCATCTTTATTTGTTTCTTCATCCTGAGCCCCTGGCGTCTAGTCAGCAATGAAATCTGCCAACGCTTGAGACTGGATCGAAGACCTATGCACATAATCAATGCAAAATTCATTGAGCTTTGCAGCCCATTTTCCAATCCGTCCAGTAGCTTCTTTATTTCTCATAATATCCTTCAACGGTTGCGAAGAAGGAACAACAATATTGTATGCTTGAAGGTAATGCCGAAGCTTCCTGGATGCCATCAAAACAACATATAACACCTTCTCCAATTCTGTATAGTTTTTCTTCGATAAACTAAGAACCTCAGATACAAAATATACTGGGACCTGCTTCTTGACTTGGCCATCAAGCTTCTCCTGGACAAGTGCTGCACTTACCGCTGAGTGCGAAGCTGCCACATATAATAACAAAGGAGCCCCTGGTGTTGGTGGAGTTAGTGTTGTTAAATCTATCAAATATTGCTTCAGTTCCTCGAAGGCTTTTTGTTGACTTGGTCCCCATTGAAAGACTTTGGCTGATTTCAGCACCTCGAAGAATGGTAAATTTCTCTTTGCTGATCTGGATATGAATCTATTGAGAGATGCCAGCCTCCCTGTCAGTCTTTGGGCCCCCTTTCTTGTATTTGGTGGCTCCATTCGAAGTATAGCTTCAATTTTACTTGGATTAGCTTCAATTCCCTTTGTTGAAACCAAGCATCCAAGAAATTTCCCCTTCTTCACTCCGAAGACACATTTTTCTGGATTCAGCTTTAGACCAGCTTGTCTAAAACTGGCGAAGGTCTCCTGCAAATCAGCAATGTGATTTTCTTGTTTCGTGCTTTTTACAATGATATCATCAACATAAGTTAGCACATTTCTGCCTATCTGAGACTGAAGAACCTTCGCAGTCATTCGGCTGAAACTTCCTCCAGCGTTCTTGAGCCCCTCAGGCATCCGAAGGTAACAATATGTTCCACTGGGGGTTATGAAACTGGTCTTCGGCTCATCCTCCTTCTTCATCCAAATTTGATGATAGCCTGAATAACAATCTAGAAGACTCATAAGCTCTGACGAAGCTGCTGCATCAACTAAGGAGTCTATCCTTGGCAATGGTAATTCGTCCTTCGGACAAGCCTTGTTGAGATCTGTAAAATCGATACACATTCGCCATTTGCCATTGGCCTTTTTTACCATGACAGTGTTAGCTAGCCATTCTGGGTACTTTACTTCTCTGATAACTCCTGCACTGAAGAGTCTTTTGACTTCGTTCCGAGCTCCTTCGGCCTTGTCCTCAGACATTTTCCGAAGCCTCTGCTTTCTGGGTCTAAAGGATGGGTCAACATTGAGCGAGTGTTCAATAACATCCCTGTTAACACCGCAAAGATCATTGGCTGACCATGCAAAAACATCTTTGTTGTTGAACAAAAACCTTATCAAGGTTTTCTCCTGCTCTTCGGATAATTGGGAGCCCAACAGCACCTTCTGCTCTGCTATGTCCTCACATAAGAGCATGGGCTTCGGCTGATCTGCCGAAGCTGCTTTCTCCCTTCTGAATTTGTACTGTTCACAAGTTTCAGCTCCATCTATATTATGGATTGCTTTTGAGTCAGTCCAGTTTCCCTTGGCCCTTCTGGCAGCTTCCTGACTTCCATGAATAGCAATGGGTCCTTGATCCGAAGGTATCTTCATGCAAAGGTAAGCAGGATGAAGAATTGCTTCGAAAGCATTGAGGGTGCCACGACCAATAATTGCATTGTAAGGGTATTCCATGTCAACAATGTCAAACACAACTTGCTCAGTTCTGGTGTTGTTGATGAATCCGAAGGTCACTGGCATGGTGATTTTGCCCAGTGCTACAATCTGTCTTCCTCCGAAGCCACAGAGAGGGTGCGTAGCATCATGAATCTTATCTTCTGGCTCTTGCATCTGTCTGAAGGCCTTAGCAAATATAATATCAGCTGCACTGCCTGTATCAACCAAAACATTATGGACCAGAAACCCCTTGATAACGCAAGAAATAACCATAGCATCGTTATGAGGAAAATCCTTGAGCTGAAGGTCCTCTTGGGAGAAGGTGATTGGAATGTGGGACCATCTTGACTTGATGAAGGGTCCCTGCACTCCAACATGTTGTACCCTTCTCTGTGCCTCTTTCTTCTGCTTTTTGTTGGCTGGTTCTGAGCACGAACCACCTGTTATCGGGAGCACTAGCTTCGGGGCCGAAGCAGCTCCAGCTTGATCGTTAATCGAAGCCATCAGCTCAAAAAGTGGAAGTGAGTTGACCGGAGGTGGGCGCCAATGTTGGGGACTTGTTCTCAAATGCTATGAATTAAGAACAAGGCAACATAAAATGTTAAATATTGATGCCCTTCGTCCGCTGAAGCATTATCTCCCCAAGGATTTAATGAGCTTCGGACGAAGGCCGTAAGCAAAATATCACGAAGGTCATACCTTCGTGATCAGACTTGAAAAACAATATGAAATGAAATATAAAACACGAAACATTATAGAGAGACATACCAAAAATAAATAACATTATTCACATATTTTATTATATTATCCTAAATATCAAAACATAATATTTAGGTACATTTATACCTTCGTCTTGACAGAAAGCAATAATTCCGGCGTAATGTGCCAGTGATTACAAGATTGCATGAACAGTACAGGGGTACTGTTCACCTATTTATAGGCACAGGGCGCAGCCTGTGAGGAATTACAATTATGCCCCTCATAAGGGATTACAACAGCGACTCAAACATTTATGGACTAAAGGGTCATTCTACTTTTATGTCGGTTTGTAAATTCCGAAGCTTCATGAAGAGGAACCTTCGGTCATCACATGCGGACAGCTTCAGCCGAAGCTGTTTCTTCCTACCAGACCTTCGGCGACGAAGCATAGTCCCAACAGGTACCTTCGGGGATCCACATTTGATTTAATTGGTTATTCGTATGCCGATTGGGCGGGGTGTAAAATCAATAGAAAGAGCACATCGGGGACTTGCCAGTTCTTGGGAAGATCCTTGGTGTCTTGGGCTTCAAAGAAGCAAAATTCCGTAGCTCTTTCTACCGCTGAAGCCGAGTATATTGCCGCAGGTCATTGTTGCGCACAATTGCTTTGGATGAGGCAAACCCTTAGGGACTATGGTTACAAATTAACCAAAGTTCCTCTTCTATGTGATAATGAGAGTGCAATCCGCATGACGAATAATCCCATTGAACATAGCCGCACTAAACACATAGCCATTCGGTATCATTTCTTAAGGGATCACCAACAAAAGGGGGATATCAAGATTGCATATATTAACACTAAGGAACAATTAGCCGATATCTTTACCAAGCCACTAGATGAACAAACTTTTAACAAACTTAGGCATGAGCTAAATATTCTTGATTCTAGGAATTTCTTTTGATATTTTGCACTCATAGCTCATTAATATACCTTTGATCATGTCTCTTTTATATGCCATGACTCATATTTTGTTTGCCAAAGGGGAGAAAGTAACCAAAGGGCTTATATCTCACTCTAAGTATCCGTTTTTGGCGATTCATGCCAAAGGGGGAGAAAATATTAGCCCAAAGCAAAAGGACTGCACCACCACCTAATTTTAAAACTAATGATTTTCAAATTGTTATCTTATTGTGTTCAAAAGGGGGAGAAAGTAGTATTCTCAAAATTGATATCTTAAAACCCTCTTGAACACTAAGAGGATGATTTTATTGAGGGGGAGTTTTGTTTAGTCAAAGGAAAAGCATTTGAAACAGGGGGAGAAAGTTTCAAATCTTAAAAATGCTTCTCGAAATCTTATTCATTTACCTTTGACTATTTGCAAAAGGACTTTGAAAAGGATTTACAAAAATAATTTGCAAAAACAAAACATGTGGTGCAAGCGTGGTCCAAAATGTTAAAAATAAAGAAACAATCCATGCATATCCTATGAGAATTTCTATTGGCTAAATTCTAAGTAACCTTTGCACTTACAATTATGCAAACTAGTTCAATTATGCACTTCCATACTTGCTTTAGTTTGTGTTGGCATCAATCACCAAAAAGGGGGAGATTGAAAGGGAATTAGGCTTACACCTATTTCCTAATTGATTTTGGTGGTTGAATTGCCCAACACAAATAATTGGACTAACTAGTTTGCTCTAGTCTATAAGTTCTACAGGTGCCAAAGGATCACAATAAGCCAATAAAAAGACCAAGAAAAGGGTTCAAACAGAGAGAGCAAGCGACAACCGAAGTGCTCCCTGGTCTGACGCACCGAACTATCCGGTGTGCCACCGGACAGTGTCCGGTGCACCAGGAGACTCCAAGCTGAACTACTCGCATTCGGGAATTCTCAGAGGCGCTTCACTATAATTCACCGGACTGTCCGGTGCACCACCGGACAGTGTCCGGTGCCCCAAGGGAGAGCGACTCTGAACTCGCTAGCTTTGGGAATCCACTCCGCTAAAATTCACCGGACTGTCCGGTGAGCCAGCGGAGCAACGACTACTTCGCGCGCAACGGTCGACTGCAACGCATTAAATGTGCGCCTGCGCACGTAGAGGACAGAGCACGCGCGGGTGGCACACCGGACAGTCTACAGGACTTGTCCGGTGCACCACCGGACAGCCAGGCGGGCCCACAAGCCAGAGCTCCAACGGTCGAACCCCAACGGTCTGCTGACGTGGCTGGCGCACCGGACAGTGTCCGGTGGCGCACCGGACTGTCCGGTGCGCCATGCGTCTGCAGCCTTCCAGCGGCCACTTTGTGGTGGTTGGGGCTATAAATACCCCAACCACCCCACATTCATTGGCATCCAAGTTTCTACACTTTACAAGAGCTATAGCATTCAATACTAGACACACCAAAGTGATCAAATCCTCTCCCAATTCCACACAAAACCTTAGTGATTAGTGAGAGAGATTTGTTGTGTTCATTTGAGCTCTTGCGCTTGGATTGCTTCTTTTTCTCATTCTTTCTTGCGATCATCTCAATTGTAATCAAGGCAAGAGACACCAATTGTGTGGTGGTCCTTGCGGGAAGTTTGATTCCCAATTGATTGAGAAGAGAAGCTCACTCGGTCCGAGGGACCGTTTGAGAGAGGGAAAGGGTTGAAAGAGACCCGGTCTTTGTGACCACCTCAACGGGGAGTAGGTTTGCGAGAACCGAACCTCGGTAAAACAAATCCTTAGGTCACACTCTTTATTCGCTCACGATTTGTTCTGCATCCTCTCTCTCGGACTCGATTATATTTCTAACGCTAACCCGGCTTGCAGTTGTGATTAAGTTGTTAAATTTCAGATTCGCCCTATTCACCCCCCTCTAGGCGACTTTCACCATGGACACGGGCTCGAGCGCGCGGAGCATGCGCCAGTCCGCGGCGCCGCACTCGCGCCGCACCGCGTACCCGCAGCTCTTGCCATTGTAGTAGGCGCGCCACACCGTCTCCTCCACCAGCCTCATGCCGGTGCCCGGGGACGGCAGCGCGGCGGCGGGTGACCCCCTGGCGCGGTCGCACTCCAGCGCGATGCGCACCAGGCTCGAGGCCATCTCCCGCACCAGCACCTCCGTGGGCGCCGCCAGCTCCAGCAGCAGCGCCGGGTACGCGAGCGGGTCCACCTGGAACGCCAGGTGCACATGGCCGCACAGGTGGCCGTAGAGCGTGCCGGTGAGCCGCGCGTCCATGCCCACCTGTCGGTGCCGCCCGGCCACGGCGTTGGCCAGCGTGGAGCGCAGGCACGACACGGCAGTCCGGACCTTCATCCTCCTCCTCTGCCCCGCCGCCGTCGCTTTCTGCTGCTGGGCCGATGGCGCCGGCTTCAACGGAGGGGACACGAAACCATCGGAGTGGAAGGACGATCAGGCGGAGGAGAAGGCCATGGTCGTCTCGTCGTCGTCCTCAGCCTCCGAGCTCTTCATGTACTCCTTGTCCCCGAACGTCGCGGCGCCGTGGCTCTTGCTGTTGCCGAGGACGGGCCACTTGAAGTGGCTCCTGGAGAAGGAGAGCGAGTCGTGCGTGTTCCTCGCCGCGATGGTTCTCATGGTGCGTGACTTTGCTTCCTTGTCCTTCTACTTCGAGCTAGCTCAAGCTTTCCTGAAGCAAGCGAAACGAAGCAGAGAAATGCTGCAATACAATGCAGCACAATGGACCCTGTGCTTTGCTTGGCTGGAGCTGGAGGGCTGCTGCGTGCTTGTGCTGGGCTGTGTGCGCGAGGTTATATCCAAGGCTAAGCTGAACTGTAGGAGGGCACCAAAGCACAGTCCACGGCGGTAGGTCTTTTGTACTGGGGAGGAGGCTGGTGAGCAGAACCCACCAGAACTGGAGCAAACAGGACAGAGGTGGAAGATGAGAGAGAGAAAGACAGAGAGCAAGGAGTGTCGTTTCTTTTTCTTTGTTCTCCTTGCCTGACCTTGTGCTGCTGTATCTGAAGGCCCTGGGCCGGTGGACCCTGCAGGTCTGGCCCTTGTTTCTTTTTTTGAAGGAACTGGCACTTGTTTCTTGTGAGGAAATTGAAAGTCACCTAGAGGGGGGTGAATAGGCAAATCTGAAATTTATAAACTTTACACACCACACAAGTCGGCGTTAGCGTTAGAAACAAAAGCGAGTCCGAAAGAGATGGTGAAAACAAATCACAAGCAAATGAAGAGTGTGACACGGTGATTTGTTTTACCGAGGTTCGGTTCTTGCAAACCTACTCCCCATTGAGGTGGTCACAAAGACCAGGTCTCTTTCAACCCTTTCCCTCTCTCAAATGGTCACCTAGACCGAGTGAGCTTTTCTCCTCAATCAATTGGGACACTTAGTCCCCACAAGGACCACCACACAATTGTTGTCTCTTGCTTTGATTACAAAGATGTTGAGAACAAGAAATGGGAAGAAGAAAAGCGATCCAAGCGCAAGAGTCAAAGAACACGGGCAAAACTCTCTCTTCTAGTCACTAATTGCTTTGAGTGGAATTGGGACTTGGAGAGGCTTTGATTCAATCTAATTGTGTCTTGTATTGAATGCACTAGCTCTTGTATTGAATGTGTTGGCTGAAAAACTTGGATCCTTGAAGTGTGGTGGTTGGGGGTATTTATAGCCCCAACCACTAAAGTGGCCGTTGGGGAGGCTGTCTGTCGACGAGCGCACCGGACAGTCCGGTGCGCCACCGGACACTGTCCGGTGCGCTAGCCATGTCACACAACCTTTAGGGTTCGACCGTTGGAGCTCTGACAGGTGGGGCCACCGGACAGGTACTGTTCACTGTCCGGTGCGCCTTCTGGCACCTGCTCTGACTTCTGCGCGCGCAGTCCGCACTGTTCACTATTACTGTACATTTTTGCAGTCGACCGTTGGCGCTATAGCCATTGCTCCGCATGGCACACCGGACAGTCCGGTGCTACACCGGACAGTCCGGTGAATTATAGCGGAGTGGCTCCCCAAATTCCCGAAGCTGAGCAGTTCAGAGTGGATCTCCCTGGTGCACCGGACACAGTCCGGTGGCACACCGGACAGTCCGGTGCGCTAGACCAAGGCAGCCTTTGGTTGGTTTTGCTACTTTTTATTTGAACCCTTTCTTGGACTTTTTATTGGTTTGTGTTGAACCTTTGGCACATGTAGAACTTATAATCTAGAGCAAACTAGTTAGTCCAATTATTTGTGTTGGGCAATTCAACCACCAAAATCATTTAGGAAAAGGTGTGACCCTATTTCCCTTTCAATCTCCCCCTTTTTGGTGATTGATGCCAACACAAACCAAAGCAAATATATAAGTGCAGAATTGAACTAGTTTGCATAAGGTAAGTGCAAAGGTTGCTTGGAATTAAACCAATTTATACATTCATAGGATATGCATGGATTGCTTTAAATCTTTTAACATTTTGGACCACGCTTGCACCACTTGTTTTGTTTTTGCAAACTCTTTTGGAAATTCTTTTCAAAGTCTTTTTGCAAATAGTCAAAGGTAAATGAATGAAGTTTCGAGAAGCATTTTCAAGATTTGAAATTTTCTCCCCCTGTTTCAAATGCTTTTTCTTTGACTAAACAAAACTCCCCCTTAATGAAATTCTCCTCTTAGTGTTCAAGAGGGGTTTAGATATTAATTTTGAAGGAGGTTATACCAATTTGAAATTATATCAAAAATAAGATACCAATTGAAAAACCTCTTTAATACAAATTGAAAGAACATTTTTGAAATTGGTGGTGGTGCGGTTCTTTTGCTTTGGGCTAATACTTTCTCCCCCTTTGGCATGAATCGCCAAAAACGGATACTTTGTGAGTGAAATATGAGCCCGTTTTCAAACTCTCTCCCCCTTTGGTAAATAATATATGAGTGAAGAATTATACCAAAGTGAAGAGCGATGCAGAGTGACGGCGAAGGGTACATAATACGGTGGAGTGGAGTGGAAGCCTTGTCTTCGCCGAAGACTCCATTTTCCTTTCAATCTATGACTTAGCATGAAATGCACTTGAAAACCACATTAGTCATAGCACACATGAAAGAGATATGATCAAAGGTATATAATTGAGCTATGTGTGCAAAGGATCAATCAAAGTTCCTAGAATCAAGAATGTTTAGCTCATTCCTAAGTTTGGTAAAGGTTTTCTCATCTAGTGGCTTGGTAAAGATATCGGCTAATTGTTCTTTGGTGCTAACATAAGCAATCTCGATATCCCCCCTTTGTTGGTGATCCCTCAAAAAGTGATACCGAATGACTATGTGCTTAGTGCGGCTGTGCTCAACGGGATTATCCGCCATGCGGATTGCACTCTCATTATCACATATGAGAGGAACTTTGGTTAATTTGTAACCATAGTCCCTAAGGGTTTGCCTCATCCAAAGCAATTGCCCGCAACAATGGCCTGCGGCAATATACTCGGCTTCGGCGGCAGAAAGGGCTACTTAATTTTGTTTCTTTGAAGCCCAAGACACCAGGGATCTTCCCAAGAACTGACAAGTCCCTGATGTGCTTTTTCTATCAATTTTACACCCTGCCCAATCAGCATCGGAATAGCCTATTAAATCAAAAGTGGATCCCTTAGGGTACCAAAGGCCAAACTTAGGTGTATGAACTAAATATCTTAAGATTCTTTTCACGGTCCTAAGGTGAACTTCCTTAGGATCGACTTGGAATCTTGCACACATGCATACGGAAAGCATAATATCCTGTTGAGATGCACATAAATAGAGTAAAGATCCTATCATCGACCGGTATACCTTTTGATCTATGGAATTACCTCCCATGTCGAGGTCGAGATGCCCATTGGTTCCCATGGGTGTCTTGATGGGCTTGGCATCCTTCATCCTAAACTTGGCGAGTATGTCTTGAATGTACTTTGTTTGGCTGATGAAGGTGCCCTCTTGGAGTTGTTTGACTTGAAATCCTAAGAAATACTTCGACTCCCCCATTGTAGGATCTAGGACACCGGCTAGAGGGGGGTGAATAGACGGTTTTGACTAAAATCAAAACACTAGGGAAATTTAATCAATATAACAAGAGGTATAAATTCTCTAGTGATAACAAGTAAACAATCTATGAGAATCAACTAGGGAGATTGAATACTTGAAGAACAATGTGCAAAATAGTAATCACTTGCACGACAATAAGTAATGCAAGAAAGTAAAGACACCGAATTTTATCCCGTGGTATCGGTGATTTGCCGATCACCCCTAATCCATGTTAAGGTGGACTTCAAGCTCTCACTTGCTCCTCTATCAAGACACGGCTTGATCTTTGAGCCAAGTGGATAAGAAATCACTCAATACCTCGATTCCACTAATGTCACCTTTGCCGCTCCGGCAAGATAGGCGCGAACCCCTCACAATCAACACTGTGGTTTCTCCACAATCTTCTTGGAGAGCTCGACGGAGACAATCACCCGAGCCGTCTAGGAGGCGACAACCTCCAAGAGTAACAAGCCGATGACGCTTGCTCGGTGTACCACCTAGTGCCTCAAGAATACCGATGGATGCAAATGCACTAGGATCACTCAATCTCTCACTAGAATGCAATCTCAAGCAAAGAGTGTGAGAGAGTGAGTTGGAGGATCACAATTGAGCTCAATGTATGCAAGAAAATAGCCAAGAGAGGCCTCACACACGAGCTACCCTTCTATTTATAGTCCTCCACTAAATTCCAACCTTTATGAGCAAAAAGCACTTGTTCTGCGCACACGTGGACGGTCCACGCCCTAGGGCCGGACAGTCCGCCGTACACATAATGACTATATTCCCCGTTTGAAATCTGTCAGAGCTGTCAAAAAAGTTAGGTCTAGACAGTCCGCCCACCTTGGCCAGACCGTCCGTGACCTGGCAACTTGAAGCACCCGGACCTCTGACCAAGAGCAGTTAACACAGGCGGACCGTCCGCCTACAAGACCGGACGGTCCAAGACCTGGAGACAGTACTGTCCGGTCTTATCATCTGGACAGTCCGTAGTACAAATCCCAAAAACCACACAGTCCCTGCCCAAACCATATTTGGCGCCTGCGGACTTTCCGCCCATCAAGGCCGGACGGTCCGCACTATAATTCAGGGACTGTGCCGAAAGCAGCCTCCTCTGGTCAGGACTGCGGATGGTCCGGCCCCAAGGCCCGGACGGTCCGTAGTGCAAATGAACAGGTCCTGTCTGAAGTGGTCAGACTTCAGACCCCACTGGTGGATCGCGGATGGTCCGCCCTCAAGACCCGGACGGTCCGCGCATCCAAGACTTTGCACTTTTTCAAACAAGCTTTTGAAAGGATTTTTAGCTCATGAAATTTGAAGCGTTGTTAGTCCTCATGCAAATACAACCACTAGATGCTCTATGAGGCACTAAGTTTTACACAGATCAAAGTCATTGACCCCTCTTAATAGTACGACTATCTAACCTATTAATCCAGTCAAGTATCTTCTCTAAACTCCTGAAGACCGGCAAAAACAAAACCTATGTTATACCTTTGCCTTCACTTGATCCACAACCAATGCTTATGAATCTCCAAGATTTCCTGTTCTATGTGGTCCAACCCTGCATTCTTATTTTTCCAAGAACCGTTAGTCCACAAACAATTGTTATTAATTACCAAAACATCACTAAGGGGCCTAGATGATTCACACCCATTATTGACATCTCAAATTTTTGAATCATGATCCTACTAAACTCTTCACATGTAGATTTGTTAGTAGACCCAAATATGATGTCATCAACATAAATTTGGCATACAAACAAATCATTTGCAATAGTTTTAGTAAAGAGAGTAGGATCAACTTTTCCGACTTTGAAGCCATTAGTGATAAGAAAATCTCTTAGGCATTCATACCATGCTCTTGGGGCTTGTTTGAGCCCATAAAATGCCTTAGAGAGTTTATACACATGGTTAGGGTACTCACTATCTTCAAAGCTGGGAGGTTGCTCAACATAGACCTCTTCCTTGATTGGTCCATTGAGGAAGGCACTTTTCACGTCCATTTGGTAAAGCTTAAAGCCATGGTAAGTAGCATAGGCAAGTAATATACGAATTGACTCAAGCCTAGCTACGGGTGCATAGGTTTCACCGAAATCCAAACCTTCGACTTGTGAATATCCCTTGGCCACAAGTCGGGCTTTGTTCCTTGTCACCACACCATGCTCATCTTGCTTGTTGCGGAAGACCCACTTGGTTCCTACAACATTTTGATTAGGACATGGAACAAGATGTCATACCTCATTCCTCATGAAGCTGTTGAGTTTCTCTTGCATTGCCAACACCCAATCTGAATCCCTTAATGCATCTTCCACCCTGTATGGCTCAATAGAAGACACAAAAGAGTAATGTTCACAAAAATGAGCGTCACGAGATCGAGTGGTTACCCCCTTATGAATATCACCGAGAATGGAGTTCATGGGGTGATCTCGTTGTATCGCTTGGTGGACTGTTGGGTGTGGCGGTCTTGGACCCTCATCATCTTCCTTGTCTTGACCATTGGCATCTCCCCCTTGATCATTGTCCTCCTCTTGAGGTGGCTCTTCTTGATCTTCATTTTCATCATCTTGAGCTTGATCCTCATCTTGGGTTGGTGGAGATGCTTGATTTGAAGATGATGGTTGATCTTGTGCTTGTGGAGGCTCTTCGGATTCCTTAGGACACACATCCCCAATGGACATGTTCCTTAGAGCGACGCATGGAGCCTCTTCATCATCTAGCTCATCAAGATCAACTTGCTCCACTTGGGAGCCATTAGTCTCATCAAACACAATGTCACAAGAGACTTCAACTAGTCCAGTGGACTTGTTAAAGACTCTATATGTTCTTGTGTTTGAGTCATAACCAAGTAAAAAGCCTTCTACAGCCTTAGGAGCAAATATAGATTTTCTACCTCTTTTAACAAGAATAAAACATTTGCTACCAAAGACTCTAAAATATGAAACATTGGGCTTTTTACCGGTTAGGAGTTCATATGATGTCTTCTTGAGGATTCGGTGAAGGTAGAGACGGTTGATGGCGTAGCAAGCGGTGTTGATTGCTTCCGCCCAAAACCGGTCCGAAGTCTTGTACTCATCAAGCATGGTCCTCGCCATGTCAAGTAGAGTTCTATTCTTCCTCTCCACTACACCATTTTGTTGAGGCGTGTAGGGAGAAGAGAACTCATGCTTGATGCCCTCGTCCTCAAGAAAGCCTTCTATTTGTGAGTTCTTGAACTCCGTCCCATTGTCGCTTCTAATCTTTTTGATCCTCAATCCAAACTCATTTTGAGCTCGTCTCAAGAATCCCTTTAAAGTCTCTTGGGTTTGTGATTTTTCCTGCAAAAAGAACACCCAAGTGAAGCGAGAATAATCATCCACAATAACTAGATAGTACTTACTCTCGCCGATGCTTATGTAAGCTATCGGGCCGAATAGATCCATGTGGAGTAGCTCAAGTGGCTTGTCGATCGTCATGATGTTCTTGTGTGGATGATGAACACAACTTGCTTCCTTGCTTGACATGCGCTACAAATCCTGTCTTTCTCAAAATGAACATTTGTTAGTCCCAAAATGTGCTCTCCCTTAAGAAGCTTATGAAGATTCTTCATCCCAACGTGGGCTAGTCGGCGATGCCAGAGCCAACCCATGTTAGTCTTAGCAATTAAGCAAGTGTCGAGTTCAGCTCTATTAAAATCAACCAAGTATAGCTGACCCTCTAACACTCCCTTAAATGCTACTGAATCATCACTTCTTCTAAAGACAGTAACACCTATATCCGTAAAAAGACAGTTGTAACCCATTTTGCATAATTGAGAAACAGAAAGCAAATTGTAATCTAAAGAATCTACAAGAAAAACATTGGAAATAGAATGGTCAGGTGATATAGCAATTTTACCAAGTCCTTTGACCAAACCTTGATTTCCATCCCTGAATGTGATAGCTCTTTGGGGATCATGGTTTTTCTCATAGGAGGAGAACATCCTTTTCTCCCCAGTCATGTGGTTTGTGCACCCGCTATCAATTATCCAACTTGAGCCCCCAGATGCATAAACCTACAAAACAAGTTTAGGCCTTGTTCTTAGGTACCCAAATGGTCTTGGGTCCTTTGACATTAGAAACAAGCACCTTGGGTACCCAAACACAAGTCTTTGAGCCCTTGTGTTTGGCCCCAACATATTTGGCAACTACTTTGCCTGATTTGTTAGTTAAAACATATGAAGCATCAAAAGTCTTAAATGAAATAATAGGCTTATTTGATGCAATAGGAGTTTTCTTTTTAGACAATTTAACATGAGTGGATTGCCTAGAACTAGAAGCCTCACTCTTATACATAAAAGCATGATGAGAGCCAGAGTGAGACTTCCTGGAATGAATTCTCCTAATTTTGTGCTCGGGATAACCAGCAGGATATAAAATGTAACCCTCGTTATCCTAAGCCATGGGAGCTTTGCCCTTAACAAAGTTAGATAATTTCTTAGGGGCATTAAGCTTGACATTGTCTCCGTGTTGGAAGCCAATGCCATCCTTAATGTCAGGGCGTCTCCCACTATAGAGCATGCTTCTAGCAAATTTAAAATTTTCATTTTCTAAGTCATGCTCATTAATTTTAGCACTAAGTTGAGCTATGTGATCATTTTGTTGTTTAATTAAAGCTAGGTGATCATGAATAGCATCAACATTAATGTCTCTACATCTAGTACAAATAGTAACATGCTCAATGGTAGATGTAGAGGGTTTGCAAACATTTAATTCATCAATCTTAGAATGTAACATGGCATTTTCATTTCTAAGATTGGAAACAATATCATTGCAAACATTTAAATTCTTAGCCTTAGCAATTAATTTATCATTCTCAGTTTTAAGGCTAGAAATTGATTCATTTAATTTGTCAATCTTGACAAGTAAACTAGCATTATCATTTTTAAGATTGGCAAAAGAATCATCACAAACATTTAACTTCTCAACCTTAGCAATTAATTTAGCATTCTCAAATCTAAGGTTGGAAATAGTGTCATGGCAAGTGCTTAGCTCACTAGTCAATTTTTCACATTTTTCTACTTCCTGAGCATAAGCATTTTTAACCTTAACATGCTTCTTGTTTTCCTTAATAAGGAAGTCCTCTTGGCTATCCAAGAGTTCATCCTTCTCATGAATAGCACCTATCAATTCATTTAATTTTTTCCTTTTGTTGCATGTTTAGGTTGGCAAAAAGGGCAAGCAAGTTATCTTCATCATCACTAGAGTTATCCTCATCACTAGATGTTGCATATTTAGTGGAGGCTCTAGATTTTACCTTCTTTTTGCCGTCCTTTTCCATGAGGCACTTGTGGCCGACGTTGGGGAAGAGGAGACCCTTGTTGACGGTGATGTTTGCGACGTCCTCGTCGGAGGAGTCGGTGGAGCTCTCGTCGGAGTCCCACTCCCGGCATACATAGGCATCGCCACCCTTCTTCTTGTAGTATTTCTTCTTTTCTCATCTCTTTCCCTTCTTGTCGTCGCCCCTGTCACTATCACTAGATAATGGACATTTAGCAATAAAATGATCGGGCTTACCACACTTGTAGCAAACTTTCTTGGAGCGGGGCTTGTAGTCTTTCCCCCTCCTTTGCTTGATGATTTGGCGAAAGCTTTTGATGATTAGCGCCATCTCCTCGTTGTCGAGCTTGGAGGCGTCGATGGGGAGCCTACTTGATGTAGACTCTTCTTTCTTTTCCTCCATCGCTTTGAATGCAACTGGTTGCACCTCGGGTGTAGAGGTGGTGCCTCGCTCGATGATTTGTTTGGAGCCTTTGATCATTAGTTCAAAGCTCACAAACTTTCCTATAACCTCCTCAGGAGACATTAGTTTGTATCTAAGATCACCACGAATTAATTGTACTTGAGTAGGATTAAGAAAAACAAGTGATCTTAGAATAACCTTGACCATTTCATGGTCATCCCATTTTGTGCTCCTGAGGTTGCGCACTTGGTTCACCAAGGTCTTGAGCCAATTGTACATGGCTTGTGGCTCCTCCCCTTGGTTGAGCATGAATCGACCGAGCTCCCCCTCGATCGTCTCCCGCTTGGTGATCTTGTTCACCTCATCTCCTTCGTGCGCGGTCTTGAGCACGTCCCAAATTTCTTTGGCACTCTTCAACCCTTGCACCTTATTATACTCCTCCCGACTTAGAGAGGCGAGGAGTATAGTAGTGGCTTCGGAGTTGAAGTGCCGGATTTGGGCTACCTCGTCCGAGTCATAGCCTTCATCCCCCACGGATGGTTCCTGCTCTCCAAATTCAACAATGTCCCAAATGCTAGCGTGGAGTGAGCTTAGATGGTGCCTCATTTTCTCACTTCACATACAATAATCTTCACCGTCAAAAACTGGTGGTTTGCCTAGTGGGACAGAAAGTAAAGGAGTGCGTTTGGAAATGTGAGGATAGCGTAAGGGGATCTTACTAAACTTTTTGCGCTCATGGCGCTTCGAAGTGATGGACGGCGTGTCGGAGCCGGAGGTGGAAGGCGACGAAGAATCGGTCTCGTAGTAGACCACTTTCTTCATTTTCTTCTTCTTGTCGCCACTCCGGTGTGACTTGACGTGGGGAGATGATTCCTCCCTCTTCTTGTTGCCGGACTCCCCTGATGGAGCTTTCCCGTGGCTTGTGGTGGGCTTCTCGCCGGTCACCATCTTCTTCTTGGCGTGAGCTCCCGACATCACTTCGAGCGGTTAGGCTCTAATGAAGTACCAGGCTCTGATACCAATTGAAAGTCGCCTAGAGGGGGATGAATAGGAAAATCTGAAATTTATAAACTTTAAGCACCACTACAAGTCGAGGTTAGCGTTAGAAATAAAAGTGAGTCCGAAAGAGAGGGTGAAAACAAATCACAAGAAAATGAAGAGTGTGACACGGTGATTTGTTTTACCGAGGTTCGGTTCTTGCAAACCTACTCCCCGTTGAGGTGGTCACAAAGACCGGGTCTCTTTCAACCCTTTCCCTCTCTCAAACGGTCACCTAGACTGAGTGAGCTTTTCTCCTCAATCAATTGGGACACTTAGTCCCCACAAGGACCACCACACAATTGGTGTCTCTTGCTTTGATTACAAAGATGTTGAGAACAAGAAATGGGAAGAAGAAAAGTGATCAAGCGCAAGAGCTCAAAGAACACGGGTAAAACTCTCTCTTCTAGTCACTAATTGCTTTGAGTGGAATTGGGACTTGGAGAGGCTTTGATTCAATCTAATTGTGTCTTGTATTGAATGCACTAGCTCTTGTATTGAATGTGTTGGCTGAAAAACTTGGATCCTTGAAGTGTGCTGGTTGGGGGTATTTATAGCCCCAACCACCAAAGTGGCCGTTGGGGAGGCTGTCTGTCGACAGGCGCACCAGACAGTCCGGTGCGCCACTGGACACTGTCCGGTGCGCCAGCCACGTCACCCAATCGTTAGGGTTCGACCGTTGGAGCTCTGACAGGTGGGGCCACTGGACAGTCCGGTGGTGCACCGGACAGGTACTGTTCACTGTCCGGTGCGCCTTCTGGCGCCTGCTCTGACTTCTACGCGCGTAGTCCGCACTGTTCACTATTACTGTACACTTTTGCAGTCGACCGTTGGCGCTGTAGTCGTTGCTCCGCATGGCACACCGGACAGTACGGTGCTACACCGGACAGTCCGGTGAATTATAGCGGAGTGACTCCCCAAATTCCCGAAGCTGAGCAGTTCAGAGTGGATCTCCCTGGTGCACCAGACACTGTCCGGTGGCACCCCGGACAGTCCGGTGCGCCAGACCTGGGCAGCCTTCGGTTGGTTTTGCTCCTTTTTATTTGAACCCTTTATTGGACTTTTTATTGGTTTGTATTCAACCTTTGGCACCTGTAGAACTTATAATCTAGAGCAAACTAGTTAGTCCAATTATTTGTGTTAGGCGATTCAACCACCAAAATCATTTAGGAAAAGGTGTGATCCTATTTCCCTTTCAGAAATGGTAGACATGAACTGAGATTATGGCAGCGGGGGGCAGGGTTGAGAGATTTATGGTTTGATTAGATAATCGGTGGGGCCTTGAGATTGCGTGTGGATGCGGGACAGAGAGTGACAAGAGAGGCCATGCTTAATCTCTGCTGCCAGTGACATGACTAGGAGTGACAAGAGAGGCCATGCTTGTTTAGAGCAGACCACTACTTGGGACTTGGTAGCTGACATCGAGAAGCTTAGGGAGCATCTTGGCATCCCTGAATGGCAGGCAATTATCTTCTTTTTCAACAACACTGATTATTCTTTTTCAACAACACTGATTACTCACTCTTCAGTGCTGGAACTCAATGCTGCCAGACAATGTAGGTGTTTGGTGGTTCATGGGGAAGCACCTTGGCACTTGCCTACAGCCAGGAGCACCCTGATAAGGTGATGTATTCTGTTAGGCAACTTTTTTGTCTGATGTATTCTAGATAGTAGTAGTTCTGATTAAAAGTGAGTTATTCCTTTGATACGAGCTACAAATGATCTACCATAACTTTTCTACTTGCCTAAATGATTTCTCTATCTTTGTAAAACAGGCTCAAGTAACTTGTCTCTGTTTGATCATTATGCTCCAGGATCCTTCAACTTGACATCACAGCTATCGTTGAGGAGGTAACCAACTTTTCTAGACTGCATTGGGATTGTTTTTGTACCAAACTGCAATGTGTGCTTATCTTTGTGCTTCATGAAATGGTGTATCTATTACGTTCTTGTTCAGTTAGTACGTCTCAGATCTCTTAAAATGGTGATGTTAGTGTCTTGTGAGTAGGTGGAGATGTTCGTGGGTCATGGATGGTGATCTATGCTTTTCTTTTAAATTATCTCAAGCATAACCATACAAAAGATGTTCCAGAGTCTGCCACAAGAAAGTATACATGCTTTTCTGTTAAGTAATGATTAATGAAATGCTTTTCTATGATGAGCATAGAACTATGGATTATTCTAGGCTAAACAATGACATATTCGTGTACAAGTGTCCCCCGTTGCAACGCACGGACATATACCTAGTATATATAATAATAAGGACCTCCAATTTAAATCTTGTTCTGTACCGACACTGCATAGGTAGAAGAAATATTGTTGAGACTACTAAGGTATTAATACATAATAGCGGTCATTTCCATCAACTGCCTACTACTTCCAACAAGAGGAATAAAACCCTTAATATTGAGGAATAAAGTCTTTAATATACTCGGTAAGACTTACTCCATCTGTTTTGGCTAAGCCAGAGATGAAGATTCACAATATATTAATTTTTTGGGTGTAAAAGAGGGGTATATACTTTTAAATATTTAAGGATGCCTATGCACTAGAAAGCTCAATAATAACAACTGGAAAATTATTGAAGATAAGTTTGAGAAGAAGCTAATTAGTTGAAAAGAAAGAAAAACTTATGTCAATAGATGGTTGTTTGGTGTTAATCAATTCTATCCTTACCAGCTTAGCTACGTTTATGTTGTGCTTTTTTTAAGGTCCCAGGGAATTTGGAACGGTAAAGTGACCTAAATAACTTGGAAGAGAGGGAGCATGCAATAAGCAAAGGGGCTAAGACAAAAATATGAACTTAACTGATTTCTTGGTTCAATCGAACCAGTGTGATGTACGGAAATACGTACACACGGCGTCACAGGGCACGCGACGTGCGGCGCGCGGCTGAGCGCGCAGGACGCCTGATCCAGCAGGCAGCGCCTGATCCAGCAGGCAGCCAGGCCTAGCGGCTAGATCTGGAAAGAATAAAAGTGATTGATGGCCTTCCTATTAGTCCGGGCTAGATTTAGAAGGAATAGGAGTGATTAGTGATTGATGGCTTTCCTTTATTAGTCCGGGCTAGATTTAGAAGGGAATAAGAGTGATTAGTGGCTTCCTTTAGTAGCCCTGGCCTATGGCCTTATATACCCCCTGTAAGCACCCATGATGAGGACAAGAAAGTTTTATCTCAGTCTCCTACCTCTCTCTAATCGGCAACAGGGGGCATAACCCGTTGACGAAGACCGCCGTTCCCGGGGGCATAACCCGGTCAGCAACACGGACGACGGCTACGACCTTCGGAGCCGCGGTCCTCCTACCCTCGGGCCCGACACCCTTGACAACCTGGTATCAGGAAGTCGGCGATCCCCAACCACCACCCCCAGCCCTTCAGCCACTGCAGCCGCACCACCACCACCAGCCCCCACCTCCCCGTCCACCGCTACGTCCAGGTTCATCACCATGGGTGACGACGCTCAACCCTCCATGGCCGACGTCATGCAGATGCTCCAGACCCTGTCCACCAACATGTCCAAGATGCAGTCCGACATGGTTATCATGCAGGAGAAGGTCGCCTCCGCGACCGACTACGGCGGCCACCAAGATGGGCAGCCCCGCACGGATCACCCACCGAAGTTCCAGAGGATGGAGTTCCCGCGCTATGACGGCAAGTCCGACCCGCTGATCTTCATCAACAAGTGTGAGTCGTACTTTCGACATCAACGCACCATGCCGGAGGAAAAGGTATGGATGGCATCTTACAACATGGACGACGTGGCCCAGCTGTGGTTCCTCCAACTCCAGGAGGATGAGGGCACGCCGCCCTGGGGTCGCTTCAAGGAACTCCTCAACCTCCGGTTCGGACCAGCGCTGAGATCGGCGCCGCTGTTCGAGCTGACGGAGTGTCGACGCACGGGATCGGTGGAAGAATATTCCAACCGCTTCCAGGCCCTTCTTTCGCGTGCTGGCCGGCTGCAGGAAAGCCAGCGCGTACAACTGTACACAGGGGGGCTGCTGCCACCGCTGAGCCATCAGGTCCGCCTTCACGCGCCGGAGTCCCTGGCCACAGCCATGAGCCTGGCCAGGATGCTGGAACTGGTGGAGCTAGACCGGCTCAGCCCCCTACTCGGTCGGGCGGCCCCGCGCGCGGCCCTGCCCGCTCTACCTACGGGGCCAGCGCTGCCAGCGGCCGGCGCGCCTCCGGTGCTTCCCGTACCGGTTCCCCCAGCACAGCAGCTGGCCCTCCCGACGCCTCCTCCACGCGGCGCGGCTGGGGCTGCCAAGCGCCTTACAACGGAGGAGCAGGCGGAACGTCGTCGTCTTGGCTTGTGTTACAACTGTAATGAGCCGTACTCCCGCAGGCACAATCGGGTGTGTCGCCGCGTCTTCTACATTGACGGCTTCGAGCTAGAGGACGCTGCCCAGGAGGCTGACGCCGTCGACACCTCCGCACCATTATTCTCCCTTCGCGCTGTGGCTGGTATGCCCATTTGTGACTCCATGCAGGTGCACATGCAAGTGGGCGCCGTGACGCTGACCGCACTCCTGGACACTGGCTCCACACATAACTTCATCGCCGAGGCCGCAGCGTCACGCACGGGGCTTGCTGTCCAGACCAGCCCACGCCTCACGGCCACCGTGGCAAATGGCGAGCGCATCGCCTGCCCGGGTGTTTTCCGTCAGGCCCCGATCACCATCGCAGGCGAGGATTTTTGCGTCGACCTCTATGTGATGCCACTGGCCAGCTACGACGTCGTCCTCGGCACCCAGTGGATGGTCACGCTAGGCAAGATGGTGTGGGACTTCACCACGCGCACCGTGGCCTTCACACGCCATGGCCGCCCCGTCTGCTGGGAGGACGTGGCCGCCCGGCGCACACCACGCCTCGACAGCATCACGGCGCCCGAAGCCTTGCTGGAGGAGCTGCTGACCACGTTCGATGGCCTCTTCGCCGAGCCTCGGGACTGCCACCGCCGCGGGCGCGTGACCACAACATCACACTCAAGTCGGGCACACTGCCGGTAGCGGTCCGGCCGTACCGTTACCCGGCGGCCCACAAAGATGAGTTGGAGCGACAATGTGCAGCAATGATCGCACAAGGCATCGTGCGTCGCAGCGACTCCGCGTTCTCATCCCCGGTCCTCCTCGTCAAGAAGCCGGACGGATCGTGGCGTTTCTGCGTCGACTACCGGGCGCTTAACGCGCTCACGATCAAGGACGCATTCCCTATCCCAGTCGTCGACGAGCTGCTGGACGAGCTCCACGGGGCGTGCTTCTTCACCAAACTCGACTTGCGCTCCGGGTACCACCAGGTCCGCATGCGGCCGACTGACGTGCACAAGACGGCGTTCTGCACACATGACGGCCTCTACGAGTTCCTGGTCATGGCGTTTGGGCTGTGCAACGCTCCCGCCACGTTCCAAGCCATGATGAACGATGTCCTGCGCCCCTTCCTCCGCCGCTTCGTGCTGGTACTTTTTGACGACATTTTGATTTACAGCCGCACATGGGCGGACCACCTTCGTCACCTGCGTGCTGTCTTCGGCACGCTTCAGCTGCACCAGCTCTTCGTCAAGCGCTCTAAGTGCGCTTTCGCGGCCTCCTCCGTCGCGTGCCTGGGACATGTCGTCTCGGTGGCCGGAGTCGCCATGGACCCCGCCAAGGTGCAGGCGGTGCGAGGTTGGCAGCAGCCGCGGTCGGCCCGCGCGGTTCGCGGTTTCCTCGATCTTGCCGGGTACTACCGGAAATTCGTGCACAACTATGGCACAATCGCCGCGCCGCTGACCGCCCTGCTCAAGAAGGACGGGTTCCTGTGGTCAGACGAGACGACGGCTGCCTTCGTCGCTCTGAAGGAGGTGGTCACGTCGGCCCCGGTACTCGCCATGCTGGACTTCTCCAAGACGTTCGTCGTCGAATGTGACGCTTCGTCCCACGGCTTCGGGGCGGTGCTGGTCCAGGACAGCCACCCTGTGGCCTTCTTCAGTCGGCCCGTGGCGCCTCATCACCGCGCCCTAGCCGCCTATGAGCGGGAGCTGATCGACCTAGTCCAGGCAATCCGCCATTGGAGGCCCTACCTTTGGGGGCACCGTTTCGAAGTCAAGACCGATCACTACAGCCTCAAGTACTTGCTGGATCAGAGGCTGTCCACCATACCACAACACCACTGGGTGGGCAAACTTCTCGGCTTCGACTTCTCCGTCGAGTACAAGCCGGGACATACCAATGCCGTCGCGAACGCGCTCTCACGCCGCGACACATCGGAGGAGGGCTTGGTGCTGGCCTTGTCCGGACCACGCTTCGACTTCATAGATCGGCTCCGTCAGGCACACACCGTCGACCCCACGCTCGCGGCCCTCCAGCACGACATCAGCAGCGGCGCCAGGTCACGGCCCTAGGCGCTAACCGACGACCTCGTCCACTATGCGGGCCGGCTGTACATTCCGCCCGCCTCCCCGCTGCTCCAGGAGATCTTGGTGGCGGTCCACGAGGAAGGCCATGAGGGCGTACAACGCACCCTGCACCGACTCCGGCGCGACTTCCATTTCTCTCACATGAAACGTGTGGTGCAGGATCTGATTCGTGGCTGTGCAGTCTGCCAACGCAACAAGCCCGACCATCAGCACCCGGCCGGCTTGCTGTTGCCCCTGCCGGTGCCGCAAGGGGTATGGACGGACATCGCCATGGATTTCGTCGAAGCGCTGCCTCGCGTCCGCGGCAAGACCGTCATCTTCACGGTGATAGACCGCTTCAGCAAGTATGCACATTTCGTTCCCCTGGCGCACCCGTACACGGCCGAGTCTGTGGCGCAGGCATTCTTCACCGACATTGTCCGTCTCCACGGCATTCCCCAGTCGATCGTCTCTGGCTGGGACTCGGTGTTCACCTCCAACTTCTGGAGCGAGCTGATGCGCTTGAGCGGTACCAAGCTACAGATGACCACGACATTTCATCCCCAGTCAGACGGCCAGTCCGAATCGGCGAACAAGGTCATCATCATGTATCTCAGGTGCTTGACGGGAGATCGACCCCGCGACTGGTTGCGCTGGCTCCCATGGGCGGAATATATCTTCAACACTGCTTTCCAGTCGTCCCTGCACGACACGTCGTTCCGCGTCGTCTATGGCCGCGACCCTCCCTCACTTCGCTCCTACGAGCAGGGGGCAACGCGGGTGCCTGCGGTGGCCAGGACTTGGGAGGAGCGCGCGGAGTTCCTGGCAGATATCCGTCACCGGCTGGAGCAGGCCCAGGATGTCCAGAAACATCATTATGATCGTCTACATCGTGACATCGACATGCAGGTCGGCGAGTGGGTGCTGCTTCGTCTACGCCAGCGCCCGACGGCCTCCATGCCCGACTCGTCGGCTGGCAAGCTGAAGCTGCGGTTCTACGGCCCTTACCGCGTCGTCGAGCGCATCAACGCCGTGGCTGTCCGCCTGGCCCTGCCTCCTCAAGCTCGCCTCCACGACGTCTTCCACGTGGGGCTTCTCAAGAAGTTCCACGGCGCGCCTCCGCAAGAGCCTCCAGCTCTACCTCCGATTCGCCACGGCGCAGTTATTCCAGAGCCAGAGCAAGCAGTCAAGATGTGGCTGCTCAGGGGAGTTCAGCAGGTCCTCATTCGCTGGCGGGGAGCCTCTCCGGCATCGGCTACCTGGGAGGATGTGGACACGTTCCGCGCTTCATACCCACTCTTTCAGCTCGAGGACGAGCTGCCTCTCGAGGAGGGGAGAGATGTGATGTACGGAAATACGTACACACGGCGTCACAGGGCACACGACGTGCGGCGCGCGGCTGAGCGCGCAGGACGCCTGATCCAGCAGGCAGCCAGGCCTAGCGGCTAGATCTGGAAAGAATAAAAGTGATTGATGGCCTTCCTATTAGTCCGGGCTAGATTTAGAAGGAATAGGAGTGATTAGTGATTGATGGCTTTCCTTTATTAGTCCGGGCTAGATTTAGAAGGGAATAAGAGTGATTAGTGGCTTCCTTTAGTAGCCCTGGCCTATGGCCTTATATACCCCTGTAAGCACCCATGATGAGGATAAGTTTTATCTCAGTCTCCTACCTCTCTCTAATCGGCAACAGGGGGCATAACCCGTTGACGAAGACCACCGTTCCTGGGGGCATAACCCGGTCGACAACACGGACGACGGCTACGACCTTCGGAGCCGCGGTCCTCCTACCCACTTCCTTATTTCTTATCCACATGCTGGTGGTTGTTTACCGGAGTTACCGTTTCCCCTTCCAGTGAAACTCAAAAGAAAGCAGCAACGGCAACAACACAGGCCAGTCCGCTGGCAAAGCTTCTATGGTAGAGTAACATTTACAGTTCTTCCTAAACCTGTACATATATTACAGACAGTTGTGTCAAGTTTGAGAAACACACTGCTTGTTCTGTTTAGCTCTTCATCACATCATGGCATCGCATCCATGTACTTCCTGCAGTGGTCCTCAGATGTCTCCATTGATTCCAAATATGCGGACCTTGTGCATGTTTGGCAATTTTGCCACAACTAGCACAAAAACTGCCATTGTATTGAGGAAAAACATCGGCTGCTTGTAGTCAGTCAAGTGCGATGCGATCAGATACCTGGAAGAACGCGCTTTAGAATATATGCCACTCAATATGACAATATCAACTTGGTTTCAAAAATACAATGACTTTGTTAACTGCATAAATTTTTTTTAACAATGACTAACTTCAAGCCAAGCATCATAGTTTTAAATTTGTCAAAAATGCTAAGATGCTGTGCTTAGGAAAGAAAGCGTAATAAAATGTCTAGATTCAACTGCCCTTGTGGCACTGGCAGATAGTAACTGATTAATCATCAGCCGAACTCTGCACTGCTCATGAAAATCCTAGTTCTCGTTTTAACTTTTGGATCACAAGCAACAAATGAGTCCTTGAGGGCACAGCAGCAGCAAAGTGTAGATGGATAATGGCTGGAAGAGAAATTTCCTAATATCAAGGGTTGGCTAGATAACTTAGCTGAAAGGTTTTACAAACCTTTTTATTTTGTTCTTGTCTACAAACTCCTTTTATAATGCATCATTAACATCATTTAACATAATTTTAACTATCCAAAAATCATAGCATCAGTACAAGTGTATAAGTATGCTCTAGCATGTTTTGTGCTTTCTTAATAGGCAGACACATGAACAACCCAAGTTCAGAAAGGTAGTCTGATGAGCAAGCAAGTACATCCTGTCACAAATGATACACAAAAAATTGTTGATTAAGAATGAAGTGGAATATGATTGCACAAGCAAATACTGCCTGAACTGATTAGTATAAATTTCCTTTGCAGAACCTAAAGAGC
Organism: Zea mays; assembly: GCF_902167145.1. Taxonomy (NCBI): domain Eukaryota; kingdom Viridiplantae; phylum Streptophyta; class Magnoliopsida; order Poales; family Poaceae; genus Zea; species Zea mays. The sequence goes on from NC_050102.1 coordinate 43,504,605, forward strand.
AATTTGATGTGTGAACTGCATGAGGATGAGATGGAACTTACAGCACCACAGGTACCACAGTCAAAAACTTTCTGTTCCGAGTAAGCTGCTGACCATTGTCAATTTGCTCCCACCATGTCAATCTGCTGTAGATGCCTTGGTCATCAGCAGCAAAAGGGGTTCCTTTCTTCCAATGGAAGAAGTGGTAAGTGATCTGAAAATAGATTCAAGTGTGTCAACTGAAATTCAATTGGCAAGGAACATGAATAGCAAGGAGTTGACGTCTTTCACTTAAGTCCTCCTACCCATTTGACCCATGTGTTTCTTAACTGTGTGTGAGACAGAAATCGGATGAATCCATGCCATCACTTGGGTTAAAAATAATGTGATATTGCAGATGGCATGAAATGCATCTTCGAGTCAAAGGGACAAATTTTATCGAGCACATCCCTGACCCAGAAGGACACATAATATCTTTACCCCAGGATGAGAATTGTCAAATATAATTTACAAGGCACATATTTCAGGCCACCATGACATGCCGCAAGTCCAAATATTGATTACGGAACAATACATAAGTCTGCAGATCACAATGCATAGCCTGTCCTGGACCTTTAATACGAACAATTCTTGTTACAGAAACCTAAATAAAATTCTATCGACTAGCTATTCTTCATAGTAGTATAGTACACATAAATGGACCTTTCAATAGTCAATATCTAATAAAAATCTGCTCTGAAACAAAGAAATGGTCCGGGCCAAGAATGGGGTGCTTGTTTTGACTTTTATGCAAGGGAAATCGTTCCACACACAAATGGGGAACAAAATTAAGATAAGCTAACAGAATAGAACATCCAGCCAAGACAGCTTATACTACTAATATTTTATCTCGAAAATATTTCTTCTATGGCTTTCCTATATTCCTAGCAATCCATGGGCACAGGCTGAGGAAATATTTTAATTCAGATGAACTGTCACCTAATCCTACACATATTCCGCCTTTGCCTCATGGCAAAGAACATAATCTTTTTGGCTAAACACGTACACGCAAGGCGAAAATCAAACAGTCCTGCTGGAGCGTGAATGGCCACAAACACTTGGGGAGCAGAAATAATAAACACCGAAGGAGCTAATTAGTAAATCCAACTACCAGTACAACCAAATCTTGGGATACAGTTGACGGAAGCAACCCAGTTTGAGGACGAAAGGGACGAGACATGCGCAAAATCAGAAGTCGATCGCGCGAGCAACCGCTCGTAAGCAAACCCCAGTAGAAAGGGCGAGGGACTGGGGACGGAATAGAGGGTGGGAACTCACGGCGAAGTGCGCGAGGTTTACGACCGTCCAGGCTGCTCCGGGGGAGCAACCAGAGACGGAGAGGACGAGGAGCCAAGCGAAGAAGAGCAGGAGGATGTAGGTGGTCCAGACGCCCGGGTACATGAACCACTCTGTGTTCTTGTTCACGTCCACCGGCGGCGCCGCTTCGACGTAGTAGGGCTCCCCTCTCCGCCCCATCCCTGGACAGGCCTGGTCGTGCCGACGGCGCTGGATCTCGGGGTTACTTTCCGCGGTGGTGCGTGCGGTAGGTGCACGTGAACGGGAGGATGGCCAGGGCGCGATGGTGTCGTGCTGCGGTGCTGGGCGTGTGAGTGACGATGGCCGGCGCCGTGGAGTGAGAGATGACAACGGTTGCCGTCTGGCGGTCTGGGTTTGTTGATTGGCACTTGGGCTTGCTCTGGGTGCGTGCTGCTAATTGCGGAGATGCGTTGGGTTCGCTCGACCTCGACGCTCGTGATACTGCTATCTCATCTGCCTGATCCAACGAGGAAATATCTCAACCCTTCCAGATTGTTCCACGAGGGTGTATTAGCTGACCCTGGCCTCCTTTGCCATACATAATTTTGTGTGTGTTTTTATGCGAAAATAAACTATTTTTTTGAAAATTATGTATACTTTCTTTAAAACTCCTGTATTTCAAAGTGAAGCTAAACTAAACTAAGACAAAATTCTCTATTTAGGTCTAGTTTGGGAACTCCATTTTATTAAGGAAATTTCATTTTCGCTTGAGAAAATGAACTAATTTTTCTTAAAAAATAAAAATCTCTTGAAAAAAATAAGGTCGTCAAACTAGCCATTAACATTGGAAACCTGTGTTTCTTTATTTGACATGAAAACTCTAATCTTATTTAACACCAGTTTTATCTTTCGTCTTTACTGCCAACAATTTTGTTTGCTTTTGCTGTTAAGGCTATTTCTGATGCATGTTGCCCTACTCATTTAATATATGACATGTAGAATAGAAAGCTTATGTGACATGTGAATAAAGAGGAAACACAATAATATAGTATCTTGAGGGAGATATCACTCATGCACGAGATCATAATCATTAAAACATGAACCATCTAAATGGTCCACAGTTCATACTCTTGTACACATCTGCTAGCATTTAATTGTCTTGTGGGACTATAAAACAACACGTGATACTATTGTCAGGTACTTGAGAACCGGTTGCCCGAAGAAGGCCTAAAAGGCCTCCCAAAGATGGACCGCTAACCGACCGGCCCACCGGACGAGTAACTCGGCGGGGTGGATCTGCCGACCAACCCGTCCACCGAACAACCCGGCGAGGCGAGACGGCCGACCAACTCGCTCGCCAAGCAACACTACCGAGCAACCCTGTCGGGGACCATAATTAGGGGTACCCCCAAGACTCCTAATCTCAGCTGGTAACCCCCATCAGCACAAAGCTGCAAAAGCCTGATGGGTGCGATTAAGTCAAGGCTCGGTCCACTCAAGGGACACGATCTCGCCTCGCCCGAGCCCAGCCTCGGGCAAGGGCAGCCGACCCCGGAGGATTCACGTCTCGCCCGAGGCCCCGCTCAAGCAACGGACACACCTTCGGCTCGCCCGAGGCCCAGTCTTCGCCAAGAAGCAACCTTGGCCAGATTGCCACACCGACCGACCGCACCGCAGAAGCATTTAATGCGAGGATGGCCTGACACCTTATCCTGACGCGCGCCCTCCAGTCGACAGAGCCGAAGTGACTGTAGTCACTTCATCGCTCCACTGACCGGCCTGACAAGAGGACAGCGTCGCCTGCGCCGCTCCGACTGCTGTGCCACTCGACAGAGTGAGGCTGACAGCAGCCAAGTCCGGCCTCGGGCGCCATAGGAAGCTCCGCCTCGCCCGACCTCAGGGCTCGGATTCGGCCTCGGCCCCGGAAGACGACGAACTCTGCCTCGCCCGACCTCAGGGCTCGGACTCGGCCTCGGCCCCGGAAGACGGCGAACTCCGCCTCGCCCGACCCCAGGGCTCGGACTCGGCCTCGGCCCCGGAAGACGGCGAACTCCGCCTCGCCCGACCCAGGGCTCGGACTCGGCCTCGGCCCCGGAAGACGACGAACTCCGCCTCGCCCGACCCCAGGGCTCGGCCTCGGCCTCGGCCCCGGAAGACGACGGTCTCCGCCTCGCCCAACCCAGGGCTCGGGCTCGACCTCGACCTCGGAGGAGCCTCCGCCTCGCCCGACCTAGGGTTCGGGCCGACCACGTCATAGGGGGGGGGCCATCATTACCCTACCCCTAGCTAGCTCAAGCTACGGGGAACAAGACCGGCGTCCCATCTGGCTCGCCCCGGTAAACAAATAGTGATGGCGCCCCGCGTGCTCCATGACGACGGCGGCTCTCAGCCCCTTACGGAAGCAAGGAGACGTCAGCAAGGACTCGACAGCCCCGACAGCTGTCCTTCCGCCAGGCTCCAGCGCTCCTCCGACGGCCACAACATCTCATGAACAGGGTGCCAAAACCTCTCCGGCTGCCATGACAGCATGTACTTAGGGCGCTAGCTCCTCTCTGCTAGACACGTTAGCACACCGCTACACCTCCCATTGTACACCTGGGCCCTCTCCTTACGCCTATAAAAGGAAGGCCCGGGGCACTCCTACAGAGGGTTGGCCGCGCGGGGAGGACGGGGCGGCGCGTGCGGGCCTCTCGCTCCCTCCCACGCGGACGCTTGTAACCCCCTACTGCAAGCGCACCCGACCTGGGCGCGGGACAAACACGAAGGCCGCGGGTTTCCCCTTTTACGCCTGTCTCCCTCTGGTTTCCCCCCTTCGCGCTCCGTCTCGCGCCGACCCATCTAGGCTGGGGCACGCGGCGACAATTTACTCGTCGGTCCAGGGACCCCCCGGGGTCGAAACGCCGACAGTTGGCGCGTCAGGTAGGGGCCTGCTGCGTGTTGACGAACAGCTTCCCGTCAAGCTCCAGATGGGTAGTCTCCAGCAACCTTTTCATCCCGGGACGGTGCTCCGTTTCGGGAGTCTTGAGTTCATGTCCCTCGACGGCAGCTACGACATGATACTCCTTCCCCCGCCGCGCGACAGCGACAATGGCGGCCGACAACCCGCTCGCCGGTGGCGGAATCGACGACGTCTTCCCCACGTGGCGGAAGAGCAACATTCGGGTTTGTCCCGTCGCCTCCCCCGCCGACGGAGGAGGAGGCGGGGCAACCAAGGCCAAGCAGGAGGCGGCACCTCGTCGGCTGTCGAGCGAGTCGACGGCGCCGGCGCCCCAACGGGGGACACGTCGGGCATCGACCTTGCGTCTGAGACGAAGACGAGCGTCGTCTCCCCGCAACAAGCCAACTCCAAGCGGACGGACGACGCCAGCACGCTCGCAAAGGACTTGCTGGGCGTCACCCTCGTACCAGAGACGACGGTGCAGTCTGCCCCTGACGTGACTTCGTCACCACCCATCGACCAAGAGGTACCGACCGATTCCCATCTCGTGCCTTTTGGATTCAGCCTCGACCCACCAAGCGACTTCGCTTCGGTGGACGCTTTCATAGAGGCGTGTCCAAACCCTCCGGGGTACGGTATGCGGTCACCCTGGGACCGGCTGACAGCCGTCTCGACCTACGGGCCCTCGGGTTCCGAGGAAGATGACGAGCCCGACTTTTGTTGGGATTTCTCCGGACTTGGTAACCCCAGTGCCATGCGGGACTTCATGACTGCATGCGACTACTGCCTTTCCGATTGTTCCGACAGTAGCCGCAGCTTCGGCAACGAGGATTGCGACCCAAGTCGTGAATGTTTCCACGTCGATCTAGGGGGTCTCGGCGAAGGCAACCATCTTGGTATACCGGAAAATGGTGATCCCCCTAGGCCTGCGCCTCGCGTTGACATCCTTCATGAGCTAGCTATGGTCCCAGTCCCTGCGGGGGGTCAGGACTCACAGCTCGAGCAAATCCACGAGATGCAGGCCAGGCTCGACGAGGGAGCAGGAACACTTGAGCCGTTCCACCGGGACATCGGGCAGGAATGGGCAGGCCAACCTCCGGCCGGAGAAGCGCGTCATCTACCCCTGGGCATCCAGCACCGCATCACCGACGATGTTAGGGCAAGGCCGCCACTGGCTTCTAGTGGGGTCGGCCAAAACCTGGCTGCAGCGGCAATACTTCTCCGCGCGATGCCGGAGCCATCAACCACCGAGGGACGGCGTATCTAGGGAGAGCTCAAGAATCTCCTGGAGGATGCCGCGGTCCGACGTGCCGAAAGCTCTGCCTCCCAAAGGCAGGGGTACCCCTCGGAGCATCGCGCCGCGACTTCCCGATTCATGCGGGAAGCCTCGGTCCACACCGGGCGCACGCGCAACACAGCGCCTGCGGCCCCGGGTCGCCTCGGCAACGAGCACCATCACCGCAACCGTCGAGCCCACCTCGACGAGAAGGTGCGCCGAGGCTACCACCCCAGGCGTGGGGGATGCTACGACAGCGGGGAGGATCGGAGTCCCTCGCCCGAACCACCCGGTCCACAGGCTTTCAGCCGGGCCATACGACGGGTGCCGTTCCCGACCCGGTTCCGAACCCCGACTACTATCACAAAGTACTCAGGGGAGACGAGGCCGGAACTGTGGCTCGCGGACTACCGGCTGGCCTGCCACCTGGGTGGAACGGACGATGACCACCTCATCATCCGCAACCTCCCCCTGTTCCTCTTCGACACCGCTCGAGCCTGGCTGGAGCATTTGCCTCCGGGGCAGATCAACTGGGACGACCTGGTCCAAGCCTTCGCCGACAACTTCCAGGGCACGTACGTGCGCCCTAGGAACTCCTAAGATCTTCGAAGCTGCCGCCAGCAGCCGGGAGAGTCTCTCCGGGACTACATCCGACGATTCTCGAAGCAGCGCACCGAGCTGCCCAACGTCACCGACTCGGATGTCATCGGCGCGTTCCTCGCCGGCACCACCTGCCGCGACCTAGTGAGCAAGCTGGGTCGCAAGACCCCCACCAGGGCAAGTGAGCTGATGGACATCGCCACCAAGTTCGCCTCTGGCCAGGAGGCAGTTGAGGCCATCTTCCGGAAGGACAAGCAGCCCCAGGGCCACCAGCCGGAAGATGTCCCCGAGGCGTCCACTCAGCGCGGCACCAAGAAGAAGGGCAAGAAGAAGTCACAAGCGAAACGCGACGCCGCCGACGCGGACCTTGTCGCCGCCGCTGAGTACAAGAACCCTCAGAAACCTCCTGGAGGCGCCAATCTCTTCGACAAGATGCTCAAGGAGCCATGCCCCTATCATCAGGGGGCCGTCAAGCACACCCTTGAGGAGTGCGCCATGCTTCGGCGCCACTTTCACAAGGCCGGGCCACCTGCGGAAGGTGGCAGGGCCCACAACGACGATAAGAAGGAGGATCACAAGGCAGGGGAGTTCCCCGAGGTCCACGACTGCTTCATGATCTACGGTGGGCAAGTGGCGAATGCCTCGGCTCGGCACCGCAAGCAAGAGCGTCGGGAGGTCTGCTCGGTAAAGGTGACGGCGCCAGTCTACCTAGACTGGTCCGACAAGCCCATCACCTTCGACCAGGGCGACCATCCCGACCACGTGCCGAGCCTAGGGAAATACCCGCTCGTTGTCGACCCCGTCATCGGCAACGTCAGGCTCACCAAGGTACTCATGGATGGAGGCAGCAACCTCAACATCATCTACGCAGAGACCCTCGGGCTCCTGCGGATCGATCTGTCCTCGGTCCGGGCAGGCGTGGCGCCTTTTCATGGGATCATTCCCAGGAAGCGCGTCCAGCCCCTCGGACAACTCGATCTGCTCGTCTGCTTCGGGACTCCCTCCAACTTCAGAAGGGAAACCCTCACGTTCGAGGTGGTCGGGTTCCGAGGAACCTACCACGCAGTGCTGGGGAGGCCATGCTACGCCAAGTTCATGGTCGTCCCCAACTACACCTACCTCAAGCTCAAGATGCCGGGCCCCAACAGGGTCATCACCGTCGGCCCCACGTACCGACACACGTACGAATGCGACGTGGAGTGCGTGGAGTATGCCGAGGCCCTCGCCGAATCTGAGGCCCTCATCGCCGACCTGGAGAGCCTCTCCAAGGAGGCACCAGACGTGAAGCGCCATGCCGGCAACTTCGAGCCAGCAGAGACGGTTAAGTCCGTCCCTCTCGATCCCAGCAACGACGCCTCCAAGCAGATCTGGATCGGCTCCGAGCTCGACCCCAAATAGCAAGCAGTGCTCGTCGACTTTCTCCGCGCAAACGTCGACGTTTTCGTGTGGAGTCCCTCGGACATGACCGGCATACCGAGGGATGTCGCCGAGCACTCGCTGGATATCCGAGCCGGAGCCCGACCCGTGAAGCAGCCTCTGCGCCGATTCGACGAAGAAAGACACAGAGCCATAGGCGAGGAGATCCACAAGCTAATGGCGGCAGGGTTCATCAAAAAGGTATTCCATCCCGAATGGCTTACCAACCCTGTGCTTGTGAGAAAGAAAGGAGGGAAATGGTGGATGTGTGTAGACTACACTGGTCTAAACAAAGCATGTCCAAAAGTTCCCTACCCTCTGCCTCGCATCGATCAAATCGTGGATTCCACTGCTGGGTGCGAAACCCTGTCTTTCCTCGATGCCTACTTAGGGTATCACCAAATCAGGATGAAAGAGTCCGACCAGCTCGCGACTTCTTTCATCACACCTTTCGGCATGTACTGCTACGTTACTATGCCGTTTGGTTTGAGGAATGCGGGTGCGACATACCAAAGGTGCATGAACCACGTGTTCGGTGAACACATCGGTCAAACGGTCGAGGCTTACGTCGATGACATCGTAGTCAAGACGAGGAAAGCCTCCGACCTCCTTTCCGACCTTGAAACGACATTCCGGTGTCTCAAGGTGAAAGGCGTAAAACTCAATCCTGAGAAGTGCGTCTTCGGAGTCCCCCGAGGCATGCTCTTGGGGTTCATCGTCTCCGAGCGGGGCATCGAGGCCAACCCGGAGAAAATCGCGGCCATCACCAACATGGGGCCCATCAAGGACTTGAAAGGCATACAGAGGGTCATGGGATGCCTTGCGGCTCTGAGCCGCTTCGTCTCGCGCCTCGGCGAAAGAGGTCTACCCCTGTACCGCCTCTTAAGAAAGGCCGAGTGCTTCACTTGGACCCCCGAGGCTGAGGAAGCCCTCAGGAACCTGAAGGCGCTCCTCACGAACGCGCCCATCTTGGTGCCCCCCCGCTGTCGGAGAAGCCCTCTTGATCTACGTCGCCGCTACCACTCAGGTGGTCAACGCCGCGATCGTGGTTGAGAGACGAGAAGAGGGGCATGCATTGCCCGTCCAGAGGCCAGTCTACTTCATCAGTGAGGTACTGTCCGAGACCAAGATCCGCTACCCACAAATTCAGAAGCTGCTGTACGCGGTGATTCTGACGCGGCGGAAGTTGCGACACTACTTCGAGTCTCATCCGGTGACTGTGGTGTCATCCTTCCCCCTGGGGGAGATCATCCAGTGCTGAGAGGCCTCGGGTAGGATTGCAAAGTGGGCGGTGGAAATCATGGGCGAGACAATCTCGTTCGCCCCTCGGAAGGCCATCAAGTCCCAAGTCTTGGCGGACTTTGTGGCTGAATGGGTCGACACCCAGCTCCCAACAGCTCCGATCCAACCGGAACTCTGGACCATGTTTTTCGACGGGTCGCTGATGAAGACAGGGGCAGGCGCAGGCCTGCTCTTCATCTCGCCCCTCAGAAAGCACCTACGCTACGTGCTGCGCCTCCATTTCCCGGTGTCCAACAATGTGGCCGAGTACGAGGCTCTGGTCAACGAGTTGCGCATTGCCATCGAGCTAGGGGTCCGACGCCTCGACGCTCACGGTGACTCGCAGCTCGTCATTGACCAAGTCATGAAGAACTCCCACTGCCGCGACCCGAAGATGGAAGCCTACTGCGACGAGGTTCGGCGCCTGGAAGACAAGTTCTACGGGCTCGAGCTCAACCACGTCGCCCGACGATACAACGAGACTGCGGACGAGCTAGCTAAGATAGCCTCGGGGCGAACAACGGTTCCCCCAGACGTCTTCTCCCGAGACCTACATTAGCCCTCAATCAAGACCGACGACACGCTCGAGCCCAATGCACCCTCGGCTCAGCCCGAGGCACCCTCGGCCCCCGAGGGTGAGGCACTGCGCGTCGAGGAAGAGCGGAGCGGGGTCACACCTTACCAAAACTGGCAGACCTCGTACCTGCAATATCTCCACCGAGGAGAGCTGCCCCTCGACCGAGCCGAAGCTCGGTGATTGGCGCGGCGCGCTAAGTCGTTCGTCTTGCTGGGGGACGGGAAGGAGCTCTACCACCGCAACCCCTCAAGCATCCTCCAGCGATGCATATCCATCGCCGAAGGCTAGGAGCTCTTACAAGAAATACACTCGGGGGCTTGCGGTCATCACGCAGCGCCTCGAGCCCTTGTTGGAAACGCCTTCCGACAAGGTTTCTACTGGCCGACCGCGATGGCCGACGCCACTAGAATTGTCCGCGCCTGCCAAGGGTGTCAATTCTACGTGAGGCAGACCCACCTGCCCGCTCAGGCTCTGCAGACGATACCCATCACTTGGCCGTTTGCTGTGTGGGGGTCTGGACCTCGTCGGTCCCTTGCAGAAGGCACACAGGGGGCTACACGCACCTGCTTGTCGCCATCGACAAATTCTCCAAGTGGATCGAGGTCCGACCCCTAAACAGCATCAGGTCCGAACAGGCGGTTGCGTTCTTCACCAACATCGTCCATCGCTTTGGGGTCCCGAACTCCATCATCACCGCACCTAGTTCACCAACAGAAAGTTCCTGGACTTCTGCGAGGATCATCACATCCGGGTGGACTGGGCCGCCGTGGCCCACCCCATGACGAATGGGCAAGTAGAGCGTGCCAACGGCATGATTCTGCAAGGACTCAAGCCACGGATCTACAATGACCTCAACAAGTTCGGCAAGCGATGGATGAAGGAGCTCCCCTCGGTGGTTTGGAGTCTGAGGACAACGCCGAGCCGAGCCACGGGCTTCACACCGTTCTTTCTAGTCTATGGGGCCGAGGCCATCTTGCCCACAGACTTAGAATACGGTTCCCCGAGGGCGAGGGCCTACGACGACCAAAGCAATCGAGCTAACCGAGAAGACTCACTGGACCTGCTGGAAGAGGCTCTGGACATGGCCTTACTACACTCGACGCGGTATCAGCAGTCCCTGCGACGCTACCACGCCCGAGGGGTTCGGTCCCGAGACCTCCAGGTGGGCGACTTGGTGCTTTGGCTGCGACAAGACGCCCGAGGGCGGCACAAGCTCACGCCTCCCTGGGAAGGGCCGTTCGTCATCGCCAAGGTTCTGAAGCCCGGGACGTACAAGCTGGCCAACAGTCAAGGCAAGGTCTACAGCAACGCTTGGAACATCCGACAGCTACGTCGCTTCTACCCTTAAGATGCTTTCAAGTCGTTCGTACACCTCGTTCACACATAAAGTCTAACCATCAAGGAAGGGTCAGCCTTGCCTCGGCAAAGCCCGACCCTCCCTCGGGGGCTAGAAGGGGGGAACCCCCTCTGCGTCAAAATTTTCCTCGGAAAAGATCTTTTCTGCCAGAACGTCTTTCGTGCTTTTCGACTACTTCGAAAGTGGGATCCTGAAAACGACGGAGTACACGTAAGCAGCCAAGGCTGACCGAGCCGAGGGACTCCTACGCCTCCGGGATACGGATACCTCACTCGTCACCTTCTGCGATAAGTAACTCTCGCTCGGATAAGTGATTCCGCGGACCGAACAAGTCTTCACGCTCGAAAACTCTTCTGTCGAAGCGATTTTTCGGGCCTTCTCGACTATATCGATAGCAGAATCCTACGAACGAGAAAGAGTACACGTAAACGGCAAGGCCGACCGAGCCGAGGGACTCCTACGCCTCCGGGATACGGATACCTCACTCATCACCTTCCGTGAAAAGTAACTCTCGCTCGGACAAACGATTCTGTTACCGACAGATAAGTCTTGATATCCGAAACAAGAGGAAAGGAAACGCAGCTTTACAACACGACGATAATATGTTTGGGCCTCGGCGGCCGCAGAAAATATACGCACACTAGAAGATGAACTGATCCTGCAGGCTCAGATGTCGACGGAGGGGGAGCAGCAGCACCCTCGGCGTCAACTCCACCTTCGGCGAAGTCCGATCGAGCCTCGGACGGCAACACGGTCGGAGGATCTCCACTCCGAAGGACGACGTCAGCACTGCGCCCGGGCCATCGCCGCCAGGGTCTCCTCCAGGAATCCGGTCCGAGCAGACGGCTCGGCCGGCCGCCCCGAAGCCTCAGCCAGCTGTCCTCCGAGGACACCAGCCCGGCTCATGGCCTCGGCAACTCGACTCCGGCGCTGGTCCCGCAAGTGGACGGCCCGGCCAGGCTCCGGCCGACGAAGTCTTCTTTTCGAGCCAACTCTGCCTCTGTCCGTGCTGACACCGCTGCCTCCGGCTTCGGCTCATCGAAGAGCGGCCGAGGGTTCCTTTAACTAAGCAAGAGAAGCCTCAGGCGGCAAGGCCGACCGAGCCGAGGGACTCCTACGCCTCCGGGATACGGATACCTCACTCGTCACCTTCGCACGAGGCAACTCACACTTGGTTAAGCGGTTCAGTTAGCCGACAGGCGAGTCCTAGTGCTCGAAATGAGGAAAAAACACGGCTCCGTGCCGAAAATACATATATGTTCAGGCCCCGACAGCCGCAATGAACAAGACACTGGCACCCAAGGTGCCATTACAAACGGAACTCCGGTTCCACCTCCGCAGGTACGAACAACCCCCCACGATTGGAGGGCCTGCGGAGCAACAGAAGGCCGACGGATGGCTCGCCATCGCCCGCTCCAGCAGCAGCGACAATGACTTCTGCTCCGAGCGGCCGAACAGCAGCAGCGATGACCTCAGGGCGGATGCTGCTGCCATAAGGCTCTCACCCACGTCCCCACTCGAGGGGCGAGGACGAGCAGAAGGCCGTAGAGTTGGAGGTCAGTCCGCGGGCGGCACCGACTATCTCGTCGGCGGAGAAACCTCTTCCGGCTGCCGCGGCCGAAGGTGGCACCGGAAGCAGCGCCGAAGCCGCTCGGACCGAAGAGCCGGACACGCGGCAGCTGCTAGCGCCACGAACGGCGAACGCCCTTCCCCCCGATCGCTAAGGGAAGGAGCGGGCCGCTGCCCGCGCGGAGACCGACCCCAACTCGACGCACTCCCCTCCCTAGCACTGATGATGAACATCCTTGAAGCTGAGGGAGGGGCAGAGGCCGCAGCCCGGCTTGCTTCTCCCCACCTAGGAGCTGGTGGTCACCGTCTTGGGTGACCACCGGCGAGGGGATGCGGCCAGGCTGGCTGATGAAAATCCTTGAAGCCGAACGATGGCTGAAAGGTACCAACTTTCGTGAAGTGGTGTTCCTCCAACGACGACAAGGCGGAAGAACTGCGAGTGTTCCCCATCAGGGGGCTCGGAAGGTGGAAAGACGCGATGCATGAGGGGAGCGCAAAGACATGGTTGCCTTTCAAGGGGGTCACCCTCCTTTTAAAGGCAACTCGCCCCACTTGCGTTCTCAGCCGTCGCGGGCTGAGTCTTCTCCAACATGCTCCAAGGTCCTCCCCCTACGACACGAGGGTTGGGTCCCACGTGTCATGCAAGCTGGCCCAGGGCAGAGGAAGCCAAACCGCCGCGTGCAGTGCTCGCAACTGCCCAGCGGTTACGAGCATTCCTCCACTTTCGCCCAGACCAGCGGGTGAAAGGGCGAACCGCCATGCAGGCGGCATGCAACCGCACCAAGGTGGCGCACCCTTTCGACTTCGACGCGTCCAGCATGGAGGCCCAGGCCCACACGTCATGTAACCGGCGCGCCGGTTGCTACGTGCAAGAAACTGCACCGCCACTCGCGCCACTACTATGCCTCCTCGACTGCGGAACCAGTACCGCGACTCGAGGCAACCCTACGCATGACCCAACAGTGCCAACCAGGCACATCGGTCACGGGTCAGTCAGCCACGGGAGAAGGCGCGACGGTCGATATGGCCAGAAATGGGCCGACAGTAATGGCAGTGGCAGGCGGGTGGAAGCAGTGGTCAAGTCGTCAGCCAAGCTCACGTCCCCTCCTGGGACAGCGAGAGAACCCTCTCCCATGGTGTGAAGATGACGCGCCCGTGTTCCGTTCCTCAAACGGCTCGCGCACGTGCAACGGCTGCCCCGTGAACCACTCGTCCCGTCGCATAGCAGGACGGGCGGCACCTTTGGCGGGCGAAGCAGGCTACGCTTCACCTCCACCATAATGACCGCGTCAAAAAAGGTGCGCCACGTCATTCGATTTCGTATCCTTTTCCTCCTCCTCTTTCTCTCTCTTACCACAGGGGCCGGGAAAGGGGATACCCCGAAAGGGATCCTTCTTCGCGAAGGAAACAGGCCCCGAGCCCCCCTACTGATCAGAGGTTCAAAGGCTGGCCCCTCGGGAGGGTTCAACAGCCGCCTCAGAGCACTCGGGCTCCGCGCCCACTACTGGTCAGAGGTTCGAAGGCCGGCCCCTCAAAAGGGTTCAACGGCCGCCTTAGGCCACTTGGGCTCCGCGCCCACTACTGATCAGGGGTTCGTAGGCTGGCCCCCGAAGGGTTCGACAGCCGCCTCAGACGCAGAGCGAGGGATGACCCTGGGTACGTTCGATACATAACCAAGGCTCGGGCTACGCTCCCGAGGTACCCTAGGACATTTCTGAGACCAACGAGAATGATTTTGTAATGGAATCCCATCAGAGGGAGGCATTGAGCCCTCGGACCCCGTCAAAAGGGGACCGGGTCCGGCAAATCACCCGCAGGTACTTTTGGAGCGCACCTCCGGGCCACTAGCCGACCCCTAACGAATGGGGCACAGGCGTCCACTCGGATTACCCGTTAGCAGCTCACTGGAGACACCATGTTCGGCGCCCTCCAAGGGCAACATGGCGCTTTTCCCCCCCTCCTCCTTGCGGAAAGGCGACGCAGGGGTGTATGAAAAAAGCCGAGTCTGTCCTTGACCGTCCTCTCGCCCTGTGCGGAGGCTCGGGGGCTGCTCTCGCAAACCCGGCTCCGGCCAAACCGTTGACAGCGTCAACATACTAGCCCGAGAACTTGGGACTCGACTGTGCAACCGGGCTACGGCCAGTTCGCATGAGGGAACAACCAGACCGGCCGAAGCATCACGAAACACATTAAGACCTCGAAGGAGTCAAACCACTCCTCCGAGGCCTCGGGGGCTACACCCGGCGGGTGCGCTCGTGCGCACCCACCGGAACGAAACGCAACCGAGAAAGGCCGGTCCCCTTGCAAAAATGTGCGACAAAAGCCTCCAAGCGAGTATTAACACTCCCTTTGAGGCTCGGGGGCTACTGTCGGGGACCATAATTAGGGGTACCCCCAAGACTCCTAATCTCAGCTAGTAACCCCCATCAGCACAAAGCTGCAAAGGCCTGATGGGTGCGATTAAGACAAGGCTCGGTCCACTCAAGGGACACGATCTCGCCTCGCCCGAGCCCAGCCTCGGGCAAGGGCAGCCGACCCCGGAGGATTCACGTCTCGCCCGAGGCCCCCCTCAAGCAACGGACACACCTTCGGCTCGCCCGAGGCCCAGTCTTCGCCAAGAAGCAACCTTGGCTAGATCGCCACACCGACCGACCGCACCGCAGAAGCATTTAATGCGAGGATGGCTGACACCTTATCCTGACGCGCTCCCTCTAGTCGACAGAGCCGAAGTGACCGTAGTCACTTCGCCGCTCCACTGACCGGCCTGACAAGAGGACAGCGCCGCCTGCGCCGTTCCGACTGCTGTGCCACTCGACAGAGTGAGGCTGACAGCAGCCAAGTCTGGCCTCGGGCGCCATAGGAAGCTCCGCCTCGCCCGACCCCAGGGCTCGGACTCGGCCTCGGCCCCGGAAGACGACGAACTCCGCCTCGCCCGACCCCAGGGCTCGGACTCGGCCTCGGCCCCGAAAGACGGCGAACTCCGCCTCGCCCGACCCCAGGGCTCGGACTCGGCCTCGGCCCCAGAAGACGACGAACTCCGCCTCGCCCGACCCCAGGGCTCGGACTCGGCCTCGGCCCCGGAAAACGACGGTCTCCGCCTCGCCCAACCCAGGGCTCGGGCTCGACCTCGACCATGGAAGACAGACTCGACCTCGACCTCGGAGGAGCCTCCGCCTCGCCCGACCCAGGGCTCGGACCGACCACGTTCACAGGGGGGCCATCATTACCCTACCCCTAGCTAGCTCAGGCTACGGGGAACAAGACCGGCATCCCATCTGGCTCGCCCCGGTAAACAAATAGTGATGGCGCCCCGCGTGCTCCGTGACGACGGCGGCTCTCAGCCCCTTACGGAAGCAAGGAGACGTCAGCAAGGACTCGACAGCCCCGACAGCTGTCCTTCCGCCAGGCTCCAGCGCTCCTCCGACGGCCACGACATCTCATGAACAGGGTGCCAAAATCTCTCCGGCTGCCATGACGGCATGTACTTAGGGCGCTAGCTCCTCTCTGCTAGACACGTTAGCACACCGCTACACCTCCCATTGTACACCTGGGCCCTCTCCTTACGCCTATAAAAGGAAGGCCCGGGGCACTCGTACAGAGGGTTGGCCGCGTGGGGAGGACGGGACGGTGCGTGCGGGCCTCTCGCTCCCTCCCACGCGGATGCTTGTAACCCCCTACTACAAGCGCACCAGACCTGGGCGCGGGACAAACACGAAGGCCGCGGGTTTCCCCTTTTACGCCTGTCTCCCTCTGGTTTCCCCCCTTCGCGCTCTGTCTCGCGCCGACCCATCTGGGCTGGGGCACGCAGCGACAATTTACTCATCGGTCCAGGGACCCCCCCGGGTCGAAACGCCGACAAACCCATTGAGGTGGGATTGCCGACCAACTCACTCGTCGAGCAACCCAGCGAGGCGGAGCTGGCGATCAGCCTGCCTGCCGAGCAACCCGGCAAGGTGGGCCTACCGATCAACCTGTCTACTGAGTAGCCTAGCAAGACGACATCCGGCTCTCGGACGAACACCTCTACAGGGGGAAGAGCCGACCTAGCGCTATCAAGCCATGACAGTATGATGAGACAGATCATCACCAAGCCGTGTCCAGACCATGGGAGCAGTACCGAAGGGTCTCTATCAAGCACGACATCGAATACATATCCTCACTGACCAGTGGGACCGGTCAACCCCAGCCGCAGGGACCTCAACATCGGGGTCTCTACAGTGACCCATACACCATAGGGGTCGGGGCGATACGCCATACCAGGCGTACGCCTATGCATGATGAAAAGTGACGCTAAAGGGATGACAGAAGATGAAGATGTACTGAAGACATCCCTAAACCTCACCTCGAGCTGACTCAAGTGGACCCACCAAGCACCGCTACGTATATATCAGAATAGCTATAGGAACCCATACAACGAATGAACAAGTCTACCATTGGGCTATAAAAGGGCAATACCACCCCCATCTTCAAGGACATCAAATCCATCCACAACTGCACACAAGCACCCAACTGTAACACGCTCCAAGCAATACACGATCAGCACTACACTGGACTAAGGTTCTAGCCAGAACCAGTATAACCCCTGTCTTAAATCCATCCGCTAAGGTTCATGTGTAGTCCTCTAGGTTTCTACAATCCTACGACACCTTCCGTTCATACCGAGGATCCAGCGTCTGTACATGACAGAGGAATCCGCGAAACAGATGACATGGCACAAAAATGGAAAACGATACAATCCTGACAAAGCCAAATGGTGAAGCATGGAAACACTTTGATGACATTCACCGTGACAAAGCCAAAGAGGCTCGTAATGTACGTGTTGCGTTGGCCACAGATGGGTTCAATCCCTATGGAATGAGCGCTGCCCCGTACACATGTTGGCCCGTGTTTGTTATCCCAATCAATCTCCCCCCTGGTGTGTGCTTTCAAAGGCAGAATATATTCGTGTCGTTGATAATTCCCGGACACCCGGGGAACAAAAATGGGCGTGTACATGGAGCCTTTGATCGATGAATTGGTACGTGCCTGGGAGGAAGGGGTATGGACGTTTGACCGAGCTACGAAGACAAACTTCAGAATGCATGTTTGGTACCAGTACTCCATGCATGACTTACCGGCCTATGGGCTATTCTGTGCCTGGTGTGTTCACGGTAAGTTCCCATGCCCAGTTTGCAAGGAAGCTCTCAGGTTCATTTGGTTGAAAAAGGGTGGCAAATATTCGTCCTTCGATAAACATCGACAATTTCTTCCTGCTGACCATCCATTCCGCCTAGACATCAAGAACTTTACGAAAGGTGTCGTAGTGACAGACCACCCACCTGCAGCGATGACTGGTGCCGAAATTCGTCAACAGATAGATGGGCTCGTGGCCAATACAGAAGGTGGTTTTGTGGGATATGGTGAGCAGCATATGTGGACACATAAGTCTGGCTTGACTCGGCTCCCCTATTATGACGACCTGCTCCTTCCACACAACATTGACGTGATGCACACTGAAAAGAATGTTGTCGAGGCACTGTGGGCAACAATTATGGACATTCCTAATAAGTCAAAGGATAATGTGAATGCAAGAGTGGATCTGGCAGCGTTATGTGATAGACCAAAACTAGAGATGAAGCCGCCAAGTGGCGGAAAGACGTGGAGAAGGCCTAAGGCCGATTTCGTCCTAAGCAGGGCCCAGAGGAAGGAAGTACTTCAGTGGATCAAGATGTTGATGTTCCCTGATGGTTATGCATCTAACTTGAGTAGGGGGTGAACTTATCTACTATGCGAGTCTTAGGGATGAAGAGTCATGACTTCCACATATGGATTCAATGGATTCTTCCTGCGATGGTTCGAGGCTATGTCCCTGAGCATGTCTGGCTAGCGCTTTCAGAGTTGAGCTATTTCTTCTGTCAGCTTTGTGCAAAAGAGTTATCTCGGACCGTTGTTGCAGACTTGGAAAGATTGGCCCCCATGTTACTGTGTAAGCTTGAGAAGATATTTCCACCCGGCTTCTTCAATCCAATGCAGCATTTGATTCTTCATCTCCCCTATGAGGCACGAATGGGGGCCCCATGCAGGGACGTTGGTGCTATCCAATCGAGAGATGTCTAAAGACTATTCGAAAGAAATGTAGAAATAAATGCAAAATCGAGGCTTCCATTGCAGAGGCATACATTCTAGAGGAGGTCTCAAACTTCACAACAACTTATTATGGTGACAAACTGCCGAGCGTGCATAACCCACCCCCTCGTTACAATGATGGCGATAATGAATCGAACCTTAGCATATTTCGAGGCCAACTCGGAAGCGCAAGTGGCTCGACCACCAAGACCCTGACACATGAAGAGTGGCGGCATATCATGCTATACATATTGACCAACCTTGAAGAGGTGACGCCATACATGGAACAATTTCTTCATGAATTCTGGCGTCGATCAAGGGATCCCACTCCACAGGAATATGACGCTCTTCTTAGAAAGGGTGCGAGAAATGGGTTGCTCGATTTCATTTCCTGGTTCAAACGTAAGGTACGTGCTTAGTTTGTAAAAGAGATACGTCTTTGAACTCAATTTAGCGTCTTTTAACTTGCGAATACTTGCAGGGCCAAAGAGATCCGTCTATGAGTGCCGAGTTGAGACAAGTAGCCAACAGCTTTGCTTATAGGGTCAAGAAATATTCTGGGTATGACGTCAATGGATACCGTTTTCGCACAACACACTACGACAAAAGTCGGCCCAATCGGAAAACAACGTGTTCTGGAGTCTTTACGCCGGGCCTTGACAATGTCGATTATTTTGGACGAATTGAAGAAATATATGAGCTCAATTTTTATGGTTCCAAACCTCTTACTCCAGTGATATTCAAATGTCATTGGTTTGACCCTCAAGTGATGAGACGGACACATTCTAATCTTGGGATAGTTGAAATTCGACAAGATTCCACCTTAGCAGGAGACGATGTTTATATCGTGGCCCAACAGGCCACACAAGTGTATTATCTCCCATATGCGTGTCAAACGAAAGGACATCTTAAGGGTTGGGATGTTGTGTATAAGGTATCGCCGCACGGGAGGTTACCTGTTCCTAACGATGAAGATTACAACTTAGACCCGGACACATATGATGGAGAGTTCTTCCAAGAAGATGGGCTAGAAGGGCGATTTGAGATAGACTTAACTGAAGCTATCAGAATGGACGTAGATATTGAAATGGTTGTAGAAGAGGAGGATGATGAGGTGCAAAATGATAATGACTTAGGAATCCTGGAAGGCAATGATGAGGTTGCGTCTTCCGATGATGTTGAGATTGAAATGCTTGATAGTGATGATGAGAGTTATGATCCGGCTAACCCCGACACATATGAAGATTATTTTTAATCGATGTAATGCTATATGACTTTTTTATTTCGCACCTGTTTTTAAATACATCTTTTTATATGTGCTTATTTGTTTACTCTTAATTGCAAGTTGTTGGACAAATATGGTGGGCGGTTTCCTGAGGAGGAGGAGGGGGAGGAGGAGTAGGACGGCGGACGATGCAGAGCAGGCAGCGCAGCAGGACGAGGCAGAGCAGGCAGCGCAGCAGCAGGCGGCGCCTTAGGACGACGACGACCAGCAGCAGGACGACGACGACCAGCACCAGGACGCCTCAGGTTCAGGCGGCTCTAGTTCGAGGAGCATCTACCTGCGAGGCCCCGCGAGTCTCCCGCCGCGTCCCATACTTCGGGACAGACGGCCGCTGATTCGGCCGGAAGGGGAGAGGTATGTAACTTTATGTTCTTCATTCTTGTTCATATTATGTGTTCAAAATCATAATATAAACTAATACTTTTTATTTATCACTTGGACAGGTCTTGGACGGTTTTGGATTATGCTGGGGGTCATCGTCGCCCCCCCAACAACATCCTCGGCCTGCTGTGCAGGGAACACTTCCCTGGACTTGTGGAGTACGCCAGAGTGACGGGCCCAGCCTTCACCTTCGACCACTACGCTGTCGCCCCCGATGCAGTAGACCGAGACGACAGGGAATTCAATAACAAGGCGGAGCGGGTGAAGCAAGAGCTGTGGGTAAGTCTTAGTATAATGTAAAATATGTCGCATTCGTTGCAAATTCTTGAAATAATGTATGGATACATCGTTTTTGTATGCAGGATTTCTTCAGATGCGATGCTGGATACGAGGCTAGGGCGGATGTGGTGGCCACCACGAGCTGTAAGAAGCTCGTTGTGGACATGCACTATGAGGCCCGCATCCAGGCCATCATCACCTACCACGGCTCCGTCCTTGGGGAGAAGGTGACCAAACCTCAAGCCCGAACCATGTCGTTGACCAGGGAGCAGTACCTGCAGGTAAAGTCATGCATGTTTGGTACCAGTACTCAATGCATGAATTTTATTTTATCTTCTGATATGCACTTTATGTGTTTACTTTGCAGGTAATTCCACATTGGTGCGCCGCACATCCTCTGTGCTGGGAGCAGATGGTGGATAGGTGGTGTTCGGCTGAGTGGGACGAGGCACACACATCTAGCCGGGAACGGCGTTTGATGATGCAAGGCCCGTCCCACCACCAAGGCAGCCGGAGCCTGGGCCAATATGCCGAAGCATGGGTACGCCACCTTTTTTATTTAGATATATAGCACTAAGTTAGATATTATTTCTAACTATCTCGTTGGTTTTCGTTGCAGTCGCCATCACAAGGTGGCAGGCCTTGTTCCACCTTCTCGGTCTATGCTATGGCCCATAAGGGTAAGGCGACGTCCGACGTCACCTACAACCCGGATGACGGGCCCGAGGCCTACACCAACCCCGCTGTCTACAGCCGCCTCCATGACTACACCGCCATGGCGCAGGAGGTCCATGGCCCAGACTATGATCCGAGCACCGAGCCGATCGACCCCGATGTGCTCATGAGGGTCGGAGGAGGCAAGAGACATGGGCGGTACTGGATTGCCGACGGGGCAATCGACTCGTCCTCCACTCCCACTCTGTCTCAGGTGAGAGCAAGGAGCACGGGCTCGAGTCCAGCCATTCGACCTCGGCACGACAGCTCACAGCATCGCATACAGCAACTCGAGGTTAGT
The DNA here is from genome assembly GCF_902167145.1 of Zea mays. Taxonomy (NCBI): domain Eukaryota; kingdom Viridiplantae; phylum Streptophyta; class Magnoliopsida; order Poales; family Poaceae; genus Zea; species Zea mays. The sequence goes on from NC_050102.1 coordinate 43,525,959, forward strand.
GCTTCTGTAACTCGTCCTTCCTTGAGTTATATACCTATTCTTTGAGTTACTATAACGTTGGCTTGTAATATTACAGACCCAACTAGAAGAAGAGAGGAGGGAACGTCACGAGATGGAAGCGAGGATGATGGCGGAGCGGGAGGCAGAGCGCCGGGCAGATCATCAGAGGATGGTGGAGATGTTCCAGTACATGCAGAGCCTTGGCGCCGCACAGGGCATCGCTCCACCACCTCCATTGTTCCCTCCAATTGACCCTGCTCTCTTCCACACTCCTGTGAGTATCAAAATTGTAGTTAGATTTTTGTAATGCATCTGGTATAACACATGCAATCTCTTCTCTGTGCAGGGCCAATCTGGAGCGGCATCCAACAACCCTCCGAAAGGGTTCAGCCCAACGCAGCCCCGGTCAAACCGCCCACCTCCATGAGTGTTGTGTTTTCATTGTTTTAGACTTCAGAACTTATGTATAATACTTATGTCTGTGTTTGATACTTATGTGAGACCTCGCGACGTTTGAGACTTATGTTTGTGTTTGATACTTGTGTTGAACACTTATGTTTGTGATGGATATTTATGTTTGTGGTGACGTTTTTATGTTTGTGTTGACTATTTATGTCTGTGATGATATCTGTGATGTATATATGTGATATATATGTGATATCTTCTGTTTGTGTGGATGGAATACAAAAAACAAATAAAAAAGGTATATACTGGTCACTTTGCCGAGTGTAACACTCGGCAAAGAGGCGCTTTGCCGAGTGTCAGGGTCATAACACTCGGCAAAGAGCACAGACCTGGGCACCGGCTTAGGTTCTTTGCCGAGTGTTATGTCGCTGGCACTCGGCAAAGAGGTCGGCTTTGCCGAGTGCCGCACAGAACACTCGGCAAAGAGCCTGACATGGGGACCCTCTCTGGCGGGCTCTTTGCCGAGTGTTCCAACTGGCACTCGGCAAAGAAGGCGGCTTTGCCGAGTGCTGCCAGGAAGACACTCGGCAAAGCCGCCGTCTCCATCACCCGGTGCCGTAACAGCCGCTTTTCTTTGCCGAGTGCTCCCTGGCACTCGGCAAACATCTTTGCCGAGTGCCCGACAAAAAGTACTCGGTAAAGAAGTCTTTGCCGATGCACTGTTTGCCGAGCCTTCTTTGCCGAGTGTCACACTCGGCAAAGCCTTTGCCGAGTGTTTTTAAGGCTTTGCCGAGTGCTTCAGGCACTCGGCGAAGCGATTGATTCCGGTAGTGACGTGTGATGCCCCAATTCTAGAGTTATAAAAGAAGATGATTAATCGTGCGTTAGGAGAATCCTCTTATTTGTTTTTATCATTTAGTATATGTAAACCATCATATATAAAATGCTAAACTAATTGATAAGTAAGAATATATAAAAAAATGTATTTCATGTTGGGCCTTGTCTCGTGTATTGCATTGAATTTGGAAGAGAACTTATAATCGAACAATATTTGAAACTAAAATCATAATTTGGAATTATATGAAAAAGATATAGAACAAAGAAAAAAAAACAGAAAAAAGAAGAAAAAAAACTTGGCTTGGACGGTGCCTCCACTCTCAGCCTGTTTACTTTAACCTTGCCAGCCCATCGTTTCTCAAATTTTATCTGATGCCTCGACATGATACCCTGATCGCTACCACACGAGCCAATGCACAGACGCTCCTTTCCCCGTGTATAAATGTGTCTGCTACCGAGCGACCGCAACAAACGCCGCAGCTGATGCACTCTTTCCAGCTGAGTTTGTTGCAACAGAAAAACTAATCTATCCGTTACTGCCGCAGCCAACTAGAATCCCGTTGGCCGGATGCTCCTTGCATCTGGGTATAAGTATCAAGCCTTGCCATGCCATAAACCTTGACCGAGCCGTTCAACGCCCCATACGCAGAGCTCGGCCAGTGGGCACGAAAATAGAGACGCCGAGCATCGCCACCATATTTACCCAGCTCGAGCACCGTGGCATGCAGGAGGCAGCCGCCGGGGATCAGCGCCACCAAAATCACGGTATGAATTCTATAGTTGCTTCGCCTTAATTCATGCATAGCGTAGTGTAGGTAGGTTGGGAGTTTTGCACGCTTTGCTGCTCGTCAGCCTGCACCGCCATGGCTCTGCCGCGAAGCCACAAGAGCGTCGGCGCCTGCTGGTCGACATACGGAGGAAGAAGATGAAGGCAGGTCCGTTCGATCCATCACGGGCAGATAGGATTAGATCAGGGGTGTTATGTTCATGGAGCAGATTGGGACCATCGATGTGTAGATGAGCGAGCGGGACTAGATGATCCATACCCTTTAACGTTTTAAAACATGTGTCGTAGATCTTTAATCTGGCGGCCGCAGCTGTATGTCCTTTTGGCTTCTAATCTCGACCATGGATGGTAGATCGAACGGCCACCATTCAACAATACCCCTTCGTGTGGCTTATTTCCTAAAGAGACCCTAGATTATTTTAGAATCAACCCGCCATCCTGTTGACTGTGCCCTGTGTCTTAGAAATTTTACCCAGAGACCCCTGGACTTTCCAGAAATTGAGGCCCACTCCAGAATAGTATTAAACCAGAGAAAACAAATGGAAAATGGATTTTTAATATGAAAATAAGTGCTAGGACTTTAATAAATCATATAAAATTCATATGAACTCCAAATTACCCCATTCCATTTCCTAAAATTTTATAATATTATTCTCTATCACTTAGAGCCTCTGTTTTGTCATGAAAACAATAATAAAATTGATCTCTTCATTAATCTCGTATCAAATACATAAACCTTAGGAAATTCGTATCTCCTTCATTTTAATTCTGATTTGATCCGTTCAAGTTGCGTTAGTCTCGTAGCAGCGCGTAGATCATTATTATGTAGTTTGTTTTTATGTTTGGTGTGATGTTAATTTTATCTATACCATGTTTGTTTGTATTACTACGACTAGCGCGAGGACACGTGTTATCTGAAAAGCAAGTTGGTACCTGGAATCTCAAGTGCCAGGCAAGTTGTGCCCTTGACCACTTTTTACCCAATAATGTTCTTAATATCACTTATTCATGCATAGGTTAATTTTGATGGGACCCAATAGGTCACCCTAGATTGTTTATCTCATTACCTTGTTTATCCCTGAATCACTTGGGTAGTTTTGCTATTGGTTTACATGGTTTTGGGATAATCATTTATTATATCTATGTTCCAATTCTTGTTGTTATTTTATTTATGTTCATGTCAAGATCATTAATGTTAATTGGAACATAGAGCTTAACTTGAGAACCACGTGCCACCACAAGGGTTTAATGGGACACCCTTGGCTGACTAATTAGGAAAGCTAGTGGAAGACTACCTTACCCGAAAGGGGCAAGGGCAGTAGGAGAGTGGTCAGTGTAGGGAGGTCCTTGGTTGATTTTGCTGCGATGGCGGTCAGGCAAGAACCCTACATTGGAGCTTCCTATAAACTGTAGCGGGTTTTCGGAAGCTAGTGGAACTTTGTAAAGGCCTCGTAGTGTTGCCCTGCCGCGCTTCCTAGGTAGAGGTGTACGGGATTCGCGACCCCTTGGCAGATGGGTAGCATGACTTGTGGGTAAAGGGTACAACCTCTGCAGAGTGTAAAACTGGTATACTAGCCGAGCTCACGGTCATGAGCAGCTCAGGACTCTCCGATGATTAAATTATGGAACTTAAATTCAATTTTGTCATTTGCATATGCATGGGTTTATTATTAATTTGTTCTATTACTTTATTTAAGGTTTGGTATTTACTTACACTTAGTAATTGCTAATAAAATTTTGATCAACTACTTAAAAGCAATGCTCAGCTTTAACCATTCTCTTTGATAAGCCTTACACTCCATGAGCTCCCACCTTTGGTGAGTTCATGCCACATTATTCCCCACGACTTGTTGAGCTATGAACGTATGTGAGCTCACTCTTGCTGTCTCACACCCCCCCACAGGAGAAGAACAGGTGGTTCAGGAGGAGCCACAAAGCGAGGAGTTTGATCTGATCTAGGTGGCGTTTCTCAGTTGACATTGGCGCCAACGATCCTTAGTTCGTTTTATGTTTATCCTTTTATTTTGTAATAAGTCTTCCGCTATGTAATAAGTACTCTGATGTTTTACGACATTTATCTCTATACACTCTGTTATTATATATGTTGTCTTCTTGGCGCATGTATGAGATGCACCTGGCTTGTTCCTTAAGGCCGGGTGTGACAGAAGTGGTATCAGAGGAAATGTTGACTGTAGGACGAAACCTAGATAGAAATGGACAAACCCTTACCTACTTATCTTACTCTGATTCATTCTATACTTATCTTATCTTGATCCTGTCTCACCTTTTGCTGTCATACTCTGATTACTCTCATCTTTTCTACTCTAAGACAAGATGGATTTCACACTTTGGAATCCTACAACTATGAACTTTTTCAGAGATAGGGAACCCAAGACAAAATTTAAAACTATTTTCTTTATTAAAAAAAAGGATCGGTTGATTGTGCTGATGATAAATGCCTGATTTGCTTCTTTGATTGATTGAATTATTATAGATGGACATCTTAGCATGTACCACCATAAGGTATTGAATTAGCTATGGTAGGTAAGATATTAATCTGCTTAGCTAATAAAATCCCCCAAAGTAACCTGATTTGTAAATACCTGCCTTGTCTACTATTCTCTTACCATATGTTTCTAACCCAGATGGGCTACCCCTATAGTGTTAGAAGAGAACACTATATACGTGATTCTTGGTATGTCATGGTTAAGAAAGGCAAAGGCAGTTTATACACTGTGCTAAAGAAACCATAGAACTCACCAGTTTCAAAGGAGAAAGGTTTGAAGTTGGAATTGCAGTAACTACTACCATCAGACTAGCGACACTCTTAGTAGATGGGAAGTTCGTTGGTGTCAACATCCGTGTGGTTAGAGATTTTTCGGATGTCTTCCCAGAAGAGTTACCAAGGATGCCACGAGATAGGGAAGTTGAGTTTGTGATTGATCTTCTATCTGGGCTACCCCTACCTTCAAATGGCCATACATGATGTCCGTAGAAGAACTAAAGGAACTTAAGAAGCAATTAATGGAATTACAAGAGACTGGGTACATTTGTCCGAATTCTTCACCTTGTGGAGCGCCGGTTCTAATTATACAGAAGAAAGAAGGATCGCAAGGGATGTGCGTGGATTATAGGTCCCTTAATGATGTTATCATGAAGAACAAGTATTCATTGCCCCGCGTTGAGGATTTATTTGATCATATGAGAAGTGCAAGGGTGTTCTCGAAGATTGATCTCCGATCGGGTTATCATCAAGTGAAGATTAGGCCATCGGATATTCCCAAGACGGATTTCTCGACCCGATATGGTTTATATGAGTTCACAGTTATGTCATTTGGACTAACTAATGCACCAGCTACTTTATGGATCTAAAGAATAAGGTGTTTATGGAGTATTTGGATAGATTCATCGTGGTATTCATCGACGATATTCTTATTTATTCCAAGAGTGATAGCGATCATGAGGAACATCTGAGATTGGTGCTACAAAAGCTACGAGATAATCAACTCTACGCCAAGTTTAGCAAGTGTGAGTTTTGGATTGGCGAGGTGTCATTTCTTGGTCATATTATTTCTAATGGAGGAATATCAGTGGATCCTGCTAAGGTTAAGGAGATAATGGAGTGGAGAGTACCCACTACAGTTACTGAGATTCGGAGTTTCTTGGGATTAGCAGGCTATTATCGGAGATTTATTGAAGGATTTTCTAAGATTGCTAAGCCTATGACTTCGCTTTTGGAGAAAGGAAGAGAATTTAAGTGGGATGAAAAGTGCCAAGACAGCTTTGATCAATTGAAGAAAAGATTGATGTCGCCACCAGTATTGGTTATGCCAGACCTACAGAAAGGATTTGATATCTATTGTGATGCATGTGGCCAAGGCTTAGGATGTGTGCTCATGCAAGAAGGACATGTGATTGCCTATGCTTCTCGTCAGTTGCGGAAACATGAATTGAACTACCCCACTCATGACTTGGAATTGGCAGCCGTTGTGCATGCGCTTAAGATTTGGAGACATTATATCATGGGGACCAAGTGCCAAGTATATACGGATCATAAGAGTCTGAAGTATATATTCACTCAAAAGGATCTCAACCTTAGGCAACACCGTTGGTTGGAGCTTATAAAGGATTATGATTTGGAGATTCACTATCACCCGGGCAAGGCGAATTTGGTTGCAGATGCCTTGAGTCGTAAGGAGCATGTTCATTCAGCTATTGTTGCCCAGCTACCCGATGAGATTGTTGAGGATTTCAAGAGACTTAACCTGGGGATAGTTGCTCATACTGAAGGAGTTACTATTGATGTGGAACCTACTTTGGAGCAAGAAATCCGCAAAGGTCAACTTGACGATGCTAAAATAAAAGAGATTAAGGATCTGATTACTGAAGGTCGAGTTTCGGAATTTACGGAAGATGAGCAAGGCACTGTATGGTTCAAGAACAGGATATGTGTTCCTGATATTGAAAGCCTTCGAGAGACTATTTTAAAAGAAGCCCATGATTCGGATTATTCTATTCATCCTGGTAGTACCAAGATGTATCAGGATTTGAAGCGGAAGTATTGGTGGTATGGATTGAAAAGAGATGTGGCTGCACATGTGGCTATGTGCGATGTATGTCAAAGAGTTAAGGCTGAACACCAGAGGCCAGCTGGACTATTGCACCCACTGAAGATACCCGAGTGGAAGTGGGAAGAGATTGGTATGGATTTTATTACTGGATTGCCTCGCACCCAGAAAGGATATGATGCTATATAGGTGATTGTGGATAGATTGACTAAAGTGGCTCACTTTATTCCTGTGAAGACTACTTATAAAGATTCTCAGCTAGCAGAGTTATATATGGCTCGGATTGTGTGTTTGCATGGAGTACCAAAGAAGATCGTGTCTGATCGAGGTTCGCAGTTTACCTCAAGATTTTGGAGAAGCTTTCATGAGAACATGAGTACGAAGTTGAATTTCAGTACAGCTTATCACCCTCAGACTGATGGACAGACTGAAAGGACTAATCAAGTATTGGAAGACATGTTGAGAGCTTGTGCCCTTCAGCATGGTAGTAGTTGGGACAAGAGTCTACCTTATGCTGAGTTCTCATTTAATAATAGTTACCAGGCCAGTCTGAAGTTGTCACTGTTTGAGACATCATATGGCAGGAAATGCAGGACTCCTCTATATTGGATCAGACTAGGGAAAGACAGTTCTTTGGACCTGAACTGATTCAAGAGGCACAAGAACAAGTCTGTATAATCAAGGAGAATTTGAGGGTAGCTCAAACCAGGCAAAAGAGCTACGCTGATAACAGAAGAAGACCACTGGAATTTGAGGAAAGAAATCATGCGTACGTCAAGGTGTCACCGCTTTGTGGATTGAGAAGATTTAAAGTTAAGGGCAAATTGTCCCCTCGCTATATTGGATCATTCTAAGTTTTAGGCAAGTTGGAGAGATGGCCTATCAACGCGAGCTACCTGATAGTCTATCTGATGTGCATAATGTATTGCATGTGTCTCAACTTAAGAAGTGTCTCCGTGTCCCTGAGGAACAGTTACCAATGGAAGAGCTCAGTGTTCAGGGTGATTTGACTTACACGGAGTATCCCATCAAGATTCTTGATACATTGACTCGAGTTACAAGGAATAAAGTGATAAAGATGTGCAAAGTCCAATGGAGTCACCACGGAGAAGATGAGCAACGTGGGAAAGAGAAGAAGAGTTTCGCATAGATTTTCCCCATCTTTTCCCTAGACCTTCTTAAATCTCGAGGACGAGATTATTTTTAAGGGGGTAGGATTTGTGATGCCCCAATTCTAGAGTTATAAAAGAAGATGATTAATCGTGCGTTAGGAGAATCCTCTTATTTGTTTTTATCATTTAGTATATGTAAACCATCATATATAAAATGCTAAACTAATTGATAAGTAAGAATATATAAAAAAATGTATTTCATGTTGGGCATTGTCTCGTGTATTGCATTGAATTTGGAAGAGAACTTATAATCGAACAATATTTGAAACTAAAATCATAATTTGGAATTATATGAAAAAGATATAGAACAAAGAAAAAAACAGAAAAAAAAGAAGAAAAAAAACTTGGCTTGGACGGTGCCTCCACTCTCAGCCTGTTTACTTTAACCTTGCCAGCCCATCGTTTCTCAAATTTTATCTGATGCTCGACATGATACCCTGATCGCTACCACACGAGCCAATGCACAGACGCTCCTTTCCCCGTGTATAAATGTGTCTGCTACCGAGCGACCGCAACAAACGCCGCAGCTGATGCACTCTTTCCAGCTGAGTTTGTTGCAACAGAAAAACTAATCTATCCGTTACTGCCGCAGCCAACTAGAATCCCGTTGGCCGGATGCTCCTTGCATCTGGGTATAAGTATCAAGCCTTGCCATGCCCTAAACCTTGACCGAGCCGTTCAACGCCCCATACGCAGAGCTCGGCCAGTGGGCACGAAAATAGAGACGCCGAGCATCGCCACCATATTTACCCAGCTCGAGCACCGTGGCATGCAGGAGGCAGCCGTCGGGGATCAGCGCCACCAAAATCACGGTATGAATTCTATAGTTGCTTCGCCTTAATTCATGCATAGCGTAGTGTAGGTAGGTTGGGAGTTTTGCACGCTTTGCTGCTCGTCAGCCTGCACCGCCATGGCTCTGCCGCGAAGCCACGAGAGCGTCGGCGCCTGCTGGTCGACATACGGAGGAAGAAGATGAAGGCAGGTCCGTTCGATCCATCACGGGCAGATAGGATTAGATCAGGGGTGTTATGTTCATGGAGCAGATTGGGACCATCGATGTGTAGATGAGCGAGCGGGACTAGATGATCCATACCCTTTAACGTTTTAAAACATGTGTCATAGATCTTTAATCTGGCGGCCGCAGCTGTATGTCCTTTTGGCTTCTAATCTCGACCATGGATGGTAGATCGAACGGCCACCATTCAACAATACCCCTTCGTGTGGCTTATTTCCTAAAGAGACCCTGGATTATTTTAGAATCAACCCGCCATCCTGTTGACTGTGCCCTGTGTCTTAGAAATTTTACCCAGAGACCCCTGGACTTTCCAGAAATTGAGGCCCACTCCAGAATAGTATTAAACCAGAGAAAACAAATGGAAAATGGATTTTTAATATGAAAATAAGTGCTAGGACTTTAATAAATCATATAAAATTCATATGAACTCCAAATTACCCCATTCCATTTCCTAAAATTTTATAATATTATTCTCTATCACTTAGAGCCTCTGTTTTGTCATGAAAACAATAATAAAATTGATCTCTTCATTAATCTCGTATCAAATACATAAACCTTAGGAAATTCGTATCTCCTTCATTTTAATTCTGATTTGATCCGTTCAAGTTGCGTTAGTCTCGTAGCAGCGCGTAGATCATTATTATGTAGTTTGTTTTTATGTTTGGTGTGATGTTAATTTTATCTATACCATGTTTGTTTGTATTGCTACGACTAGCGCGAGGACACGTGTTATCTGAAAAGCAAGTTGGTACCTGGAATCTCAAGTGCCAGGCAAGTTGTGCCCTTGACCACTTTTTACCCAATAATGTTCTTAATATCACTTATTCATGCATAGGTTAATTTTGATGGGACCCAATAGGTCACCCTAGATTGTTTATCTCATTACCTTGTTTACCCCTGAATCACTTGGGTAGTTTTGCTATTGGTTTACATGGTTTTGGGATAATCATTTATTATATCTATGTTCCAATTCTTGTTGTTATTTTATTTATGTTCATGTCAAGATCATTAATGTTAATTGGAACATAGAGCTTAACTTGAGAACCACGTGCCACCACAAGGGTTTAATGGGACACCCTTGGCTGACTAATTAGGAAAGCTAGTGGAAGACTACCTTACCCGAAAGGGGCAAGGGCAGTAGGGGAGTGGTCAGTGTAGGGAGGTCCTTGGTTGATTTTGCTGCGATGGCGGTCAGGCAAGAACCCTACATTGGAGCTTCCTATAAACTGTAGCGGGTTTTCGGAAGCTAGTGGAACTTTGTAAAGGCCTCGTAGTGTTGCCCTGCCGCGCTTCCTAGGTAGAGGTGTACGGGATTCGCGACCCCTTGGCAGATGGGTAGCATGACTTGTGGGTAAAGGGTACAACCTCTGCAGAGTGTAAAACTGGTATACTAGCCGAGCTCACGGTCATGAGCAGCTTAGGACTCTCTGATGATTAAATTATGGAACTTAAATTCAATTTTGTCATTTGCATATGCATGGGTTTATTATTAATTTGTTCTATTACTTTATTTAAGGTTTGGTATTTACTTACACTTAGTAATTGCTAATAAAATTTTGATCAACTACTTAAAAGCAATGCTCAGCTTTAACCATTCTCTTTGATAAGCCTTACACTCCATGAGCTCCCACCTTTGGTGAGTTCATGCCACATTATTCCCCACGACTTGTTGAGCTATGAACGTATGTGAGCTCACTCTTGCTGTCTCACACCCCCCCACAGGAGAAGAACAGGTGGTTCAGGAGGAGCCACAAAGCGAGGAGTTTGATCTGATCTAGGTGGCGTTTCTCAGTTGACATTGGCGCCAACGATCCTTAGTTCGTTTTATGTTTATCCTTTTATTTTGTAATAAGTCTTCCGCTATGTAATAAGTACTCTGATGTTTTATGACATTTATCTCTATACACTCTGTTATTATATATGTTGTCTTCTTGGCGCATGTATGAGATGCACCTGGCTTGTTCCTTAAGGCCGGGTGTGACATGACGTAGGGGAAATAAAAACGAAAAAATGAACCGATATCTTCCATAACCACTAGCAAGTTGGTAATTTTAACGTATCCAACTCTACAACTATTTTTAGTTTTGTACTAGAGTAAAAGTAGTTTTTCACCAAAACAACTATTGCTTTTCACCTCGTTGGCTTTTAACTCTTACAGAAGTAAAAGAGGATTCAAAAGCTCAACCATAGTGAGATACCCCTATTTGTCCATTTAGAATATGTCCTGGAGACAGACAGGATAGGGACGTCACCTGACGCCCTCTTTCTACCTCTAATTTTGAGAGACAACTGGAAACAACACTATAATAGTCCTGTTCTAATCTTTGACACTGAATCAAACAACCTTATTTAAGAGATCGTTCTATCTCATCCCATTCTATTATTACAACCAAATGCATCCCATCGTGGCTAAGTGTAGCCTTAGCCATACTTTAAATTTACTAGTCGGTTGCCCGTGCGTTGCGATGGCTCACAACAATATCCACATAAATTATCCACCAAAAAGTTCTCAAGATTTTTTATTGATTGTCTCTGCTCTCCGCATAATTTTTTTTTGATTTGACTAACCGAGTCGACATCGTGGTAATGGAAAGGCAATGTAGACAGGCGATGCCGAGCCATCGAATGGGTACCATAGACAGCAAATCAGGGACCCCCATCCCTCGCCTCCCCCACTTCCAAGGTTTTGTAGAGCAGGAAGTGAAGAGAAGGGAAGAAGCAGTCATACCTGTTCGTTGCCGGAGAAGGACACGACGAAGACATGAACATCTGGAAGCGACATAGGTAGTATACCGCTAGATACATACATGGAGAGAGCACGCAAGCGGAGAAAGAAGCCCAGTCAGAGCAACTCCAAACCGAGAGGCACCCGCACCAGGCGTCAGTCCGAAAAGGGCGAGAGAATGTGAGTGCCTTCTAGCCCTGGACCCACCGAGGCGACACAACACCACCAACTCCGTAGCATATGCCGACTGCTGCCGCGCTAAGGGTCTTGGTTGTCCAATATCTCAGTTCTGGACTCGTCATCACCAAGATAACCTAAGCGTGGCAGGCTCCATCGTGTCCTGCTCGGCGGCACGCACGAAGAAAAGCCAGGAGCAAGACCGACTCGCCTGTACCCGCGTCGACGAGCGTCGATCGGCTCGTGGCTGCAACCGTGGGCAGGGGCAGCATGTTAGGGACAGCAGGTTGGGGAGGAAGAACGGGGCGAAGGTCGGGAAGACGAACGGGACGTCCGACAACAGCGAAAACGATGGTGCGTGCATGCTGTGAAACACCCTCGTGGACGTGCAATAGCCACTGCGCGGGTCGGTGTTGAGGCTGGTGTCGGGCGAATACAGTGAGGAGGCGCTTGCTCCCACACCCTCTGCCAAGAATGGGTGGCGTGGAGGTGGAGACATGAGGGGAGAGAGAAAAGAAGCAGGATGACGAATAAGGTGGCGACAACTGAGGCGAGGACCATCATTATCGTGCAGAGGTATAGATGGCCAAATGAGCCGTGTCTGGTGGGATGGTCCGAGGCACGACCCATTTAATAGTGCCTGAGCCAGCCCGACACGATCGTCGTGTCGTGCTTGGGCTGTAGCCTCGGCCCGTAGTGCTGATCCGACCCGACACGATTATATATTTTATTTTACAAAACTCGTATATACATATATACAATTTATATTCAATATTAAAAACAATTAACCATGATGTTTTACTGGTTAGATGGCTTCACTTAACGCATCCCGTCCTTCTTCCATCAAGGCTTGGGTTCGCTAATTTAACCACCCGACTCGCTAACGGGCCGGACGTGGAGGTTGTGTGCATTGAGAGATGCAACAGGTTAATTTGAGATAGATGTAAGGGGTTATTTATAAAAATATGACGCATGACGATCGTTGAAGCTGGTGCTTTAAGTATAGTAGAGAAAAGTGTTTATATGTTCTATTATAGTTATATAAGAATATGTAGTGCGTTAAATATGCTGCCATGTTTTAAGATGTGGGTTGTGAGTTCGATTCACATCGCTTGTATTTTTATTTCTTTTTCTCAACAATATCATATTTTTCTTTTGTCCTTCCTACTGGTCACACGAGAAAATAGCTGGCCTTATCTCTTCCACCTATATGACTCCCATGTAGCATAGAAAACCGTAGATTAAGGGATTAGGGCAACCACGAAGGGCGATTGCACAAAACGGTGGCTAGTCTTTTCACTATGCTCGTCCATCAAAGATCAAGACATCGAGCTGACAAACATGCCTGTGTGTACCAGAGAGAATGTGTCACACCCGGGTTTTAGGGGTCCAAAACTCGGGCGCGAACATAATCACCAGGTGTGCTAGGACCAAGTCTCACACATATGATGAATCATGGCACATGATCGAATATCACATCTTTACTATATAATAGGAGTTCTATACAAAATAAATAAATAATTACATCAAAAGGAGAAAACGGTCCAACAACCCAAAGTTGACTGAGAGACGACGACCTAGATCTCTCACGAACACATCGCAGCATCCTCCATGCGCCTTATCCTGTGGTACCTGTTCTTGACCTGTGGGGAGTGTGAGACAACAAGAGTGAGCTCACATACGTTCATCGCTCAACAAGTTGTGGGGAATAATGTGCATGAACTCGCCAAAGGTGGGAGCTCACGTGAAGTGTAAGGCTTACCAAAGAGGATGGTTAGAGCTGAGCATTGCTTTTAAAGTTGGTCAAAATTTTATTAGCAGTTACTAAGTATAAGTAAATACCAACCCAATTAAGTAGTAGAACAAAAGTAACAACATCACCTGCGATGCAATGCATATGACAAATTGAATTTAGTTCCATAAATTAATCATGTGAGGGTCCGAGCTGCTCATGACTGTGAGCACGGCTAGTATACCAGTTTTACACTCTGCAGAGGTTGCGCATCTTTACCCACAAGTCATGTTACCCATCTGCCAAGGGATCGCGACTTCCCGTACACCTCTACCAAGGAGGTGAGGCAGGGTAACACTACGAGGCCTTTAGAAAGTTCCACTAGCTTCAGAAAACCCGCTACAGTTTATAGGAAGCTCCAATGCAGGGATCCCTTGCCTGACCGCCATCGCAGCAAAATCAACCAAGGACCTCCCTACACTGACCACTCCCCTACTGCCCTTGCCCCTTTCGGGTAAGGTAGTCCTCCACTAACTTTCCTAATTAATCAGCCAAGGGCGTCCATAAACCCTTGTGGTAGCACTGTTTTCCGGGTGGTCGCTCCATGTTCCAATTAACATAATGATCTTATCATGAACAGTAAATAACAACGGATAACAAAAGTATAATCATGAATAATGTATCTTCATACCCAAAACCACATAAAGCACTAGCAAGTACTACCCAAAAAGTTCAGTGGTAAACAAGGTATAAAGATAGACAAACTAGGGTAACCTATTGGGTCCCATCAAAATTAACCTATGCAGATCATTATGATTAATTAGAACATGAGTGGGTAAAATGAAGTGATCAAGGGCACAACTTGCCTGGGACTTGAGATTCCAGGTACCAACTTGCTCTTCAGATGACTCGTGTCCTCACCGCTAAACGTAGCAATACAGACAAACATGTATAGGCAAAATTAACATCACACCAAACATAAGAATAAACTACGTAATAATAATCTACGCGTCGCAACGAGATCGTGGGAACAGGAACCACTAAATTCGGAGTTACGGTTAAGAAGCTATGATTTATTGAAGGTTTAAGTGTCGGATACAAAAGAAACTAGGTACATAATTTTTAATCTATGTTTCATGACAAACTGAGGTTACTAGATGATCAACAGTATTAAAATGAATTTAATGCAACTGGAATAGATCAATTTGGAGTTAAAATGGATTTAATATGAATTAACCAAGTTTCAAGATTTATTTTTGTGCTAAAATCCTTTTCCTAAATTAATTTATCCCCTAATACTCGCTGGCGGGACTGGGGACACTATTCTGCGGAAGAATAGGGGGTTCTGCGTAAATTCCAGGCTTTAAAAGTAATACTTTTATTGTTGAGGTGGACTGCGGGTTTATTATAACAACACCGAGGGGCTCTTTAGAAAGAAAGCCAGGGCGAAGGGGTATAGTCGATCTTGGGCCACACGATAGAAACCGGACGGCCCAGATTAGACACTGATCAATCCAAACCGGTACGCACCACTGGCCGTTGGATCAGCGCTTGATGGCTCAGATTAGACTAAGCTCATTATGAACCCGCGAACGACGTAAACCGCACGATCGCGATCTAGCGTACAGGATTCCTTGGACCGAAACGTTATTCCCTGGTTCAATCCGGACCGATCATCCTGAGATCAACGGTAACGGCGCTTTCTTCTTCCCATCGCCCACGCTAAGACCCGAGGCGGCGGCGCCCGATTACTCCAGCGAGCCCGCCGGGGCTGGGCACCATGGTGTCCAACCAAGACATTGAACCAGTGCAATTCTACGAGGAGGCTATGACGAACACAATGGTTGGCTTCCTACCGGTCGCCGCGCAGCGGAGCAGGCTGCCCACGGTGACTGACCCGCCGGCGTTGGGCATAGATGCCTAGGGGCACCACACCACGAATCGCCGTGAGCAAAACATAGGATGACGCAAGGAAAATATGTGATGGCGGAACTCACCGGTGGTTTAAGTAGTACGGTTCCCGGCCACGGTAGCCCACTGGTTCGCGACAGCATAACACCGGAGCAATGGTTGGCGAGTTGGAGCACGGGAGCAGGCCGGGTTAGCGTGGTTGGCCGCTGGGCAGGGACGAGCACAGACATGGCCAGATGGAAGATGGATGCAGGATCTGCCCATGGAGGTGCAGAGGCACGGCTCCATGGCCAGGAGATGGATTTATACCGCCCAGACCTTGACTCCGAGCGGCCAGCCGGCACGAGAAAGATTTTTTTATGCGAGCTATTTTGTTGCTGCATGCGGCCAGGCGGGGGAGTTCGCGGAGCAGTTGGCAACTAACGCGGCGAGAAAGATAGACCTGGGAACGAGTTTGCATGCGTACAGGCATCGGAGACCGGCACCGAGGCCCCACTGAACAACGCCCCGAGAGCCAGCATCGATTGAAAATAGACATGCGGATGTGAGCTAGCTTGTTGACGTCATGGGTGACGATATGGTGATTTTCATTTTCGGCAAGGAAATAAACAGAGATGGAAAATCATGCATGAACGTGTGGGCCTACTTGAGCCAAGAAAATGGCTCAACGGATGGAGGTTTTTTTTTCTTTTTCTCATTTCTATTCTATTTGCTAATTCTATTTTCAGATTTAAATTCCCATTTTAAATCCCTTTTAATTTAAGTTAGAGTTTTAACTTCAATCCAAATGCACAAACAAAAACTTAGCATGATATGCATAATCCACTTTATTTATTTATTTATTTATTATCTTATTTTATGCATTAATCACATGCCTTTGAATATGAAACTCATATAAACACAATACTATTCTAGAAAAAAATTCAGCATATCATATTAATATTTTAGTGAATATTTATAAATACTAAATCATCTTAAATAAATTAATTTGCGTAAGAATCTTTTATTCGGTCTCTACAAAAAAATGTTCATAAACACAAAATTTATTTAATAATAGTTCACCATTTAAACATTTGGTTCTTTTTCTCTCTTTTATCTTACGTTTATTCAAACTCCAATATTAATTCCCATAAAAGAATCTTATTAATTTACAGGGTTTACAGAATGCACTTGCATCGGGCTCGATTAGGGGCTGTCATTGGCCCATCTTAGTCTAAGTCTATCTTCATCAGTCTTATTTATTTTAAACTCTACTATATAAATAGTGTAGCGTATAATATAAAACAATGTTGTGCATGACAATATACACGATCTATTGGTTAGAGTCTAAGCTATGAAAGGAGGCGAAAAAGAAGCTAGGCTAGCTGAGCCGAGGCGGGAGAGAGGGGGCCAAGCGGCTAGGATGACCAAGGGAGAGGGATAGCAGTTTTGTTTTTTTATTTTCTCTTTTGTATATTATTTTGAAAGTTATAACAAATTTATTTTAAAAGTTCGTATGAGTGATTCTATACTTTGAAAGTTAATAGAAACTTTTAGAGAGAAAGCTTTGAAAAGGTATTAAAGTTTTTTTTTCAAATATAACTTTTTTCTTTCATTCTATAAATTAAACAAAAACCGATTTGGATCTAGATCAAATTTAAATAAGTTCTTTTTTACTTAATAAAATTTTGTGCAAAGGCATAAATGCAACACAAGTTTAACTTCTTAAATTATCATTTACCTCTGCTATTATTTTTTCTTAAACCTAATTAATATCTAACAATTGTTAAGGTGATACACAATTTTATAATTTGATTATTACATACCTACCATCTTAAGATGAATGTCGTCCTAGAGAGTTGAAAAAGGTCATAGAAGAGATGAGGGACCTCAGTCTTTAGATAATCTTATCTTTTTCATGTGGCTTCTTCTTAATAGTGATTCCATTGCACTTTGCATATTTTGACCTTTCTGTTCCGAGTAACTCTTTTGAATCATTTCTAAGTTTTTGATCGGCTCAATGAAGGACAAATCATCCTTCACATTTAGCTCCTCTAAAGACAACTAATTTTTGGGGACTCTCAAGCACTTCTTTAGTTGTGAAATATGGAATACATTTCATCCTCCTGATAACAGTGAAGATCCACCTGATAGGCGGCCACTCTCACTCCTCTTTTATAAAACACCTAAAATTGATCGATGTATTTGTGTGCCAGTTTTCCTCTAACATTGAACATTTTGAGGCCTCAAAAAGGTGACACTTTGAGGTATACAAAATCCCAACTTGAAGGACTAACTCATGTCTTTTTTTGTCTATAGAGCTTTTATGTCTAGATTGAGTTGTATTAATAAGATTGTTTCTAATTTCTTTCACTTGTTCCTCAGCTTCATTTATAATATCATGACCAAAGACTTTCCTTTCTCCATCTTGGTTCCAAAATAAGGGAGTTCTACACTTCTTGCCATAAAGGGCCTCAAATGGTATCATATTGAGACTTGCCTGATAAATGTTGTTGTAGGTAAATTCTGTACAAGGTAAGTATTTGTCCTAGCTTTGATGGTTTTGGAGGGAATAAGCTCTCAACATATATTCTAGTATCTTGGTTACTATTTCTATTTGAGAATTAGTTGGAGGTGATATGTTGAGTTGAATTTGAGTAAATTATCCATAGACTCATGTAGACATTTCCAAAATCATGAAGTGAACTATGTAACTCTGTATGGCACTATGTTCTTGGGTACTCCATGTAGACATAAAATCTTAGGCATGCATAATTCTGCAAACCTGAGTCCTACTTATGTTTCTTTGACTAGATTGAAATAAGCAACTTTCATCAATCTATCCACTATCACCCACATTGAATCACAACTAGATTATGTTTGAGGTAACCAACAATAAAGTTCATACTTATCTCTTCCCATTTTCATTCTAGATCTTTTAGGGGTTGTAGTAATCCAACTAGTCTTTGATGTATACAAAGGACCACATATTTTGCTACTTCTCTTTTCATGGCATACCACCAATAGTACTACTGTTGGGGGCCTTCGTCTTTCGAAGGTCCTCAAAAACATGTCTAACCATTTGTTATCATCATATCATTAAATATTACAGGAGCTTCGGAATGAGAATAGCTTCGGTCGTGGAACGGTGGAAGCGTAACGAAGTAAGCTTCATCACAACGAAGCAGGAGGATAGCAGTATAGCACAAGGAGAAGGTGTTATTCAAGTTGCTAGGAGCAAATGACAATGTTATCCCTGTCACATTTGTAAACTTTGTATGTAGTCTTTGAGGGTATGAATGTAATATCGTACGAAACTATATGATTGCCTATAAATAGATGAACAGTACCCATGTACTGTTCACGCTGAATTGGAATCGCATTCACGCTTTACCTTCAAGCAAGCCGAAGGTATTAATTTAATGTGCATTGTGTGTCAGTTTGTTAATATATGAGATGTATCTTAATATGGTTTGGACATTGGATATGAAATGATTAAATGACATATTGTTACATTCGTAACTATATTTTTGTATTTGTGAGTGATGAAGACTCGTTCTTCATGACCTTCGTCTAAGATTCATTATATCCGGTGGGAAATAATGCTTCGAATGACGAAGGTCCTTAACGTTTAACAAATTGTGTTGCCTTGTTTTATGATTCACAGTAATCAAAGACAAGTGACCAACATTGGCACCCTACTCCGGTGAACTCAAACGACCACCTTCGACAAAGAGAACTCTACAACCACCTTCATCATGTCGCCGAAGAAGATAACAGTGCCAGGGGTTGTCCTCGCTCCCCTGGACACCAATCAAGATGGGCTCCTTCTAAGGGAGGCCTGAAGCCAGAAGAGGAAAGCTGCTAGTCCAACACCACAAGACGAAGAGTTGGATCAAGAGATCAGAAATCTAGAAGCTATTCATCAACAAGTGGAGAAAAGAAGGGAGAAGATGCTTCGGTTGGCTGAGCTTCATAAGAAGATTAACGAAGCAACCAAAGAAATGTGACACATCGCACATGACACTGATCAAGGGCATCAACCACAACAAAAAGACCTTCGTCAAGAAGGCCCTAGCCATGATGACATATGGTACAACGACTTTCACCATGATAGCATTGCTTTTTATGACGCTTCCCCTCTAGCTACAAAGTTGAAGGCTATTCCATGGACACCTTCATACAAGCCACCCTAGCTTCCCATGTTTGATGGTCACTCGGATCCGAAGCAGTTTCTCATGAGCTCTGAAGCAACCATATCATCATATGGTGGTAACACTGCTATCATGGCAAAATCCTTCGTCATGGCAGTCAGAAGTGTTGCTCAGACCTAGTATTCTTCTCTTAGGCCAAGTACAATCACATCATGACAGAAGTTGAAGGATATGTTGGTCACTAGCTTTCAAGGGTTTTAGATGAAGCCACTGACCGCTCAAGCCTTATTCCAGTGCACACAGGACCATGAGGAGTATCTGTAGGCATACGTCCGAAGGTTTCTACGTCTCAGAGCTCAGGTGCCAACAGTGCCAAATGAGATCGTCATTGAAGCCATGATCAAGGGACTCCGTCTAGGCTCAACGGCAAAATATTTTACCAGAAAGCCCCCAAACCCTGGAGAAGCATCTCCAAAAGATGGATGAGTACATCAGAGCCGACAACAATTTTCGGCAAAGAAGGGAGGAAGCTTACAGATATTCTGAGATAACCAGGGGCTTTGGAGGAAGGCTTCACCCAAGGTATGTTAGAACAATACACAATCCTAGTCAAAGTGAGGATAGGACCAACCATAACCAAGGACACTAGCACAGTTCTCAGTTAATAGGGACACAACAGAGCTCCTTTAGACCACCAGCCCCGAGAGGCAGAGGGGGACTTGCTTCGGATGAACATTCAACTCTCAACCAAGAAGACTATTTTACTTATTCTGTGGAGAGGATAAGGGACACACAACAAGAACCTGCCAAGTTACAATACATAAGCAGAAGGAAATAGCTAAGGTCGAAGCACGACAGAATCAACCGAAGCAAGTCCTACGTACTGCTTTGTGTTATTCTCCATACATTCCAAAGTATGTGGGAGACCAATAGCTTTTCCCACAACCTACAATTTTAGTGGCTTCGTCAAGTCATTCCCCAGCTGAGTGGGTCTTACCACAACCACCTGCACTGGCTCCAACTTCATCCCACAACTAGCAGACTGAAGGGCAGCGTCAAGTCCAACAGCAACGCGATGCAAGGGAGGAGTCCAAAGCTCGAACAGTCAACAACATTGTTCTAGAATCTAGGCACATTTATTGAAACTACAAAGGGGCTAGACTAAGAACTTGATATACATCTTTTGTAATTTTCATTTCTTTTGATTCATGTTCTCGCCTCAGAAACACTTTGAGAAGGTGCAACCTTCGGCACATTGTAATAAATCTGTGGTTACACCATCGAGTGTAACAACAAAGCTCCAAAGCCGTTCTTACGGGGATGCAGAGCTAAAATACCACCTAAGTAAAAGGTGAAGAAGCTCCAAAGTCGTTCCTAAGGGGATGCAGAGCTTAAATGCCACCTAAGTAAAAGGTGAAGAAGCTCCAAAGTCGTTCCTAAGGGGATGCAGAGCTTAGCTCCAAAGTCGTTCCCACGGGGATGCAGAGCTAAAATGCCACCTAAGTAAAAGGTGAAGATACTTCAAAGTCGTTCCTAAGGGGATGTAGAGTCTTATTATTATGAAGGGTTTTCTATCATCATTTTCATAACATATCATTGCATCATTTTTGCATCATATCATCGCATCATTCATTATTTTGCATCATTCAAAAAGGGAAAAGAAGGGAAATTGCTCCTTCATCTGCAAATGTGGTTGATCTATGAAGCTAAGGGATTTTTTGTTAAGGAATTATGAAACAAAGCAAAGGCAAAAGAAAAGATACTATATCTCTAGCGGTTGCTCTTAAAAGGTACGATATTCCTTATGCAAGATCTTCGGCAAGACCTTCGAGGCCAATACTGTCACTTCGGCAACGATACTCCTTATGAAAGACCTTCGACAAAAAAAGATTTTTTTTATGAAGCATGAAAAGAAAGGAAGCTGTTTTTTCGCCTTCAGCTCAAAAACGGTACGTACGATAATTTCACGCTACACAAAGAAATATATTACATCATGAATTATATAGTTTACAATTGTTTCTTGCATATAGGCAAAATATAAATTTTACAATATTTTTCATACAACAATTAGTCATCCTCCTTCAGGACCTTCTCAGCAGCTTCGTTTAAAAATTTCTCTACAACTTCATCTATTGCTGCGTTCACTATTATGAATTCGTCAAAAGTACCCTTCAGGGCTGGATTAGTGTCAGGATCATATGGCACCGTCAAAAGTTTTTGTAAGATACAAAGCTAAAATACGTATGAAGCTAAAAATACCAAAAACACACCTATACGCCTCTCGCGCTCTACGGCTTCTTCAACTTTTCTTGCTTCCTCTGAAGCAAGATGAGCTTCTTCTTCGCTCTGCCTGATAGCTTCATCCGCTATCTCTCTGCCGTCGTTCATCCACAGTTCAGAATAAAATTTTCTGCCAAGGGCGGAAGCTTCGGCTGAAGGCTCTCTAATGTCATTTGCTGAAACTGAGAATTATGGCTGGATTACAGCTTTCACATGGACACAACCAGCTTTTTCGAGCAGCGACACAGCTCCTCGAGCGCCTACACAAGCAAAAAAATCCCACCTGCCAGTTAGAACTTCGTCAAAAGCTTCAATTTCACCCTCAATCCACTTGATCACACCCTCGGGATCTCCACGAATGAAATTTTGCTCAGCCGAGAATGCGCCAACACCAGTAAAAGCATTTTTAGCTTATCAGAGCATTGCATAGCAATAATGTAGCATTCTTCCTTTGCTTTACGAAGCTCTTCAACATTCTTTTGTACCATGTACCGTTCAGTGTCGGTTATCTCACGCTTTGCTTGCTCAACATTAAGGTTTTCAGTAACTTCGTCAAGTTTCTTCTCCAGTTCTGTCACTTCAAATCTGTTCAATTCCACTTGGACAGATAGAGCATATTCCAGATCTGCTATGTGTTTTGCATCCGCTTCTTTTTCTTTCTCAAGCTTCGATTTTTTGATCCACTTCAGAGAATTTGGCCAGAGTAGCTTTGTTCGTCTTTAGCCTCTCGACTAAAGAAAGCAGAATCTTGTCTTTTCTCAAGGGCCTCATTCCGAAGTGTTATAACTTCCGACCGCAGATTTTTGAAAGCCATTTTAGTGCTTTCATCCTCACAATCTTTTTGCGCTTTCAAAGCTTTGCTTAAAATAAGACCCTAATAACAACGAAAATAAAACAGTTAAACACTTTAATCAAAATAATTGTCAATAGCTCGAAGAAAAAAAGGTAAGCACAAACCTTCAAGCTATTGTATGCCAAGCAGTCTGCCAGATGGTCATTCGACATTAAGGACAGCCCGAGCTCAAGCTTTGGGGCCCATGTTATCCATCATTTCTTGGCAGACGTCAATTTCCTTGTTACCAGGAAGGCAATATAGGAAATCATCTTATTCGTCGCCTTCGTACACTACGGACCCCCGAGGATACTTCAGGTCCTTAGCATAATGCTGAGCTTCGGAAATTTGCTTCTTTGTTAGTTGTTTTCTCGAAGCATGGCGAATAATGAATCCAAAATCCCCAGGCTATGCGGCTTCAGGTATCGGCGATGATGCTTTCTCTGATAGGCTTTCACTCACCTACTCCGGTGCCTACTTTCCGAAGGTCCAGCTTCGGCACAACCAAGAACAGTGCTTTCACCAGCCTTTTTCAATTATTTAGATTTATCTTTGGAAATCTTTGTACCAAAAGGCGCTATCGCTTTCGAAGGTCTCAAAACAACTTAAAGTATGTTAGCCATTCTCCTTCCTCTTTTAGGCGTTCCCTCTGAAGTGGTTGTAATTCATGGTTTCACTGGCTCCTTCGGCAAGTCTAGAACCTTCGGCTATTCTGACAGTTCCAAATGAATAAGTTCTGGAGCATTCACTGCACTTGCCGGAAGGACATCTTTGGTTTCTTCGGTAGCCTGTGTTCCTGAAGTCCCTATGACAGGTAGTTGCAACACTCTCCATGAAGTACAACTTTGGTTGGTGGGTTAAAATCTTCTTTTGTTTCGGTGTAGTAGAAGAATCCCCCGGTGCATTCTTCCTTTTTAACCCCCTTTTCCGGGTAAGGAAGCGATAATCAGGATAAACAAATCTAATAGCATCAGAGACCCTATTCAACCTTTGTTTCCCTCGAGCACCAAAGGGAGTATAAATAGCCTCGTCCTCAGCCTTCGTGTAGCTCTCTAGCAATTCATCACTTGTTGCCTCAATGGAATCGAGCCAACCATCGTCTGGCTCACCAAATTGATTCCTGAATCGATAGGTATACTTCAGGCGCACCAGACTGCTATTTCCCATATTAATATCAGCATCAACATTCTGCGGCATTTCCCACTCTGCAGTCAAGGGCCATAGCTTGAAAGCTATATGCTCTTGCACTAAGTCCCTGGTACTGATGTAGTTACACACAACAGCAAATGCCACCATGCAGTCTTGTGATTTTTCCGTATTCACAAGAGCAGGCCTCCTCAGTCCGAAGCTGGATCAGATAGGCCATTGGATTACATCCTTAATATCACTCCTTTGACTCAAATCATTCTTCACGTAAAACCACTGCTTCATCCATGTACTCGACCATTTTTTCTGAAAGGTTGGCACATGATGCCTTGCTTCAGACCGATATACGAAGGTATAGCACCCGAAGTTATTATGATATTGTACCTTCCCGATAGCCTTCGTCTCGTAGGACAACTCATGAATATTACAAAAGCAATCAGCATCCGGTTCCAATCCCTGACTCCTTATTGCCCAAATGAAAATCCCAACCTTGATTAAGGCGTCAGGGGTGAGCTGATGAAGGAAAATCTCAAACTTCTTCAACACTTTGACTAGAAACTTGTGCAAGGGGAACCTTAGCCCAGCCTTCAGGAAGCTTCGAAAAACCACTACCACATCTTTTTCAGAAAGTGGAACAATATTTTCGCCGCTGATTCTCACCATAGACACATCATGAAAGTATTTGCCTTTCATGGCCTCAACATATCCCCTTTTCACGGTTGATTTCCCAAATACCACATGACTCGGCCTCCACGGCCGATCCTCGACATCATTGTTATCACTCTCAATAGCAAAATCTTCACACTATCACTGGAATTGTAACACCCCAGTGTTACCCAAGGTTTTTTTCCCTCTATGGCCACCTTGTGACCATTATCACATGTGAAGTAAATTGAGCAAAATGCACCAAAATTTAGAGGCAAGAACTTAATCAAGTCTTTTTCACCCTAGGAACCATGCCTTAACCATATGAAGTGTAAGGAAGAAAGAAAATGCCAAAACCCTAATAACCCTTCCTGGAGGGCAATCACTACAGGAATCCACTTAATTCCCGTCGGCTAAGAACTGACGTGAATAAGCTCTAAACCAACGGGGATTACTAATTCCCGTCGGTATATAGTTAATTCCCGTCTGCCCTAAGCCGACGTGCATTAGATGTCGGGGATAAGCTTATTCCCTTCGGGCGCTGATGGGAATAAGTAATCCCCGTCGGCCACTTACAAGCCGACGGGAATTAGGGTTAATTCCCATCGGCCATGGCTGGCCAACGGGGATTAACAATTAATGTCTATCGGCCAAGTAACTCCCGTTGGCTAGGTAGGATCGACGGGCATTATTCGAATAATTCCCGTCGGCCACCCTACCTGGCCGACGGGAGTTACTGGGCCGACAGACATTAATTGTTAATCCCCGTCGGTTTGTGAAGCATCCCGATCCTCTGGGACTCAAATGTGATACAATTACTAGTCCTAGGAGGCTAGTAACCACATTCATTACTTCAAATAGTTACAGAGTCTGAGTAAGGTTATTACAATACCGGGGGATACAAGCTCGAGAGTGAGCCGAAAATCACAAAGCGCAGTGGAAAATAAATTAGCCCAGGCCACAGGCAGAACTGGGTGAAGACACAACCCCTTCAATCAAGCATAGCAGAAAAGAAGTCTTCAGCTGCTGAAAAACATAAATAAATTTGGGTGAATACACTAGGTATTCCGCAAGCCCACCCGGCTCCCGTAAAGAGAAAGTGACCTATATTATACATGCTTCATATGGTGGAGTTGAAGTCACTCATACTTTTTCAGAGAAAGGCAGTATTCGTTGTTTATGGTTTTCCCAAGACAATAGAAATGACACTTGCTTGACCACCACTGAGCTTCCCGCTCCCGTGGCACTACTTTCTTTCCAGAAACACACACCCATTTCCCTGTTCCCGGTTGTAGTAGAAACACTAATTGTAATACCATACCAGACTCGTCCATACCGGTGGACACGGACTATTCGAATAGGTTTAGACTCTGCGCAGAGGGGTACACTTTACCCACTAGTCCGGCTCTGCGATCTCATGGCCAATGAGATCCGAATCCGAAACTCTTTCCTTCCTTGCACGTCCTAACCTTAACGGTTATACCGGAAGGAGTTAGGCAACCGCCATGTCCAAACCGGACAAATCATTCCCCCTCCTTATCCTCCCGGTGCTCCCCAGCCTTCATAACCCTGGGGTTGGATCGTACGAGTTCAGATCGAGTGGCTGCCCACATAGCCTCGAGTGGTTGTACTTTTTGTGAGTACAGGTAATGAAAGATGACAAACCGGTCCTTATACGAGAGGACAATCCTTCTGCTCACGCCTAAACCAGCTGAGCCATCACCTTAGGCCCTCCCCTAAACCAGGGAGTCCCTGATCATCCTACTCACCAGGTGATGAGGGTGAATACCCTTCATCGCACACTTTTTGGAAAACATGTTACTTGCACCCTTTTATTTATCCCATATCTTGTAATCAAAGGTGATCGTTAATGCGGGCTCTCTCATGCTCACCATGCAATTTGATTCCATCCCATATTCCAGGCTTAGGCAGTGGTAGAGAGAGATAGGTAAATAATGCATCAAGGGAAGGATGGACTTGCCTTCGTCGAAGCTTTCCTGGCACAAGAGGTTTATCTCGGAGGGGTCCGGTTCTTGCCCTTCTTCCGGAGCTATAAATTCCGGAGGATCGGAACCCTCTTCCGCTAATCAAACACAGATAATAACAATACATCAATCATGGTGACTTTAGTGGGGTGTGCCAATTCTTATACCTTATTATTTTTGTGCCCTATAATTTATTTAGACTATTTTTGGTGCATAAAATATCAGCATATAAATATATATATGAAAATGGGAAAAAGAAATGGGAAAAGAAAAAGGAGAAAGGATTTCTAGCTACCTGGGCCGGGGGGGGGGGGGTTTGGCCCAGCCGGGCGCGAGCGCGCGCGTAGTCGCGCGGTGTCACACCCGGATTTTGGGGCACCAAGACCCGGGCGCGAACATAATCACCAGGTGTGCTGGGACCAAGTCTCACACATATGATGAATCATGACATAGGATCGGATGTCACATATTTACTACATAACAGGAGTTCTATAAAAAATAAATAAATAATTACATTATAAGGAGACAACGGTCCAGCAACCCAAAGTTGACTGGGAGACGACGACCTAGACCTCTCACGAACACATCGCAGCATCCTCCATGCGCCTCATCCTATGGTACCTGTTCTTGACCTGTGGGGGGTGTGAGACAGCAAGAGTGAGCTCACATACGTTCATCGCTCAACAAGTTGTGGGGAATAATGTCCATGAACTCGCCAAAGGTGGGAGCTCACGTGAAGTGTAAGGCTTACCAAAGAGGATGGTTAGAGCTGAGCATTGCTTTTAAAGTTGGTCAAAATTTTATTAGCAATTACTAAGTATAAGTAAATACCAACCCAATTAAATAGTAGAACAAAAATAACAACATCACCTGCGATGCAATGCATATGACAAATTGAATTTAGTTCCATAAATTAATCATGTGAGTGTCCGAGCTGCTCATGACCGTGAGCACGACTAGTATACCAGTTTTACACTCTGCAGAGGTTGCGCATCTTTACCCATAAGTCATGTTACCCATCTGCCACGAGACGGCCAATCCCATACACCTCTACCGAGGAGGCGAGGCAGGGTAACACTACGAGGCCTTTACAAAGTTCCACTAGCTTCAGAAAACCCGCTACAGTTTATAGGAAGCTCCAATGCAGGAATCCCTCGCGTGACCGCCATCGCAGCAAAATCATCCCAAGGGCCTCCCTACACTGACCACTCCCCTACTGCCCTTGCCCCTTTCGGGTAAGGTAGTCATCCACTAGCTTCCCTAATTAATCAGCCAAGGGCGTCCATAAACCCTTGTGGTAGCACTATTTTCCCGGGTGGTTCTCCATGTTCCAATTAACATAATGATCTTATCATGAACAGTAAATAATAATTGATAATAAAAGATAATCATGAATAAAATGTATCTCTATACCCAAAACCACATAAAGCAATAGCAGGTACTACCCGAAAATCCAGTGGTGAACAAGGTATAAAGATAGTAAAACTAGGGTAACCTATTGGGTCCCACCAAAATTAACCTATGCAGATCGTTATGATTAATTAGAACATGACTGGGTAAAAAGAAGTGATCAAGGGCACAACTTGTCTGGGACTTGAGATTCCAGGTACCAGGATGATCTTCGGGTGACACGTGTCCTCAATGCTAAACGTACCAATACAGTCAAACATGTATAGGCAAAATTAACATTACACCAAACATAAGAATAAACTGCGTAATAATATTCTACGCGTTGCTACGAGATCGTGGGAACGAGAATCACTAAATTTAGAGTTACGGTTAAGAAGTTATGGATTTCTGGAGTTATTGAGTACATGGTATAGATTAATTGAGATGAATAATTTTAATTCATATTTCATTTCTAAACAGAGGTGCTAAGTGGTAGACAATATTAAAACAAAATTATTACAACTGGAACGGATCAATTTGGAGTTAGAATGAATTTACTATGAAGTAAACAAGTTTATGGATTTAATTTGATACTAAAAACCTATTTCTTTATTAATTTCTGAATATCCCAAGTGTTCTGGACCGAGGACACTAATATCAAGGAGCCCAGGGTTAAATTTGCAAAACTCTACCAGACTCAGACTACTCTCGTGAGGATGGCGGGTTGATTTGTGAAAAGGGCAGGGGCTCTTTTACAAAGTTACCTGGCCGAAGCGGTATAACTAGATCTCGGCCGTTAGATCAACAGCCCACGACACAGATTACACCGGACTCATCAATGAACCGGTACGATGCCCAGGACCCTCAAATCCTGACCCTACGGTCAGGGTTTAACGAATCACCAATCTAATCCGAGCCGAGGGATCAGAGATCCACAGCTCTGATCAGTTACTCGAAGCGGTACGCCTACTGTCTCAATCGTGACCGTTGGGGGTGCATCCAATGGCTCCCACACGTCTTCCCCACAACCGAGGGAGGCAGCTGAGCGCGAGGGATGCGGTGACGCCATCGCCGCCACCACCGTTGGGCATTGACTGCAAGCACCAGTGGAGGAGCTCGGTCTGGCTAGGAGAGGGAGCAGTGGCAGCTGCCGTGCTGAGGAGCTCGACGAGGTCCTGGCAGACCTAGGAACGAGCAGGGGCGCTTGGAGGAGTTATCCATGGATCGGGAGAGAGGGAAGAGCTGGAGCTCGCGGTAGCCATGGCGAGAGGCAGGTGGCTAGATGGAAGATGGAGGCAGGATCTGCCCATGGAGATGCAGAGGCACGGCTCCATGGCCAGGAGATGGATTTATACCGCCCAGACCTTGACTCCGAGCGGCCAGCCGGTACGAGGAGGATTTTTTTATGCAAGCTATTTTGTTGCTGCATGCGGTCATGCGGGGAGTTCGCAGAGCAGTTGGTGACTTACGCGGCGAGGAAGATAGACCTGGGAACGAGTCTGCGCACGTAGGCATCGGAGACCGGCACCGAGGCCCCACTGAACAACGCCCCGAGAGCCAGCATCGATTGAAAATAGACATGCGGATGTGAGCTAGCTTGTTGACGTCATGGGTGACCATATGGTGATTTCATTTTCGGCAAGGAAATAAACAAAGTGGAAAATCATGCATGAACGTGTGGGCCTACTTGAGCCAAGAAAATGGCTCAACGGATGGAGGTTTTTTTTCTTTTTCTCATTTCTATTCTATTTGCTAATTCTATTTTCAGATTTAAATTCCCATTTTAAATCCCTTTTAATCTAAGTTGGAGTTTTAACTTCAATCCAAATGTACAAACAAAAACTTAGCATGATATGCATAATCCACTTTATTTATTTATTATCTTATTTTATGCATTAATCACATGCCTTTGAATATGAAACTCATATAAACACAATACTATTCTAGAAAAATCAGCATATCATATTAATATTTTAGTGAATATTTATAAATACTAAATCATCTTAAATAAATTAATTTGCATAAGGATCTTTTATTCGGTCTTTATAAAAAAAATGTTCATAAACACAAAATTTATTTAATAATATTTCACCATTTAAACATTTGGTTCTTTTTCTCTCTTTTATCTTACGTTTATTCAAACTCCAATATTAATTCCCATAAAAGAATCTTATTAATTTACAGGGTTTACACGCGGGCAGGCGGCCCACTCGGCCCACCAGCGGGGGAGACGGCGGGGAACGGCGCCGTGGCGCAGGCCCACATGCCAGGGAGAGGGAGGGGGGCTGACGGCGTTTGAACGACGACGGGGAGGGGGAAGTCGACCGGAGTTCGGCCGGCGGTGTAATCCGCGGCGGTTCTCCGCCGTGGTTCCGGTTCTGCGGCGAGGAGGCGGTGGCGAGGCACGGGCGGGGGCAGGCAATCACAGGGGTGGGGCCAATTTGACCTGCGGGGGCCTATGGCGGCCGGTCCGCGGCGCGGTGGCGGGTGTCCGCGGCAGTGATGTCGCCGGTGCGGTTGCCGGGCACAATAGGAGGGGGAAAGTGGTGCCTTGCGACCGTGAGAGTTTGGCGGAGCTTCGAGCATGGTTTAATTGGACAGAGGATCACTAGAAAGGGGGAAAGGAGCTCACCAGAGCGACGGGGGAAGCACGACGGCGCTAGCTCGATTGGCTCGGGGGAAGCGGAGGAGATGGCCGGAGCTGGTGTGGTGAAGACGGGGCTCGGGCGGGTCCTTTTATAGGCGTCCGAGAGAGGGAGAGGGATGGAGGGGCCGGCGAGCACCGACGAGCTCGCCATGATGGCGGGAATGGCGCTAACGTCGATTGAGACGGCTCGGGTAGGCGGGGGGGGGGTGAGGGGACGGGTCGGGTACAGTGGCGGGGTGGTCGCTGAGGTCGGGCGTGCCTTAATGGCGAGGCGACGGGGCAAGAGGGGCTCGGCGGCGGACGCGCCGGTGAGGCATGGGCGAGAACGACGAAGCTGACAGGTGGGCCCGAGCTGCCAGGGAGAGGGAGCGGTGCGAGAGGGAGGGAGGCGAGTCGCTGACGGGCGGGGCCAAGCTGTCAGCGAGGCGTGCGGCGCGCGGAGCTGAGCCGCCTGGGCCAGGGAGAGGGGAAGGAAAGCGCGGGCGCGCGGAGCTGGTTGGGCCGGATTTGGCCCAGCCGAGGGGGGGAGTTTCTCTTTTTCTTTTCTTTTTCTGATTTCTAATTCCTTTCTTTTCCTTTTTCTATTTTTGTTTCTTTTTGTTTCTTTTTCTTTTGAATCAAAAATTCTCTAAATGATCTTGAGTGATAAATATAGTCTATGTGAGGTGCTCTAATTATTTCAAGAGTATGCACATGATGAGGTGTTCTAAGGGTAGAGTTAAGGGAGAAAATAAAATAAGGGGGGGTTAGGAGGTTAGGGTTTCAAACCTTGGGTTGGGATTTTTGGGATGCTACAAACCTACCCCACTTAAAGGAATCTCGCCCTTGAGATTTAGACTGGATTTGAGAAAAGATAAGGGTATTCCCTCCTCAAGGAGTCCTCACTCTCCCATGTAGCTTGCTCTTCTCCTTCTCTGCTCAACTGAACTTTACAGAGCTTCACTTCTGAGGTGCGGGTCTTTCTGACTGCTGAATCAAGAATCTTCACTGGCTTCTCACGGTACTGAAGATCTTTCTGAATCTGCACTGCCTCTTCTTTGATGTGACTTTCTGGTGCTTGCAGGCATTTGCGGAGCTGGGATACGTGAAACACATTGTGGATGTCGGACATGGATTCCGGTAATTCCAGACGGTATGCTGCGGGTCCTACCATGCCGATGATGGGATAGGGACCGACGAATCGTGGTGCTAGTTTTCCTTTTACTTGGAACCTCATGACACCACGCATTGGACAAACCTTGAGGTAGACGAAGTCTCCTTCCTCAAATATGAGTTCCCTCCGCCTGTTGTCCGCATAACTTGTCGGGGACCATAATTAGGGGTACCCTCAAGACTCCTAATTCTCAGCTGGTAACCCCCATCAGCACAAAGCTGCCAAGGCCTGATGGGTGCGACTAAGTCAGGGATCGGTCCATTCGAGGGACTCAATCATGCCTCGCCCGAGCCCAGCCTCGGGCAAGGGCAGCCGACCCCGGAGGATCTCCGTCTCGCCCGAGGCCCCCCTCCAGCGATGAACAAACTTCCAACTCGCCCGAGGCCCAGTCTTCACCAAGAAGCAACCCTGGCCAAATCGCCACGCCAACCGACCAAATCGCAGGGGCATTTAATGCAAAGGCGGCTTGACACCTTTATCATG
Organism: Zea mays; assembly: GCF_902167145.1. Lineage (NCBI taxonomy): Eukaryota > Viridiplantae > Streptophyta > Magnoliopsida > Poales > Poaceae > Zea > Zea mays. Next base: position 43,557,981 of record NC_050102.1, read on the forward strand.
ACGCACGTCCTCCAGTCGACAGAGCCGAAGTGACCGCAGTCACATCGCCGCTCCACTGACCGGCCTGACAGAAGGACAGCGCTGCCTGCGCCGCTCCGACTGCTGTGCCACTCGACAGAGTGAGGCTGACAGGCAGTCAGGCCCGGCCTCAGGCACCATAGGAAACTCCGCTCCAGCCGACCCAGGGCTCGGACTCGGGCTCAGCCCCGGAAGACGGTGAACTCCGCTCCGCCTAACCCAGGGCTCGGACTTGGGCTCAGCCCCGGAAGACGGCGAACTCCGCTCCGCCCGACCCAGGGCTCGGACTTGGGCTCAGCCCTGGAAGACGGCGAACTCCGCTCTGCCCGACCCAGGGCTTGGACTTGGGCTCAGCCCCGGAAGACGGCGAACTCCGCTCCGCCCGACCTAGGGCTCTGACTTGGGCTCAGCCCCAGAAGATGACGAACTCCGCTTCGCCCGACCCCAGGGCTCGGACTTAGCCCTAGCTTCAGCCGACGGTCTCCGCCTCGCCCGACCCAGGGGCTCGGACTCGACCTCGGCCACGGAAGACAGACTCGACCTCGACCTCGGAGGAGCCTCCACATCGCCCAACCTAGGGCGCGGACCGACCACGTCAACAGGAGGCGCCATCATTACCCTACCCCAAGCTGACTCAGGCTACGGGGAACAAGACCGGCATCCCATCTGGCTCGCTCTGCCAGACAAGTAATGATGGCACCCCGCACGCTCTATGACGATGGCGGCTCTCAGCCCCCTTACGGAAGCAAGAGGACGTCAGCAAGGACTCAACAGCCCCGATAGCTATCCTTCCGCCAGGCTCCAGCGCTCCTCCGACGGCCACGACACCACACGAACCGGGTGCCAAAACCTCTCTGGTTGCCACGATGGCATGTACTTAGGGCGCTAACTCTCCTCCGCTAGACACGTAGCACTCTGCTACACCCCCATTGTACACCTGGATCCTCTCCTTACGCCTATAAAAGGAAGGACCAGGGCCCTCTTACAGAGGGTTGGCCGCGCGGGGAAGAGGACGGGACAGGCGCTCGCGTGAGGCCGCTCGCTCCCCTCCCGCGTGGATGCTTGTAACCCCCTACTACAAGCGCACCCGACCTGGGCGCGGGACAAACACGAAGGCCGCGGGATTTCCACCTCTCTCTCTCTCTCTCGCTCTGGCCGCCTTCTTTCCCCCTTCGCGCTCCGTCTCGCGCCGACCCATCTGGGCTGGGGCACGAGGCGACACTTCACTCGTCGGCCCAGGGACCCCCCGGTCTCGAAACGCCGACAGTTGGCGCGCCAGGTAGGGGCCTGCTGCGTGTTGACGAACAGCTTCCCGTCAAGCTCCAGATGGGCAGTCTCCAGCAACCTTTCCAGCCCGGGACGGTGCTCCGTTTCGGGAGTCTTGAGTTCATGTCCCTCGACGGCAGCTACGACATGATACTCCTCCCCCCACCGTGCGACAGCGACAATGGCGGCCGACAGCCCGCCCGCTGGTGGTGGAATCGACGACGTCTTCCCCGCGTGGTGGAAGAACAACATTCAAGCTCACCCCGCCCTCTCCCCCGCCGACGGAGGAGGAGGCGGGGCAACCAAGGCCAAGCAGGAGGCGGCACCTCGTCGGCTGTCGAGCAAGTCGACGGCGCCGGCGCCCCAACGAGGGGCGCGTCGGGCATCGACCTCGCGTTTGAGACGAAGACGAGCGCCGTCTCCCCGCAACATGCCAATTCCAAGCAAACGGACGACGCCAGCGCGCTCGCGAAAGGCTTGCTGGGCGTCACCCTCGTACCTGAGACGACGGTGCAGTCAGTCCCTCACGTGACTTCATCACCGCCCATCGACCAAGAGGTACCGACCGATTCCCATCTCACGCCTCTTGGATTTAGCCTCGACCCGCCAAGCGGCTTCGCTTTGGCGGACGCTCTCGTAGAGGCGAGTCCGAACCCTCTGGGGTATCGTATGCGGTCACCCTGGGACCGGCTGACGAACGTCTCGACCTACGGGCCCTCGGGGTCCGAGGAAGATGACGAGCCCGGCTTCTGTTGGGATTTCTCCGGACTTGGTAACCCCAGTGCCATGCGGGACTTCATGACCGCATGCGACTACTGCCTTTCCGACTGTTCCGACGATAGCCGCAGCCTCGATGACGAGGACTGCGGCCCAAGTCGTGAATGTTTCCACATCGATCTAGGGGGTCCCTCCGAAGGCAACCATCTCGGTATGCCGGAGAACGGTGATCTCCCTAGGCCTGTGCCTCGCGTTGACATCCTACGGGAGCTAGCTGTGGTCCCCGTTCTGGCGAGGGGTCATGACCCACAGCTCGAGCAAATCCGCGGGGTGCCGGCTAGGCTCGACGAGGGAGCAGGAGCACTTGAGCCGATCCACCGGGACATCGGGCAGGAATGGGCGGGCCAACCTCCGGTCGGAAAAATGCATCATCTACCCCAGGGTATCCAGCACCGCATCGCCGACGATGTCAGGGTAAGGCCGCCACCCGCTTCCAGTGGGGCCGGCCAGAACCTGGCTGCAGCGGCAATGCTTCTCCGCGCGATGCCGGAGCCATCAACCACCGAGGGGCGGCGAATCCAGGGAGAGCTCAAGAATCTCCTGGAGGGCGCCGCGGTTCGATGGGCCGAAAGATCTGCCTCCCGAAGGCAGGAATACCCCTCGGAACATCGCGCCGCGACTTCCCGATTCATGCGGGAAGCCTCGGTCCACACCGGGCGCACGCGCAACACAGCGCCTGCGGCCCCGGGTCGCCTCGGCAACGAGCACCATCACCGCGACCGTCGGGCCCACCTCGACGAGAGGGTGCGCCGAGGCTACCACCCCAGGCGTGGGGGACGCTACAATAGCGGGGAGGATCGGAGTCCCTCGCCCGAACCACCCGGTCCGCAGGCTTTCAGTCGTGCCATACGACGGGCACCGTTCCCGACCCGGTTCCGAACCCCGACTACTATCACAAAGTACTTGGGGGAGACGAGACCGGAACTGTGGCTCGCAGACTACCGGCTGGCCTGCCAACTGGGTGGAACGAACTATGACAACCTCATATCCGCAACCTCCCCCTGTTCCTCTCCGACACCGCTCGCGCCTGGTTGGAGCACCTGCCTCCGGGGCAGATCTCCAACTGGGACGACCTGGTCCAAGCCTTCGCCGGCAATTTCCAGGGCACGTATGTGCGCCCTGGGAACTCCTGGGACCTCCGAAGCTGCCGGCAGCAGCCGGGAGAGTCCCTCCGGGACTACATCCGGCGATTCTCGAAGCAGGGCACCGAGCTGCCCAACATCACCGATTCGGATGTCATCGGCGCGTTCCTCGCCGGCACCACCTGCCGCGACCTGGTCAGCAAGCTGGGTCGAAAGACCCCCACCAGGGAGAGCGAGCTGATGGACATCGCCACCAAGTTCGCCTCTGGCCAGGAGGCGGTTGAGGCTATCTTCCGGAAGGACAAGCAGCCCCAGGGCCGCCCACCGGAAGATGCCCCTGAGGCGTCAACTCAGCGCGGCGCCAAGAAGAAAGGCAAGAAGAAGTCGCAAGCGAAACGCGACGCCGCCGACGCGGACCTTGTCGCCGCCGCCGAGTACAAGAACCCTTGGAAACCCCCCGGAGGTGCCAACCTCTTCGACAAGATGCTCAAGGAGCCGTGCCCCTATCATCAAGGGCCCGTCAAGCACACCCTTGAGGAGTGCGCTATGCTTCGGCGCCACTTCCACAGGGCCGGGCCACCCGCGGAGGGTGGCAGGGCTCGCAACGACGACAAGAAGGAAGATCACCAGGCAGGAGAGTTCCCCGAGGTCCGCGACTGCTTCATGATCTACGGTGGGCAAGCGGCAAACGCCTCGACTCGGCACCGCAAGCAAGAGCGTCGGGAGGTCTGTTCGGTGAAGGTGGCGGCGCCAGTCTACCTAGACTGGACCGACAAGCCCATCACCTTCGACCAAGCCGACCACCCCGACCACGTGCGGTGTCCGGGGAAATACCCTCTCGTTGTCGACCCCGTCATCGGCAACGTCAGACTCACCAAGGTCCTCATGGACGGAGGCAGCAGCCTCAACATCATCTAGGCCGAGACCCTCAGGCTCCTGCGTGTTGATCTGTCCTCGGTCCGGGCAGGCGCTGCGCCTTTCCACGGGATCATCCCCGGGAAGCGCGTCCAGCCCCTCGGACAACTCGACCTTCCCGTCTGCTTCGGAACACCCTCCAACTTCCGAAGGGAGACCCTCACATTCGAGGTGGTCGGGTTCCAAGGAACCTACCACGCAGTGTTGGGGAGGCCATGCTACGCGAAGTTCATGGCCGTCCCCAACTACACCTACCTCAAGCTCAAGATGCTGGGCCCCAACGGGGTCATCACCGTCGGCCCCACGTACAAACACGCGTTCGAATGCGACGTGGAGTGCGTGGAGTACGCCGAGGCCCTCGCCGAATCTGAGGCCCTCATCGCCGACCTGGAGAGCCTCTCTAAGGAGGTGCCAGACGTGAAGCGTCACGCCGGCAACTTCGAGCCAGCGGAGACAGTTAAGTCCGTCCCCCTCGACCCCAGCAGCGACGCCTCCAAGCAGATCCGGATCGGCTCCGAGCTCGATCCCAAATAGGAAGCAGTGCTCGTCGACTTTCTCCGCGCAAACGCCGACGTTTTCGTGTGGAGTCCCTCGGACATGCCCGGCATACCGAGGGATGTCGCCGAGCACTCGCTGGATATCCGAGCCGGAGCCCGACCCGTCAAGCAGCCTCTGCGCCGATTCGACGAAGAAAAGCGCAGAGCCATAGGCGAGGAGATCCACAAGCTAATGGCGGCAGGGTTCATCAAAGAGGTATTCCATCCCGAATGGCTTGCCAACCCTGTGCTTGTGAGAAAGAAAGGAGGGAAATGGCGGATGTGTGTAGACTACACTGGTCTAAACAAAGCATGTCCGAAGGTTCCCTACCCTCTGCCTCGCATCGATCAAATCGTGGATTCCACTGCTGGGTGCGAAACCCTGTCTTTCCTCGATGCCTACTCAGGGTATCACCAAATCAGGATGAAGGAGTCCGACCAGCTCGCGACTTCTTTCATCACACCCTTCGGCATGTACTGTTATGTCACCATGCCGTTCGGCTTGAGGAATGCGGGTGCGACGTACCAGCGGTGCATGAACCATGTGTTCGGCGAACACATTGGCCGGACGGTCGAGGCCTACGTCGATGACATCGTAGTCAAGACGAGACAAGCCTCCGACCTCCTTTCCGACCTTGAAGTGACATTCCGATGTCTCAAGGCGAAAGGAGTGAAGCTTAATCCCGAGAAGTGTGTCTTTGGGGTTCCTCAAGGCATGCTCTTGGGGTTCATCGTCTCCGAGCGGGGCATCGAAGCCAACCTGGAGAAGATCGCAGCCATCACCAGCATAGGGCCCATCAAGGACTTGAAAGGCATACAGAGAGTCATGGGGTGTCTTGCGGCTCTAAGATGTTTCGTCTCACGCCTCGGCGAAAGAGGCCTGCCTCTGTACCGCCTCTTAAGGAAGGCCGAGTGCTTCACTTGGACCCCTGAGGCCGAGGAAGCCCTCGGGAACCTGAAGGCGCTCCTCACCAATGCGCCCGTCTTGGTGCCTCCCGCTGCCGGAGAAGCCCTCTTGATCTACGTCGCCGCGACCACTCAGGTGGTTAGCGCTGCGATTGTGGTCGAGAGACGAGAAGAGGGGCATGCATCGCCTGTCCAGAGGCCAGTCTACTTCATCAGCGAGGTACTGTCCGAGACCAAAACCCGCTACCCACAAGTTCAGAAGCTGCTGTACGCGGTGATCCTGACGGGGCGGAAGTTGCGACACTACTTCGAGTCTCACCCGGTAACTGTGGTGTCATCCTTCCCCCTAGGGGAGATCATCCAGTGCCGAGAGGCCTTGGGTAGAATCGCGAAGTGGGCGGTGGAAATCATGGGCGAAACAATCTCGTTCGCCCCTCGGAAGGCCATCAAGTCCCTGGTCTTGGCGGACTTCGTGGCTGAATGGGTCGACACCCAGCTCCCAATAGTTCTGATCCAGCCGGAACTCTGGACCATGTTCTTCGACGGGTCGCTGATGAAGACAGGAGCCGGCGCAGGCCTACTCTTCATCTCGCCCCTCGGAAAGCATCTACGCTATGTGCTACGCCTCCACTTCCCGGCGTCCAACAATGTGGCTGAGTACGAGGCTCTGGTCAACGGGTTGCGGATCGCCATCGAGCTAGGGGTCCGACGCCTCGACGCTCGCGGTGACTCGCAGCTCGTCATCGACCAAGTCATGAAGAACTCCCACTGCCGCGACCCGAAGATGGAGGCCTACTGCGATGAGGTTCGGCGCCTGGAAGACAAGTTCTACGGGCTCGAGCTCAACCACATCGCCCGGCGCTACAACGAGACTGCGGACGAGCTGGCTAAAATAGCCTCGGGGCGAACCATGGTTCCTCCGGACGTCTTCTCCTGAGACCTGCATCAACCCTCCGTCAAGATCGACGAAACGCCCGAGCCCGAGGCACCCTCGGCCCAGCCCGAGGCACCCTCGGCTCAGTCCGAGGCACCCTCGGCTTGGCCCGAGGCACCCTCGGCCCCTGAGGGTGAGGCACTGCGTGTCGAGGAGGAGCGAAGCGGGGTCACGCCTAATCGAAACTGGCAGACCCCGTACCTGCAATATCTCCACCGAGGAGAGCTACCCCTCGACCGAGCCGAAGCTCGGCGGTTGGCGCGACGCGCCAAGTAGTTCGTCTTGCTGGGGGATGGAAAGGAGCTCTACCACCGCAGCCCCTCAGGCATCCTCCAGCAATGCATTTCCATTGCCGAAGGTCAGGAGCTCCTACAAGAGATACACTCGGGGGCTTGCGGCCATCACGCAGCACCTCGAGCCCTTGTTGGAAACGCCTTCCGACAAGGTTTCTACTAGCCGACGGCGGTGGCCGACGCCACTAAAATTGTCCGCACCTGCGAAGGGTGTCAGTTCTACGCGAGGCAGACCCACCTGCCTGCTCAGGCTCTGCAGACCATACCCATCACCTGGCCTTTTGCTGTGTGGGGTCTGGACCTCGTCGGCCCCTTGCAGAAGGCACCCGGGTGCTACACGCACCTGTTGGTCGCCATCGACAAATTCTCCAAGTGGATCGAGGTCCGACCCCTAAACAGCATCAGGTCCGAACAGGCGGTGGCGTTCTTCACCAACATCATCCATCGTTTTGGGACCCGATCTCCATCATCACCGACAACGGCACCCAGTTCACCGGCAGAAAGTTCTTGGACTTCTGCGAGGATCACCACATCCGGGTGGATTGGGCCGCCGTGGCTCACCCCATGACGAATGGGCAAGTAGAGCGTGCCAACGGCATGATTCTACAAGGACTCAAGCCTCGGATCTACAACAACCTCAACAAGTTCGGCAAGCGATGGATGAAGGAACTCCCCTCGGTGGTCTGGAGTCTGAGGACAACGCTGAGCCGAGCCACGGGCTTCACACCGTTCTTTCTAGTCTATGGGGCCGAGGCCATCTTGCCCACATACTTAGAATACGGTTCCCCGAGGACGAGGGCCTATGCCGACCAAAGCAACCAAGCTAGTCGAGAAGACTCGCTGGACCAGCTGGAAGAGGCTCGGGACATGGCCTTACTACACTCGGCGTGGTACCAGCAGTCCCTGCAACGCTACCACACCCGAGGGGTCCGGTCCCGAGACCTCCAGGTGGGCGACCTGGTGCTTCGGCTGCGACAGGACGCCCGAAGGCGGCACAAGCTCACGCCTACCTGGGAAGGGCCGTTCGTCATCGCCAAAGTTCTGAAGCCCGGAACGTACAAGCTGGCCAATAGTCAAGGCGAGGTCTACAGCAACGCTTGGAACATCCAACAGCTACGTCACTTCTACCCTTAAGATGCTTTCAAGTTATTCATATACCTCGCTCCCACGCAAAGTTTAGTCATCAAGGAAGGGTCAGCTTTGCCTCGGCAAAGCCCGACCCTCCCTCGGGGGCTAAAGGGGGGAACCCCCTCTGCGTCGAATTTTTTCCTCGAAAAAAGATCCTTTCTGCCAGAATGTCTTTCGTGCTTTTCGACTACTTCGAAAGTGGATCCTGAAAACGACGGAGTACACATAAGCAGCCAAGGCTGACTGAGCCGAGGGACTCCTACGCCTCCGGGATACAGATACCTCACTCATCACCTTCTGCAATAAGTAACTTGCGTTCGGATAAGCGATTCCGCGGACCGAACAAGTCTTCACGCTCGAAAGCTCCTCTGCCGAAGCGATTCTTCGGGCCTTCTCGACTGCGTCGGTGGCAGAACCCTATGGACGGGCAAGGGTGCGCGTAAGCGGCAAGGCCGACCGAGCCGAGGGATTCCTACGCCTCCGGGATACGGATACATCACTCATCACCTTCCGTGAAAAGCAACTCTCGCTCGCACAAGACAATTCTGTTACCGACAAAAAAGTCCAGATACTCGAAACAAGAGGAAAAGAAGCGCAGCTTTACAACATGGCGAGGGTGTGTTTGGGCCTCGGCGGCCGCAGAAAACACACGCTACAAGATAATCCGATCCTGCAGGCTCGGATCTTGACGGTTGAAGGGAGCAGCAGCACCCTCGGCGTCAACTACACCTTCGGCGAGGTCCGGCCTAGCCTCGGACGGCGACGTGGTCCGAGGATCTCCACTCTGAAGGACGACATCATCATCATGCCCGGGCCATCGTCGCCAGGGTCTTCTCCAAGAATCCGGCTCGAGCAGGCGGCTTGGCTGGTCACCCCGAGGCCTCGGCCAGTTGTCCCCCGAAGACATCAGCCCGGCCCGAGGCCTCGGCAGATCAACTCCAGCGTCGGTCCCGCTAACGGACGACCCGGCCAGGCTCCGGCCGACCAAGTCTTCTTTTCGAGCCAACTCTGTCTCTGTCCATGCTGACACTGCTACCCCTGGCTTTGGCTCATCGAAGAGCAGTCGAGGGGTTCTTGTAACTAAGCAAGAGAAGGCTCGGACAGCAAGGCCGACCGAGCCGAGGGACTCCTACGCCTCCGGGATACGGATACCTCACTCGTCACCTTTGCACGGGGCGACTCACGCTTGGTGAAGCGGTTCAGACAACCAACAGGCGAGTCTTAGTGCTCGGAAATGAGGAAAAAACATGGCTCTGCGCCAAAAATACATACACATTCAGGCCCCGACAACCACAATGAACAAAAGACCGGCATTCAAGGTGCCATTACAAACGGAACTCCGGTTCCACCTCCGCAGGTACGAACAACCCCACTCGATTGGGGGGGGCCTGTGGAGCAACAGAAGACCGATGGATGGCTCACCGTCGCCCGCTCCAGCAGCAGCGACAACGACCCCCTCTACGGGTGGCCGAACTACAGCAGCGATGGCCTCAGGGTGAACGCCGCTGCAACCTTGCCCTCGCCCACGCCGACGCTCGAGGGGCGAGGACAAGTACAAAGAGCCGAAGGCCTGAAGCGCGGATGGTGGCGGTGATCCCGTCGGCGATGGGGACTTCTCGAGCCGCCTCCGCCTCGGCACCGAAGACAGGGGCTGTCAGCCCTCCGGCAGATCCCCACTCGGATCCTCCCGGACGAGCGGAGCACCGACCTCCGCGCAGGGGCGCCGTACCGGTGCAAAGGCAGGACTGCCCCAGAACACGAACGCCGCCCTGGCAGCGCGCGACGTCTTGGGCGGTCCTCCCGTGCGCACGACGCGACAACCGCCCTTGCGGCAGGAGGGGGCGCCGGGAGCCAAGCCGGCGAGCCCAACGCGCTGAAGCTGACGACGCCCGCCGACGACCAGCCCTGCGTTATCGAAGACCGCCCCGCTCGCAGGGCCAGTGAGCGTCCTCTCCCTTGAATGCTGAAGGAGAGGCTGACCCACGAACCCGCGCGGGAGGTAGAGCTCCGGCTCAGCCTGGCCTCCGCCCTAGCGAGGATGATGAACATCCTTGAAGCTGAGGACGGGACCAAGATCGCAGCCCGGCTTGCTTCTCCCCACCCAGGGGCTGGTGGTCACCGTCTTGGGTGACCACCGGCGAAGGGGTGCAGCCGGGCCGCGTGATGAAAATCCTTGAAGCCGAACGATGGCTGAAAGGTACCAACTTCCACGAAGTTGCGTTCCTCCAACGACAAGGCGGAAGGATTGTGGGTGCCCCCCATCCGGGGGCTCGGAAGGTGAAAAGACACGACGCATAAGGGAGCACGAAGACATGGTCGCCTTTCAAGGGGGCCGCCCTCCTTTTAAAGGCGACCCTCCCTACCTGCGTCCCCAGCCGTCGTGGGCTGAGTCTTCTCCAACACGCTCCAAGGTCCTCCCCCTAAGGTGCGGGGGCTGGGTCCCACACGTCATGCAAGCTAGCCCAGGGCAGAAGAAGCCAAACCGCCGCGCGCGGTGCATGCAACCGCCCAGCGGTTACAAGCGCCCCTCCACTTTCGCCCAGACCAGCGGATGAAAGGGCGGGCAGCCTTGCAGGCGGCATGCAACCGCGCCAAGTGGGCGCGCCCCTCCGACTTCCAACGCGCCTAGCATGGGGGCCCACGCCCACGCGTCATGCAACCGGCGCACCGGTCGCTACGTGCAAGCAACAGCACCGCCACTCGCACCACTGCCCCGCCTCCTCGACTGCGGAACCAGTACCGCGACTCGAGGCGACCCAGCGCACGACCCAGCGCACGACCCAGCAGCGCCAGTCTGGCGCGACGGTCAATATGGCCAAAAATGGGCTGGCAGTAATGGCGGTGGCAGGCGGGCAGGAGCAGCGGTCACGTCGTCAGCCAAGCTTACGTCCCATCCGGGGGCAGCAAGAGAACCCTCTCTCACGGCGTGAAGACAGCGCGCCCATGTTCCGTTCCTCGAACGGCTCGTGCACGCGCAACGGCCACCTCGCGAACCGCCCGCTCTGTCGCATTAACTCCGCGGCGCGACACGCGGCGCCTCTGGCAGGAGAAGCGAGCGACGCTTCGCCTTCGCCATAATGACCGCGTCAAAAAAGGTACGCCACGTCATTCGATTTTGTATCCTTTTCCTTTTCCTCTTTCTCTCTCTTACATCAGGGACCGGGAAAGGGGGATACCCCGAAAAGGATCCTTCTCCGTGAAGGGAACAGGCTCCGAGCCTCCCTACTGATAAGAGGTTCGAAGGCTGGCCCGTCGGAGGGGTTTAACAGCCGCCTCAGAGCGCGTGGGCTCCACACCCACTACTGGTCAGAGGTTCGAAGGCCGGCCCCTCGGAAGGGTTCAACGGCCGCCTCAGGCTACTCGGGCTCCGCGCCCACTACTGATCAGGGGTTCGTAGGCTGGCCCTCGAAAGGTTCACAGCCGCCTCAGACACAGAGCAAGGGATGACCATGGGTACGTTCGATACATAACCAAGGCTCGGGCTACGCTCCTGAGGTACCCTACGACATTTCCGAGACCAGCGGGAACGATCTTGTAACGGAATCCCATCAGAGGGAGGCATCGAGCCCTCGGACCCCGTCGACAGGGGACCGGGTCCGGCAGATCACCCGCAGGTACTTTTGGGAGCGCCTCTGGGCCTCTAGATGACCCCTAACAAATGGGGCACGGACGTCCGCTCGAATTACCCGCCAGCAGCTCACCGGAGACACCATGTTCGGCGCCCTCCGAGGGCAACATGGCGCTTTCCCCCCCCCTCCTCCTTGCGGAAAGGCGACGCAGGGGCGTATGTAAAAAAGTCAAGTCTGTCCCTGACCGTCCTCTCGCCCTGTGTAGAGGCTCGGGGGCTGCTCTTGCAAACCCGGCTCCGGCCAAACCGTTGACAGCGTCAACCTACCAGCCCGAGAACTTGGGACCCGACCGTGCACCCGGGCTACGGCCAGCTCGCATGAGGGAACGACCAGACCAGCCGAAGCATTGCGCGAGGCATTAAGACCTCGGAGGAGTCAAACAACTCCTCCGAGGCCTCGAGGGCTACACCCGGCGGGTGCGCTCGCGCACACCCACCGGAACAAAACGCAACCGAGAAAGGCTGGTCCCCTTGCAAAAAAGTGCGAAAAAAGCCTCCAAGCGAGTGTTAACACTCCCTTCGAGGCTCGGGGGCTACTGTCAGGGACCATAATTAGGGGTACCCTCAAGACTCCTAATTCTTAGCTGGTAACCCCCATCAGCACAAAGCTGCAAAGGCCTGATGGGTGCGACTAAGTCAGGGATCGGTCCATTCGAGGGACTCGATCACACCTCGCCCGAGCCTAGCCTCGGGCAAGGGCAGCCGACCCCGGAGGATCTCCGTCTCGCTCGAGGCCCCCCTCCAGCGACGAACAAACTTCCGGCTCGCCCGAGGCCCAGTCTTCACTAAGAAGCAACCCTGGCCAAATCGCCACGCCAACCGACCAAATCGCAGGGGCATTTAATGCAAAGGCGACCTGACACCTTTATCCTGACGAACATCCTCCAATCGACAGAGCCAAAGTGACCGCAGTTACTTCGCCGCTCCACTGACCGGCCTGACAGAAGGACAGCGCCGCCTGCGCCGCTCCGACTGTTGTGCCACTCAACAGAGTGAGGCTGACAGGCAGTCAGGCCCGGCCTCAGGCACCATAGGAAACTCCGCTCCGCCCGACCCAGGGCTCGGACTCGGGCTCAGCCCCGGAAGACGGCGAACTCCGCTCCGCCCGACCCAGGGCTCGGACTTGGGCTCAGCCCCGGAAGACGGCGAACTCCGCTCCGCCCGACCCAGGGCTCGGACTTGGGCTCAGCCCCGGAAGACGGCGATCTCCGCTCCGCCCGACCCAGGGCTCGGACTTGGGCTCAGCCCCGGAAGACGGCGAACTCCGCTCCGCCCGACCCAGGGCTCTGACTTGGGCTCAGCCCCAAAAGACGACGAACTCCGCTTCGCCCGACCCCAGGGCTCGGACTTAGCCTTGGCTTCAGCCGACGGTCTCCGCCTCGCCCGACCCAGGGGCTCGGACTCGACCTCGGCCATGGAAGACAGACTCGACCTCAACCTCGGAGGAGCCTCCACATCGCCCAACCTAGGGCACGGACCGACCACGTCAATAGGAGGCGCCATCATTACCCTACCCCAAGCTGACTCAGGCTACGGGGAACAAGACCGGCGTCCCATCTGGCTCGCTCCACCAGACAAGTAATGATGGCACCCCGCACGCTCTATGACGACGGCGGCTCTCAGCCCCCTTACGGAAGCAAGAGGACGTCAGCAAGGACTCAACAGCCCCAACAGCTGTCCTTCCGCCAGGCTCCAACGCTCCTCCGGCGGCCACGACACCACACGAACTGGGTGCCAAAACCTCTCCGGCTGCCATGATGGCATGTACTTAGGGCGCTAGCTCTCCTCCGCTAGACACGTAGCACTCTGCTACACCCCCCATTGTACACCTGGATCCTCTCCTTACGCATATAAAAGGAAGGACCAGGGCCCTCTTACAGAGGGTTGGCCGCGCGGGGAAGAGGACGGGACAGGCGCTCGCGTGAGGCCGCTCGCTCCCCTCCCGCGTGGACGCTTGTAACCCCCTACTGCAAGCGCACCCGACCTGGGCGCGGGACAAACACGAAGGCCGCGGGATTTCCACCTCTCTCTCTCTCTCTCGCTCCGGCCGCCTTCTTCCCCCCTTCGCGCTCCGTCTCGCGCCGACCCATCTGGGCTGGGGCACGCGGCGACACTTCACTCGTCGGCCTAGGGACCCCCCGGTCTCGAAACGCCGACATAACTCTTCTGCCGACTCTGAGCTTCAAGTAACCTTCTGCGGATCAGAGCAACTTTCTCTTCCGCCTCTTTGACAAAGGCAGATCCTTCTAGTGCTTTTCCCCTACGTTGGACCACATGAGAGGGGTCTGGCATTTCCGTCCATACAATGCTTTGAATGGCGACATCTTGATGCTGGCCTGATAGCTGTTGTTGTATGAGAACTCTGCGTAGGGTAGACTGGATTCCCAACATCTATCAAATGCTAGCACACATGCTCTTAATAGATCTTCGAGGACTTTGTTAACTCTTTCTGTTTGTCCGTCTGTCTGAGGGTGATAAGCGGTGCTGAAATCTAGCTTGGTGCCCATAGCTTTCTGAAGGCTTGTCCAGAATTTGGAGGTGAACTGGGTTCCCCTATCTGACACTATCTTTCTTGGGATGCCATGGAGTCTGACTATCTCCTTGAGATAAATTCGGGCAAGGGTGGCTCCTCCAAAGGTAGTTTTCACTGGGATGAAATGGGCTACCTTGGCGAGGCGATCAATTATTATCCAGATGGAATCATTCCCTTTTTGCGTCCGGGGTAGTCCGGTTACGAAGTCCATGCCTATTTCTTCCCACTTCCATTCAGGTATCGGGAGGGGTTGTAATAGGCCTGCAGGTTTTTGGTGCTCGGCCTTCGTTCGTTGGCAGATGTCACACCGGGCCACATACTGAGCTATTTCTTTCTTCATCCCTCTCCACCAGTATCTGTTTTTGAGGTCTAGGTACATCTTGGTAGTCCCTGGGTGGATGGAGTAGGCTGAGTTGTGAGCTTCTTCGAGCAGGACTTCTCGGGCCTCCCCTTTTGGTACACACAGACGATTTTTGAACCAAAGGACTCCTTGGTCGTCTGTCCTGAGGTCCGAGAGTTGTTCCTTGCAGGCCCTTTCCACAAGTTTTGCTGTCTCTAGGTCTAGGCGTTGAGATTTGCATATGAGGTCTTCCAGCATTGGTCTTACTTCGAGACTGTCGCTGTTTCCCAGACATGTATTTAGTTGAGCTGATTCTTTCTTCCAATCTTCTAAAAAGTTGGTCCCCTTTATTCCGAATGGTTTTTGACTGAGGGCGTCTGCTACCACGTTGGCCTTCCCGGGGTGATAATGAATCTCTAGGTCATAATCCTTTATTAGCTCCAACCATCTTCGTTGACGGAGATTGAGATCTGGTTGAGTGAAGATATACCTCAGACTCTTGTGATTGGTGAAAATGTGACATTTGTTCCCGATTAGGTAATGCCTCCATATCTTCAAAGCATGCACTATGGCTGCCAATTCCAAATCATGGGTGGGGTAATTCTGTTCGTGCGGTTTGAGTAAGCGTGATGCATAAGCAATGACTTTCTCATTTTGCATCAGCACACACCCTAAGCCTTGCCTCGAGGCATCACAGAAGACGACAAAATCCTGATGGATATCTGGTAGTGTCAAAACGGGTGCGGTTGTGAGTTTCTCCTTTATGATCTGGAAACTTCCTTCACATTTTTGGGTCCACACAAATTTATGGTCTTTCTTGAGAAGCTCAGTCATAGGTCTTGCTATGCTGGAGAATCCTTTGATGAAGCGGCGGTAATATCCTGCCATTCCTAGGAAGCTTCGAACTTCACTGACATTTGAGGGCTACCTCCATTTGAATACTGCTTCTACCTTGGAAGGGTCCACTTCTATTCCTTCTGCGGTCAAGATATGCCCAAGGAAAGCTATCTTTTCCAACTAGAATTCACATTTACTGAGTTTGGCATAAAGTTGGTGTGCCCTGAGTTTTCCGAGGACGATCCAAAGGTGACGCTTATGGTCTTCACGGTTCTTCGAGTAGATGAGGATGTCGTCAATGAAGACTACAACAAACTTATCTAGCTCTTCCATAAACACTTTGTTCATGAGGTTCAAGAAAAAGGCGGGTGCGTTTGTCAGTCCGAACGACATCACCGTGAATTCATATTGCCCGTACCGGGTGACAAATGCAGTCTTCTGGATGTCTGCTTCCTTGATCCTCAATTGGTGATAACCAGACCTTAGGTCTATCTTGGAGAAGTACTTGGCCCCTTGAAGCTGATCGAAGAGGTCGTCGATCCGAGGAAGTGGATACTTGTTCTTGATGGTGACTTCATTTAACGATCGGTAATCAATACACATTCTCATGCTTCCATCTTTCTTAGAGATGAACAGGACTGGTGCTCCCCAAGGGGATGAGCTGGGACGAATGTATCCCTTTTGCTGAAGATCTGCGATTTGAAGCTTCAGTTCTGCCAACTCGGTAGGAGCCATGCGGTATGGTCTCTTCGCGATGGGTGTCGTCCCAGGGATCAGATCTATGTAGAACTCCACTTCTCTTTCTGGTGGCATTCCTGGTAACTCTTCTGGAAACACATCCATGAATTCTTCTACCACTGATATACTTCCTGTTGCTAGACTGAACATCATTGGGTCATTGGCGGGTGGCTGGGCCTGACAAGAACTGACTTTCCCCGATGGTCGGTGAGGAGGACTATCTTGTCTGCGCAACTGATGACGCCTTTGTGTTTAGTTAACCAATCCATCCCTAAGATCACATCAACTCCTATGGATGGCAAGACGGTTAAGTCTGCCAATAATACTACCCCACTTAAAAGGATTCTGACTTGGGAGCATTTGAGCTGGCATAGAAGGTCTGACCCTGGGGTTCGGGTGACCAAGGGAATCTCTAGAGGAGTAGAGGGAATGCCATGCTTTTCCACAAAACTAGTGGCTATGAAAGAGTGGGATGCTCCAGAATCAAAAAGTACGGTAGCGGGAGTAAATTCAACAAGGAACTCACCGAGCACTACTCCCGGAGCTTGCTGAGCCTCCTGGGCATCGACGTGATTCACTCGTGCCCTTCCTTGATACTAGGTCTTGTTCTGCTGGCTGATGGAGGAGGGCGCCTTGGGGGCGGATGCCGAGGTATTCTTGGGGCCATTCACCGAATTGGAGTAGGCGGGTCCTGGTGGCTTCAGCTGCGGACAGTTGTTCTTGAAGTGACTGGGATCACCGCAGTGCCAACATGCATTCGCCGGGGGTTGGTTGCTTGCAACTGAGGGGGCATGGAAAGAGCTCTGACTCTGCTAGCTGAACCGTGACGGGGTGGGTCCAGCTGGTCTACTGAAGTTTGGTCCCTTGGGTGGGAATCCAAATGATCGAGTCTTCTGGTGCCGGTCTTGCTGCTGAGCCCAGAGAACCTGGAACTTTCTTTTGAGATGCCCTTTTTCCTCCTCCTTTGCCCTTTCAACTTGCATGGCCTTGTTGGAAAGGTGAGAGAAACTGAGAAGTCTTGGCTAGCCAGAATTGACTTGAGTTCTGGCCTGAGTCCCTTCAGGAAACGGGCCATCTTCTTGCCCTCGGTAATGACGTCATCTGGCGCGTAGCGGGCTAACTCTGTGAACTTGTGCACATATTCGCTGACAGATCTTCCGTCTTGAGTCAGTTCTCGGAACTCGTCCTCCTTAAGCTGAACGAGCCCTTGGGGCACATGGTGCTCCCGGAAAGCTGCTTCAAACTCCGCCCAGGTAGCATCTCTGATGGTGACGTTGAAGGTATCCCACCAAGCTAAGGCCATCCCGAAAAGTTGGTGGGCAGCCAGTTGAACACGCTGATTTTCTGGACATTCGATGGCTTCTAGCTTTCTTTTAATCGTGCGCATCCAATCGTCTGCATCGAGGGGGTTGCTAGACCCGGCAAACGTGGGAGGCTTGAGTCTCAGGAAATCCCCCATTCTGTCTTGCGGTCTTCCACCATTTGGTCGTTGATTTTCCAGACTTCGAGTGAGAACCTCGATGAGTCGGGTTTGATTGGCTAGAACTTGGCTAGGTCTAAGGGTAGTTGCGGAGGTGCGGGGAGGTGGGTTTCACTTTCCTCTCTAATGGCTTCCCCTTCAGCTCTTAGGGGAAACCCTGCTCCAATCCCGGAGGCGGTAGGCGTGGTTTTATCCGAAGCCATCTGCCAGGGAAGAGAGTCACTATTATGCACATGCAAATTGTTTTCAACCAAGTTATTTTATTCATTACACCAATACATTACAAGCATATGACTACTACAGGCTGAACTACACGAGAGCGTTCCTTGAGGTACTACCGAACTCTTTCTCTAAAGTATCCCCAAATTCCTTGAGAAGATCATCAAGGCTTGCTAGGGATATATCCTCGGCGTCGGACCAATCATCTATCCTGGGGGAGGTGGGGCTGGAGGGGTCTTCTTCTTCTTCTCCGTTTGGCACCCTCGGTTGGTGGTCTTCTTCTGGATTTTCTTCTTGGGAGCAAGCTTCTTTAGCTTCTTGTCATAGTCCTTTAAGGTTCGATAGGCCTCACGGGTGTTGGCCTCCTCGCCTTCTGCTATGTCGAGACACTCCTGGAGAGATGCCTTCTCTTGCTTAAGCTCTTTGACTTGCTGCTCTAGGTTTTCCACCCGGGAGTTTAGGTGGGTGCAGTGGGAGGAGAGATCATCGTAGTGGTTGTCGAGGGTGTGGAGGTATCCGGCCATGTAGACGATGGTGGGGTCTCCTCCTGACAGAGCCTGGAGTCTTTTCCTCCAGGTGGGGGTATTTTTGTTGCTGGGTGGAAAATATCGAAGGGGGGTCTCAGAGATCTCTCGGCTATAGTTTTGGCACAGCTGTTTAAGGGCTTTTCGGGCAACACTCTGGCAAGTGTCTAGGAAGCGGTGCCCGATGAAGGTGACTTGGAAGGGAGGGTGGTTTGGGTAGTTTCGGCTTTCTCCCAGGTAGACTGCCATAGAGCACTTTTCTACTCCATTTTTGCGGTATTCCTTCCAGACATATTCGGGCTTCTTGCGGATCCCCATGCGTAGCGCGCAACTTCGTAGAAGGTGAGGAAAGCCTTCCTCCTCTGAGCAGTAGGATGTCCTAATAACCCAGGGGCCTTCCATCTGGTAGAAGAAAAGAAGGGTCTGTTAATATTGGGGAAAGGAGAGAGAGTGTTTCTTGGGGGTAAGAAGTGTTTTTGATAGTCGCCTAGAGGGGGGTGAATAGGGCGAAACTGAAATTCTCAAAAATAATCACAACTACAAGCCGGGTTAGCGTTAGAAATATAATCAAGTCCACGAGAGAGGGTGCAAAACAAATCGCAAGCAATTAAGAGGTGTGACACACGGATTTGTTTTACCGAGGTTCAGTTCTTGCAAACCTACTCCCCATTGAGGTGGTCACAAAGACCGGGTCTCTTTCAACCCTTTCCCTCTCTCAAACGGTCCCTCGGACCGAGTGAGCTTTCTCTTCTCAATCACTTGGAACACAAAGTTCCTACAAGGACCACCACAAGATTGGTGTCTCTTGCCTCAATTACAAGTGAGTTTGATCGCAAGAAAGAATCAAGAAAGAAGAAAGCAATCCAAGCGCAAGAGCTCGAAAGAACACAAACAAATCTCTCTCTCTAATCACTAGGGCGTTGTGTGGAATTTGGAGAGGATTTGATCTCTTGAGTGTGTCTAGAATTGAATGCCTAGCTCTTGTAAGTGGTTGGAAGTGTGAAAACTTGGATGCAATAAATGGTGGGTGGTTGGGGGTATTTATAGCCCCAACCACCAAACTAGCCGTTTGGTGGGGCTGACTGTCGTATGGAACACCGGACAGTCCGGTGCGCCAGCCACGTCACCAAAGTCGTTGGGTTCCGACTGTTGGAGTTCTATCTTCTGGGCCCGCCTGGATGTCCGGTGGCGCACCGGACATGTACTGTAGAGTGTCCGGTGCGCCAGTATGGGCGTGCCTGACTTCTGCGCACGCTGGCGCGCATTCAATGCGCTGCAGGTAGCCGTTGGCGCCGAAGTATCCGTTGCTTCGATGGCACACCGGACAGTCCGGTGTACACCGGACATGTCCGGTGAATTATAGCGGACTAGCCGTTGCGAATTCCCGAAGCTGGCGAGTTCCTGAGGCGCCGTTCCTTGGAGCACCGGACACTGTCCGGTGTACACTGGACAGTCCGGTGAATTATAGCGGAGCGCCTCTGGATTTTCCCGAAGGTGACGAGTTTGACTGGGAGTCCTCTGGTGCACCGGACACTGTCCGGTGGCACACCGGACAGTCCGGTGCGCCAGACCAGAGGTGCCTTCGGTTGACCTTTTGCTCTTTTGTTGAACCCAATACTTTGTCTTTTTATTGGCCAAGTGTGAATCTTTGGCACCTGTATAACTTATACACTAGAGCAAACTAGTTAGTCCAATTATTTGTGTTGGGCAATTCAACCACCAAAATTATTTAGGAACTAGGTGTAAGCCTAATTCCCTTTCAATCTCCCCCTTTTTGGTGATTGATGCCAACACAAACCAAAGCAAATATGGAAGTACATAATTGAACTAGCTTGCATAATATAAGTGCAAAGGTTGCTTGGATTTGAGCCAATATAAATACTTATAATGTATGCATGGAATGTTTCTTCATTTTTAACATTTTGGACCACGCTTGCACCACATGTTTTGTTTTTGCAAATTCTTTTGTAAATCCTCTTCAAAGTTCTTTTGCAAATAGTCAAAGGTAAATGAATAAGATTTTGCGAAGCATTTTCAAGATTTGAAATTTTCTCCCCCTGTTTCAAATGCTTTTCCTTTGACTAAACAAGACTCCCCTTAGATAAAATTCTCCTCTTAGTGATCAAGAGGGTTTTGATATTAATTTTGAAGAAGGTATACCAATTGAAATTATATCACAAGTGAGATACCAATTTGAAAAATACTCTTTGAAAAACTAAATTTTTATAAATTGGTGGTGGTGCGGTCCTTTTGCTTTGGGCTCTTACTCTCTCCCCCTTTGGCATGAATCGCCAAAAATGGAATCATTAGAGACCTAGGAATTACTTTCTCCCCCTTTGGTCATAAATAAATGAGTGAAGATTATACCAAAGACGAAGTCCTTTTGCTTTGTACTCTCCCCCAAAAGATGGAGAGATGCGTGGAGCGACGACGAAGGATGAGTTACGGAGTGGAAGCCTTAGTCTTCGCCGAAGACTCCAATTTCCTTTCAATACACCTATGACTTGGTTTGAAATAGACTTGAAAACACATTAGTCATAGCATATGAAAGAGATATGATCAAAGGTATATAAATGAGCTATGTGTGCAAATCAACAAAAGAAGTTCCTAGAATCAAGAATATTGAGCTCATGCCTAAGTTTGTTAAAAGTTTGTTCATCAAGAGGCTTGGTAAAGATATCGGCTAATTGATCTTTAGTATTAATGTAAGAAATCTCGATATCTCCCTTTTGTTGGTGATCCCTTAAAAAGTGATACTGAATGACTATGTGTTTAGTGCGGCTGTGCTCAACGGGATTATCCGCCATGCGGATTGCACTCTCATTATCACATAGAAGAGGAACTTTGGTTAATTTGTAACCATAGTCCCTAAGGGTTTGCCTCATCCAAAGTAGTTGTGCGCAACAATGTCCTGCGGCAATATACTCGGCTTCGGCGGTAGAAAGAGCTACGGAATTTTGCTTCTTTGAAGCCCAAGACACCAAGGATCTTCCCAAGAACTGGCAAGTCCCCGATGTGCTCTTTCTATTGATTTTACACCCCGCCCAATCGGCATCCGAATAACCAATCAAATCAAATGTGGATCCCCTAGGATACCAAAGCCCAAACTTAGGAGTATAAACCAAATATCTCAAGATTCGTTTTACGGCCGTAAGGTGAGCTTCCTTAGGGTCGGCTTGGAATCTTGCACACATGCATACGGAAAGCATAATATCGGGTCGAGATGCACATAAATATAGCAAAGAACCTATCATCGACCGATATACCTTTTGATCGACGGATTTACCTCCCTCGTCGAGGTCGAGATGCCCATTGGTTCCCATGGGTGTCTTGATGGGTTTGGCATCCTTCATTCCAAACTTGCTTAGAATGTCTTGAGTATACTTCGTTTGGCTTATGAAGGTGCCCTCTTGGAGTTGCTTCACTTGAAATCCTAAGAAATATTTCAACTCCCCCATCATAGACATCTCGAACTTTTGTGTCATGATCCTACTAAATTCTTCACATGTAGACTCGTTAGTAGACCCAAATATAATATCATCAACATAAATTTGGCATACAAACAAGTCATTTTCAAGAGTTTTAGTGAATAGAGTAGGATCGGCCTTTCTGACTTTGAATCCATTAGTGATAAGGAAATCCCTAAGGCATTCATACCATGCTCTTGGGGCTTGCTTGAGCCCATAAAGCGCCTTAGAGAGTTTATAGACATGGTTAGGGTACTCACTATCTTCAAAGTCGGGAGGTTGCTCAACATAGACCTCTTCCTTGATTGGTCCATTGAGGAAGGCACTTTTCACGTCCATTTGATAAAGCTTAAAGTCATGGTAAGTAGCATAGGCTAATAATATGCGAATTGATTCAAGCCTAGCTACGGGTGCATAGGTTTCACCGAAATCCAAACCTTCGACTTGGGAGTATCCCTTGGCCACAAGTCGAGCTTTGTTCCTTGTCACCACACCATGCTCATCTTGCTTGTTGCGGAAGACCCATTTGGTTCCTACAACATTTTGATTAGGACGTGGAACTAAATGCCATACCTCATTCCTAGTGAAGTTGTTGAGCTCCTCTTGCATCGCCACCACCCAATCCGAATCTTGAAGTGCTTCCTCTACCCTGTGTGGCTCGATAGAGGAAACAAAGGAGTAATGCTCACAAAAATGTGCAACACGAGATCTAGTAGTTACCCCCTTATGAATGTCGCCGAGGATGGTGTCGACGGGGTGATCTCGTTGGATTGCTTGGTGGACTCTTGGGTGTGGCGGCCTTTGTTCTTCATCCTCCTTGTCTTGATCATTTGCATCTCCCCCTTGATCATTGCTGTCATCTTGAGGTGGCTCATTTGCTTGATCTTCTACTTCATCAACTTGAGCTTCATCCTCATTTTGAGTCGGTGGAGATGCTTGCATGAAGGAGGATGGTTGATCTTGAGCATTTGGAGGCTCTTCGGATTCCTTAGGACGTACATCCCCAATGGACATGTTCCTTAGCGCGATGCACGGAGCCTCTTCAATACCTATCTCATGAAGATCAACTTGCTCTACTTGAGAGCCGTTAGTCTCATCAAACACAACGTCACAAGAAACTTCAACAAGTCCTGAGGACTTGTTAAAGACTCTATATGCCCTTGTGTTTGAGTCATATCCTAGTAAAAAGCCTTCTACAGTTTTAGGAGAAAATTTAGATTTTCTATCTCTTTTAATAAGAATAAAGCATTTGCTACCAAAAACTCTAAAATACGAAATATTGGGCTTTTTACCGGTTAGGAGTTCATAGGATGTCTTCTTGAGGATTCGGTGTAGATATAACTGGTTGATAGCGTAGCAAGCGGTGTTAACCGCCTCGGCCCAAAACCGATCCGGTGTCTTGTACTCATCAAGCATAGTCCTTGCCATGTCCAATAGAGTTTGATTCTTCCTCTCCACTACACCATTTTGTTGTGGCGTGTAGGGAGAAGAGAACTCATGCTTGATGCCCTCCTCCTCAAGGAAGCCTTCGATTTGAGAGTTCTTGAACTCCGTCCCGTTGTCGCTTCTAATTTTCTTGATCCTTAAGTCGAGCTCATTTTGAGCCCTTCTCAAGAATCCCTTTAAGGTTTCTTGGGTATGGGATTTTTCCTGCAAAAAGAACACCCAAGTGAAGCGAGAGTAATCATCCACTATTACAAGACAATACTTACTCCCGCCGATGCTTATGTAAGCAATCGGGCTGAATAGATCCATGTGGAGTAGCTCAAGCGGCCTGTCGGTCGTCATGATGTTCTTGTGTGGATGATGGGCACCAACTTGCTTTCCTGCTTGGCATGCGCTACAAACCCTGTCTTTCTCAAAATGAACATTGGTTAGTCCTAAAATGTGCTCTCCCTTTAGAAGCTTATGAAGATTCTTCATCCCAACATGGGCTAGTCGGCGGTGCCAGAGCCAACCCATGTTAGTCTTAGCAATTAAGCAAGTGTTGAGTTCAGCTCTATCAAAATCTACCAAGTATAGCTGACCCTCCAACACTCCCTTAAATGCTATTGAATCATCACTTCTTCTAAAGACAGTGACACCTATATCAGTGAATAGACAGTTGTAACCCATTTTGCATAATTGAGATACAGAAAGCAAATTGTAATCTAATGAATCTACAAGAAAAACATTGGAAATAGAATGGTCAGGAGATATAGCAATTTTACCCAATCCTTTGACCAAACCTTGGTTTCCATCCTCGAATGTGATCGCTCGTTCAAGATCTTGGTTTTTCTCGTAGGAGGAGAACATTTTCTTCTCCCCAGTCATGTGGTTTGTGCACCTGCTATCGATGATCCAACTTGAGCCCCCGGATGCATAAACCTACAAAACAAGTTTAGTTCTTGACTTTAGGTACCCAAACGGTTTTGGGTCCTTTGGCATTAGAAACAAGAACTTTGGGTACCCAAACACAAGTCTTGGAGCCCTTGTGTTTGCCCCCAACAAACTTGGCAACTACCTTGCCGGATTTGTTAGTTAAAACGTATGATGCATCAAAAGTTTTAAATGAAATGTCATGATCATTTGATGCACTAGGAGTTTTCCTTTTAGGAAACTTAGCATGGGTTGGTTGCCTAGAACTAGATGTCTCACTCTTATACATGAAAGCATGGTTAGGGCCAGAGTGAGACTTCCTAGAGTGAATCCTCCTAATTTTGCTCTCGGGATAACCAGCAGGGTACAAAATGTAACCCTCGTTATCCTGAGGCATGGGAGCCTTGCCCTTTACAAAATTAGACAATCTTTTAGGAGGGGCATTAAGTTTGACATTGTCTCCCCTTTGGAAGCCAATGCCATCCTTGATGCCAGGGCTTCTCCCATTATAAAGCATACTACGAGCAAATTTAAATTTTTCATTCTCTAAGTTATGCTCGGCAATTTTAGCATCTAATTTTGCTATATGATCATTTTGTTTTTTAATTAAAGCCATGTGATCATGAATAGCATTAACATCAACATCTCTACATCTAGTACAAATAGAAGTGTGCTCAACAATAGATGTAGAGGGTTTGTAAGATTTTAATTCTATAATCTTAGCATGTAATATATCATTTTCACTTCTAAGGTTAGAAATAGTAATATTGCAAACATCAAGATCTTTAGCCTTAGCAAGCAATTTCTCATTTTCAATCCTAAGGCTAACAAGAGAAACATTCAACTCATCAATCCTAGCAAGTAGATCAACATTATCATCTCTAGGATTGGAAGTTGAGATATTACAAACATGAGAATCAACCTTAGCAATTAATTTG
This sequence comes from Zea mays, assembly GCF_902167145.1. Lineage (NCBI taxonomy): Eukaryota > Viridiplantae > Streptophyta > Magnoliopsida > Poales > Poaceae > Zea > Zea mays. The sequence goes on from NC_050102.1 coordinate 43,582,898, forward strand.
GTATTTTCATTTCTAAGGTTGGCAATAGTGTCATGGCATGTGCTTAGCTCACTAGATAATTTCTCACATTTTTCTACTTCTAGAGCATAAGCATTCTTAACTTAACATGCCTTTTATTTTCCTTAATTAGGTGGTCCTCTTGGGAATCCAAAAGGTCATCCTTCTCATGAATGGCACTAATTAATTCATTTAACTTTTCCTTTTGTTCCATGTTAAGGTTGGCAAAAAGGGTACGCAAATTATCTTCCTCATCACTAGCATTATCATCACTAGAAGATTCATATTTAGTGGAGGATTTTGATTTAACCTTCTTCCTTTTGCCGTCCTTTGCCATGAGACACTTGTGGCCGACGTTGGGGAAGAGAAGTCCCTTGGTGACGGCGATGTTGGCGGCGTCCTCGTCGGAGGAGGAGTCGGTGGAGCTCTCGTCGGAGTCCCATTCGCGGCACACGTGGGCATCACCGCCCTTATTTTTGTAATGTCTCTTCTTCTCCCTTCTTCTCCCCTTCTTGTCGTCGCCCCTGTCACTATCACTAGATAATGGACATTTAGCAATAAAATGATCGGGCTTACCACATTTGTAGCATACTTTCTTGGAGCGGGGTTTGTAGTCTTTCCCCCTCCTTTGCTTGAGGATTTGGCGGAAGCTCTTGATGATGAGCGCCATCTCCTCGTTGTCGAGCTTGGAGGCGTCAATGGGTGTTCGACTTGGAGTAGCCTCCTCCTTCTTTTCTTCCGTTGCCTTGAATGCGACAGGTTGTGCTTCGGGCGTGGAGGAGGTGCCTTGCTCGATGATTTTCTTTGAGCCTTTAATCATTAGCTCAAAGCTCACAAATTTTCCTATAACCTCCTCGGGAGACATTAGCTTATATCTAGGATCACCTCGAATTAATTGAACTTGTGTAGGGTTAAGAAATACGAGGGATCTAAGAATAACCTTGACCATCTCATGGTCATCCCATTTTTCGCTCCCGAGGTTGCGCACTTGGTTCACCAAGGTCTTCAAGCGGTTGTACATAGCTTGTGGATCCTCCCCTTGGTGAAGCATGAAGCGACTGAGCTCCCCCTCGATCGTTTCCCGCTTGGTGATCTTTGTCACCTCGTCTCCCTCGTGCGCGGTCTTGACTACGTCCCAAATTTCCTTCGCACTTTTTAACCCTTGCACCTTATTATACTCCTCTCGACTTAGAGAGGCGAGGAGTATAGTGGTGGCTTGGGAGTTAAAGTGGTGAATTTGGGCCACCTCGTCCGAGTCGTAGTCTTCATCCCCTACGGATGGTACCTGTACACCAAACTCAACAACATTCCATATGCTTGTGTGGAGTGAGGTTAGATGATGCCTCATTTTGTCACTCCACATATTATAATCTTCACCGTCAAAAACCGGTGGTTTGCCTAATGGAACGGAGAGCAAAGGAGTACGTTTTGAAATATGGGGATAGCGTAGAGGAATCTTACTATACTTCTTGCGCTCTTGGCGCTTAGAAGTAACGGACGGTGCATCGGAGTCGGAGGTCGATGGTGATAAAGAGTCGGTCTCATAGTAGACCACTTTCCTCATCCTCTTGTGCTTGTCGCTTCTCCGATCCGACTTGTGGGTAGAAGATTTCTTCTCCTTCCCCTTCCCTTTGTTGGAGGAGTTTTTCTTCTCCTTCCTCTTGTTGCGGGACTCTTCCGATGAAGTCGACCCGTGGCTTGTAGCGGGCTTGTCGCCAGTCTCCATCTCCCTCTTGGCGAGTTCTCCTGACATCACTTTGAGCGGTTAGGCTCTAATGAAGCACCGGGCTCCGATACCAATTGATAGTCGCCTAGAGGGGGGGTGAATAGGGCGAAACTGAAATTCTCAAAAATAATCACAACTACAAGCCGGGTTAGCGTTAGAAATATAATCAAGTCCGCGAGAGAGGGTGCAAAACAAATCGCAAGCAATTAAGAGGTGTGACACACGGATTTGTTTTACCGAGGTTCGGTTCTTGCAAACCTACTCCCCGTTGAGGTGGTCACAAAGACCGGGTCTCTTTCAACCCTTTCCCTCTCTCAAACGGTCCCTCAGACCGAGTGAGCTTTCTCTTCTCAATCACTTGGAACACAAAGTTCCTACAAGGACCACCACAAGATTGGTGTCTCTTGCCTCAATTACAAGTGAGTTTGATCGCAAGAAAGAATCAAGAAAGAAGAAAGCAATCCAAGCGCAAGAGCTTGAAAGAACACAAGCAAATCTCTCTCTCTAATCACTAGGGCGTTGTGTGGAATTTGGAGAGGATTTGATCTCTTGAGTGTGTCTAGAATTGAATGCCTAGCTCTTGTAAGTGGTTGGAAGTGTGAAAACTTGGATGCAATAAATGGTGGGTGGTTGGGGGTATTTATAGCCCCAACCACCAAACTAGCCGTTTGGTGGGGCTGACTGTCGTATGGAGCACCGGACAGTCCGGTGTACACCGGACATTTCCGGTGCGCCAGCCACGTCACCAAAGCCGTTGGGTTCCGACCGTTGGAGTTCTGTCTTCTGGGCCCGCCTGGATGTCCGGTGGCGCACCGGACATGTACTGTAGAGTGTCCGGTGCGCCAGTATGGGCGTGCCTGACTTCTGCGCGCGCTGGCGCGCATTCAATGCGCTCAGGTAGCCGTTGGCGCCGAAGTATCCATTGCTTCGATGGCACACCGGACAGTCCGGTGTACACCGGACATGTCCGGTGAATTATAGCGGACTAGCTGTTGCGAATTCCCTAAGCTGGCGAGTTCCTGAGGCGCCGTTCCTTGGAGCACCGGACACTGTCCGGTGTACACTGGACAGTCCGGTGAATTATAGCGGAGCGCCTCTGGATTTTCCCGAAGGTGACGAGTTTGACTGGGAGTCCTCTGGTGCACCGAACACTGTCCGGTGGCACACCGGACAGTCCGATGCGCCAGACCAGAGGTGTCTTCGGTTGACCTTTTGCTATTTTGTTGAACCCAATACTTTGTCTTTTTATTGGCCAAGTGTGAATCTTTGGCACCTCTATAACTTATACACTAGAGCAAACTAGTTAGACCAATTATTTGTGTTGGGCAATTCAACCACCAAAATTATTTAGCAACTAGGTGTAAGCCTAATTCCCTTTCAGTTTTCTTGTTAAGGCAACTTTTTAAGGTCAGGGCTGTGGTCTACAGCCAGTCCTATAGGCTCTGATACCACCTGAAGCGTCCCGATCCTCTGGGACTCAAATGTGATACAATTACTAGTCTCAGGAGGCTAGTAACCACATTCATTACTTCAAATAGTTACAGAGTCTGAGTAAGGTTATTACAATATCGGGGGATACAAGCTCGAGAGTGAGCCGAAAATCACAAAGCGCAGTGGAAAATAAATTAGCCTAGGCCACAGGCAGAACTAGGTGAAGACACAGCCCCTTCAATCAAGCATAGCAGAAAAGAAGTCTTCAGCTGCTGAAAAACATAAATAAATCTGGGTGAATACACTAGGTATTCCGCAAGCCCACCCGACTCCCGTAAAGAGAAAGTGACCTATATTATACATGCTTCATATGGTGGAGTTGAAGTCACTCATACTTTTTCAGAGAAAGGCAGTATTCGTTGTTTATGGTTTTCCCAAGACAATAGAAATGACACTTGCTTGACCACCACTGAGCTTCCCGCTCCCGTGGCACTACTTTCTTTCCAGAAACACACACCCATTTCCCTGTTCCCGGTTGTAGTAGAAACACTAATTGTCATACCATACCAGACTCGTCCATACCGGTCGACACGGACTATTCGAATAGGTTTAGACTCTGCGCAGAGGGGTACACTTTACCCACTAGTCCAGCTCTGCGATCTCATGGCCAATGAGATCCGAATCTGAAACTCTTTCCTTCCTTGCACGTCCTAACCTTAACGGTTATACCGGAAGGAGTTAGGCCATCGCCATGTCCAAACCGAACAAATCATTCCCCCTCCTTATCCTCCTGGTGCTCCCCAGCCTTCATAACCCTGGGGTTGGATCGTACGAGTTCAGATCGAGTGGCTGCCCACACAGCCTTGAGTGGTTGTACTTTTTGTGAGTACAGGTAATGAAAGATGACAAACCGGTCCTTATACGAGAGGACAATCCTATGGCGGTCGGTCCGCGGCGCGGTGGCGGGTGTCCGCGGCGGTGATGTCGCCGGTGCGGTTGTCGGGCACAATAGGAGGGGGAAAGTGGTGCCTTGCGACCGTGAGAGTGTGGCGGAGCTTCGAGCATGGTTTAATTGGACAAAGGATCACTAGAAAGGGGGAAAGGAGATCACCGGAGCGACGGGGGAAGCACGGCGGCGCTAGCTCGAATGGCTCGGGGGAAAGCGGAGGAGATGGCAGGAGCTGGTGTGGTGAAGACGGGGCTCGGGCGGGTCCTTTTATAGGCGCCCGGGAGAGGGAGAGGGATGGAGGGGACGGCGAGCACCGACGAGCTCGCCATGATGGCGGGAATGGCGCTAACGTCGATTGAGACGGCTCGGGTAGGCGGGGGGTTGGGGGGTGAGGGGACGGTTCGGGTACTGTGGCGGGGTGGTCGCTGAGGTCGGGCGTGCCTTAATGGCGAGGCGACGGGGCGAGAGGGGCTCGGCGGCGGACGCGCCGGTGAGGCATGGGCGAGAACGACGAAGCTGACAGGTGGGCTCGAGCTGCCAGGGAGAGGGAGCGGCGCGAGAGGGAGGGAGGCGAGTCGCTGACGAGCGGGGCCAAGCTGTCAGCGAGGCGCGCGGCGCGTGGAGCTGAGCCGCCTGGGCCAGGGAGAGGGGAAGGGAAGAGCGGGCACGCGGAGCTGGTTGGTCCGGATTCGGCCCAGCCGAGGGGGGGGGGAGTTTCTCTTTTTCTTTTCTTTTTCTGATTTCTAATTCCTTTCTTTTCCTTTTTCTATTTTTGTTTATTTTTGTTTCTTTTTCCTTTGAATCAAAAATTCTCTAAATGATCTTGAGTGATAAATATAGTCTATGTGAGGCGCTCTAATTATTTCAAGAGTATGCACATGATGAGGTGTTCTAAGGGTAGAGTTAAGGGAGAAAATAAAATAAGGGGGGTTAGGAGGTTAGGGTTTCAAACCTTGGGTTGGGATTTTTGGGATGCTACAGTTTGACCATAGTCGACGGGGATTAACCTATACTGCTACTGTAGCATCCCAAAAATTCAAATCCTGAAATTTTCTCAAACTCGCTCTAAATTCAAAATGAATTTCAAATTTCATTTCAAAATGTTTGTTTGCGAGTTAGTATCAGCAAATAAAATATAGTGGTCTATATTCTCTCCAAAATCCTCCTCAAAATATCCTACAAATGTTTCTCCAGTAATCCCCTTCAAGTTCTCTCCAGAAATATTGCTCAAATATTCCACCAATATATCTCCAAGTATTTTCTTCCTGAGAAATACCTTCAGAATCATTTTTCAAGTCCCTACAAATATTTTCTTCATAATTTTTCTCATGCTCATATGTATATGTATTCCTCCGGTGTCATACGGTGAGCTCTACAAGCTAAATACACTCATATAAGACAAATACATGCTAATCTCCCACTAATCCTCTCATCCTCCCACTAATCCTCTCATCCCTCCCCCTAATCCCCCCACCATGGCTATAAATAGAGGGGCAAGGGCCTCCTCTCATCCCACCCCAAGCCATTTCATGGCAACTCTCTCCCCCCCACACACACACCCACTCCATGTTCCACACAAGCACACACTAGCACAAGGATCGTTCGATCGTTCTTCGATCGTTCATCCCCTGTTCTTAGTTTGTTCATTCGTTCGTCCGATCGTTCGTCCGATCGTTCATGGTTCGTTCGTCCGATCGTTCGATCGTTCGTCCGTTCGTTCGTCCAAATAATCTTTTCCCTGTCGTTATGCTGCCGAAATTACGTTCGTTCGTTCGTTCGATCATTCGATCGATCATCGTTCGTTCATAGTTCCTATTCATCGTTCATCGTTCGTTCATAGTCCCTATTCATCGTTCTTCCAGATAATCTTTGTCCTACCGTTATGCTGACGAAATTCCGATCGTTCGTTCGTTCGATCATTCGATCGTTCATCGTTCGTTCATAGTTCCTATTCATCGTTCGTTCATGGTCCCTATTCATCGTTCTTCCATATAATCTTTGTCCTGCCGTTATGCTGCCGAAATTCCGATCGTTCGTTCGTCCGATCATTCGATCGTTCGTCCGTTCGTTCATAGTTCCTATTCATCGTTCATCGTCCGTTCATAGTTCCTATTCATCGTTCATCGTTCGTTCATACGACTATTCATCGTTACTATTCACCGACACTATTCACCATCGTTACTATTTAGTGCTACTATTCATCATCGTTACTATTCATCATCGTTACTAGTCATCGATGATATCTAGTAACTTTTTCGTCATCACTATTCATCGTTACTATTCATTGTTACTATTCATCGATTAGCCGATCACCCCAAATTTCAACTACTCATCCATCATGCTGTCCAGTCCACCTAAGACCAGCCAGACCCATATTCCAGTCATACGAACTCCGGTGACTGTGATTTTCCTTCCAGTAGGGAACTTCCCATCTGGTCACCCATCCCAGGTTTCTCCAAGTTGAGCACGCTTAACTTTGAGATTCCTTCGAACCAGGCTCCCAAACTTAGATTCCAATAATTCTCGTTTCTAAATTCTTATCAAACTATTCCCTATCCAACCATGTCATCCCTTAAGCATGGCCCATATTCCAGAAAACTCCCAAAATACTCTTGTCCCATATTCTGCCTATAACTCTCCTATTCATACTAAGTTAGCCAATTCATTCGTCACTATTCTCATCAACAGTGAACTTCACTGTGCAACACCACATACACTCAGCTATAAATACACCCAACTACCAGCTCCCTCTCCACACACACTCAACACCCTCAGCCAAGGCAAACACCCCACCCACTCAGTTACTCAGCTCTACCGGCTACACGCATAGTGTGCTTCGCCTCCAGTCCACCCTCCTGGTAAGCACCTCCGCTCCACCACCAGTAATATCACAACACCACATGACACAGATTCTACTCAAGATTCTACCCATCCATATATAGCTATTCTGACCACTATACTAAATATTTGTTGGTATACTTGCTGGTTTGTATGTTTGCTTGTTCATGTTGCATAGTTATCGGAGCGTTCGTGTCGTCTCGTGGAGGCCAGATCTGCAAGTCTACACTAGGCGGTGGAGCCAGAAGCCAGTTCTGCGAGCTCCCCTTCCCCCTTCGCCGAATAAGCACGACAAGCTCACTGGATCCCTTTGATGCATAAATTACCTATGATTTTTCAACCACAACCCTCAGCCTGTTATTTTATGCATGATATGATTTTGAGACAAGTTATTATGGCCACCCAGCCGCTTGCCGCAATCAATCCCTGATATATATGTTCCAAATGATTTGAGAACAGGTGTGAGTTTTCAAAAGAAAATGCTTTTCAAAATGTGTGTGATGAAGGGTTTTCACCCTTATCACCTAGTGAGTGGGATAATCAGGGACTCCCTAGTTTAGGGGAGGGCCTAAGGTGTTGGCTCAGCTGGTTTAGGCGTGAGCAGAAGGATTGTCCCCTCATATAAGGACCGGTTTGTCATCTTCACTACATGTACTCTTTAATAGTACAACCACTTGAGACTGTGTGGGCAGTCACTCAATCTGAACTCGTACGGTCCAACCCCAGGGTTATGAAGGCTGGGGAGCACCGGGAGGATAAGGAGGGGGAAAGTTTTGTCCGGTTTGGACATGGTGGTGGCCTGACTCCTTTCGGATAACCGTTAAGGTTAGGACGTGCGAGGAAAGAAAGAGAGTCGGATTCGGGTCTCATTGGCCATGGGATCGCAGAGCCGAACTAGTGGGTAAAGTGTACCCCTCTGCGCAGAGTTCAAACCTATTCGAATAGTCTGTGTCCACAGGAATGGACGAGTCTGGTATGGTATGGCAATTAATGTTTTGTTTTCCAAAAAAAGAGATGCTTTTGAAAAGTGGTTTTTTTTAAAAGGTTCGGCGGTTGAGCCGTGAGCTATGGTGGACGGGAAGTCCAGTAGCTGTTTTTGAAAATGAAAACCAGTGGGAACTGCTGAGATACCTGGATGGTTTAGTCCAGGGGATTTTGTTATAATACTGAAAAACTTCCTGCTCCTTTTGGAGAGGATGCGCTTTGCAAAAATACAAAATGTTTTTCAAAACAACTCTGCATAAAATATTGTTGTTTCTGCAAAATATCCTGAGCTCCACATATTCCATGCAGTATATCTGATTTCCCCATTCCGCGGGTGAAGGTGGGCTGCTAAGTACGTTTGTACTCACCCTTGCTTATTTGTTGTTTTTCAGAAAAAGGAGATCGGGTAAGAGTTACGACTGTTCCCAACCTTGCCTATGGCTGTTGGACCGCTGATTTGCTTCGCTGCGTATATCGGGCTGCTTCAGCCCCACTCTGATGATATGTCCCGAGTTGTGGACCAACTCTTAAAGTTGATCGCCACCTTTATAGGTTTGTCTCGTTTAAGCAGATCTGGAATCATCTGATGTATAAATGTGTTTACTAGCCTCCTGGGACTAGTAATTGTATCACATTTGAGTCCCAGAGGATTGGGGACGTTTCAGCTACAAAACCAGCACCAAATGAGGTCATTATTTCTCCACAATTGCACACATAACATATATATCATCACACAGAACAGACACATTATACAAACACATACATTGATAATCAATTCACACATCACAAACTTCACATCACCAACATAGTTTACACAAACATTTCAAATAAGAACAACAAGATAAGTTAAAGTGTTTAGTTCACGAAAAACATAGCGTGCATGAGTTAAGAAACAAATACGACATAACACCATATTTAGAGATAACCACCACTGGGGTGGTTAGAGCTTTGACCGCTGCCGCCACCAGGAGGAGGGAACACGAAGAGGGAGTCAACAAATCCAGGCCCTGCTATGGGATCAGACCCACTACCACCCGCTTCGGGCGTAACCTATGCAAGTTAACAAATATCAACATTTTTAATGCAAATATCAACACCTTAAATGCAAATATCAACAAGTATACAAGTGTATAAATTCATCAAAAGTTATCAAACGTACCCTATCTTTAGGTGCAGGTATATGTGTCGGAGGGGTGTTGAACTGTTGAGTCCCCAATCCCTATTTAATGAATATTCAACAAGTTAAGTATATGGTTCATGTTTTGCTAACTAGATAAGTTGCTAGTTTAGACAATGTTATTAACCGAATTGGCTAAGATTAACGTACCGGAGCTGGTGTGGATGCAAACTGGCTCCATTGTGGCGGCGGTGGAATATTTGGTGTCATGCCATGTTGCTGCATTAACTATTAAATGTTTGTGTTACTATTGAAGATGTTGTATTGAAATATAATAATTTGGAGTTCGGATTATGTATACTCACTTGATACATCGCTTGGTTATGTGAATTGCAAGCCTCCATAAATTCTCGTTGTTGTCTCATCTCCTCACGCATCCTCATAATCTCTAACTCCTGCTTGTTCGGTCGATGAGAGCACGAGCTACGGGAAGACGAACCCGTCCTCTGAGATCTCACCGACGACGAGCTACGACAAGGATATACGTGTCATGTCGTTGAAGCAATTTTTCAGGTTGGATCTGTGTCATCCCAAATTTGGTCCTATAATACTTCGGGACATAACATTTACACTCAAAGAAAACTAGCGCTAAAGGCTTATTTCCAGCAAATGTAATCTCGATTATATTTTTATTTTCCCGTAATAGCAGGCTTCGTATCCTTCCATGTCGGTTGCCCTAGTAACGACTCCACTATTTTGAGTGGCGGCCATAGGATGACTAGATTCGAAAATGCTTGAACGAAAGCGATATCCATTGACATCGTAACGTCCATAGCTTTTGGCAGTTACGCTTCCAATAGATAACTGACGTAACTCATCATTCAAATTTATTTCCTCCCCCAAGCTGTCAATTATGCCACAAAGCATTAGCAAATTATGTAATATTAGTTAACTAAAATTAGGTCTCAGAGCCACATAATTGAGACTTACATGGTCCCGAAGCCACATAATGAAATTAGGTCGCCCATGCATTCCATCACGTCGCAATTTGTCTGTCTCTCGCTGTTGGCCTACCGAGACACCTCATGTTTTGTTCATCAAACTCGCTGTCAAATATTATTGTATGACATGAGATAATTGATAACATAAACTAATTCACATATGAACAATTTAAGGAAATAAGTCTTACACAAAGTATTTCTCCACCTCAGGCATATTCGTGAACATGTATAGTAAAGGAGACTTCCGTTCTTCCATAGTGAGGTGATATGCCTTGGGTGGACCAACGACTTTGCCGTTTGTCTGAAAAATCGAAAGATCACTACACGGAGGCATCTCTCGTTCATCATCATGGTACCTCTTCTTTCGAGCAAATACATTATGTTCTTCTGCAAAGTAACAACTTGTGAAGTGTGCTACCTCCTTCAGTTTAAATTGTTTCGCAATACATCCTTCAACTCTTGCCTTATTGCCCACCATTGCTCTAAGCTTCTTTAATGCTCTTTCTATATGAAACATCCACCTGTACTGAACAGGACCACCGACCTTAGCCTCATATGGAAGATGTATAAAGAGATGCTGCATAGGAATGAAGAAACCCGGTGGAAATATTTTTTCCAATTTGCACAAAAGCACCGGTGCCTCTTTCTCCAGCTGTTCCATCACATCTCTTCTGATTTCTTTAGCACACAACTTTCTGTAGAAATAGCTAACTTCAGCTAACGTTTTCCACACAGCATCGGAAATGTACCCACGAAATGTTACAGGCATGAGCCTTTACATAATTATGTGGAAGTCATGGCTCTTCAGTCCATTCATCTTCATTGTCTTCAAGTTCATAGATCTTCTAAAACCAGCAGCATAACCATCGGGGAATTTAATATCCTTCATCCACTTCATCACTTCTTTCCGTTGCTTAGGTTTCAGACAATAGTCAGCTTTTGGTTTGCCTCCGTTTTCTCTAAGCACTTGGGTTGGACGATCACATATCACGGCTAAGTCCATGCGTGCCTTGTCATTGTCTTTCGTTTTATCAGGGAAATCCATGCATGTATTTATGAGGGCTTGGAAAAAGTTACTCTCTTGATGCATGACGTCGATGTTGTGCATCAAAATCAATGACTAAGCATAAGGAAGCGCCCACAAGCCACATATGTGAGTCCAGTTATGCTCCTCACCAAAACCTTGATACATTTTCCCACTCTCGTCTAGGACAAGTTTCCTATGCTCTTCTGTAATTTCTATCCCACTATGTCACTTGGGCGGTCCCTTTGTGACGATGGTGCCCTTCCTAAACTCCTTTCTCTGCCTTCTGAAGGGGTGATTGAAGGGTAGAAAACATCTATGGCAATCAAAGTAACATATCTTGCCACCAGCACTAAGATGAAAACAATTTGTATCTTTAGCACAATAAGGACATGTCAATCTACCATGCACGCTCCATCCAGAGAAAATACCATACGCCATAAAATCATGAACCAAGAACAGATACACAACACGAAGATTGAATTTCTGCTTCTTGAAGCAGTCATAGGCTTCCACTCCTTGCCATAGCTTCTTTAACTCTTCAATCAGTGGTTGAAGCATCACATTGAGGTGTACACTAGGATGCTCAGGCCCAGGTATAACAAGACATAGGAACATAAACTCATATTTCATGCAAAGAGCAGGTGGGAGGTTGTACGGTATGGCAATGACAGGCCAACATGAATACGATGCAGCAGTCATATTAAAAGGCGTGAAACCATCAGTTGCCAAGCCGATACGAATGTTTCTTGCATCGCTGGAAAACTCTGGATCAAAGTTGTCAAGAGCCTTCCATGCATCACCATATGATGGGTGCACCGTTAACCCATCTTGTCTGTCCGTACAATCTTTATGTCACCTCATGTGCATAGCGGTCTTCCTCGAGAGAAACAAACGTTTCACTATAGGAGTGAGAGGCATGTACCAAAGCTATTTATGCGCAACCTTTGTCACCACCTTCTCCCCTTCTTCATTTACAAGCTCCACGTACCTCGACTTCCCACATTTTAAGCATTTCTGCTCTCTGCCATGTTCCTTCCAAAAAAGCATGCAGTTGTCTTGGCAAACATCAATCTTCTCATACTCCATACCAAGACCTTCAAGCAATTTCTTGGACTGGTACATGTCTTTGGGCATCTTGTGACCAGTAGGAAGAACCTCACTAATCAAATCCATGAGCTCTTTGTAACAATTAATAAAGAATGCAAACTTGGACATGATTGACATCAGTCGTGTCACAAATTCGAGAACGGTCACATCGGTGTGCCCATGAAGAGGCTCTTCTGTCGCTTTGAGGAGGTCGAAGAACTTCTGAACCTCCGGTGTTGGTGAATCATGATGATCTAGGGCCAATTTAGGTTGTAGATTCTCAAGCATATGGTCCATCCTATCCACATCTTCACCGTCATCAACTTCTACTTCTGCTGCTTGTTCAAGGCGTGACTCCCCGTAGAGATACCATACCTTATAGCTTGGCAGAAAACCATGCGAGCACAGGTGTAGTGTGACCTGCCTCTTGGTGTGGCTCGTCATATTTCTACATTTATTGCATGGACACCTAATATTATCTATTTGTGACAAAGCAGCTGCATGGTCCAGAAACATCTGCGTCTTGGCAAACCATTCACTTGTGTGACACCCACCCTTCTTGAAACCTTCATACATCCAATCACGTCTATCACCCATTATTGTGGCTATGTGTACGAGTAAGGAGTGCGTGTGAGACATTTATGTTTCTACACGTCACACATACATCTATAGGCAAGTAGTAAAACTATATATATATATATATATATATATAACATCACCTTCATCACATTAACATGATATTCATCAATTAACAATATTTGCAACATCCAATCCATCAAATTAAATTATAATTGCATAACATCAAATTCATTACCTATAACATCAAATCTATCAAATTAATTAATACTTGCATAACATCGAATTCATTAAATAATAATATCAAATACATCATATCGTATTTACAAAATCAAGTTAGAAATAACAAATATCATACATCAAATCATATTAGGTCAAATCATACTAACAAATAACAATATTAAATAAATTGTAATCGCATTATAGTTAACTCCCGTCGGCCATAAACACCGACGAAAATAAACAATATTTGCAACATTAAATCCATTAAATTAAATAATATTTTCAGAACATCAAATTTATTAAGCATAACATCAAATTTATCAATATCAAAACCTTCATACATCCTAATATTATAAGTTAAATCTAATCAATAAATAACATCAAATTCAACAATTCAATAACATAAGTTAAATCTACTATAATAATAGAATTAATACTTACCTAACATCAAGCCACACATGTGATATTAAAACTAGCAAGTATAATGCATAAAGTCATATGAAAACTAAGAACACTATCAATTAACAATTTTAAACTAACTCTAATCACATGAAAGTTAACTCCAGTCGGCCAAAAAAACTGACGAAAATAATCACATATTCATTTACATTTAGATATAATATTATACCTCTACAAATCGAACGCGGACCAGATGGCGAGCCCTCGGGGGCGGCGGCGCTTGGAGCCGGCGGTCAGGGCGGCGGCGGTCGTGGGAGGCGGTCGTGGGCGGCGCCGCTTAGGGGCGACAGTGCTCCAAATCCTCGAGGGCAGCGGCGGTTTGTGAACACGGACTGGATGAAGCAGACAAAATGAGCCCGCACGGGCTGTGCTCTGGCTCATAAAACTTTAATTTCCATCGGCCATAGTATGGGGCCGACGGGAATAAGTTAATCCCGGTCGGTCAGAGCAAAGGCCGACGGGCGTTAATGTAATCCTCGTCGGCCATGACACAAGCCGACGAGAGTTAATTAATGCATGTCGGCTGTTAGGTAGCCGACGGGAATTACTTTAGCCCCGTCGGCCTTTGCTCTGGCCAACGGGAGTTACCCCTAGCCGACGGGAATCTTTACATTTCTTGTAGTGAATGGAGCACTGATAAGAAAACTCAATAAAGACCAAGAAAACTACATTATCATGACTTGAGCCAATTATGAAAGTTGTAATACACTAAATAAGCTACAAAAAATAGTAAGAGAGTTTGCCCAAAAGAATTCTTCAAAACCCCCAAACAGGCCATTCAATTGGAGGCTTTCTATAGAAATTTGAATTTCAGATTTCTGAATTTTAGCCCCTCACCCAAACTCGAGCGCGTTCACCATGATCCCTAATCCAAAACCGTGAGCTCCCATTAGCAAATATGTGCTAAACTAAACCCTCTACCACATATCTGAAGATGGCATTGGGATTCGGACCCTAGACACGACAAAACCAAAGATTTGCCTCGGGCTCGGGCTGTGAGACAGATCCTACTTGAGAGCTCCATATCTTTGGAGCCAGTAGGCCAAATCCTTTAACCCCCACACATAATCGGTAGCTTATAGGAAGAGGAAGAGGTTTTGTGCACTGACCAAGGCAAGAGCAGGCTTGGATGAGTGAATACTCGCGCCAGAACTCGAGCAGAAGAAACGCACACACGTGTTCGACCCTGGTCGGCACGCCGGCGTTCTCCCAACCCGCGCGCGTGCTCGCCCCTGCACACGGTCAAGTCCACAGCGCACCCTCTTTGCGCCCGCGCCTATAAAGGCCAATAGCCCCTGCACGGCCTTACCTCAGCTTCGCACACTCACCGCGCTCAATCACCGGAGCACTGGCCGTGAACCGAGAGCTCCTCCGCCCGCCAAGCCGCTCGAGCTCCGGCCACCGCGTCCAGCTCATACCAGCCGTCCCTAGTCCACGCCAGCAATCTGGTTAGCTTCACCAGAGACCCGTGAAGCTCCCCAAGCCCTTAGACCTAGCGCAACCTCACCGGAAACCCCGAATCACCCTCGCCGCACTTCTTCCGCTCACCAGAGAACGTGGACCGGGTAAGTCACTGCACCATTTCCCAATTCCTCGCGTATACCGCCTCTGTGTCACTTGGTAAAGCTCCCCGAGCCAACCAATTGAACTATCCCGCCGTGAGCAGGCCGGAACACTCGCCGCCGATGAACTCCCCCGCCTGTGCACGAGAACCGGCCGACTCCGGCCATCTCCGACACCGACCCGCACCTCGACGTGACTGTCGTAACCTCCCCGATCTCCCTGGACGCCTCACCGGAGCTAGATCGCCACTGGTAAGCCCTGCTGCCCTTTTCTCCGTCGTGGGTACTGTTCTAATAAGGTTAGGACCGCGGGTTAGATTTAGGTTAACCCCAGGGGGTTTTCTGCATTGTCAGAGACTCGGTTGAATAGTATCCTGAGGACCTGTTTGTAAGAGACACAGGAAAAATATACCAGGGACTCTAGCGCAAAGTAGATTTTCCTTTTCCATTTAAAATTCAATTCTTTAAATCTGCAGCAAAATAGTTAAATCCATAACTTAAGGAATACCCATCCGAATTTGGTCAAACAAATTTTGTTAGGCTCTGTGAAATATGCACTATCAAAAAAAATAGTAAACCTCATATTTTCTGTACTAATTTTTAGAGTTTTGAATTAAATAAGAAAACTGCCCAAACCTTAATAATACAGATAAAAATAGAAATACTTTTATATTGGACTTGAGAAAAATTGTGGAGATATTCACCTAGTATATACACTGTTTAAAAATAATGAACACCCCAATATACAAGAATAAACCAGAAATGTCCATTAAAGAATATTTCTGCCCAAACTTTAGAAATGAGAAAGGAGATAGAAAATAGAAACCAGAAAGTGACCCTATTTTTCCTAGTATGCCTAAGTAATAGAGATCATAGGAAAAATATCTGCAACCTTGATCTAGTACTGATCTAAGGTTATAATTTTATTAGGCGGTAAGCAGTCAATAAAGATCATGATTAAAAATATAAGGGCAAATGCAATAATGGCAAGAAAAATTCAGTAGACCCCTGACCACTAACATGCCACTACAAAAATTGTAAACCCACAAAAACCTCACAGTAAGTGAGTTAAACAATTAGAACTTAGATTTAGCCAATATTTCAAATAAATCAAAAGGAAGACTAAAAATGGGAAACATTGAGTAACCAAATTTTTACCTAAGTACTTATGAAGTAAACTACCAGGAAAAATATAGGACTATGGTAAAATTTTGATGAAATGTACCTCACCCCCTACCCCATGAAAACGACCATATATTCCAAGAATTTTACCACCTCTTCCCTATGAGCAAAAATTAACTAACTTCAAGAATGATTGCTCTTGCCCAAAGAAGAAGATAAGAAAACTAGGAAATCTGTTGTTTGACATTTTTCAAATATAGTAGTAGTAGAAAGCACAACTAAGCCCTAAAGCTTTGGAAAATCCCCATAAAATAACCAGTAGGTACCTTTGGCTAAAATTTGGCATAAGGTCATCCTATTATACCTAGATACCAGCAAAAACAACCCTTGATAAAACCCACTTCTAGAAGAGAGTTGTAGTTCAAAGCACCCCCTCTGACCTAAATTTTAATATTTTTGTGTAGAAAAAAAACCATTCTCATTTTAAGCCTCAATTTTTGAGACTGAGTTATACAAACCAGTGAGAAGCCACTGTAATTTTTACAGATTGTTTGTAAATTTCTAAATCAGTGTTGTAGTTCAAAGCCACTCTAAAAGCCCAAGTAAGAAAAGGGAAGAAGGGATTAATGAAGTACTAAATTAAGTCATAAATAACTTCAACCAAGAACCTTATTTAATCCTCACTAAGACATTGAAGGATTGTTCAGTACAACCTTAATCCAACTTCCTAGACTGGCCACACCTACTTCTAATTACCAAGAATACCCCTAAAATCTTAAATAGTGGAACTAAGACCTGTCCTGCTAACTTGAGTACTTCACCTTGCATTTTAATTATTAGACTTACATACCATAGCATACATGTATCTTATTCATTGTATTCATTTAGATTGCAACCTCGCTTACGGAGAGTATGTGCTCATTTCCGAGCAAGGAGTTGCTCAAGAGGAAGTCCAGGAGCCAGCTCAAGAGCCTGCCACCGAGGATCTCCCAGCAGCCCTAGCTTTTGAAGGCAATCCCCAGTTTTATGCATAACCATTTATATATGCTACTTTACTACACTTAATGTTTGTAGGTTTGTAATGTGCACTTAAGTGTAGGAGTTGCTTGAAACCCTGGTTGCATGAACTCAGGATTCCTTTTTGAGATGGACACTAGTTTGCTAGGTCGAGTAGCTGCTTTGCTAATTAGGGATCTCGGTAGAATTCGAGTGATTTTTCTAGCACTCGCGCGTGGTCAGGAAATTGATTGTACTCATCTTGATGACGGGATCTATGATGGTCTATGGACTTGGATCAAGGGTGGATGCCTTGTTTGTGAGACAGAAATGGAATTAAGGATTAATGTGTGGATACCCGAGTTAAGCGTTTGAAAGTACTAAACACATGCCGGAAAATATGGTAATCGGTAAGCCTAGTACCTGAGTGAAGCCGGGCGCGAACTTTATCCCTCACTTGTCCTGAGACTGGGTCTCCCATGCTAGCTATTGTGGGTACAAGTGCGGTCACTGCACGGCGGCAGCCGGGGTCGGTGGAGCATTGTATGCCAAAGCGGTGAGCCCTGCCCATGAACGGGGAATCGATAGGGACAATTGACGTGTGTGGGGACGGAGTGCTCCTACATGTCGTGTGTTTAGGTTTACCTTGCAAGGTTAAAACTCGATTCGAATCGTCTGCTTCTCGCAGCTAATGAGACTGCTTGACCTCTTGTACTGCATCGAGTAAAAAGTGAAACGAGGTTTTACTTGCGATAACATGATTGATTGTACTAAGTGATTGCTACCATGTATGCTTAGAAAGGAGCAAACCTAGTTTAATTAAATATGCTAGAACTGGGAAAAGCTAAAAGCTATTTTTAGACTCATCTAATGCTTTTGGCAAACCAAACCCCTCAGCCAAACAGCTGCATGGTCTAGAGGTAGAGGATTAGACTCCTCACACCGGGTAAGTCTAGCTGAGTATTAGTATACTCAGCCTTGCTTGTGGCATATTTTTTTCAGGTACGCTACAAGATATGGTTGATGGTGTGACTTGGCCTTCCACCCTGCCACCGGGTTGGACGGTCGAGTGGGATGCTGCCTCGACAGGAGAGGACTAGGAGGAGTAGTGGGCTAGGTCTTGCCCTATTCCTCAATGTCGACGTTATCAATTATCCGCTGCATTTAATTCCGAACTTGTTATCTTTTGTCAAAACTCCGATTTATGTAATAATTTCAGTACTTTAATTTGTGGTTTCATGTTTATTGTATTCTCTTTGTGCCTCACCTTCGCGTGAGCTAGTGGTATTCGATCCTTGGTAAGTGGCTTTATCAGACTAGATCTGAGGGACTGACGGGTTATTCCGATTTAACTGTGTTGCCGCCTCTAAGGCGTGACCTGGGAACTTAAGCTGGAATAATTCGAGCGGTTCCACCACAGGAATCTTCAGACAACCTAGCTAAAATCTCATCAGTAATTTTTTCAACATTTGTCCTCTCCATAGCTTCATAAAACCCAGTCGGTGCGGGGTCCTCACTTTGTTTATCTTCAGCTATCTCAGCTTTGATTGAGGCAAAAAACAGAAGCTTGAAAGCAATCGTGATTACAGAGTCAGCAAACTAAACAACAAAAGCCAACACAAGACTGATAGCACAAAAAATATTTACATCACAACCCTCATATATATATGCAATGCACCACTGAATGGTGGGCTCCATAATACAGAATGTTTCACTATTCTAGCGAAGGGAAGGTGTTTTTTCGGACCATCGGCTAAAGGCCTTTGTTCATTTAGCAGTCTGAATTTGTTACCAGGAAACAAACTAATACTACGACTGGCTACTGTTGGGGCCTTCGTCTTTCGAAGGTCCTCAAAAACATGTCTAACCATTTGTTATCAGCATATCATTAATATTACAAGAGCTTCAGAATGAGAATAGCTTCGGCCGTGGAATAGTGGAAGCATAATGAAGTAAGATTCATCACAACAAAGTAGGAGGATACCACAAGGAGAAGGTGTTATTCAAGTTGCTAGGAGCAAATGACAATTATATCCCTGCGACATTTGTAAACTTTGTATGTAGTCTTTGTGGGTATGAATGTAATATCGTACGAAGCTGTATGATTGCCTATAAATAGATGAACAGTACCCCCGTACTGTTCATGTTGAATTAGAATCGCATTCACGCTTTTACCTTCAAGCAAGCTGAAGGTATTAATTTAATGCGCATTGTGTGTTAGTTTGTTAATATATGGGATGTATCTTAATATGGTTTGGAAATTGTATATGAAATGATTAAATGACATATTGTTGCATTCGTAACTATATTTTTGTATTTGTGAGTGATGAAGACTCGTTCTTCATGACCTTCGTCTAAGATTTATTATATCCGAAGGAAAATAATGCTTCGAAGGACGAAGGTCCTTAACGTTTGACAAATTGTGTTGCCTTGTTTTATGATTCACAATAATCAAAGACAAGTGACCGACAACTACTTTAGATTATTGTACATATTTTGTACTACTAGGGTGTAGGAAGTATGCTAAATCATGCGGTTCTCTTAAGATCAATTCCTTGACTAACATTGCATCTAAATCACAAATCCTTCCTTTGAACCATAACACTCCATGTCCATCTTCTATGGATCCTAAAGATTTGTCTTATTTGATTTGTTCTTTAATATCTATGATCTTCTCATCAATTAGCTACCCCTTTTTTGATATCTTATTCTAATTGAGATTTCATTTCCCTAGCTTCAATGTTACTCATAAAACTCATTTCGAGTCTGGCAAACTCTGCATATAGCTCAGGTGATTGTTCTTGTATTTCTAACACATTATAATAGACCTAAAGAAAAGTATAGCATCTCAATCATGCATCTCCCATTCACCACCATCATCTAGGATCTGTTTGGTTTAGCTATAGATACCTAAAAGTCTTATTCTATTTATGAGCTACGAGGAAGCTACTACAAGGTGACAGTTGTGGGAAAACTGATAGATGTTTTGTTGAAATAACTATCAACTATGAAATCTATAAGATCATGATGGCTTGACAACATGGTAAGATGTGCGTCATCCTAGCCTCTAAAATGAGTCGTTTTGATAGTATGCTATCGCTGCAGAGGAGGTGGTATGCCATGCCATGAGATCCCTATGTTTGAATTTTGTTAGGCCTAAGCATCATGGCTGCAGTCACACCCAGTCCAGCGGTTGCATGACGTCCTACATGAACAACACGTATGGTGATGTCAGTGACTAAAGTGATAGGTGTTGTAACATTATTTTCCATGAGGATGAAGCCTTATAATCACTGAACATTACAGTGGAGGCTAGGTAGGTTCCGAAGAGGCAACATCAAACGTGGACAAATAACGTGGATATTGGACGATGAGCAACAAGAGTCGATAAAGAAGGGATATGATGTGTTCGGGGTCCTCATTAGCCGAAGGTCCTCAAAATGTAATCCCATCAATTATTGTTAAGCCTGTTTGAGGATTAACATGGTGAGACACCGAAGGATACCTTTGACTGAAGGAGACATGCATATACTGAAATCAAGAAAACGAAGCCAAAAGCTTCAGATCAATGACACTCGCAAGGAAGAAAGGCTGACCAAAATAAAGCAAAGCCCTCATGACTTCTTTAGCAAGGATACTGTTGGGGGCCTTCATCCTCCGAAGGTCCTCAAAAACACGACTAATCACTTGTTATCAGCATATTGCCAAGTATTACAGGAGCTTTGGAACCAGAATAGCTTCGACGCGGAACGGTGGAATGGTCACGAAGTTAGCTTCATCACAACGACACGGGAAGATGATACAAGGAGAAGGTGTTATCCAAGTCGCTGAGAGAAAAATACAATGTCATCCCTATGATATATGTAAACTTTGTATGTAATCTTTGAGGGCATAAATGCAATTTTGTATGAAGCTATACGACTCCCTATAAATAGATGAACAGTGCCCTGCATAAAGTACCTTTTGGTGGATTGAACAATCGCTGTGTAATTCTCTCTCTACGACACCTTCATTGTAATCATCTCTGAAGAACCGAAGGTTCAATCGTAAAGTTAAATTACAAGGAGGGAGCATGATATTAATATATCTTAATGGAGTTATCATGTTCAAGCTATTTTACATTCCTTGTATGTTCATTTGTTCACTTAATGTCTAACCTTCATCTTCGAAGGTGTTATCCTGAAGGGGTAACTTCTTCATGACGAAGGTTATCTAACTTTTTAATATTGTGTTACCTTGTTTTTGATTGTGTACAGCAATCAAAAACAAGTTACCAACATTGGCGTCCACCTCCGGTGAACTCGACGACCACCTTTGTCAGGCGAACTCTGCAATCACCTTCGTCATGCCGCCGAAGAAGACAATGGTGCCATGGGCTGTCCTTGCTCCCCTGGACACCAATCAAGATGGGATCCTTCTAAGGGAGGCCCGAAGCCAGAAGACGAAAGCCACTAGCCCAACTCCACAAGATGAAGAGCTAGACCAAGAAATCAGCAACCTAGAAGTTATTCATCAACAGGTGGAAAAGAGAAGGGAACAAATGCTCCGGCTGGCTGAGCGCCAAAAGAAGATTGATGAAGCAGCCGAGGAAATGCGACATATCGCACAGGATACTGAGCAAGGGCACAAACCACAACAAAGACACCTTCGTCAAGAAGGCCCTAGCCATGATGGCATGTGGTATGATGATTTTCACCATGATAACATTGCTTTTGATGATGCTTCTCCACTAGCCACAGAGTTGCAGGCTGTCCCATGGACACCTTCATACAAGCCACCTTAGCTACCCATGTACAATGGTCACTCAAACCCGAAGTAGCTTCTGATGAGCTACAAAGCGACTATATCATCCTATGGCGGCAACACAGCTGCCATGGCAAAGTCCTTTGTCATGGCACTCAGGAGTGTTGCCCAAACCTCGTATTCTTCTCTCAGGCCAGGAACAATCACATCATGGTAGAAACTGAAGGACATATTGATCACTAGCTTTCAAGGATTCCAGACAAAACCAGTGACCGCTCAAGCTTTGTGATATCCGGGCCCCTGGGATGGTGATATCCTGGCCCAAGGCTTAATACAATTAATAGAGTATCCATACCAATAACGTGCATCTTTTTTCCGGAAGCCTATCTCGAAAGAACCTCCAAGTTAAGCGTGCTTGGCTTGAAGCAATTTAGGATGGGTGACCGACCAAGAAGTTTTCTCGGGTTCACATGAGTGAGGACAAAGTGCGCACAAAAGACTTGTGTTGGTCTGTGGGGACAATATATGATCCTAGAGAGCTACCAGGAGTAAGCATCGCTGGTTCAGGATTGGGCGAGGTGTTACAAGTGGTATCAGAGGAATGTTAACTGTAGGACGAAACCTAGATAGAACTCGATAACACTTACCTACTTACCTTTGCTACTCCGATTCTTTCTAAACTTACCTTATTCTTTTCTCATCTATTGCTGCTTTACTCTGATTACTCTTACTTTTTCTCTTCTAAAGACAAAAGTGCATTTCACATGTTGAAATCCTGTGCATAAAGTGACTTTTAGGAATAGGAAATCTAATCTTAGGAACCAAATCAAAACTATTTTTAGTATCTATACGCTTGAATGCTTGTCCTTATGATAATTGCTTGATTCAGTTCTTTGATTGAGTGTGATGAGTTGTGGAGTAATGTCCACAATTGCATCTACATATATAGTTAGGCATAAAAACATACTTATAAGATAACCAACTAACCTAGATTATTCCTCATTAAAATGTATCTAGCTCAATAGATTCATCTTATCTTGGAGGATTCATCTTGTCCTAATGAGTATACTTATCCCATCCTAGAATAACAAACATGATCTAATCCAAATTACTTAGATCTCAACCCATCTAATCTAGAAATATCCAATCCAATCTAGATCCCATCTAATCTAATATGACCTAATCCAAAGTGAGTACTTAATAGGTTAGTTGATCAAGTAATATGGATTAGACATTGCTTCTACAAACATATCATAACCTAAATTAATGTCCTACACCAACTCAGCCATGAACAACAACCTAACCTGCATAAAAAAACTAAACCTAATTCTACCTATTCTTAGTCTAAGCCACCTACTAAATCATCTGCTCTACCTACTAAGCCAATTGGCGTACCTGCATATATGTCTGAACTACAGGTCCCTACTTTGAATGAAAGCACCAAGGCCGAGGAAGACCAACTTCGTCAAGAAAAGATAAGCACCAACCCCAGATGGAATCAAACCAGATCCTCAGATGAGTCACCATCCAAGAGGAAGTCCTTTCTTGCCATAATTCTTCTAGTCTCAACCTATCCTTGCTAACCAAATCTTGCCTACTAGATGGCCAGACATAAAAGATGCTTATGCTTTCCTAATCACCTACTAATTTGCGATCAAGGATAAGAAGACCTTTTTGGTAATGGAGCCACTTAAGAAACTAAAAGTTAAATTGCTAATCTAACTCACCACATCCCTTTTCTAACTAATCTCGAAGACGAGATTATTTTTAATGGGGGTAGAATTTGTAACACCCCAAATCTAATATTAGGATTTAGGAAGACTCTCCGATGAGATTTAAGCTTAAAACCATGAATCTAATTTAAAAATCTAATGAAATCGAAACATTCTCAAATATCTAATTGATATATATGTTCTTTTAATAGATATTTATTACCCTTAAAAAAGAGGTTATTTCCCTAGAAGACTAATGTGTGAACCATACTCTATTTTATGTTTTGAAACATGGGTAAAAGAACTAATATAAACATAAACATATAAAAAGATCATATTTTTTTACATCATACTAGAGTTTTGTATTGTGTATATTATTTTGAATTAAATACCATAACTAAAATTTGAGTTTGAGAAAGAAATTAACACATAAATTCGAATTAGGAAAAATAGAAAAGAAATCACAGGCCTAATCCTAAGTATTGGCCCAGCCCTCCCACACATCGTGCGGGCCCACTTAACCTCTCATCGGTCAATTCCCCCACCAAACCTGCACATCAGCCAGCCCAACAAGAATCTAGGTGCCGACATGTGGGTCCCGGGCGTCATTCACCCAACCATCACGACCATGCAGGCGGACTCACTGGCATTGGGGCCACGCATCGACCACCTCTCAAGCTCTGGCACGCGGGTCCCACTGATCGACATCACTAGTCACACGCTTGCATCCACCTTCGGTCACCGACTGGTGGGACCCTATACGCAGGTTCGTCACCCACCTACCGATTTGGTAGCAGTCGTAACAAGATCCAGGCGCCAGGGATCTCTCCGAAACCACCTGCGAAAGTCTCGCCAGCCGTAGCATGGTCGACCCCACCCTCTCGCCGCTATATAGCCAGGTCTCTCCCGTGACTTTTCCCTCTCCCATCTTGAGCTGATGCCAAGGGAACAAGCTGCACCGTGAGCCGGGTGTAAATGTGGTGATGGGGGAAAAGGGGGTGCGTCGTCGCCACCCTGTTCCTTGGTCGTCGAGTATCGGCCGTGGTGCATTGTCGGGCCATGATGAACTCGTCTATGGCGGTGGGTAATGCGGGGGACCTCTGTGATCACGCAGATTTCTCGCCAGAGTACATGCGCCACCGCAGGACTGCCCTTTGCCATGGTCGGGGGCCGTCGGCATGTCTACCCCGGTAAGACCCCTTCCATCGTGTTCGTCTAGTGTAGGGCATCGTGTTCGTCGGCATGTTCGAATCAAAGCTTTGTGCGCCGTGCCAAGAAACGGGGCAGTCTGGCCATGGAGCCACCGTGCCGGTGCTGGGCGTGGTGATCGGAGTGGTCGGCGGGGGGAGATGAGGGAGAAGGGTAGTACTGCCATCGGATGCATGACCAATGGATGAGATTAGAGCCCGCATACCTATTCGTTGCATTGGATGACAACCGTGGATCTCCAATCTATCAGCCACAGTCACTTACCCCTCCATCGATTAATATCATCCGTCGATCACGGATCCTACCGCCACTACTCTGTATCGGTTCACTGATCTAATCGTAGCCCTTGATGAAAGATCCAACGGCTGTGGCTCCATGATACCCCTTCGGCCGGGCTTTCTTGCATAAGAGCCCCTGCCCTTTTCACAAATCAACCCACCATCGTAGTTAAGTGAAGAAAGATTTAACTAAAGCCAATTTATGATTTAACCCCGAGTTTTAGAAATTAGTACTCGCAGTCCATAATCCCAGAAATTCATAAAATGAAGATAGAAAATACTTTTAACATATAAATAATCCTCGAAAAACTTTGGAAATTCGTATCTTCTTTATTTTAACTTCGATTTGATCCATTCGAATTGTGTTAGCTTCATATAAATTTTTATTACACAATAACAACATTAATTATACGATATCACATACTATTATAATTAGGTAACTAATTTGATTAATCTGTGTTTGTTGGATTAGCTTCTCTAATATTAATATAATATTTTGATTTTATAGTTATAATAATTTGATTAAAAGATAATCTATAATCAAGTAATAACTTAGATTAAAGTTGAACGAAGATATTTATATATTTTCTCACATAACTTATGCTAATAAAAATATAGTTTTATTATTTAAACACATAAAACTTCGGAAAAGCATAACTTTTAACCATAACTCTGATTTTAGTGGTTTTCGAACCTATGATCTCGTAGCAGCGGTAGAATATTCTTACGCAGTTTGTTCTTATGCTTTGGTGTACTGTTATATTTTTATGTACTCCTTGTCTATTTGTATGTATTGCTATGAATAGCGGTGAGGTCACGAGAATCTGAAGACTAACTTGGTACCTGGGATCTCAAGTCTAAGGCAAGTTGTGCCCTTGATCACTTTTCTTTATCTATACCTAATAAGGTTCCTGTTAATCACTGTGACATGCTTAGGTTAATTTGATGGGACCTAATAGTTTCCCTAGCATTGTTATCCCCCACCTTGCAAACAGATGAAATATTGCGTAGATTTGCTATTGCTCTACCTAGTTTTGGGAAATTAATGTTTTATTATGATCATGTTCCAGTTATATTGTTGTTTTAATTACTGTTCATAATAAGATCATCATAATTGGAACATGGAGAACCACCCGGGAAAACAGTGCTACCACAAGGGTGGTATGGGACGCCCTTGGCTGACTAATTAGGAAAGCTAGTGGAAGACAACCTTATCCGAAAGGGCAAGGGCAGTAGAGGACCTGCGTATAGGGAGGTTCTCGAGTCGATCATGCTGCGATGGCTTTTCGGACGATGGATTCCTATATTGCCCTTCTCAGAAACCGTAGCAGGTTTCTGGAAGCCAGTGGAACTTTGTAAAGGCCTCGTAGTGGTACCCTGCCTCATCTCCTCAGCAAAGATGAATGAGAAGTCACGATCCCTTGGCAAATGGGTAACACGACTTGTGGGTAAAGATGTGCAACCTCTGTAGAGTGTAAAACCGGTACATCTGCCGTGCTCACGGTCATGTGCGGCTCAGTCACTCACATGATTAAATTATGGAATTAAACTTAACTTGTCATATGCATTGCATTGTGGGTGCTATTATTAATTTGATCTCTTATTTATTTGGGTCGGTATCTAATTATACTTAGTAACTACTAATAAAATTTTGACCAACTTTAAAAGCAATGCTTAGATTCAACCATCTCCTTTGGTAAGCCTTACACTTCACATGAGCTCCCACCTTTGGTGAGTTCATGCACATTATTCCCCACAACTTGTTGAGTGATGAACGTGTGTGAGCTCACCCTTGCTGTACTCATATCCCCCAGGTCAAGAACAGGTACCGTCAAGATGAGGAGCATGAAGGTTGTTGCGATGAGTTTGTGAGAGGTCTAGGTCATCGTCTCCCAGTCAACTATGCTTGCTGGATCGTTGTCTCCTTATGATGTAATTATTTAATTATTTTGTATAGAACTCCGTTATATATTAAAGATGTGACATTCGTTTCTGTACCATGAGTCATCATATGTGTGAGACTTGGTCCCAGCACACTTGGTGAAGATCGCGCCCAGTTTGGTGCCCCTAAAACACGGGTGTGACATATCTTGAGAAGGTTGGATTGGTTTGGCTTTGCCTTTCTTGTCATACAAGGCATTGGCAAGACGAGCCACCTCTTGCTTTAATTGCTCGTTCTCCATTGCAATCTCATCTGAGCATGTTCGTATGACAACATTCTTAACAAGAACTTGATTGCATGGGTTAGAATCATTAATTAAATCAAAGCAAGAAGTAGAAGCATCTTTCTTAATAATTTTAGGCATTTCAAAAAAGATGCTCCTGGGTTGCTACCAATGTTTTCTAGCTTAATAATTAGCTAATTATTGTGTATGCTAAGAATTTCCATTTTCCTTAGCAGGTTTTGAATGGCTTATTGAGATCTAGCTAATTTAGCCTTAAGTTTTTCATCCTTTTTAATAAGGCCATCATCGGTAGCTGAGGATGGAGCACTAGACTCTAATTGCTCAATTTTGGTTGATAGCTCACAATTCAAATTTGCAAATTTTTCAAATTTTCTAGCAAACATTTATAATCATTTTGAGAGCTAATCAACTTATTTTTCAAAGTTTTAAGTTGAGCCTTTTGTTTGGTGCATACACCCTGAAAAATATTTATGACTTCCGCAAGCTCATCTACGGAGGGCTTTCCCTCACATTCATCATCACTACTGCTATCATCACTAGAGGATGGAGTACTCATTTTATCTCTTGCCATAAGGCACTTGCGTGATGACTGTGATGAACAGGATGAGGATCGGCGGCTACGCATCCTTGGAGGTTCATCTTCGCTTGAAGAGTCATCCCAAGTTTTGACACTTGTAAGCGTCTTGCCTTTGCTCCTCCCCTTTGTGGGTTCAGCCATATTTGGACAGCTGTCCCTGAAGTGGCCCTTCTCCCCGCATGTGAATCATCCTCTCTTTCTTTGCTTTTTTCTGTCAATGTTAAACAGAAGGTCCTCGACCTGCAAAGGCACACCCATTATATTAATCTTGCGGATCATCCCCATTACCTTTCTAACGCATTGGATTGTTTATTCGTCCTCGGAGGATGATGTTGATGGTTGATTATCATCATCATCGATTTCTTCTTCTTCCTCTTCTTCACTTGAGGAACTTGAAGTGGGAGCTTTCTTCTTGCCTTTTCTTTCATCACATGCAAGATCATATGGTCTTGAAGAAGTTGGCTCCTCTTGTCGACCCATTTTTCGCGACATTTCAAATGTCGTGATCTTTCCAATCACAATTTTCGGGGTCATCGTACTCAAGTCCTCCATGTTGTGAAGAATGGTGATGATGCTCCCATATTTTTGTTGTGGTAGTAGGGAGATAATCTTCCTTACAATGTCCACATCACCTAGCTTATTAATGCCAATAATTGAGCTCATTGATGATTAGATTCAAACGAGAATACATATCTCTAACAAGCTCATTATCCTTCACAACAAAAGAATTATACTCATTTAATACTAGGCAATGTTTTTGCTCACGGACATTGGATGTGCCATCATGGAGCTCATGCAATTTTAGCCAAATCTCATTAGCAATTTTTAATGTAAAAACTTGATTAAAAATATCCATGCTAAGAGATTCATACAAGCAATTTTTTGCTCTAGCATTTAAATGAATTTCTTTTTCCTCACTCGTGGTGGGTTTCTCGGGATTCTTGGATGGTTTCATCCCGTCACGAGTGACTCTCCAAACACCTAGATCAACGGTCTCTAGGTAACAAGCCATTCTAGCACTATAATATGGGAAGTTAGTGTCCTTGAAGTGTGGTGGCCTATGAGTATCCATCCCCTTCCTCTAAAAAGTGTCGGCTCTTTTAGCGGTGAAGCTAAAGCATTTCAAATGAGCCAAACCAGGCTCTGATACCAATTGAAGGAAACGGTGACGCCTAAGAGCGGGTGAATTAGGACTTCTAATTTTTTTAAACTAGGCCACAAATAAATCCCTAGAGCAAAACCTATGCAAATAATCAAACTAGAATGTGCAAATAGGTTTTGTCTAAGTGTTTCTATCTCTACCGCAAAGGCTAAGTTTCAATCTAAATAATCTACCAAAAAAGATAAGATTGAAACTTAAATACTTAATGTAAATGTGGAAGGTAAAGAGCAAGGTAGATATGCAAACTCTTGTGGATGACGCCAGTATTTTTACCGAGATATCCGAAACCACGCAAGGTTCCGACTAATCCTCGTTGGTGCCCAAAAGCAAAGGGAAGCCCACGCGAGGGCCAAGCACCACGGTCGAGTATCTCCGTAGAAAGTCGTGGGACTTCTCCACGCACAAGCGGTGCTCCGCTTCCGGCTCCTCTCGAACGCTCCCCGCTGTCTCCAATATCGAGCTTCCAGTCGAAATACCACGGGCCTTGTTCCCTCTGGTACACGGTGGCGGCTATGACACAAACTCGGTTGTCACGGTCTCGCAAGACTCTTTGTAACACCCAGGTGTTACCTAGGGTTTCTTCTCAGTACTAACCTCAAGACCATTATGACATGTGAATCAAATTGAGCAAGAGACACCAAAAATTTAGGAGCAAAGATTTAATTAAGTCTTTTTCATCTCAAGGATCATACCTTAACACATATCATGCACCTCAAAGTGAGAAAAATGCACAAAACCTAAAATAACCCTAAGTAAGCCATTTAATTGCTATGAAAAATAAAAAATCTTGATGAGAACCAAATAACAAAGCTAAAGTGCACTAAATAAACTACAAAATGTTGTAAGGAAGATTTATCAAAGGGGTTTTGCAAAATTCCCAAAATAACCCCTCAAGTAAAAATCTCAATGGGAATTTCAGAAAATTCAGAAACTTAATTTTGACCTCTTCATAAAGTTCAGACGTGTTCTGTGTTTTCCAAAACTCAAGTCCACAAAACCCAAATATGAAAGTGGCGTCAAATTACCTTTAACATACTCTGGCTAAGTTTGAATCAAACAAAAACCGTTTGACACGATTTGACTCGACCTTGGTCTCGGATTCCAGCCGAGCAACAAACCCAACTTCGCCCCCTCGTATCTCGCAAATCCGAGATCCAATCCACTCAAGTGTTGTAAGAGAAACAAAGAGTAAACGACAAAGAAGAAATCGTGTGTAGGGATTTGGGAGAGTTACGAGAGGATCACGAGCCAATTAGCAATTGAAAACGATTAGACCGAGCGATGCCACGCGTTCGAACGCTTGCCTGACCGGCCGAGCGTGGACTGGCCGCGACAGCGCGCGTCCCGCACGTGGTCGCCCCCGCCCCGCACGCCTGCGTCTCGCCCTCGCCTATAAGTGCCAGAGGCTTTAGTTGTATGCACTTGTGCACCCAAAGCCCCGCCCGAGCTAGAGATCACTGGAGTTCGGCGTGGAAAGCAAGCGCCACCGCCCGCCATCACTTCCTGAGCACGGCCATCGTGGCCAGCCTTTCCCGTCGACCCCCAGCCTCGCCCTAGCCCCTAGATGGCTTCCCCGAGATACTGTGAAGCTTTCCCAAGCTTGAGCCGAGACATTGCCTCGCCGGAGAAGCGAGCGCAACCTCGCCGGACTTCGGCCGCCCGCCACTGCACGTAGACCAGGCTACCACATAAACCATTTTTCAATTCCTTGTGCCTACAACTTCCCTGACCTCCCGTGAAGCTTCCTAACTCACTGGATTGAGCTATCCCACCGTGGT
This sequence comes from Zea mays, assembly GCF_902167145.1. Classification (NCBI taxonomy): domain Eukaryota; kingdom Viridiplantae; phylum Streptophyta; class Magnoliopsida; order Poales; family Poaceae; genus Zea; species Zea mays. Next base: position 43,613,636 of record NC_050102.1, read on the forward strand.
TAGGCCGGAATCCTCGCCGCCGACTGGCTTCCCCGCATGCGCACGAGGTCCGACCAACTTCGGCCATCCCCGCCACCGACCCGCACATCGACGTGACCGTCGTGACCTCCCCTACGTCGACGACCACTTCACTAGAGCTATTTCACCGCCGGTGAGTCTCGCTGCCGTAATCTTTGTCACGGGTACTGTTCCAAGAAACCAGGAACCGCATGTTAGATTAGGGTAGATCCTAAGGGGTTTTTCGCATTGTAAGTCACCCGAGTGATTAGTGCCCTGAGGACCTAGTTGTAATAGAAACAGTAAAGAAAACCAGGGTCTCAACAAACTAGTTTTCCATTCGATTTTGAATTAAATTTTCAATAAATAACAACAGTCAACTTCAAAAATGCATAACTTGAGTTATATACATAAAAAATTGGTCAAACCAATTTTGCTGGGTTCTAAAAATTATGAACTGTCAAACAAAAATATTGAACCCCATATTTTATGTACTAATTTTTAGAGTTTGAATTTAAATTAGGAAACTACCCAAACCTTGTTAATACAAAGAAAAATAGAAATACTTCTATACTGGACTGGAGAAAATTTGTGAAAATACTCACCTAGTATACACATTGTTTAAAAATAATGAACACCCCAATATACAAGAATAAACTAGAGAAATCTATTAAAGACTGTTTCTGCCCAAACTTTAGAAAAATGAAAAGGTAATAGAAAATACAAACCATATAGTGACCATATTTTTCCTAGCATGCTTAAGTGATATAAATCATAGGAAAAATATATGGAACCCTGGTCTAGTGTAATCTAAGGTTATAATTTTATTAGGCATTAAGAAATCAACCAAAGCCATATTTAAAAATAATTGGGCACATGCAATAATGGCAAGAAAAATTCAGTAGACCTCTAACCACTAGTATACCACTGCAAAAATGATAAACACCCAAAACTATCACAGTAAGTGAGTTGAACAATTAGAACTTGAATTTGGCCCATACTTCTAATAAATCAAAAGAAAGACTAAAAAAATGAAACAATGAGCAACCCCATTTTTACCCAAATACTTATGATATAAACTACCAGAGAAAAATATAAAACTAAGATGAAAGGATGATGTAATACACCTCACCCCCTACCCCATGAAAAAGGCCATATATTCCAAGAAACTCTACCACCCCTTCTCTTTGAGCAAAATTAGCCAACTTCTAGAATGATTGCTCCTGCGCAAAAAAAGAAGATAGAAAAATTAGGAAATCTGTTGTTTGACATTTTTCAAATATAGTAGTAGTAGCAGAAAGCATCACTAAGCCCTAAGACTTTAGAAAATCACCATACAATGACCAATAGGTATCATTGGCTAAAATTTGGTACAAAGTCATATTATTACCCCTAGAGGCCAGCAAAAATAAACCTTAAGGAAAAATCCACTATTAGAAGAGAGTTGTAGTTCAAAGTACCCACTTTGCCCTAAATTTTAATAATTTTGAGCAGAGAAAACCATTATCATTTTAAGCCTCAATTTTTGAGACTGAGTTATGCAAACCAGTGAGAGGCCACTTTAATTTTTACAGAATTTTTCTAAATTTCTAAATCAATGTTATAGTTCAAACCTACCCTAAAAGCATAAATGGAGAAAGGAAAAAGAGAGAATTAGCCAGGTGATAAATCTTAACCATAAGGAATTCAGAAAGAATCTTGATAAACTCTTCACTAAGACACTAAAAGTCAGTGGAATACCAAAATTATCTGACCACTTAAACTTGACCATAACTGATTCTAGATGACCAAGTATGCCACTAAAACCTCCAATAGAAGGGTTGACTTTATATCACTAACTTAATTCATTTCACCTTACATTATCATTGCGAACATACATACCATAGAATACATATCTCTTATTCATTGCATTCATTTAGATTGCAACCTCGCTGAAGGAGAGTACGTGCTCATCACCGAGCAAGGAATTTCCCAAGAGGAAGTCGAGGAGCCAGCTCCAGAGCCTACCACTGAGGATCTTCCCGCAGCCCCAGCTTTTGAAGGCAAGCCCCGGTTTTATGCATAACCATTATATATGCTACTTTACTACACTTAATGTTTGTAGGTTTGTAATGTGCACTTAAGTATAGGAGTTGCTTGAAACCCTTAGTTGCATGAACTCAGGATTCCTTTTTGAGATGAATACTAGTATGCTAGGTCGAGTAGCTGCTTTGCTAATCAGGGATCTCTGTAGAAGTCGAGTGATTTTTTGAGCACTCGTGCGAGGTCAGGAATTGATTGTATTCACCTTGATAACGGGATCTATGATGGTCTATGGACTTGGATCGAGGGTGGATGTCTTGTCTATGAGTCGGAAATGGAATTAAGGATTAATGTGTGGATACCTGAGTCAGGCGTTTGAATCTACTAGACACATGTCGGGAAATATGGTAACCGCTAAGCCTAGTACCTGAGTGAACCTGCCCGTAGACTTTACTCCTGGACCTGAGACGGGTTCTCCCATGCTAGCTATGGTGGGTACAAGTGCGGCCATTGCACGGCGGTAGCCGGGGACAATTGGAGCATTGTGCGCCAAGGCCGTGAGCCCTGTTCTGTTGCCAGGGAATCGATAGGGACGGTTGACGTATGTAGGGACGGAGTGCCCTGACATGCCATGTGTTTAGATTTACCTTGCAAGGATGTAAAAACTTGATTCGAATTATTTGCTTCTCGCAGCTAGTGAGACTGCTTGACCCCTTGTACTACATTGAGTAAAAAGCGAAATGAGGTTTTACTTGACATAACATGTTGATTGTATTAAATGATTGTTACCATGGATGCTTAGAAAGGAGCAAACTTAACTAAATTAAATATACTAGAACTAGAAAAGCTAAAATTGTTTTTAGACTCAGCTTGTGCTTTTTGGCAAATCAAACCCCTCAGCCAAACAACTGCACGGTCTACAGGTAGAGGAGTAGTCTCCTCACACCGGGTAAGTCTAGCCGAGTATTAGTATACTCAGCCTTGCTTGTGGCATATTTTTTTTCAGGTACGCTACAGGATATGGTTGATGGTGTGACTTGGCCTTCCACCCTGCACTGGGTTGGACGGTCGAGTGGGATGTTGCCTCGATAGGAGAGGACCAGGAGTAGTGGGCTAGGCCTTGCCCTATCCCTCAGTATCGACGTTATCGATTATCCGCTGCAGTTTAATTACGAACTTGTTCTCTTTTATTAAAAACCTGATTCATGTAATAACTCCAGTACCTTAATTTGTGGTTTCATGTTTATTGTATTCTCTCTATGCCTCACCTTCGCGTGAGCTAGTGGTATTCGATCCTTGGTAAGTGGCTTTATCGGACTAGATCCGAGGAACTGACGGTTTATTCTGATTTAAGTGCGTCGTTGCCTCTAAGGCGAGACTTGGGTACTTAAGCCGGAATAATTCGGGCAGTTCTGCCACACTCTTGCCCACTCAGTATAATTACAACGGCTCGCGCAAGAGCCGAGGGGTTGTGTGGTTTGTCTAAACTCACTCAACTTACTAGGGTTCACCTAGAGCAAGCGCTAAAGCGGTCTTGTTGAGGACTTGTTCTCAAATGCTATGAGTTAAGAATAAGGCAACACAAAGAATGTTAAATGTTAATGCCTTTTGTCCTTCGAAACATTATTTCCCTTGGGATATAATGATCTTCGGACGAAGGTCATGAAGGACATAGCATCAGCATTACAGCATACGATAATGAAAAGAGAATCACATGAAATGTGAAAGATAACATGAACAATTATGTATCATTATCAGCTCATTTCTATTTTATTATCATAGAAAAATAGAAATGATATCAAGTTACAAATGTACCTTCGGCTTGAAAGAAGGTAAAAGTACGAGCGTGACGCAAAAGCAAATGCCAAGTCAGCGTGAACAGTATAGGAGCACTGTTCATCTATTTATAGACACGGGACGCAACCCATGTAAAATTACACCCATGCCCTTTACATTTGCTAATGACTCTATAGTGATCCATCGAGGTCTAAATAGCCTTTTCCCTTTTAAGTCGGTTCCCTTTTCTGCTATCATGCTGAAGCTCCCTTGCGCATCGCTTCGGCTCTGCGTCAACCTTCGTATTCTTCATGCTTCTCACACTGTGGTTCTGCTCCAAGTCCGAAGATACCTGGTCATGTAATACACTCCAGAAACATTGTTAAATCATGTTTTTGAAGACCTTCGGAAGACGAAGGCCCCCAACAGTAGCCCCTCGCAAGGTTAATTTGTTAGAATAAAGAATTCAGGTTGCGATATGGACGAAGGCCCTAAGCCGAAAGTCCGAAAAAACACCTTCCCTTTGCAAGAATAGCAATAGTCAATGACAGACGGGGCCCTCCAACTTGGAGCGCGCTGGGCGTATAAATAAGAACTCACCCCGAGCACACTTGGTATGCCTGCTTTGCTTTGCTTGATTTCTTAGCTCTTGCTTTCCAACAGTTGCTTAGTTTCTTAAATTTTCTAAGCTTCGGATTTAAGGACATATTTTCGTCAGTTCCGAAGATAAGATGTCTCAAGACAAGAAGACAGTTGCTGAAATGAAGCTAACCGAAGAGGAGAAGCTTCATGAGGAAAAGACTGCTGGATTCATTGAGTCAATTGCAAAGACAAATACAGAAAAGATTACAAAAGAAATTCTAGAAGGCTTATCTGAAGATACTGATGACATCGATAGTTATGATGCGGAAAGTGGGGGCGAAGACTCCGAAGATCGGCCCTGGCGACCAAGTCATGCAGTCTTCGGGAAATCGACTATCAGACATAGTCATCTTGATAACATGAGAGGAACGTATTTTCGAGATATGTCTATTATGAGGGCTGACAACGGAGACAAGACTGTTCCTGTTCCCGAAGAAAATGAAGTCGTGATCTACCGAAGCTTCTTCAAGGCTGGGCTTCGGTTCCCCTTAAGCAGATTTGTGGTCGAAGTTTTAAAGATATATGAGATTTTCCTCCACCAGATTACTCCCGAAGCAATTATCAGAATGGGGATCGTCGTCTGGTCCGTGAGGAGTCAAGGTTTGGAGCCAAGTGCAAAATGTTTCTGCAGCATGCACAAACTTTCATATGAGACAAAGCCCTGGGGTAAGGAACAGTATCATAACAATTTTGGTTGTTATAGCTTCGTTGCTCGTTCAGGCTCAAGCTGCCCAGTGCCAAGTTTTCGGAAGAGATGGCCCGGAGACTGGATGAAAGAATGGTTCTATGTAAAAAATGATTTAAAGGCGAGAGAAGACATTATAGAGATCATCATGCGCGCAATTTGGTCCCGCTTCGGCCTTCGGAAACCGAAGGTAGAAATTGATGAAGCAGCCGAAGGATGCCGAAGGGCCTTCGGCATAGTTTGCTCTTTCATCGGGACAAGGGATTTAGTCTAGGAATATGTGGCCTATAGGATATGGCCATTGATAGACAACTGGGAGATGCCAAAAGAGACCATCAGCAACCCTAGCGAAGGTGGTTTGGTTTGATTGAAATATGTCTTTAGGTTTAGAGACCAATTTATCAAACTAGAAGATGACTGGCTGAAATGTGTTGAAAATACTAGTGATGAACTACTTGGAGCATACTCCAAGTCTGAAGATAATGTATTATCCGCGGCCTTCGGGAGCCGAAAAAAGAAAAGACTAAATAGGGTTTTTGACGCTATTGGATTTATGTACCCTGACTATCGGTACCCACCGTGGAGGCAGAAAAGAAAGGGTGCAACTTCTGGGAAGGATGTTGCTTCAGCTGCTCCAAGCGAGCCTGTGCCGAAGAGGAAAAAGGTGAAGGTTCTTACTCACCGATCGCGCTACATTGAACCAGCCACAGTGCCTGAATTTGGCGGTGAGACCTCTTCGGCTACTGAAGCCAAAGGGCCTGCCCTTACGCAGAGGATTGAAGAGCCGGCTACAATGCCGAAGGCTGACAAAATTGAAGAACCGAGAGCCGAAGAGACGAAAACATCAGAAATTCTAAGCCCTTCGGTAGGAGTGGAGGCGCCAAAGACACAAAAAGATCTGGCAGCAACCCCCAAGAGAAAAAGGATGGCTAGTGTATTAGATGTGCTAGAGACGATAAAAACTTCAAGCTCTACTCTAGGAAAAATTGCCAAGGCTTCGAAAACACAGATTGAAATCGAGACAAAGTCGACCGAAGCCGAAGTTGTGCCTTCAGAGCCCACCAAGGAGAGATCCTTGGAAATTGGAGAAAAAGTAGCGGAGGGAGAAGCTATAGAACAGATTTTGCCTGAAGAAGCTGCCGCTCCTTCTCCCGAAGCTTTGAAAGAAAATATTGAATAAATTATCCGTCATGCTTCGGGAAAAAAGCTCTCTAAAGAAGAAGAACGAGAAGCTCAACACTATGCTCAGAAGCTGAAATATCCAAAGGGGGCATTAGTATTCAATGGCAGCGGAGAAGAGGATTTCTTGTATTGTCTCCCAGACAGTAAGGAGATTTCTGTCTGCCGGGAGATGAGCAGAAGCTTCGGATTCCCGACATTAGAAGACGAGCTTTCGGTGCTGTCGAAAGATGAATTGGCCGACAGTTTAGCATATAATAGTATAAAGCTGTGAAAGTCAATTTTCTGTACTTAAAAACGAAATTTTTTTATTTGCTTATACTCAATACCGTACTTCTTTTGCTGGGCCTGATTCTTAGCAATGCCCTCAGGGCGCAGAAAAATGCCGAAGACGAAGGATGCACTATAGCTCTAAACAACCTTCGTTCCGAAGTAATTGAACTAAGGAACGAAGTTCTTGAAAAAGATAAAATATTAAATTCACTGGTGAGCAAAATAAAAGAAGATGAAGCTACTTCCAAAGCCCAAGATGAAGCCCAGAAATGTGGAATTGAAGACCTTCGGAAACAGCTGGCTGAAGCCAAATTAAAATGCGCTGTTGCCGAAGCTGAACGAGATGCCAGTGATTACTGAAAAAATTACTTGGAAAAAACAGTTGCAGAACTTCGTACATCAAAAGAAAGATGTTTTAAAAAATCTATAAAATGCGTGAAAAAGATAAAAACTAGCTTCGCTAACGTTGGCGCATATTCAAGTGAAGATAACTTCATACGGGGCGACCCCGAAGGCCCAATTGAGTGGATCAACAACGAAGTCGAAGCTTTTGAAGAAATTTTGAGCGACCGCGGGGACGTCTGTGCCTTCTCTGGTGCAAGAGGAGTTGCAGCTATTTTGGAGAAAGCAGGGTGCGAACATGTGAAAATTTTGGCCCAAGCCGAAGCTGCTTTCTCTGTTGACGATACAAAGGACCCCTCGGCCGAGGCAAGCTTAATTGGCGGAAAAATTTTCACTGACATCTAGGAAAATGGCGGCCGAGGGATGGCCCATGAAATAATAAAGAAGAGCGAAAAAGATACTCATGACGCTAGAGAAGCAACGAAAGCAGCTGAAAAAGCTGCGAAACTCGAAAGGCGGATATGTATTACTTAATAGCTTTTAACTTTATTGTTTATTTTTATGTCTTCGGACTAATTTATGTTTTCTACCGCAGCTGAACTATCTCCTCCCCCAGAGCCCTTTGAGTCACTGGCCGACCCAGAGGCGAAGGAATCAACAGAAATTATTAGCATGGCCGAAACTATTATGGACGAAGTCGTTACTCAACTGCTGACCGAAGCTGCATATAAAGTTTTGAAAGAAGAAGAATAGCTATTGTAAAAACATTGCCAGAATATGAATGTAACATTTGCTGGACTACGCTTGTAATATTTGGTGCTCATGGGTTTTGAATGTAATATCTAAATGGCTTTGTAATTCATTTCTTTGTGATGCATGAAACTTTTATGTACATACCGTTTTTTAGCCTTCGGCGAAAAAACACATTCCCTTCTTTTCATGCTTCATAAAAAAGGGCTTTTATGCTTTGTAAAAAATCCTCCAATCTTGGCAAAAACATTAATGCTTCGTCAACAATAGATTTTTTCGTCCACATCAGAGTGCTTCGTAAAAAATCCTCCAAGCGTCGCCAAAACATTAATGCTTCATCAACAATAGATTTTTTCCTCCACATCAGAGTGCTTCGTAAAAAATCCTCCAAGCGTCGCCAAAACATTAATGCTTCGTCAACAATAGATTTTTTCCTCCATATCAGAGCTGATGAAGCTATATTTCTTCAAAACTTATTTTGTGCCTTAGCACAATTTCATTTTTCAAAGCATTCTCCGAAGGTCAACATTGTATCCCCTTCTTGTGCCATTGATGCAATATGAAGTATGATGTTATGTTATGCAAAATAATGTGATGATGTTATCGTATGCAAAATGATATTTGTGCCGAAGACACACATACATCCCCATAGTGGAATACACAATCTCTTTGCCGTTTATTTTTCGGCTTCACCGCTTATTTTTCGGTGTATCAGCGCTGACTTTTCGCTGTAAGTTCTGCATTCCCTTAGGAACGTCTTTTGAACTTCTTCGCCTTCTATTTCGGTGGTATTCGCGTTGACTTTTCGCGCTTCGCCTTATATTTCGGCGGTATTTGGCTCTGCATTCCCTTTGGAACGACTTTAGAGCAGAAAACTTACACTGTGCTCCCTTAGGAACGACTTTTTGTAGCTTCGGTAGACTTACGCTGCATTCCTTAGAACGAATTTTTTTAGCTTCAGTAAAACTTGTAATGTGATTTTTAGCCCCGCGTTCCCTTAGGAACAATTTTTGTGCCTCAGCGACTTTTTTGAACTTCGTGAGTCTGTGGAGAGGATATATTATACTATGATGAGAACGAAGCTACTACAGGAAATTGAAGACGACAAATGATAATGAATGTAAAAACTATTTCATGGGGTAGGATATCTCTTAGTAGATATGCTTCGATTCTGGCACAGTACTGTTGACTGTGCGAGCTTCGGACTCCTCCCTGAAGTCTCGCTGCTGATGGGTCTGTTGACTCCCTTCTGGCTGTTGGCCACGTGAATATGTAGGTTCTAGTGGTGGCGGAGGTGGAGGCTGTGGCCAGGATGCCTGTGGCTGACAAGCCGAAGCAACAGACGCTGCAGGATGGTTACCCACATACTCTGGTATGTAGGGTGAGTGATACGAAGCAGTATGCATGACCTGCTTCGGCTAGTTCTGTTGAGCTACGACTTCTGCTATTTCCTTTTGTTTCTGAATGGTGACATGGCACATCCTTGTAGTATGACCCTTGTCCTCACAACAGAATAAGCAATAAATTTTCTTAGGTTGATCTTCAAACCTTCCTCCGAAGCCCCTGGCGCCTCTGCCTCTTGGAGCTGGCGGCCGAAGATAGCTTTGTTGCTGCCCCGAAGCTTGCGAGGAATATTGTGGCCTCTGTTGTTGACTTCCTCTGTCGTAACTCTGGGTGGAGTGGATTGACCTGACATGCCTTGGGTGGATTCTCCCTCCGAAGCCTCTGGTCATCTCAGAGAACCTGTAGGCTTCCTCCCTTCTTTGGCGAAAATCATTGTCAGCACGGATGTATTCATCCATCTTTTGAAGCAGCTTCTCCAAAGTCTGTGGAGGCTTTCTAGCAAAATACTGGGCAGTAGGTCCTGGACGAAGCCCCTTGATCATGGCCTCAATGACAATTTCATTTGGCACTGTAGGCGCTTGTGCTCTCAGACGCAAGAACCTTCGGACGTATGCCTGGAGATACTCCTCATGGTCTTGTGTGCATTGAAACAGAGCCTGAGCTGTGACTGGCTTCGTCTGAAAGCCCTGGAAACTTGTCGCCAGCATGTCCTTACGTTTCTGCCATGAAGTGATGGTCCCTGGCCGAAGAGAAGAATACCACGTTCGAGCCACATTCTTGACTGCCATGACGAAGGACTTGGCCATGACAGCTGCATTGCCTCCGTATGAAGATATAGTTGCTTCATAACTCATCAAAACCTGCTTCGGGTCTGAATGCCCATCATACATCGGAAGCTGAGGTGGCTTATACGATGGGGGCCATGGGATAGCCTACAGTTATGCTGCCAAGGGAGAAGCATCGTCAAAAGTAAAGGTACCATGATTAAAATCATCATACCATCCATCATCATCGAACAAGCCTTCTTGATGAACCTCCCTGTGTTGGGGCCTTCGTTCTTGTTCATCTTGAGCAAGATAGCGTACTTCTTCAGTGGCTTCGTTAATCTGCCTTTGAAGGTCGGCTAGTCGAGCCATCTTCTCCTTCTTCCTTTGTACTTGTTGATGAAGCATCTCCATGTTTCTGATTTCTTGGTCCAACTCGTCCTCCTGGGGTGTTGGACTAGTGGCCTTCCTCTTCTGGCTTCGGGCCTCTCGAAGAGAAAGGGTCTCCTGGTTCGGGTCCAGCGGTTGCAAAGCGGCAGCCCCCGTCGCTGAAGCTTTCTTCGGTGGCATGACGAAGGTCAGTGCTTGCCGAAGGTGGTCAAAAAGGATTCACCGGAGGTGGGCGCCAATGTTGGGGACTTGTTCTCAAATGATATCAGTTAAGAACAAGGCAACACAAAGAATGTTAAATGTTAATGCCCTTTGTCCATCGAAACATTATTTCCCTTGGGATATAATGATCTTCGGACGAAGGTCATGAAGGACATACCTTCGGCATTACAACATACGATAATGAAAAGAGAATCACATGAAATGTGAAAGATAACATGAACCATTATGTATCATTATCAGCTCATTTCTATTTTATTATCATAGAAAAATAGAAATGATATCAAGTTACAAATGTACCTTCGGCTTGAAAGAAGGTAAAAGTACGAGCGTGACGCAAAAGCAAATGCCAAGTCAGCGTGAACAGTACAGGAGCACTGTTCATCTATTTATAGGCATGGGACGCAGCCCATGTAAAATTACACCCATGCCCTTTACATTTGCTAATGACTCTATAGTGATCCATCTAGGTCTAAATAGCCTTTCCCCTTTTAAGTCGGTTCCCTTTTCTGCTATCATGCCGAAGCTCCCTTGCGCATCGCTTCAGCTCTGCGTCAACCTTCGTATTCTTCGTGCTTCTCACACTGTGGTTCTGCTCCAAGTCCGAAGATACCTGGTCATGTAATACACTCCAGAAACATTGTTAAATCATGTTTTTGAGGACCTTCGGAAGACGAAGGCCCCCAACAGGTCTAACTAACCTAAGCACTTTGCAAAGCACCTACGCTAATCACTGAGTGATTCTATTAAGCACTTGGGTGTATGAGCACTTGGAAATGTTTACAATATGCCTTGGTATGTTTCTTGGGCTCCCACACCTTGAGATGACTGGTTGGGGGTATTTATAGCCTCCCCCACAAATATAGCTATTGGACAGAAGCAGCAGTTTTCTGTCGATGGGCGCACCGGACATGCATTGCTCACTGTCCAGTGCCCTAGCCATGTTAGTCGACTATTGGGGTCTGTAGCAGTCGACCGTTGGATCCGACCGTTACCCAGACTGCCCAGTGAACACCGGACAGTCCGGTGCTACAGCGTGAGGGCGCCTCGCTACGGGCCCCTCTGTGCAGATTGTCCGGTGCGCACTGGAAAGGGTACTGTTCACTGTCCGGTGCGCTACCAAGGCGCTGGTTGACTGGCTACTTCATGGATTTCTTCGCTGATTCCTTGGGCTTCTTTTGTTCTTGAGTCTTGGACTTCTACGCTCTTTTTATGTCTTCTTTTTGAGGTGTTGAATCCTTAGTGCCTTAGTCCAATCCTCTTCGCAAACTATGAACTATAAGTACAAACACTAGCAAATACATTAGTCAACAAGTTATGTTGATCATCAAACACCAAAACCTTTTGAGCCAAATGGCCCGGGGTCCATTTTCCTTACACACGTGCATGTGCTTTGGCTCTAGGTTTTCCCCATCCCCACCGGATCTTGTGCTAGCCTCGGCGCAACCGATTCCCCTCCCCACGGCCAGGATTACTCATCGGAGTAGCCTTGACCCGCCCAGAGCGCCCCCTCTGCCATTCACTTGCCTCAAGTCCCGTTCTCATAGCCGGAACCCCGCCATCGAGTTTGCCGAGGCCCCCTCACCGGTCCTGGCCAACTCCGGCGACCCAGACCCCTCGGAGTCCGCGCATGGCTCGCCTCCAGTGACTTCAGAGCTACGGATGAAGAAGCATCAATCGCCGTGCTGTTAACCCCCCTGGCGCCTGATCCCAGCTGTTCAACCGTGATCCAGCGATCCAGATCGCTGGATACCGCTTCGCGTGGGCGTCCCTGCCCTAGGGCCCCACTTGTCACCTGCCTGCGCCCCTGGCGCTGGGCCCGATCGGTCAGCCCGCCCTCCCCTCGGGCCACTGACCACTCTGGCCCATTGGTCAGCGCTGGCTTGTGCCCCTTCAAGAGCGCACGATACCCCTTCTCTTGGAAATTTTGTTAAAGAGACCCCCAGTTTCTTGGAAATCAACCCGTAGTTCGTTTTCCTTGCGTCTGAGCCTGGTTTTTACAGAGAGACCCTTGGATTTATTTTAATCACAGAAATAGGTTTAATTTAGTGTTTTTGAATTCTAAAACTTGTAATTTCATATCTTTTGCATATGAACTCCAAATTGGGTGGTTCAAATTGCAAAATGTTCATAATGTTATTCTCTATCTGTTTAAATGGTATTCATTCACTGTTTTCATGTCTTAGTTTTATGGTTTGTCTCTAGGTTAATTTAGATTTATAGAATATTTATCAAAGGTTAAATTAAAGATGAAACCCTAGTGAATATTCATGTGCTCACATTTGTAGACTAATCCCCTTTAATACATGACCCCATCCTTGGAAAAAGTTTACTTAAGTAATGTAATTTACTGAGATAGACTTAGTTAGAGAAGAATAGACCACTAGGTATATTAATCTACCCTAGAACCTAGATTTCACATGTGTGCCTATACATTTTATTGAACTTGTGTTCCTCTGTTGCATATGTTTGGTGTACTGTTCTTTTGTCATTTCCCCAATTGTGTTGAATGAATGATTGCTTTGCGTAGATAACGAGCAGTCTGAGGTTTCCAGTTGTGTTGCAGGAGACTTCCCTGAGCAGCAACTTGCTGAAGGCAAGTGTCTTCTGACCCATTATGTCCTATTTACTTTATAATTCAGTGTCCCACGTACCATGATCAACCTAAGGATCGACTAGTGTTCTGTTTTCCTGTCCTTGTTTACCCTTTGGGAATTGGTTACTATGATTAGTATCATGCTACTGATTTACTTTAATCAATGAACATGAAGAGAATATTTATGATACGTTGATGATATCTTGATTATGATGATAAACATGTGATACTTTAGGGGACTCGGGCTGTTTCCCGAGTACCTCTCCGTAAGGACCTGTTCGCTGGATGACTACCCGAGAAAATTGTGGTGGAACCGCCCGGATTATTCCAACTTAAGTGCCTAAGTCCCACCTTAGAGGCTAGACCACACTTAAATAGAAATAAAATGCCAGTCCCTCGGATCTAGTCCGACAAGGCCACTAACAGGATAAAGTACCACGTACTCACTCGAAGGTGAGGCACAGAGCAAATACAATAAAGCATAAAACCATATATTAAAGAAGTGCTTAAGGTTATTACAACATCATCGGAGTTTTGCAAAAGTAGTAATCATTGTTCAAGATGCAGCGGAAATTAACTAACGGTAAATAAAGGGGAGGATGGGGAAGCTTGGCCCATCACTCCTCATGCTCCTCTCCATCTGAGGTAGGGTCCCACTCGACTGTCCAACCTGGTGGCAAGGTAGACGGCCAAGTCACTCCAGCAACCATATCCTCCAGAGAACCTATAAATTATGCCACAAGCAAGGCTGAGTATACTAATGCTCAGCTAGAATTACCCGGTGTGAGGAGTCTACTCCTCTACCTCTAGACATGCAGCTGTTTGGCTGAGGGGTTTGGTTTGCCAAAAGCACTAGCTGAGTCTAAAATCAAGTTTTAGCTTTTCAAGTTTTAGTGTGATTCTCTTAAGGCTAGATATGTACCTACCTAACCATACATGGTATCAAGCATTTTAACAATCAACATCTTTTGCCAATCAACTCATTTCCACTTATTACTCAATGCAGTACAATGGATCAAGCAGTCTCATTAGTTGTGAGAAGCAGAGGATTCGAATCGAGTATTTAAACCTTGCAAGGTAAACCTAAACACACGACGTGGCGAGGCACTCCATCCCCACACACATAACCGTCCCCATCGATTCCCTGGCAACAGAAAGAGGCCAACCGCCTTGGCGTACAATGCCTCACTGACCCTGACTACCGTCGTGCAGTGACCGCACTTGTAACCACCATAACCAGAATGGGAGACCACGTCTCAGGTCGCGTGAGGAGATCAATCCGCGGGCAGGTTCACTTGGGTACTAGGCTTACCGATTTACCATATTTCTCGGCTTGTGCTTAGTACATTCAAACGCTTAACACAGGTATCTGCACGTTAATCCTTATTCCAATTTTGTCTCGTAGACAACGCATCCCCATGGATCCGTATCCACAGACCATCATTATTCCGATATAGAAAATGGATACAATCAATTCCTGACCTTGCGCGAGTGCTAGAAAAATCACTCGACTTCTACCGAGATCCCTAATTAGCAAAGCAGCTACTCGACCTAGCATACTAGTATCCATCTCAAAGGAAATCCTGAGTTCATGCAACTAGGGTTTCAGTCAACTCCTACACTTAAGTGCACAGTACAAGCCTACAAATATTAAGTGCAGTAAAATAGCATATATAATGGTTATGCATAAAATCAGGGCTTGCCTTCCAAAGCTGTGGCAGGCAGATCCTCGATGGCAGATTCTGGTGCTGGCTCCTGGACTACCTTCTAAGCAACTCCTTGCTCTGGAATGAGGACGCACTCTCCGTCAGTGAGATTACAATCTATCGAATGCAATGAAGAAGATACATGTATATTAATGACATGTCAAGTTGTAAATACTACGTATGGTGAAACAATATTAAATAAGTGGGTACACTAGGGTTTTCTTTGTCAGATGGTGTGTTAGTGTTCCATACACTTATCTTAAGGTCTTGAGTGAACTTAAAACTTTTAATCATCTCCTTTATGTTTTATTGGACTCTTAGGAGGATTTAGTTGTACAATATTAATTTCTTCCACAATTCCCCTTTTACTTTCTATTATGCTTATTATTAAGTGCTTTTGAACTACCATGGCAATTTAGAATTTTCCAAAAATGTTACAAAAATTACAGTGGGTAAACATTGATCTCTGTAGTCTATTCTACAGTTTTGAGGTTAGAATTAATTCAGATAACCCTTGGGAAAAAATAACAAAAGTGAGGGTAAAAGGTCACTTTGCACTATAACTCTGATTTAGGTGAGGGTTCTGGACTAAAACTTATTTTTACCAAAATTCATGTGTGATAATAGGTCTCTGTGCCAAAAATCATAGAAAGTGACATAATGGTTATTTAGTTGTGATTTTATGTCAAAAGGGTACTTATAACTAAATTGTTATTTGAAAAATATCAAACAACAGAACTTATATTTTTCCTAGATTCATACTAGCATATTATTAGTTATCCCAAGGATTGAGGTGGTGTCTCCTTAGGGTTATTTTTCTAAGATTTTTCTAAGTTCTCACTGTTTTTAAGAAATAAAATGTGGTGCATTTCTTTTGTACTAACAGATGGTTCAACAAAACTTTCTTGTGAACTATGTTACCTAAGTAAGCTAGAAAAAATGTGGTTGCCCTCTGGTTCTTATTTTTCATCCCCCTTTTCATTTTCTTAAGGTTTGGACCAAAACAAGTTTTTGTGGTTAATCCTTCATTAACCTAGTATACTGGGGAGTTTAACATTTTTAAACAGGGTAGTTAGTAGTTAAGCATGTCTCTGATTTTTCTTACCCTCATTCCAAAAGTATTTCTATTTTTCCTCCATTTATTTAGTTTTGGGCAGTACACTTAATTAAATTGAAACTCTAAAAAGTCTTGCAGTACTTAAGGTTTGTTTGGTTGGGCTGTGGCTATGAAAAAAGTTGCTGTGGGCTGTGAGCTGTGAAAAAGCTGCTGTAGGCTGTAAGCTGTTAAAAAGCTAAAAACCGTTTGGTGGAAACCACTAAAAGTCGTTAATTTTTTTTCGATATATGTTTTCATAGTTCCATCCGAAAAGCCACTAAAAGCAGGTCCAGGGGTGCTTTCAGATTTGCATTACGAGAAAGTCGGCTTTTAGAAAAAGCTGCTTCCTGGATCCAGCCCTTTGGTTGGCTTTTGGCTTTTAGGGGGCAAAAGCCAAAGCCAAAAGTAAAACCAGACACACCTTTAGGATGTTTGTTATTTTTCCTATTTAGTTCATATTATTTAGGACCTAGCAAAATTAGTTTGACCAAATTTGGCTGGGTAAAACTCGAGTTATGAATTTTGCAAGTCCTGTATTTATTTTAAATAATAAAGCTTAAAAGGTTTTAAGGAAAACTAGTTTGCACCGAGGCCCCTGGGTTTTTCCTTAGCTAATCCTTTAAACTGTACCCCTGCGGAACTACTTCTCTAAGTCACTGACCTCGCAAACCCCCCCCCCCCGACTTTTCTTTCTTTCAACTCGACCTCCTTCCCCCTTGCAACAGTAACCGCGGAGAGGAAAAAGGGTGGCGCGGCTTACCGGCGGCGAGGGAGGTTCGGTGAAGGGCTGGGTGAGATCCGGGAGATCCTGGCGGTCACGTCAAGGTGCGGATCATCGACGGTGATGGCCGGGATAGGGCTGACCGCATGCGCAGGCAGTCGGGCTCGTCGGCGGCATGTGCTCCGACCTGCTCACGGCGGTAGGGCTCAATCAACTGGCATAGGGAGCTTCATGTGATGCCAAGGGTGCTATAGGTACAAGGAATCGACGAATGGCTTACCGTGGAGCTCGGTCTACGTGCGACGGTGGCCGGTTGAAGTCTGGCGACGTCGATCCGGCGTATCCGGTGAGGTATTGTTCAATCCTCGGCTCGGGAAGCTTCACTGGGGTCCATATAAGCTAACCCAAGGGTCAGAGGATGGCTGCCACGAGGTTCTCTAGGCAAACGCCGGCGAACTCATGCTCGGGCTGGGTCAGGGACGCGCGGTGGTGTACGGTCGAGGCCAAGGTGGGCTTTATAGCCATGGGCGCGGGCGTGGGCGCGGGGTTGGCACGACGCGAGGCTGCGTGCGCGGGCTGAGCGCCGAGGGCGTGCTCTGGCGTTGCTAGGGCGCGTCGAACACGTGGCTTTGTTTATCTGCCCAAGTTCTTACGCCTGCAGAGGTCACAACCGTGCGAATCTCGCCAAAGGTCTTGTGCAAGATTTCTTCCTGGCACCTAGGGCTAGCTAGTTTGTGTATGTTCCAATGGAAGATCTGCCCTAGCTTACAAGATATGTGGGCGCCAAGTCTTGTCTGTCTGCACTGTTCACCAGCGACAAAAATGATGCCAAACCGTGTCAAATGGCACTGGTTTGGTTTCAAACTTTTCAGGGGTGTGCCTTGGGTAATTTGGCCACTTTTTGTTATTTGGTCTAAGTGGTTTTGGCGCCAGCACAAAGGTGAACACATCTGATCTTTAGGCTAGGGTTGGTTTTGAGACTTAGAGAAATTTTTTTGATGGCTCTATTGTGCTCTCCACTTGGTGAACTGATTTGGGGTTTTTGTTGGGCCTTTTTGTAATATCTTCCTTAATACATTTGGTAGATTTTCTAATATACTTTATCTTTGGTAAAGGTTTCCTTTCATGATTTGGTCATTTGCCCACTATTTCCCCTTTAATCCCATGTTTAGGGTTTAATGGCTTAAGAGGGGAATTAGGGTTTTGGAATCTTTTTCATGAGTGAGAATGTATGAAGGCTAGGGTTTTCTTCTTGTTATGATCAATACTTAGCTTAATCATGATTCTAAGCTTTTAGTGCCTTCACTTTCCAATTTAGCATATAGGATAAGTAGGACATAAGTGTGCTCCTTTTGCCAGGGCCTTGGGTAACACCTGGGGAGTTACTGCCCTCCCCCCTTAAAGGAATCTCGTCCCGAGATTGGTAGGGATCCTTTAGCGAGGTGCCTAGAAGGTGCGTGCTGGTGTTTTGTGTTTGCTTTTGGTCAAGATTCTCTAGTAAACTGCTCTTCGAATGTCATTCTCTTTGCAACTTCAGAAGGAAGTCCTTATAGACTTAGTTTCACAACTTACTCTGCTCTTATTAACTATGTTTCTCTTATATTTAGATTCAAAGGGCAGGTGGGGGTGAGTGTTTTGGGTTACGTACCGATTCCTTTGGGCAGAAAATCGGGGAAGCGAGAGCGCAGGAAATCCTCAGTTTCCCACGTAACTTGTTCTTCTGAATGGTTGCTCC
This sequence comes from Zea mays, assembly GCF_902167145.1. Lineage (NCBI taxonomy): Eukaryota > Viridiplantae > Streptophyta > Magnoliopsida > Poales > Poaceae > Zea > Zea mays. Next base: position 43,631,873 of record NC_050102.1, read on the forward strand.
ACTGAATCTTATACATTCGGGTTGACCTTTCTCGAGTTGACCTTTCCTTTTGGTCCAATATCTTGACGGGGTGCTCTTGATATGACAAGTCCGGTTCTATCTCCAATTTAGGCTAAGGTAGCACTTCCGTGGGTAAGCGGACACACTTCCTTAGCTGAGATACGTGAAACACATCATGAATTGCTGACATATGAAATGGCAACTTCAACTGGTATGCTATAGGTCCACAAGTCTCCTTGATCTCATAGGGCCCAATATAGCGAGGAGCTAATTTGCCCTTGATCCCAAATCTCTGAACACCTTTGGTGGGTGACACTTTGAGATATACATGATCCCCCACTTCGAATTGTAGAGGCTTCCTTCTTTTATCATGGTAGCTCTTCTGCTTGGCCTGAGTAGCTTCCAAGTTCCTCTTAATAACTCTGACTTTATCCTCGGCTTCAAGCACTAGGTCAGGTCCAAACATTTCCCTTTCTCCAGCTTGGGACCAATTTAGCGGTGTTCTACACCTTCTCCCATACAATGCCTCAAAAGGTGCCATCCGTAGGCTAGATTGGTAGATGTTATTGTAAGAGAATTCTGCCAGAGAAAGGCACTTATCCCAATTCTTGTCATAATGTAACACACATGCTCTCAACATGTCCTCAAGAATCTGATTTACTCTTTCTGTCTGACCATTCGTTTGAGGATGGTATGCTGAGCTTCTAATCACGATTGTTCCAAGTGATTTTTGTAGCTATTCCTAGAAACGTGCCACAAACAGTGCTCCTCTATCAGACATAATAGTCCTCGGGATTCCATGCAAACGCAATATTTGGTCAATATAGATCTCTGCATATTTTTCCACCTTGTGGGTGGTATGTACTGTCAAGAAATGAGCTGTCTTGGTTAGCCTATCCACAATGACCCAAATAGAATCGTGTGCCGGGAGGTGTTGGTCAAACCCACAACAAAATCCATGCAAATGTCCTTCCATTTCCAAGAAGGGATGGGGAGAGGCTGTAAGGTACCTGCTACCTTCGAATGACTAGCTTTGATTCTTTGGCAAGTGTCGCACTCAGATACATACTTAGTTATTTCCCTCTTCATCCTGGTCCACCAATATAGGGATCTGAGGTCATGATACATCTTGTTACTCCCGGGGTGCATGGAAAACTTGGAAAGATGAGCTTCGTCCAATATTTTCTTCCTGAGTTCTGGATTTTTAGGAACAACCAATCGGTCTTCAAACCATAGAATTCCCTTGCTGTCCTGATGAAAGCATTTGTACTTATCCACCTTTTGTTCAAGCATTTCCTTAATGACTTGAACACCCTTGTCACCAATCTGTGCCATGATTATCTGCTCTTGTAAAGTTGGCTCTACTGAGATATAATCCAAGGTACCTGGGGAAACCACTTCCATGTTCAGCTTGTGCAACTCGTCACACAGAGTGGCGATCTTAGAGTCCATGGTTACACAATTGCACTGGGCTTTTCGACTTAAGGCATCTGCCACAACATTTGCCTTGCCCGGATGGTAATGTACTTCCAGATCATAATCCTTGATCAATTCCAACCATCTCCTCTGCCTCATATTAAGATCAGCCTAAGTGAAAATATACTTGAGACTCTTGTGGTCAGTATAGATATTACAATGAGCTCCCATTAGGCAATGTCTCCATATCTTCAGAGCATGAACTACTGCTGCTAACTCTAGATCATGCGTGGGGTAATTTTGCTCATGAGGCCTGAGTGCTCGGGATGCGTAGGCAATAACTCAGTTGTCTTGCATCAAAACACAACCCAATCCATTGCCTGAAGCATCGCAATACACATCAAAAGATTTGGTGTTGTCAGGCTGTGCTAGCACGGGTGCTGTTGTCAGATGCTGCCTTAATGCAAGGCATCCTCACACTTCCGACTCCATTCAAATTTTACTCCCTTCTTCAACAATTCCGTCATTGGCTTAGCAATCCTGGAGAAATCTGGAATGAATCACCGATAATACCCTGCCAATCCCAGAAAGCTTTGAATCTGTCGTACGGTGGTAGGAGGCTTCCAATCCATCATCTCTTGCACTTTCTCAGGATCAACTGATATCCCCTCCTGAGAAATGGTGTGACCCAAAAATTTAATTTCCCTCAGCCAGAAATCACATTTGGAGAGTTTGGCATACAAGTGATGATCGCATAGTCGATGAAGTACTGTATGCAAGTGCTTTGCATGTTCATCTTCATTCTTTGAGTTGACCAAGATATCATTAATGAAGACCACCACAAACTTGTCCAGCTCTAGCATAAATATTGAGTTCATCAAATTCATGAAATATGTCGGGGCGTTGGTTAGTCGGAATGACATCACCAAGTACTCATAAAGTTCGTATCTGGTAGAGAAAGCCGTCTTCGGAACATCGCTGGCCCTGATCTTGATTTGATGATAGCCAGAGCAAAGGTCTATCTTGGAAAACACCTTGGCTCCCACCAACTGATCAAACAACACATTAATGCGGGGCAAAGGATACTTATTTTTAATCGTTACCGCATTGAGAGGGCGGTAATCGACACGCAGTCTCAAACTCTCATCTTTCTTCTTCACGAACAAGGCCGGACATCCCCATGGTGAAGTACTTGGGTGAATGAACCCCTTGTCCAACAATTCTTGCAACTGCTTCTTCAGTTCTGCTAACTCTGCTGGAGGCATCCTATAGGGTCTCTTGGATATAGGTGCAGTTCCGGGCTGCAGCTCTATTGCAAACTCTATGTCTCTGTCAGGTGGCATCCCCGGCAATTCATCTGGGAAAACATCAGGGTACTCACAGACCACTGGAATTCTCTCTACGGGTGACTCTACCTCGGTAAGTGCACAAGAATGGGTACAACCTTGGTCAGGTAGGTATAAGATGATTTCTCCGCAAACAGGTGAGTGTATTTCAATGGCTCTTGCTGCCACATCAATTAAAACATGATGTCGGGATAACCAGTCCATTCCCAAGATGATGTCTACACTCTCCAGTCCCATAATCATGAGGGTGGTTCCAACTATGATACTACCAAATTTTATGGGTACTTGTCAGTTGAGTTGATAGGTGGCAACCCTGCCTCCCGGTGTTGCAATCATAATAGCCCCCTTTGTGTGGTGAAAAGGTAACTGACACTTGGCACTAAATTTTGCGCTGATGAAGCTGTGTGAAGCACCAGAATCGAAAAGAATGACTGCAGGAAAATTTAAAACAGAAAAGATAACAGTCATGACGGGTGTTCCTTCTGGAATGTCAGCTAATGTGGTGAAGTTCAGCCTGCCTTGCCTCACTTGCACCCTCTGCCTCTTGCCTTGGTTCTGATTTGCATCTGCCCCTGCCTCTACTGGTTATTGGGACAACTATTGGCATAATGTCCAGTGCTGCCACAAGTGAAACACTTGTCATTGCCCTGACGGTACTACTGCTGTGGCTGGTTGTTGTTCCTCGGAGCTGGAGGTTGAGAGCGGTTGGGTGCCTGCTGCTGCTGCTGAGGTCCCCTACTCTGAGTATCAGACACAATCCTGAAGCGCTGAGGCTAAGCTGAAGGTCCTGCCATAGGGGTCTTCCATCTCAAAGGAAATCCTGAGTTCATGCAACTAGGGTTTCAGTCAACTCCTACACTTAAGTGCACAGTACAAGCCTACAAACATTAAGTGCAGTAAAATAGCATATATAATGGTTATGCATAAAACCGGGGCTTGCCTTCCAAAACTGTGGCAGACAGATCCTCGATGGCAGGTTTTGGTGCTGGCTCCTGGACTACCTCCTAAGCAACTCCTTGCTCTGGAACGAGGACGCACTCTCCGTCAGCGAGATTACAATCTATCGAATACAATGAAGAAGATACATGTATATTAATGACATGTCAAGTTGTAAATACTACGTATGGTGAAACAATATTAAATCAGTGGGTACACTAGGGTTTTCTTTGTCGGATGGTGTGTTAGTGTTCCATACACTTATCTTAGGGTCTTGAGTGAACTTAAAACTTTTAATCATCTCCTTTATGTTTTATTGGACTCTTAGGAGGATTTAGTTGTACAATATTAATTTCTTCCACAATTCCCCTTTTACTTTCTATTATGCTTATTATTGAGTGCTTTTGAACTACCATGGCAATTTAGAATTTTCCAAAAATGTTACAAAAATTATAGTGGGTAAACATTGATCTCTGTAGTATATTCTACAGTTTTGAGGTTAGAATTAATTCAGATAACCCTTGGGCAAAAATGACAAAAGTGAGGGTAAAAGGTCACTTTGCACTACAGCTCTGATTTAGGTGAGGGTTCTGGACTAAAACTTATTTTTACCATGATTCATGTGTGATAATAGGTCTCTATGCCAAAAATCACAGAAAGTGACATAATGGTTATTTAGTTGTGATTTTCTAAAGTTTAATGTCAAAAGGGTACTTATAACTAACTTGTTATTTGAAAAATATCAAACAACAGAACTTATATTTTTCCTGGATTCATACCAGCATATTATTAGTTATCCCAAGAATTGAGGTGGTGTCTCCTTAGGGTTATTTTTCTAAGAGTTTTCTAAGTTCTCACTGTTTTTAAGAAATAAAATGTGGTGCATTTCTTTTGTACTAACAGAGAGTTCAACAAAACTTTCTTGTGTTTTCATCCCTCTTTTCATTTTCTTAAGGTTTGGACCAAAACAAGTTTTTGTGGTTAATCCTTCCTTAACCTAGTATACTGGGGAGTTTAACATTTTTAAACAGGGTGGTTAGTTGTTAAGCATGTCTCTGATTTTTCTTATCCTCAGTCCAAAAGTATTTCTATTTTTCCTCCATTTATTTAGTTTTGGGCAGTACACTTAATTAAATTGAAACTCTAAAAAATCTTGCAGTACTCTGGGTGTTTGTTATTTTTCCTAAGTAGTTCATATTATTTAGGACCTAGCAAAATTAGTTTGACCAAATTTGGCTGGGTAAAACTCGAGTTATGAATTTTGCAAGTTCTGTATTCATTTTAAAGAATAAAGCTTAAAAGGTTTTAAGGAAAACTAGTTTGCGTCGAGGCCCCTGGGTTTTCCCTTAACTAATCCTTTAAATTGTACCCCTGCAGAACTATTCCTCTGAGTCACTGACCTCGCAAAAACCCTCCGGCTTTTCTTTCTTTCAACCCGAGCTCCTTCCCCCTTGCAACAGTAACCAAGGAGAGGAAAAAGGGTGGCGCGGCTTACCGGCGGCGAGGGAGGTCCGATGAAGGGCTGGGTGAGGTCTGGGAGGTCCTGACAGTCACGTCGAGGTGCGGATCGTCGACGGTGATGGCCAGGATAGGGTGGACCGCGTGCGCAGGCGGTCGGGCTTGTTGGCGGCGTGTGCTCTGGCCTGCTCACAGCGGTAGGGCTCAATCAACTGGCACAGGGAGCTTCACGAGATGCCAAGGGTGCTATAGGTACAAGGAATCGACGAATGGCTTACCGTTGAGCTCGGTCTACGTGCGACGGTGGCCGGTTGAAGTCCGGCAATGTCGATCAGGTGTCTCCGGTGAGGTATTGTTCAATCCTCGGCTCGGGAAGCTTCACTGGGGTCCATAGAAGCTAACCCAAGGGTCGGACGGGGCGAAGGATGGCTGGTTTGGCCGGTCTACGGTGGTCGTGGCTTGCGCGGCCGCTTGCACGGGGTTCTCTGGGCAAACGCAGGCGAACTCATGCTCGGGCTAGGTCAGGGACGCGCGGGGGTGTACGGTCGAGGCTAAGGTGGGCTTTATAGCTGCGGGCGTGGGCGTGGGCACGGGGTTGGCACGACGCGGGGCTGTGTGCGCGGGCTGAGCGCCATGGGCGTGCTCTGGCGTTGCCAGGGCGCGTCGACCACGTGGTCGTGTTCATCTGCCCAAGTTCTTGCGCCTGCAGAGGTCACAACCGTGTGAATCTTGCCAAAGGTCTTGTGCAAGATTTCTTCCTGGCACCTAGGGCTAGCTAGTTTGTGTAAGTTCCAATGGAAGATCTTCCCTAGCTTACAAGATATGTGGGCGCCAAGTCTTGTCTGTCTGCACTGTTCACCAGCGACAAAAATGATGCCAAACCGTGTCAAATGGCACTGGTTTGGTTTCAAACTTTTCAGGGGGTGCCTTGGGTAATTTGGCCACTTTTTGTTTTTTGGTCCAAGTGGTTTTGGCGCCAGCACAAAGGTGAACACATCTGATCTTTAGGCTAGGGTTGGTTTTGAGACTTAGAGAAATTTTTTTGATGGCTCTATTGTGCTCTCCACTTGGTGAACTGATTTGGCGTTTTTGTTGGGCCTTTTTGTAATATCTTCCTTAATACATTTGGTAGATTTTCTAATATACTTCATCTTTGGTAAAGGTTTCCTTTCATGATTTGGTCATTTGCCCACTCTTTCCCCTTTAATCCCATGTTTAGAGTTTAATGGCTTAAGAGGGGAATTAGGGTTTTGGAATCTTTTTCATGAGTGAGAATGTATGAAGGCTAGGGTTTTCTTCTTGTTATGATTCTAAGCTTTTAGTGCCTTCACTTTCCAATTTAGCATATAGGATAAGTAGGTCATAAGTGTGCTCCTTTTGCCAGGGCCTTGGGTAACACCTGGGGTGTTACAAAAATAGTACAACCATGATGGTGGAATGGGACGCCCTTAGCTGATTAATTGGAGGAACTTGGGGGTGTAGTTGGCTTCGCCATTGTGCCATCAATGGGGGTCGGGGCATAGTGCTTGCTTTGCTATGGGTGGGTGTCGAGGTTCATTCGTTTTGGTTTTGTTAGTCACCCACCTTAGGGAGAAGTACTGTGTTTGTACGACTGGCGAAACCTAACGGGCAACTACACACTAGGGGAATCCTTGTAAAGGCTACGTAGTGTAACCTTACCAACTCACCTTGGTAGTGTTTGAGGGTTTGATCGACCCGAGGCAAAAAGGAATAATGACTCGTGGGTAAAGTGTGCAACCTCTACAGAGTGTTAGAAATTGGTATATCAGTCGTGCTCACGGTTATGAGCAGCCTTGGGAGCTCCTTTGATTAGAGTTATACTGGATACTTTTTATGATCATGCTTAATGAGGATGATTATATTTATGGTACTTGGTATTTCCTTTTGGAGGGAGTAACTTTTGGGTTAATAACTTGGGATTATTGCTAAAACTTGGCTTGTTACTAGTATCGGCTCAATTACTCCTTCCAAATATGTTTTCTCCACCAAACTTCAAACCAAGCACACACTTCACTCATATTCACTCATATATACCTATCCGTGAAGTATCAGCTCAATTCCAAGTCATTTCATGCCTCATTTCGATTTTCAAACTCTCTATGGCATAATTCATCGTCCAAACGCCGTTCTCGCGACGTTTGACCTCTGATTCTCCAAATCACTCAGTTTTTGTGTCATAACTCTCTGTGTATGTATTTATTCACATTTCATATACTTATGACTATGTGACTAATACGTGCTCACATCTTCTGTCATTTCAGTGACTTTGCCTGCTCGCGTGCTCGTCTCCTATCCTGCCTGGATCTTTTCTCTCTCGAGAAGTTCCCAGGTAGCTATCACTCTATTTGGGACCTTATCTACTGCTCTCTACTCTCGCTTATCTTTGCACTCTACCATGCAACATTCAGGTCAAGATGGTGCGGACGAAGAATGTCACACCGTCAGGGGGAGGAGATGACGAGGACCCTCCTCTTCCCTTCAGACAGGTCAAAGGGAAGATTGTCTATCTTGAGCAGCAAGAAGGCAAGAAAAACTAAAATATGGATAGAGCCGCTCGTGCAGCACTTGCAGCGGCAGCAGCAGTAGACCAGGCTAAGCGGGGAGGCTAGCTCTAGATTTCTTCTGATCAAATTACTTATCGGGTTCGTTGCCTCACGTCTCGGCCTCGCTCCACTGCTCCCCCACTCCTTCCTCCACAGTTGCCACTCCACCTCTTACTTCGCTAGCTCCTGTCGCTCCCGAGCCATCCACCACGCCCGTTGTGTCCACCACCTCCATCACTCCAGCTTCCACTACTCCCGCTCCCGCTTCCACTCCACCTATTCCTCCACCTCGCTTGAGGGAGCGTGACGAGACCAAGGTGAGACCGCTTGCTGCTGATCCGCGTCTGCTTGATCTTCAGTGAGCCACTGTAGCCCGGGTACGTCGGTTCAGACATGTACCCATGGAGTCTTGGTTGCCAGCCCAGAAGGACCCAACAGCTGCACCGCTCTTCACCACCAGGACTTAGGAGTCCTTCTTCAGGGCTTAGTTGTCAGCTCAGATTGCTTTGAGTGTGCACCAGCTTTTGGATCTCCCTGCGTTTCTGTCAGCCGCCGGTACTGAGTCAGAGGTCACCTCTCTTATCTGCCAGGTTTGCTTTCACTTCTGACATCTAGTGGCAGATATATTGAGGAGTGGGTCAAAGTATTCTATGCCACAGTTTGGATAGATCCTGATCATCAGTGGCTGAGGTTTCACTTTGAGCGCGAGGATGTCACTCTGCATGCCACTCAGATTAGATAGCTCTTTGAATTTCCTGAGTCGATGATGAGGCTCCATAGCTTCTGCTACGGCACGTCAAAACCTCCTTGTCGCCCTCACGTCGGAGTTGCACCAGCTACAGCTCATGTCGCTGCCCTATTCAGACCTCCGTTCACAGATGGGTCGCGGCGTTCTCCTGCCGACTTCACTCCAACAACAAAGTTTCTTTATGAGCTGATGAGACAGACTTTCCTACCCAGGATGGGATATAGGGAGGCCATGTAATATCCCAAAAAAATGTTGACCAAAAGTTAATCTCTGGTGCGTGGATGAGGTAAAGGGTTGTGGGCCATTGGATGCAAAGATAGAAGTCATCTGAGGCGTCGTTTCTTTCTCCCACAAAAACCCTAGGTGGCCACCCCTTTTTTTCCCTTCACCCCCCCCTCTTGGCCGCCACCCCCTTTTTCTCCCCCTTGGCTGGACGCCCCCTCCCCCTATGGCAGCCATCCTCCATTGCTTCCTCCCCCAAGATCTCCCCCTACGCAGCAAGGATCGAGAAAAGGAGGGGCACGTTGAATTGAAGAGGAAGAGAGGATCAAGGAGATGTTCTTCCCCATCTCCTCTTGAAGATTTCTTGGGGAAACCCTAGGTGGCTACACTCCAGATCATGTCTAGTACCTTTCTTCTTCTTCGATGAAGGTGCTTGTTGCTCATCAAGGGGAGTGGGAAGTAGCAGCACATCCACCTTCATTCTCATAATAATGCTGCCCAGACGCAGCCATGATTTAATTAGAAACTTCTTGTCAAAGGATGTTTGTTTTTAACTAGTCGTGCGCACTGATTAATTCAGTTCATGTTGTTATGGTTGTCTTCCCATTGCTAGCAGATTATTAATGTCTTATATGTTTTCTTATCATGATATCTATTTATACTTTGTTGCTTCCCCCGTTTATGCAATTTTCAAAGGAGATGCTGTCGAAATTTTATATATGAATATTAGATGTGTAGTTTAGTAGCATTCTGGGGTGTTTGTGGATCCCGGGGTGTTACAGTTGGTATCAAAGCATAGGCTTTAGATTCTTGGCAATTTGAAGATAAATTTGACACACTTGCACATATAGGAAGGGTATGGGTTCAAATATCTTTGATATATATTAATGTCTTTGGAGTGCAGATGACAATAGTTTCACCCCTCCCTATTCCTTTACGGTGATGTGGTAAGTTGTTTATGGCTTAATGCTTGATATAATTTATTTCTGAAATTTTGATATTGTTTTATTAATGCGGTAGATATCGCTGGTCATTGGTGAGAATGAAGTTGTTATTATGCTTGTGATATACAAGTATGCCTATGTTGTTTTCACCATGTTTTTCATGGTTGAGTTTTATTACAATAATATTGTTATATATGCTTGATTGTGGATGTTTCTAAGAGGAGTGTGAATTGTGTGTTTTGGGGTACAAGGTAATCATCAATTTGAATTTAAGTTGTTGAGCGGTTGGTGGATAGCTCCAACTATCATTGCAAAGAATGATTGTTTATGTTGAGAAACCAGTTTTGAAAGATATGAATATTGGTACTTTATATGGATTTTTGGGGGAAGTCTTTTCATAGCCAGAATGGCTTACATGTCTCTCTCATATTGTGTGTTTTAGTTGCCACAAAGCCTAGATGTGGTTTAAAGTGGTTGCCTGTTAGTCATACTAATTGTAGAATAAATCTTTGATTCTCTTGATCCATTGATTATGTATTGATACATTGAGGATCTGATGGTTCCCTTTTCGATGCATGCTTGTGGAGCCATTTTTTTAGACCACCTATCTATTGGTTTGAAGGAAGTCCTTGCCTAGCCTAGAGTTGGTTGGGTGTGGCTAGTCACCTATTCCTAGATCATGTGGTGTTTACATCAGCTTAATATGTTTGTCAAATGTGTGAAGGATTAGGGGTTATTATTATTGACTTTGTATGTCTGGTACTTTGAGTGCATCGTATGATAGAATGAAATGTAAGTTTCTGAACTACAGTAGATGAAGACTTATATTATGTGTAGGTTATCCTTACTAGTTGGATATTTTTCTTAGTTGAGATGTTGAATGAAGTATAGTGACATGGGTTAAGCAAGTATTGTGTTGTTGTTGGGCTATCAGTGCTCTATGTAGAGTTTTTGGCATTTCTTCGATGAACTATGCCGCACAAGATGTTATTGGCTTCTTTTGGCTTTATTGCTCCATTAGTTCTATAGATTTTCTCCCTTTTGGTGGGGTGCAAGGAATGTTAGATTACATGATTATCTTTTCATGATGGCAAGAATAACGTTTAGGAAGATTAGGAGTTTTGTTCCAATAGAACTACTTGTTTCATAGTGCTTTAAGGTGAGGTGTTTGATCTTCTTATACATTCGTCGGGTGTAGATGTTTCACCATTTAATTAAAATTAATGGTTGAAGTTGGTAAGGGTTGTGCTTGGTGCATATTACCCCTTCATAAAAGAGTGTTGTCTTAAGACATTGATGTTGATGTATAGCTGCATCCAAATTTGATGGTGTGAAATTGGAGTGTTGATTGCAACTATGACATGCTTTGAGCTTCATTACATGTTGTTTCATGCTTGATGTCAGGTCGTGTAGTTTCCTTAGACAATTAGTCCAAGGTAGAAGTTCTTGTTTTAATTAAGACCAATAATGGACCCATGTTTTGAATTGTGGTGCTATATGGGGTACCTTGGGTGTTTTGCTTGGAGTGGCCGAATTCGAGGTCGAATTCTTTTTAAGGGGGGTAGAGTGTAATATCCCAAAAAAATGTTGACCAAAAGTTAATCTCTGGTGCGTGGATGAGGTAAAGGGTTGTGGGCCATTGGATGCAAAGATAGAAGTCATCTGAGGCGTCGTTTCTTTCTCCCACAAAAACCCTAGGTGGCCACCCCTTTTTTTCCCTTCACCCCCCCCCTCTTGGCCGCCACCCCCTTTTTCTCCCCCTTGGCTGGACACCCCCTCCCCCTATGGCAGCCATCCTCCATTGCTTCCTCCCCCAAGATCTCCCCCTACGCAGCAAGGATCGAGAAAAGGAGGGGCACGTTGAATTGAAGAGGAAGAGAGGATCAAGGAGATGTTCTTCCCCATCTCCTCTTGAAGATTTCTTGGGGAAACCCTAGGTGGCTACACTCCAGATCATGTCTAGTACCTTTCTTCTTCTTCGATGAAGGTGCTTGTTGCTCATCAAGGGGAGTGGGAAGTAGCAGCACATCCACCTTCATTCTCATAATAATGCTGCCCAGACGCAGCCATGATTTAATTAGAAACTTCTTGTCAAAGGATGTTTGTTTTTAACTAGTCGTGCGCACTGATTAATTCAGTTCATGTTGTTATGGTTGTCTTCCCATTGCTAGCAGATTATTAATGTCTTATATGTTTTCTTATCATGATATCTATTTATACTTTGTTGCTTCCCCCGTTTATGCAATTTTCAAAGGAGATGCTGTCGAAATTTTATATATGAATATTAGATGTGTAGTTTAGTAGCATTTTGGGGTGTTTGTGGATCCCGGGGTGTTACAGGCCACCACACATATTTAGCTCTAGCTACTTGGTGCCCTGATTTCACAATCAGAGTTCGATGTGGTTGATTTTCTTATCTGTGAGATCGAGGATATAGTGTTGGATGGTCTCCATGCTCGTCGTCAACTATCGTACGCCCACTACCTCTGTCACAACTTTGCGCAGCTGATCAGGCCTCCTTAGTTCCAGGCCACCCTTGAAGCCTCTCGCCTTTAGTTCGACTTCTATTGCCTAGCTCCTGAGGACCCAGTTCCAGCGCTAGATCGAGTAGCAGATATCAGGGATGAGGAAGAGGCTATCAGAAAGTTCGAGCCTCAGGGTGCCATTGCATATTTTTCTTTCGATGATGATGAGGACCTAGGGATCCCGCCACTGCCTACTGTGCCACTGTGTTCTCATGATCATGAGGCCAGTTGTTCCAGTGCTGCTCCTGCTGCCCCTCTAGCTATTGACCCTGCCCTGGCTGCTATTCTTCAGTCTCTTACTCAGCAGCAAGCTAATCTGGCAGCAGAGTAGGCCCGGTAGACATCTATTCAGCATCAGATGTCCGAACTGATGCTATCAATGTTTCAGACTATTCAGGACCGCTAGGACACCCTCCAGCAGCAGCTCCTTGTAGACAGGGCAGAGCACTGGACATTCATGACGCATATTCTTCTGCACACCGGTATTCAGCTTCCACCAGTGCAGTCTGCTCCTCCTCTGGCTCTTCAGGCTGATGTTGTTCCCACTCTTCAGTCAGGGCCCCCACTCCACTCATTTGGTCCTTCTATCTCTCCGGTCAGGCCGGTCACCCTAGATTTCTCGACACCGGTCCTCGGATCCGTCAGCGCTTAGCTGCTACTGCCACTGTGACGGAACCTCCCAAGTCATTAGGCCCACCTACAGTTGTCCTTGTCCAACGGACCTCAGACAATCCTGTAGATGTACATAATCACTTGACAAGTTTGGTATCTGTATCCTTTACCTTTCCCAAGAGCGCTTCACCCATCACGCAGATATTACGACACATCAGAGGCACGAATAAGAGGAAGCAATTACAGTAACTTAATTTACATTAAAATATAGAAAGAGTAATATTATTACAGACCAGCTGTATATGAGTGCAGAAGTATTATTATTACAAACTCGGGAGGCAAAAACCCCTCCCACTTAAAAAGTATAATGTTTTAAAAGGAGGACAACATCCTCCCGGGACTTCACTCTTGAGCTTCTTCCTTTGGCACCACCTTAGAGCAAAAGCAACAAAAGTTTGCTGCTTCCTCACCTACAACAACATGGGTTCAAAAACCCTGAGTACAAAGTGTACTTTCGCAAGTCTTACCCGTCAAAATAAAAGACTCTCAAGGATATGCTGGCTTGAGGGTGTCAAGGTAAGGCTTAACCAAGAATCAAGACTCTGTTTGCAAAAATGCTTACTAATAGTGGATCCTTAAAAATCCATTTTTATTAGCAAGTTAAGTCATTACCTGAATCTAAAGTTCTTTCTACCCTAGTTCAAGCACTTGGCCTATACTAGCCATCTTTTTATCAACCCTTCTTGTTCACTGGAATGCTACGTGTAGGGCAGTGACCAAGTCTTCATGTCCGAGAAGTAACGGCGATCTGAATCGATTAATACCCAGCTGGGGATCTCCGATCACACGACATATGTAGCACTTAACCCTTGCATATGTCAACTCACCACCGGGGTTCTTAAGACCAGATCAGGTTCACGCCAACCGCGAGCACAGATACACCATCGTCCAGCCTCTTGCCACGGAGGGTACACGCTACTCTCGCCATCTCTCCACTCTCATTGCGTGTTGTCTTATTCTGGTATTAGTCTGCCCGAGGCAAAGCTTACCCATGATGAGGCATGTGACTAGTTAAAGGGTCCTCAATCATCAAGCCTACATCGACACGGTCCTTAATCGACACAGACGGAGACACAACACCGAGACTCTCTTCTCGTGCAAGTCACCTGCCCGGTCTCAGCTTTATCATTTAAACCCAAAGTTTAGTACCTGTCAGAGGTACATCTTTTCCGATGTTGAACCCATCACGGCCATGATAGATCCACCATCAAGTTTTATTTTTGAAAACATCACATCCCCCTTGAAGCATCATCTTTTGTCAAAACAAAACATTTTGTTTTTCTAGAGCAAGACTAAGAATCAGAAAAACCTTTTCATAAAACAGGTGATCAAGGAAAGGTAATCAATCTTCCAAGGAAGGAAATGCATCAATGGTTTAGCACACAACTTCTATTACCTAATACATCAAGTAAGTGAGAAAGATTTTAAAATAGCAAGGAGGTGGCAAATGCACCATGGCCTGCCTTATGTTATAGGAGAGTCGGGCTCTGCTCCACAAATATCGAAATAAAAGTAGTTCCCGGCAGGTGGGTCTTCAAGTGGTGGTGGTGCAACTCCTTCAACCACTACTTCTTCTTCGTACTCTATATATAATCATATATAACCATGAATGCTCATGTAATGCTTATGAAAATGCAGTAATGAAAAAGGTTTATCAAGTTGTATCTTGAATACAACTTTCCTTCACGGTACTCCAGAGAGCTAGGGTTTTTGGAGTTAGTGTTTTTTAGAGGGCACACATTACCTGGAAGACTAGGGTTTTAGGTTTATGGATCAAACAATGTACAAAGCAAGTCAAACTTCATACAAGGTTTCTAAATATCATTTCAAGCTTATCCAAAAAGTTTAGTGATTTTTGGAGTTATTAATAAATTTCTAAAATTCCAGAGGTATAGGTTTAAACCCTTTTAAATACTACATAATTCGTGGTTTGGACTAAAAATCTTGAAACTATTTTTATTAAATACTATAGAAATTTAGAAGTCCAACAAAATTGGTCTCATATTTTTACCATTTTTCTATAATTTTCTAGGGATTTCCTAATTCTAGTAGAAAAAGAAAAAGGAAAAAGATCAACAGTACTGGGCTTAATCTGGCCCGAGACGGCGCACGACAGGCGAAAACGCACCCGTGGTGTCGGGTTTACACAGAAGGCTCTGGTGATTTGAAAAACCAGCGAAGAGTCCCCCGCACTATTTGTTTGAGTCACTGACAAATGCAGATAGGCCCTCCTCTTTCTTTTTCTTTACAACCCTCGATCCCCGACGGTGAACGGCGATAGACCGATCCCCGGCGAGCTTGTACTGGCTAGAATGGGCAATGACTAGGGCTCTAGCTTGGCTGACACTTAATTTAACTCCTAACAACCATTTCCCCCAACTAATTTCAAGGTTGTAGGCCTCATTCTCTCTGCCCACGGTGACCGTGCAATCCAGGGACAATTCAAAGTGTTCCCGTCGATCTACTCCAGTTCAGTGCAATTAGTTGGACCGATGAGCTTTGAGAGCACACAGGATTGCTAGAACAAGAGCGAGGAGAACATGATCGGACCTGTGGAGCGCTGACCGTGACGAGCTCACACACATGGTGTTCTGGACCGTTTTGGGGGAAATCCCAAATTGCGGCTCTCTGGTGGATAATCAGAGGCACGGGTGGGTGCGTTGAGTACTTGATTACATAGCGGAGCCGATGGCACGCTCAATTTATAGGGTTCGAGGGCGGTGGCCCGTGAATTGGATATGGCGTGGTGGCGGCCGGAGAGAGGGGAGAGCATTGTCGCAAGGAATTGGTGGCTTTCACCGTGGCGAGCCCACCGATGATCAACAGACATGAGTAATACGAGTTACTGCGACGTGGTAAGGCACCTAGGCACGTGGCGCACGATCGACCTGCGGCCAATTCTAGCGATCTTATCTGAATCAATCGTGAGTCAGGCGGACATGGTGGCCGGGGTTGAACAGTGGCCTAAGTTCATCCTTAAGGCGATATTTACTACCCCGAGCAACTATCAGTACTCCGTTGAGCATGAATCGCAGCGCATGGTGCGAATCTGAGCGTATGGTCACCTGCGGCGAGGTGCACTACACCTGTGATCTTGTTCAGTGCACTGTACCATCGTAATTCTATTCAGTTGGTCTGACAGAGCTTATTTGGCGGCGATTTGCTCCAAATTTCGTGTAGTGACCTGACCAACACTCTGCATCAAAGTTGTAGCCCTACAATCCAGCTACAAATCGACTATAGAGACCTAACTCATTTACCCAATCCTTCGAGCTTGAATTGAATCCAAAGTTGAGCAAATCTCACTGTCAGTCCGAGTTCAGCTTCAGGGTGGTCTGACAGCCAGACTTCAAACCTATTTATCTCCTATTTTTGTACAACACCAGTGCTAGGTTACTTAATCAAATTTGTTCTCCTTACATAGCTCTACAACTTTGCTATATTGACTATTAGCAAAAACCTCAAGTATCCTGAGATGTAGAGCTCCAAAGTCAGCCGTATTCAACTGTTTTTGGACTTAGGCACATGAGAGGTATAGAGTGTCTTTTTGCAAATAAGCCCAATTCTCATCATTTGATTTGCAAATCCTCAAATGTGTGAAACATATGATTTGAGGTGTCCTAATACCTTGGTTTTTGCACTTTGGTCCAAAAGTGCACCAATTTTACACTTAGCCCCCTAGGGTTCCAATTTAGGGTTCTTCCAGGGTCTTTTCAGGGTTCCAAGAGGATATCTTAGGATCATTCCTCATATCTTTTGAAGTTTTCTCATGCTTGGGCTTCCCTTATATCCATAAGTCTAGATTTAGGGTTAAGTACTTTGCACTAGAGTTAATCACACATCAAGTCACACCAATACAACTTGTTTGAAATTTTTGCCTAGTGAATGCACTCTAAGTGTAACAAACACATGATATGCTAATGCTCATGATGTTATGCTCAAGTTTTAGTGACAGTAACACCAGGGGTGTTACATCTTTCCCACCCCCCATAAAAGAATCTCGTCCCGAGATTTAAAGTCCTAGGGCAAGTAGTGGAAAAGGAAACGCGTCATATTTTTATTTCCTTATTTCTTGTACAAGGCAGGGGTGGTATGGTGTCTACTCCTCTTTTACAACAATTGTATAAATCTCACAAATTACATGAAGCTAAATAGCCTGGGAAATTCTTTTCTAAAAAGTCTTGGGTTTCCCATGTAGCTTCATCTTCCGTATGTTGGTTCCAATGTATATTATAGAATTTGAGAACTCTTCTTCGGGTGATCCTGTCCTTCTAATCCAGGACTCGAATAGGATGTCTGAATATGTTAAGTCTGGTTCCAAAGCAACATCTGTCAATTCTATGGTTCGATCTGGAACCCGAAGGCACTTCTTCAATTGGGACACATGGAACACATTATGCACTGCAGACAAGGTTTTGGGTAGTTGGAGTCAGTACGCCACTGGCCCACATTGTTCAAGAATGGGGAACAGACCAATGTACCGGGGTGCAAGCTTTCCCTTTACACCAAAACGAGATGCACCCTTCATTGGCGATACTTTCAGGTAGACATAATCTTCAACTTGAAAGTACAATGGTTGGCGTCATTTGTCTACATAACTCTTTTGTCGAGTTTGTGCTTCTTTCAAATTATGCATAATTCGTTGAACTTTTTCTTCCATTTCTTTAACCATATCAGGCCTGAAAAAACATCTTTCCCCTAGTTCAGACCAATTTAATGGAGTATGGCACCGTCGTCCATATAAAGCTTCAAAAGGTGCCATCTTGATACTTTCTTGATAACTATTGTTATATGAAAATTCTGCCAGTGGTAAACAGTCATCCCATTTCTGCAGAAATTCTAAAACACACGCTCGCAACATGTCTTCAAGTATCTTGTTCACTCTCTCAGTCTGTCGACTTGTTTGGAGATGATAGGCCGAACTGTGAAGCAACTTAGTACCCAAAGATTTGTAGAGTTCTTCCCATAATTTGGATACAAATTGGGGTCCAGGGTCTGACACAATTGTTTTTGGGATCCCGTGCAGACTGAGAATACGAGTAATGTAAAGTTCCGCATATGTGATTACTGGATACTTTACTTTTACTGGAAGAAAGTGGGCGATCTTTGTAAGTCGATCAATGATAACCCAGATAGATCCAAATCCTTTTGATGTCCTGGGTAATCCCACAATGAAGTCCATGCTAATGTCCTCCCATTTCCAAGTTGGGATAGGCAAAGATTGTAGTGGACCAGCAGTCTTCATATGTATGGCTTTGACACGTCTACAGGTGTCACATTTCGCCACATAGCGTGCAATTTCAATCTTCATTTTTGTCCACCAATAATGTTGTTTTAAATCATGATACATCTTAGTGCTTCCGGGATGAATGGAATAGCAACTAAGATGAGCTTCATCCAAAATTTGTTGGCGGACTTCATCATTCTTGGGCACAACTATGCGGTTATTAAACCATACTATACCTTGATCATCCTTTCTGAAACAGTTTGCTTTACCTGCCTTTATTTTCTCATGAATGTGTTTCATACCCTTATCACTTCTTTGTGCATCAATAATCTTTTCCAGAAGAATTAACTCAAGCTTCAATTGATTTAAGGTTACATGTTGAATCATTCCCAGGTTTAATTTCTCCATTTCTTGGCATAATGTGATGTCAGAAGTCTTTATTGTAAGACAATGGTAGGAAGTCTTGCGACTTAGTGCATCTGCCACCACGTTGGCCTTGCCTGGGTGATAGTGAATTTCTAATTCATAATTCTTAATCAGTTCAAGCCATCTCCTCTGCCTCATATTTAGTTCCGACTGGGAAAAATGTACTTCAAACTTTTATGATCTGTATATATATGGCAGATATTTCCCAGCAGATAATGACGCCATATTTTCAGGGTATGAACAACAACAGCTAATTCTAAGTCATGAGTTGGATAATGTTCCTCATGTCGGCGCAACTGTCTTGAAGCATATGCTATAACTCATCCTTATTGCATTAAGACACATCTGAGGCCACTGCCTGATGCATCACAGTACACATCAAAAGGCTTCTCAATGTCTGGTTGAGCCAATACTGAGGCAGTGGTCAACAATACCTTCAGCTACTCGAAGGCTTCGTTGCATCTTGAGGACCAGTTAAATTTTGTATCATTCTTCAATAAGCTTGTGATTGGCTTCACAAGCTTGGAGAAATTCGGGATAAATCTGCGGTAATAGCCAGCCAGTCCAAGAAACTTCGAACTTGATGTACAGTGGTTGGCAGTTTCCACTCTAGAATATCCTTGACCTTGCTGGGATCAACCGCAATCCCATTTGCAGATAATACATGTCCCAAAAATTGGATTTCCTTCAGCCAAAACGCGCACTTGCTGAATTTAGCATATAGTTGATGTTTCCTTAAGCGCGTTAATACGATCTGTAGATGCTGAGCATGCTCCTCTTTATTCTTGGAGTATATCAAGATATCATCAATGAAGACCACCACAAATTTGTCCAACTCGGGCATAAATACCGAGTTCATCAAATATGTGAAGTGGGCAGGAGCATTCGTTAATCCGAAAGACATAACCAAATATTCGAATAATTCGTACCGCGTAGTAAATGCGGTCTTGGATATATATTTGGGTCGGATACGGATCTGATGATAGCCCGACCTGAGGTCAATCTTGGAAAATACCCGAGCTCCGGTAAGCTGATCAAATAAAATATCAATACGGGGAAGAGGGTACTTGTTCTTGATTGTGACCTCATTAAGGGATTTCCACGCACATCTGAAGCATTTGATCCTTCTTCTTGACAAAGATTGCGGGACATCCCCAAGGTGACGAACTAGGCCGAATGAATCCCTTCTCAAGTAGATCTTGTAATTGAGTCTTGAGCTCTGCCAACTCATTTGGAGGCATTTGGTATGACCTTCTAGAAATAGGAGCCATACATGGCTTCAGTTTAATCACAAACTCTACATCTCTTTCTGGAGGTAATCCAGTCAGATCTTCCGGAAAGACATCCGAGAACTCACACACTACCGGAATATCTTGGATTTCCGGTATGATAGCTTCATAGACTCTGCCAAATGGTTTAGCTGGAATAGCTACAGGGATGGTCAAGAGAACCTCTTCGTGGTCATAGCTCAACCTGACGGTTCTTAAATCAGTGTTGAGGTTAGCTTTGTGCTGGGCTAACCAATTCATGCCCAGAATTACATCTATATCTTGGCCTTTCAGAATAATCATATTGGTGGGAAAATCCCGTTCCGCTAATGTTACTGGCACATTGAAGGCCACTTCTTTAGTAAATATTTGTCCCCTGGGTGAATGAATAATAAACCCTTCCCTTGATTCAGTGCAAGGAATGAAATATTTTTCCGCGAATTTCTTGCTTATGAATGTATGCGAAGCACCAGAATCAAAGAGAATAATTGCTTGGTGATTGGCCACAAGAAACGTACCCATCATAACCGGTTCTCCCTCCGATGTAGTGGCCACTTGAGTGTAATATATTTGCCCGGTCTTCTTGATATTCTTGCCCGCTGAATTATTTGCCATGTTTCCCTTGCCTTGATTTGAGCTCCCTAAGTTCTGCTGATTGTTGGATTTATTCTACCTCGGATATGGGCAATCTTTGATAAAATGTCCAGAGTACCCACAATTGAAGCAGCCAGTTGAGAAACTAGGGAGGGCGGGGAAACGAGCACCAGGGGCACTCGGCTGACTTGTAGAAGTGGGGGCAATGGCAGGGTGAATGAAGACAGGCTGTTTGAATGGGTAGGAGGGTGGATGTGGTGAATAACGGTTCTGATTGAAAGGTCGGATTACCAACCTTGGTCGCTTTTTAGGCCCCTGATTGGACCTGTCACCTCCGAATCCCTTCGATTTTCCTTGACCTGTGTTCTTAGCTTCTACTGCCAGCACTGTGCTAACAGCCCTACTGTATGTGAGATCTAGGCAGGTGGCCATTTTTCTTTGAAGTCGGTCGTTGAGGCCTCACATGAAGCAATTCTTCTTTTTCAGGTCAGTATTTACTTGATCAATTGCATACTGGGATAAATGATTAAATTTGTTGAGATACTGCATAACAGTATCTCCTCCTTGCTTGAGTCGCATGAATTCCTCCTGTTTCATGTGCAACATTCCTTCTGAAATATAGTGCTCACGAAATGCTAACATAAATTCATCCCACGTGACCTGATGTCCGGCAGGTTGAATGGCCACAAAATTTCCCCACCAAGTACTAGCAGGGCCTCTTAATTGCTGAGCAGCGAATAAAGGCTTCTAGGTTTAAGTGCAGTGGATTAGTCCAAATTACTGCTCCATAACCCGTACCCATTCGTCAACTTCCAGAGGGACTTTGGCTTTAACGAATAGCGGAGGACGGGTTTCAGATAAGTCTAGGTATGAAGTCTCGTGGTCCTTGCGGATAAGCCCTTCTGCATTGTTGCTGGAATTGGTTTCCCGCCATTTCACGTAAAAAGCGGGTATTGTCGGCGGTCGCATTGACCAAGACAGCGATAGCCTCGGCCAACGTTGGCGGTACCGGTGGTGGATTGGGCGTGTCTTCCCGACCACGGGAAGTACCCGCACTGTCATGCGCACGAGTCCTGGATGGCATCTGCGGCAAAGAAACATTTGGGAAAAATATAACATGCTGATATACACCATCATTTTACATTACCAAGATGTAATGATACAGACTCAAATGTACAACATGACTTCATTACCTATTTTACATTAGTATTATATCTAAACTATACTACTCTAGTATTTATCGTCTTTGGTTGCTTCACTGTCTGTTGTAGGGGACCGTTCGTCAGCCAGGTTCATAGGAGAGGGTTTAAAAAGGTCCAATTCTCCACCAAGTCCTTCACCTGTTGTTCCAGAGGGTCTGGCTCCCATTCCAACAGGGTCGGCAGGTACGTCTGGTGTAGTCGTGAATATAGTACATGGACTTCCTCATGTAAAGTATTGCAATACACCTGCAAGTTGTCAATGGCCGCACTAAGCTCTACCACACAAGCACGAGCTTTGGCTTCCCGGTCCCAAGCAATCGAACGTGAATTGATAGCCCAATCGATTGCCAAATCCCGTTCAGCAAGCTCATCTTGCAGATGTCTGACGTCAGCTCTTAGCTCATTCATACGCTGACCATCTTCTACCACACCCTGTTTCGGTGACGTAGCTCCGTTCAAAGCTGTTGTACTTGGGCTTCTAGGTCTCCGATGGGGTCGTTACTACCGCTGCTGCTCCCTTCATGTCTTGGAGCCAACTGATGCCGAGGTACGCCAATAGGTCCGGTGGACTTACATGCAGTTTTCCTCGTACGCGGCGGCATATCTCCATAAGGGGGAAAACTTATTAGTATAGTTTTAAAACATGATGCATGCATAATTACGGAATCAACCTTTGTTGATTCCCAACCTCCTGTTTATTCACTCTATTACCTGGTCTTATAGGATGAACACTTCAGAAAGTAGTGAGATAAGAATGAAAGCAATTTTCTTAGATAAGCCTTTGAAAATCCTTTTTTTGAAATGCTCCATAATATCTGAAGAGATGGGCTTCGCTCCGATACCAGCTGTGACGGAACCTCCCAAGTCATTAGGCCCACCTATAGTTGTACTTGTCCAACGGACCTCAGACAATCCTGTAGATGTACATAATCACTTGACAAGTTCGGTATCTGTATCCTTTACCTTTCCCAAGAGCGCTTCACCCATCACACAGATATTACGACACATCGGAGGCACAAATAAGCGGAAGCAATTACAGTAACTTAATTTACATTAAAATATAGAAAGAGTGATATTATTATAGATCAGCGGTATATGAGTGCAGAAGTATTATTATTACAAACTAGGGAGGCAAAAACCCCTCCCGCTAAAAAGTATAATGTTTTTAAAAGGAGGACAACATCCTCCCGGGACTTCACTCTTGAGCTTCTTCCTTTGGCACCACCTTAGAGCAAAAGCAACAAAAGTTTGTTGCTTCCTCACCTACAACAACATAGGTTCGAAAACCCTAAGTACGAAGTGTACTTTCGCAAGTCTTACCCGTCAAAATAAAAGACTCTCAAGGATATGTTGGCTTGAGGGAGTCAAGGTAAGGCTTAATCAAGAATCAAGACTCTGTTTACAAAAATGCTTACTAACAATGGATCCTTAAAAATCCAGTTTTATTAGCAAGTTAAGTCATTACCTGAATCTAAAGTTCTTTCTACCCTAGTTCAAGCACTTGGCCTATACTAGCCATCTTTTTATCAACCCTTCTTGTTCACTGGAATGCTACGTGTAGGGCAGTGACCAAGTTTTCATGTCCGAGAATAACGGCGATCCGAATCGATTAATACCCAACTAGGGATCTCAGATCACACGACATATGTAGCACTTAACCCTTGCATATGTCAACTCGCCACCGGGGTTCTTAAGACCAGATCAGGTTCACGCCAACCGAGAGCACAGATACACCACTGTCCAGCCTCTTGCCACGGAGGGTAGACGCTACTCTCGCCATCTCTCCACTCCCATTGTGTGTTGTCTTATTCTGGTATTAGTCAGCCCGAGGCAAAGCTTACCCATGATGAGGCATGTGACCAGTTAAAGGGTCCTCAATCATCAAGCCTACATCGACACGATCCTTAATCGACACAGACGGAGACACTACACCGAGAATCTCTTCTCGTGCAAGTCACCCGCCCGGTCTCAGCTTTATCATTTAAACCCAAAGTTTAGTACCTGTCAGAGGTACATCTTTTCCGATGTTGAACCCATCACGGCCATGATGGATCCACCATCAAGTTTTATTTTTGAAAACATCCCATCCCCCTTGAAGCATCATCTTTTGTCAAAACAAAACATTTTGTTTATCTAGAGCAAGACTAAGCATAAGAAAAACCTTTTCATAAAATAGGTGATCAAGGAAAGGTAATCAATCTTCCAAGGAAGGAAATGCATCAATGGTTTAGCACACAACTCCTATCACCTAATGCATCAAGTAAGTGAGAAAGATTTTAAAATACCAAGGAGGTGGCAAATGCACTGGGACTTGCCTTGTGTTATAGGAGAGTCGGGCTCTGCTCCACAAATATCAAAATAAAAGCAGTTCCCGGCAGGTGGGTCTTCAGGTGGTGGTGGTGGTGCAACTCCTTCTTCAACCACTACTTCTTCTTTGTTTTCTATATATAATCATATATAACCATGAATGCTCATGTAATGCTTATGAAAATGCAGTAATGGAAAAGGTTTATCAAGTTGTATCTTGAATACAACTTTCCTTCACGGTATTCTAGAGAGCTAGGGTTTTTGGAGTCTCTGTTTTATTTCAGAGGGCAGGCATTACCTCGAAGACTAGGGTTTTAGGTTTATGGATCAAACAATGTCCAAAGCAAGTCAAACTTCACACAAGGTTTCTAAATATCATTTCAAGCTTATCCAAAAAGTTTAGTGATTTTTGGAGTTATTAATTAATTTCTCAAATTATAGAGGTATAGGTTTAAGCCCTTTTAAATACTACATAATTCCTGGTTTGGACTAAAAATCTTGAAACTATTTTTATTAAATACTATAGAAATTTAGAAGTCCAACAAAATTGGTCTCATATTTTTACCATTTTTCTATAATTTTCTAGGGATTTCCTAATTCTAGTAGAAAAAGAAAAAGGAAAAAGATCAACAGTACTTGGCTTAATCTGGCCCGAGACGGCCCACGACAGGCGAAAACGCGCCCGCGCGAGCCCACGGTGTCAGGTTTACACAGAAGGCCCTGGTGATTTGAAAAACCAGCGAAGAGTCCCCCGCACTATTTGTTTGAGTCACTAATAAATGCAGATAGGCGCTCCTCTTTCTTTTTCTTTACAACCCGCGATCCCCGACAATGAACGGCGACAGACCAAGCCCCGGCGAGCTTGTACTGGCCGGAATGGGCAACAGCTAGGGCTCTAGCTTGGCTGACACTTAATTTAACTCCTAAAAACCATTTTCCCTCAACTAATTTTAAGGTTCTAGGCCTCATTCTCTCTGCCCACGGTGACCGTGCAATGCGGGGACAATTCAAAGTGTTCCCGTCGATCTACTCCAGTTCAGTGCAATTAGTTGGACCGATGAGCTTCAAGAGCACATAAGAATGCTAGAACAAGAGCGAGGAGAACATGATCGGACCTGTGGAGCGCTGACCGCGACGAGCTCACACACGCGGTGTTCTAGACCGTTTTGGGGGAAATCCCAAATTGGGGCTCTCTGGTGGATAATCGGAGGCACGGGTGGGTGCGTTGAGTACTTGATTACATAGCGGAGCCGATGGCACGCTCAATTTATAGGGTTCGAGGGCGGTGGCCCATGAATTGGAGATGGCGCGGTGGCGGCTGGAGAGAGGGGAGAGCACTGTCGAAAGGAATTGGTGGCTTTCACTGTGGCGAGCCCACCGGCGATCAACAGACATGAGTAATACGAGTTACTGCGACGTGGTAAGGCACCTAGGCACGTGGCGCACGGTCGATCGGCGGCTAATTCGGGCGATCTTATCTGAATCAACCGTGAGTCAGGCGGACACGGTGGCCAGGGTTGAACAGTGGCCTAAGTTCATCCTTAAGGCGATATTTACTACCCCGAGCAACTATCAGTACTCCGTTGAGCACGAATCGCAGTGCCTGGCACAAATCCGAGTGTATGGTCGCCGGCGGCGAGGTGCACTGCACCTGTGATCTTGTTCAGTGCACTGTACCATCGTAATTCTATTCAGTTGGTCTGATAGAGCTTATTTGGGGGCGATTTGCTCCAAATTTCGTGTAGTGACCTGACCAACACTCTGCATCAAAGTTGTAGCCCTACAATCCAGCTACAAATCGACTATAGAGACCTAACTCATTTACCCAATCCTTCGAGCTTGAATTAAATCCAAAGTTGAGCAAATCTCACTATCAGTCCCAGTCAGCTTCAGGGTGGTCTGACAGCTAGACTTCAAACCTATTTATCTCCTATTTTTGTACAACACCAGTGCTAGGTTACTTAATCAAATTTGTTCTCCTTACATAGCTCTACAACTTTGCTATATTGATTATTAGCAAAAACCTCAAGAATCCTGAGATGTAGAGCTCCAAAGTTAGCCCTATTCAACTATTTTTGGACTTAGGCACATGAGAGGTATAGAGTGTCTTTTTGCAAATAAGCCCAATTCTCATCATTTGTTTGCAAATCCTCAAATGTGTGAAACATATGATTTGAGGTGTCCTAATACCTTGGTTTTTGCACTTTGGTCCAAAAGTGCACCAATTTTACACTTAGCTCCCTAGGGTTCCAATTTAGGGTTCTTATAGGGTCTTTTCAGGGTTTTTCGCACTTTTAGGGTTTGGATGCCACTCAAGTCCTTCCAAGAGGATATCTTAGGATCATTCCTCATATCTTTTGAAGTTTTCTCATGCTTGGGCTTCCCTTATATCCATAAGTCCAGATTTAGGGTTAAGTACTTTGCACTAGAGTTAACCACACATCAAGTCACACCAATACAACTTGTCTGAAATTTTTGCCTAGTGAATGCACTCTAAGTGTAACAAACACATGATATGCTAATGCTCATGATGTTATGCTCAAGTTTTAGTGACAGTAACACCAGGGGTGTTACAGCCACCAGCGACTGATGTTACCACCGCTATCGTGGCGGTGTCCGTGACTGCTCTAGCTCCAGCGGATCCTGCAACATAGCCTACGTCAAAATCATTACCAGCTCTAGCTTCTACTATAGATTCTGGATCCGAGACTGACTCCGATCCTCAGCTCACGTTTGCACTTCTACCTCGGCCGCAACCTGATGCGCCTTCGCCTCCTCCTTCCTCTTCTAGTCTGTAGGTTCGGGTAACCCTTTTGGTGTTTGCCGCCAGAGGTGGAGAGATATGAGTTGTGAGAGCTAGGGGGAGTTAGGGAGTTAGTTGAGAGTGCCTTTTGATATTTTGATGTAATATATATGGATATTTTGATGTCATATATATGCTTGATACTCTCTGTACTAGCTCCACTTTTGTATGACGCTTAACTCACAAACTCTATGATATGCTCTCGATGTTTGTTAATGACTGTGTGTGTATTATGTTCTCACCTATGATGTTATCACCAGTCGTTCAGTTTTTGTTCATGGATTTCATTTCATTCTTATATGAACAAGAAACTTACGTTGTGTATGCGCCTAAACTTACTATTCTATTACACGACTTTTCTGTCAAAATTGTTGAGTATAACTAACCATCTTCTCTATTGACAGAAAAACAAACAAACTACTCTCACACTCTTCTAGGGTTGTCATCAATCACCAAAAAGGGGGAGATTGAAAGCATCTAGGCCCCTGATTGGTTTTAGTGATTAATGATAGCATAAGATTTTATGTGACTAATGTGTGTTTTGTAGAGCAAATGGTAAGTTAGGTCGCATTACAGGAAGTTGTGCTACAACGGTGAAAACAATCCCTGAGATGAGAACTTGAAGCGACGGTTGAAGAGACGAATCAAAAGATGAAGGTATTCATATTCTGAGTGGCGAAGGAGTTGTGGACACTTGGTATAGAATTAGGTCTTCTATTTTTATTTTAGTCATACAATAAAGAGGGGTTGTGGATGAGTAGTTTGACCAAGAGATTTCTAGTGTAGTGTTGGTGCATATTCACACTCACATCTAGTGCTAGGTATCACTCTATAACACACTCACAAGTTAGAGCAAAAACGGTTTAGAAAAACCAAGGGAAAAAGAAGTTAGGGTTTCTGTCTTAGGGGCACCATATTGTCTGGTGTGCACCGGACTATCCGGGGCGCCCCCTGATAGTGGGGCCAGCCAGCCCTAGGGGCAGCGCCTCCGTCCCCAAGAAAACCCGAGAGCAACAAGTTGGGAAGTTGAATTTTAGCTGTCACACCGGACTGTTTGGTGTGCACCGGACAGGTACTGTTCACTGTCCAATGCGCCATCAGCCCAACGGCTAGCTATCAGAACTAGCTATTGGAGCCGACCTTTGGCGCACCAGACTGTCCGGTGCGCCCATGCGCAAAACAGCCAGGCAATGCCTTGTTTGGTGGGTGGAGCTACTTATATCCCCTCCACCTACCTCATTGAGTGTCTTGCTGCCCACATTAAAGCTCACACATTGCTAGAGCATTGCAAGCACCACAAAGCCTAGTGAGGTGATTAAAAAATCTTAATCCCGTGTTAGGACCTCATTAGTGCAAGTGAGAGCCACTTAGAGCACACACCACATGCAATTGGCTTCTCTTGATCTAGTGAAAGTCTATGGCTTGTCACTCTTGGTGATCGGGATCACCTAGACAGTTTGGTGGCAATTGGAGCGCGGTGATCACCTCGGAGGATTTGTTGGTGACCCGGCTCAAGATTGTACGTGGTCGTGAGGGATCCACCGCACCGGAGTGGCAAAGGATCACCTCATAGTGAGCACTTGGTTCTTGCGAGGACTAAGGGGGAGCGATACCCTTGCGCGGGGGATCCAACGAGGACTAGGGAAGAGTGCCGACTCTTCGATACCTTGGCAAAAAATTGGAGGAGTCTTCTCAACCTTGCTTTACATTCCGCATTTAATTTAAGCATTTCTCTTTGTTCAATTGTTTGGCAAGTATTTGAATTAATGGCTTAGGGTTGTTGTTTTTCTAGTAGTATTTACTTATTGCTAGTAGTTGGGTGAAGTTGGCTCTTGCTTAGGGTTTAATTGTTGTTGAATTTTTAGAAAAGCCTAATTCACCCCCCCCCCCCTCTTGGGCATCGTGATCCTTTCAATTTGTATCGGAGTCTTGTTGGTCCTAGATTAGCTGAACACTAGAGTAGTGATGTCCAGCGGGGATGGACCTCCTCTCGTTTTTGATGGTGACGATTTTCCTTATTGGAAAATTCATATGGAAGCTTACTTAGAGGCTATAGACATTGGTGTCTATAAAGCCGCCACTCAAGGGTTCCCCGAACCAAGAGATCCCACAAATCTTGTAGGTGATGAGTATAATTATGAAAAGTGGAATGCTAAGGCCAAAAACACTCTCTTAAGAGGCCTTTGCAAAGATGTTTTTAATAGAGTAAGAAATCATAGAAATGCTCATGATTTGTGGATGGATATTTGTGCTCTACATGAAGAAACTAAAAGTAAGCGTGAGGAGAGATATCACATTGCAATGAAAAAATTAAATTCTTTTGAAAATGCTTGCAAATGAGAATGCAAATGATATGTATTCACGCCTTAACATTCTTGTAGAGGAAGTCAATGGCTTGGGGCTCACCCAAATTTCACAACCGGATGTTGTGAGGAAGATTCTCAATGTCCTCCCAATTGACAAATATGGACACATTATCACTGTGCTAAATCAAATGGATCTTTCAATTGCTACTCCAACTCAAATATTGGGTAAGATCAACGCTCATGAAATGTATATGCACATAAATGACAAGGATGGGTCTTCTTCCAAGAGAAAACACTTGGCTCTCAAAGCTAGCCAAGAAAAGAAAGGGAAAGCCAAAATGCACGTTGAGGAAGAATTCTCAAGTGATGGTGATCTTGATGCAAACATTGCCTTGATGGTGAGAAAGACCACCAAAATGTTGAAGAAACTTAATTGAGAAGGCATCAAGTTTGATTCAAGAAAGAAGAAGTTCTTCTCCAGCAAAAGAATGCCCATCTCTGAGATGGACTACTATAATTGTGGAGAACTCGATCATCTTGCTCATCAATGCAACAAGCCCAAGAAGAATAATTTCAAGGGCTAGAAAGAGGATGACAGTGATGATGAGAAAAAAGGAAAAGAAATTCTTCAAGAGGAAGGAAGGCAAGCACAAAAGATTCCATAAAAAGAAAAATGGAAAACCATGTATTGTTGGTGACTAGTTCACTAACATTGAATCCTCAAGCGGGTCTTCTCAAGTGAAGAAGAGAATGATGAAAAGGTTGCCACCATCGCTGGGGATTTCTCTTCACCACCACCATCACCCTCATCCACTTCTCACCTATGCCTCATGGCTAAAGGTGAACGGAAGGTACAACTTGAGAATGATATTATTGATGATAGTGATAGTGATAGTGATAGTGATGAAGAGTATGCTTCTCCTTCCTATGATGAATTAGCTGGCTTACTTAAAGAATACACTCAAATCATTAGAAAGTCAAAAGCTAAATGTGACGAGTTAAAAGATGAAAATGAGTTCTTAACTGCCAAGTATGACATAGTTGTTAAGGCTAGTGAAGAAATGAAAGAAGAAAATAAAACTATGTCATCCACTAAAAATGAGCTCAAAACCTCCCTTAAAGATGCCAAAAATAAATGTGAAAAATCAAGCGAAGCAAATAGGGAGTTGGAAGATAGACTTGTCAAAGTAAAGGAAGATTATACAAAAATTAAAATTGACTATTATAATCTTCTTACTGCAAATGAGCTTCTATCTTGTAATACACATGAGGCTATTAACTCTGTTGCTAAGATTGATGTAGCAACCTCATGTGATGATTTGAGCCAACTTGATCAGTCTAGTCTTCATGATGAATTGATTGAAAAAGTTGAAGTCATGACACTAGAGAACCAGAAATTGAAGAGGTACTTGACATATGCAACCACTAGAGGAAAAGTTGCCATAGAAAGCAATGACATTAATAATGAGTTGGCAGTGGACAATGAAAGGCATAGAGATGAAGTCAAGAAACTTAAGATTGAGAAAGAACATCTTGCCACAAGTGTACAAAAGTTCAACAAAGGCCAATACCTTCAAAATGAGTTACTCATGAACACTGTTATGAAAAATTATAAGAGTGGTATTGGATACAATTCTTTTGTGCAAAAGAAAGCAATGAGTCAATACAAGGAAAAACAGACTCCTAAGCTAGTCAAGTGCTTTGAGTGTGGAAAAGAAGGAAACTTTTCCCACAACTGCAAAGCCACACCACCAACTCCCTTGCCAAAGCACTCAAGACCATTTGCTTTCAATGCTCAATTTGTTCTAAGAAAAGTAGCAAATGGAAAAGTCAAAGTCACATTCCTAGGTCCACCAAGAAAGAGTAGACCTAGACAAATTTGGGTTGCAAAGTCCTTGATTGAGAAAGTTATTGGTCCCATGCAAAATAGGGCCCTCAAAATTGAAGCTTGATTTATTTGTTCATGTAGGTAAACTACAAGACCGATGGGAGCTATTGGGTGATTGATAGTGGATGCACTCAACATATGACTGGAAACCCATGGATGTTCACCTCACTTGATGAAAATGTTGATGAACAAGATAAAATCACTTTTGGGATAATTCAAAAGGAAAAGTTCAAGGGCTTGGCAAGGTGGCAATTTCAAATGATCTTTCAATTTCAAATGTTCTCTTGGTTGCACCATTAAGCTTCAACTTGTTATCAATGGGTCAACTTTGTGATCTTGGCCTTCAATGCTTATTCACTCCTATAGAGATTGTTATGTCTAAGATGGATGATGAGTCAATTGTATTCAAAGGATTTAGATACAACAACCTATACTTAGTGGATTTCTCTTCTGAAGATGCAAACCTAAGGACTTGCCTCTTTACCAAAGCATCTCTTGTATGGCTATGGCATAAAAGGCTTGCACATGTTGGAATGAGCACACTCAAGAAGGTTCTAAAGAAAGACATGGTTAGAGGACTGAAGGATGTTGTATTTGAAAAATACAAGCTTTGTAGTGCATGTCAAGCTGGAAAGCAAGTTGCTAACACTCATCCTACAAAATCTTTTATGTCAACATCAAGGCCACTAGAGTTACTTCATATAGATCTATTTGGACCAACAACTTATGCTAGTGCTGGTGGCAACCTCTATTGTCTGGTTATTGTTGATGACTTTTCAAGATATACTTGGGTGTTCTTTCTTCATGACAAGTCTGAGGTTTCATCAATATTCAAGAAGTTTGCCAAGAAAGCTCAAAATGAATTTGACTTCAAAATCAAGAAAATA
Organism: Zea mays; assembly: GCF_902167145.1. Classification (NCBI taxonomy): domain Eukaryota; kingdom Viridiplantae; phylum Streptophyta; class Magnoliopsida; order Poales; family Poaceae; genus Zea; species Zea mays. Next base: position 43,663,612 of record NC_050102.1, read on the forward strand.
AGGAGTGACAATGGAAAGGAATTTGACAACACCAACATTCTTGAGTACTGTGATGAAATTGGGATCAAGCATGAAGTTTATGCAATATACACACCTCAACAAAATGGAATTGTTGAAAGAAAGAACATGACCTTGATCACTCTTGCAAGAACAATGATTGATGAGTATAACACACTGGAGAGGTTTTGGGCTGAAGCTATCAACACTGCATGCTATGCATCAAACGTGCTATTTCCTCACCGACTACTTGAGAAGACTCCCTATGAACTGCAAAATGGGAAAAGCCAGACGTCTCCTTCTTTCAGGTGTTTGGATGCAAATGTTACATCTACAAGAAACACCATCACCTTGGGAAGTTTCAAAGACGATGTGATATTGGTTTCTTACTTGGTTATTCATCAAAATCCAAAGCATATCGAGTATTCAATCATGCCACTAGCGTGGTGGAAGAAACATATGATGTGGAATTTGATGAGACTAATGGCTCCCAAGGAGCACTTGAAAATATTGATGATGTAGGTGATGAACCACTTAGGGAAGCTATGAAGAACATGCCAAATTGGAGCCATCAAACCAAAAGAAGATGAAGAAGAGGTGCAAAATATCGATAGGCCTTCTTCATCAAATGTACCGCATGAGGATGAAAAAGATGAGAAGCATGCAAATGAAGATACATTTGTCTCTCATGAACAAGCAAAGGTACAAGCTGAAGATGTCGATTCTCCAAGATCTTCTTCCCAAGTGGTTGACAAGAGGAACTCATCACTACTTCAAGGACATCCACAAGACCTAATCATTGGGAGTCCTTCACAAGGGGTTATTACTCGTTCTCAAAGATATGCTTCATTCATTGAACATCACTCTTTTGTTTCTTGTGTTGAGCCTACATGTATAGATGAGGCGCTACAGGATCCGGACTGGGTGAATGCCATGCATGAAGAATTAAAAAACTTCACCCGGAATCAAGTTTGGACCCTGGAGAAGCCTCCATAAGATGCAAAGGTCATTGGAACAAAATGGGTATTTCGAAACAAGCAAGATGATCAAGGTGTGATTGTGCGGAACAAGGCAAGGCTTGTTGCAAAGGGGTTCTCTCAAGTTGAAGGTTTAGATTTTGGAGAGACCTTTGCACCGGTTGCTCGACTTGAAGTCGTCTATATCCTACTTGCATATGCATCTTGCTATGACATAAAACTTTACCAAATGGATGTAAAAAGTGCATTTTTAAATGGCTTCATAAATGAACTAGTATATGTTGAGCAACCACCCAGGTTTGAAGACCCTAGATATCCTAATCAAGCTTACAGGTTGTCCAAGGCGCTATATGGTCTAAAGCAAGCTCCAAGGGCTTGGTATGAGCGTCTTCGTGACTTCCTCATTAAGAAGGGCTTCAAGATCAGGACTGTTGGGGGTCTTCGTCTTCCGAAGGTCCTCAAAAACATGATTTAACAATGTTTCCCGAGTGTAATATATGAACAGGTGCCTTCGGACTCGGACCAGAACCACACAGTGTGAAAAGCACGAACAATACGAAGGTTGACGCAGCGCCGAAGCTACGCTCAAGGGAGCTTCGGCATAACGGCAAAAAAGGGAACCGACTTAAAAGGGAAAAGGCTATTTAGACCTCGGTGGACTACCTTAAAGTCATTAGCAAATGTGAAGGGCATGGATGTAATTTTACACGGGCTGTGTCTCATGCCTATAAATAGATGAACAGTACCCCTGTACTGTTCACGCTGACTTGTACTCATTTTTGTGTCACGCTTGTACTTTCATTTTCTGTCAAGCCGAAGCATTTGAGAACAAGTCCCCAACATTGACGCCCATCTCCGGTGAACCCTTTTTCGACCACCTTCGGCAAGCACCGACCTTTGTCATGCCGCCGAAGAAAGCTTCAGCGCCAGGGGTTGCCGCACTTCAGCCACTGGACCCAAATCAGGAGACCCTCTCTCTTCGAGAGGCCCGAAGCCAGAAATGAAAGGCCACCAGTCCAACACTCCAGGAGGAGGAGTTGGACCAGGAGATCAGAAACATGGAGATAATCCATCAGCAGGTACAACCGAAGAAGGAGAAGATGGCCCGACTAGCCGATCTTCAAAGGCAGACCGATGAAGCTACTGAAGAAGTACGCCATCTTGCTCAAGACGAACAAGAACGAAGGCCCCAGCATAGGGAGCTTCACCAAGAAGGCTTATTCAACGAGGATGGATGGTATGATGATTTTAATCATGATACATTTACCTTTGATGATGCTTCTCCCTTGGCAGCAGAACTGCAGGCTATCCCATGGCCTCCATCATACAAGCCACCTCAACTCCCCATGTATGATGGGCATTCAGATCCGAAGCAGTTGTTGATGAGTTATGAAGCGACTATATCATCATACGGAGGCAATGCAGCTGTCATGGCCAAATCCTTCGTCATGGCAGTTAAGAATGTGGCACAAACATGGTATTCTTCTCTTCGGCCAGGGACTATTACTTCATGGCAGAAGCTTAAGGATATGCTAGTGACAAGTTTCCAAGGCTTCCAGACGAAGCCAGTCACAGCTCAGGCACTGTTTCAATGCACGCAAGATCATGAGGAGTATCTCCAGGCATATGTCCGAAGGTTCTTGCGTCTGAGACCACAAGCGCCTACAGTGCCCAATGAAATTGTCATTGAGGCCATGATCAAGGGGCTTTGTCCAGGACCCACTACCCAGTATTTTGCTAGAAAGCCTCCACAGACTCTGGAGAAGCTGCTTCAAAAGATGGATGAATACATCCGGGATGACAATGACTTTCGCCAAAGAAGGGAGGAAGCCTACAGGTTCTCTGAGATGGCCAGGGGCTTCAGAGGAAGAATCCACCCGAGGCATGTCAGGTCAATTCACTCCACTCAGAGTGATGACAGAGGAAGTCAGCTGCAGAATCCACAATATACTTCACAGTCTTCGGGGCAGCATCAAAGCTCTTTCCGACCGCCAGCTCCAAGAGGGGCTTTGGAGGAAGATATGGGGATCAGCCCAGAAAGATCTACTGCCTATTTTGTGGTGAAGACAAGGGCCATACTACAATAATGTGCCAAATCACCATCCAAAAGCAGAAGGAAATAGCAGAAGCCGAAGCTAGGCAAAATCAACCAAAGCAGGTCCTGCACACTGCTTCGTGTCATTCACCCTACATACCAGAATATGTGGGTAATCATCCTGCAGCTTCGGTTGCTTCGGCTAGTCAGCCACAGGCTTCTTGCCCACAGCTTCCACCTCCACCACTACTACAATCTGCTTATTCACGAAGTCAGCAACCAGAAGGGAGCCAGCAGACCCATCAGCAGTGAGATTTTAGGGAGGAATCTGAAGCCCGCACAGTCAACAGTACTGTGCCGGAATCAAAACACATCTATTAAGAGATATCCTACCTCCGAAGCATTTTTATATTCATTGTCATTTTCTTTTTAATAAGGAACAATCGATGTAAACTTAGTTTCCTTGTCATTTTTATTTCTTGTAATAGCTTCGTTCTTGTCATAGTGAAATATATCTTCTCCACAGACTCACGAAGCTCAAAAATTGCTGAATACTGAAGCTCAAAAGTCGTTCCTAAGGGAATACAGAGTTAAAAATCGCATTGCAAGTCTCACCGAAGCTACAAAAAGTCATTCCTAAGGAGTGCAGTGTAAGTTGCCAAAGCTACAAAAAGTCGTTTCTAAGGGAGCGCAGTGTAAGTTTTCTGCTCAAAAGTCATTCCAAAGGGAATGCAGAGCCAAATACCGCCGAAATATAAGGCGAAGCGCGAAAAGTCAACGCGAATACCGCCGAAATATAAGGCGAATCACGAAAAGTCAACGCGAATACCACCAAAATAGAAGGCGAAGAAGTTCAAAAGACGTTCCTAAGGGGATGCAGAACTTACACCAAAAAATAAGTGGTGAAGCCAAAAAATAAACGGCAAAGAGATTTTTGATGGTTCCTAAGGGGACGCAGATATTGTGTTTCAGCGTAGGTATGTGTCTTCGGCATTAGCATCATTCTTTGCATCATATCATCGCATCATATCGCATAGCATCACATCATACATCATATCACATCAATTACATCAATTGGAAACGAGGCTGATCTTCGGAGAATGCTTTACAAAAAATGGAAAGATGCCAAGGCACAAAGTAAGCTGAGAATTACAACTTCATCAGTTCTGATGAGGAAAGAGGAATTTATTGTTTACAAAGTATTGATGATTTTACAAAATGTGGATGATTCTTACGAGGCATAAAAACTCTTCTTTACGAAGCATAAAAAGAAGGGAAGGTGTTTTTTTCGCCGAAGGCTCAAAAACGGTATGTACATAAAGTTTCATGCATCGCAAAGAACTGAATTACGAACAATTCATATATTACATTCAAATCTATAAGCACCAAATATTACAAACATAGTTCAGCAAATGTTACATTAATATTCTAGAAATGTTTTTACAATAGCTACTCTTCTTCCTTCAGAACTTTTTCTGCAGCTTCGGTTAGCAGTTTGGTAATAACTTCGTCTACAATAGCTTCGGCCATATTAATAATTTCTATTGTTTTCTTTGTCTCTGGGTCGGCCAGTGGGTCAAATGGCTCTTGGGGAGAAGATAGTTCAGCTGCGGTAGAAGACATAAATTAGTTCGAAGTCACAAAAATAAACAACAAAGCTAAAAGCCATTAAGTAATACTTATCCGTCTTTCGAGTTTCGCAGCTTTTTCAGCTTCTTTTGTTGCTTCTCGAGCGTCATGAATATCCTTTTTGCTCTTCTTTATTATTTCATGAGCCATCCCTCGGCCGTCATTTTCCCAGATATCAGTAAAAAAAATTCCGCCTATGAAACTCGCTTCGGCCGAGGGGTCCTTCGTATCGTCAACAGAAAAGGCAGCTTCGGCCTAGGCCAATGTTTTAACATGTTCGCAACCTGCCTTCTCCAAAACGGCTGCAACTCCCCTAGCACCAGAGAATGCACAGACGTCCCCGCGGTCACTCAAAATCTCCTCAAAAGCTTCGGCTTCACTATTGATCCACTCGATGACGCCCTCAAGGTCGCCCAGTATGAAGTTGTCTTCGTTTGAGTACGCGCCCACATTGGCGAAGCTAGCCTTTATCTTTTTCACACACTCCACAGATTTTTCAAAGCATCTTTCTTTGGATGCGCGAAGCTCTGCAACTAATTTTTCAAAATAATTTTTCCAGTATTCGCTGGTATCTCGATCAGCTTCGGCAACAACGCATTTTAATTTGGCCTCGGCTAACTGTTTTCGAAGGTCTTCAATTTCACTTTTCAGGGCCTCAGCTTGAACTTTGGAACTAGCTTCGTCTTCTTTTATCTTGTTTACCAATGAAATTAATATTTTATCCTTTTCAAGGCCTTCGTTCCTTAGTTCAATCACCTCTGAACAAAGGTTGTTCAGAGCCATTGTGCGCCCTTCATCTTCGATATTTTTCTGTGCCCTGAGGGCATTGCTAAGGATCAAGCCCTGCAAAAGGAGTATAGTATTAAGTATAAACAAGTGAAATAATTCGTTTTTAAATACAAAAATTGATTTTCGCACCTTTATACTATTATATGCCAAACTGTCGGCCAATTCATCCTTCGACAGTACTGAGAGGCCATCTTCTAACGTTGGGAACCCGAAGCTTCTACCCATCTCCCGGCAAACAGATATCTCTTTGCTATCCGGGAGACAGTACAAAAAATCTTCTTCTCCGCTGTCGTTAAACACTAATTCCCCCTTCGGATATTTCAGCTTTTGGGCATAGTGTTGAGCTTCTCGTTCTTCTTCTTTAGAGAGTCTTTTTCCCGAAGCATGACAGATGATATATTCAATACTTTCTTTTAAAGCTTCGGGAGCAGGAGCGGCAACTTTTTTAGGTGAAGTCTGTTCTATAGCCTCTTCCTCTGCTGTCTTCTCTTCAATTTCCGAGGGTTTTTTCTCAGCAGGCTCTGAAGGCCCAGCTTCGGCACTAGCCTGGCTCACAGTAGTTTCAACTTCGGCCGGTTTTGTTTCAGCTTCGATTTGTATTTTTGAAGCCTCGGCAATTTTCCCTGAAGGAGTAGAGCTTGAAGCCTTTACTGATTCTAGCACATCTAGTACATTTGTCATTCTTCTTCTTTTGGGAGTTGCCGCAAGACCTTTTTGTATCTTCGGCACTGTTACTGCTGCCGAAGGGCTTAAAATTCCTAACATTTTTTCAGTTTTTTGCTCTTCGGCCTTATCTTTACCAATCTTTGCCTCAGCTTGCTCGGCTGAGGGTGCCTTCGGCATGGTAGACGGTTCTTCAGTTTTCTACGTAGGAGGAATGGGCTCCTTTGATTCAGCAGCTGAGGAATGAGCTAAATATTCTTGATCTCAGAAATTTTACTTAATGATAAAATGGTTATGTCAAGCTTGTATTGCATATTTAAATTTCTTGTATTGCATCTAGGGCTTGTCTAACCTAGTTAAGATAACTGCCAACAAAGCGAGTGAAAAAGCTTAACTCGGGCTCAAACTTGATAAGTCCTAGCGTTTAAGCTTTTTGTACTTAAATTTCATTTACCATGCAATTGTTAGTTCTTGAGATACGCATTTGGTACTGCACTTAGGGGGAGTATTCACAACTCAATTCGTTCATGAAACCTCTAGTGCAGAACCCAAATGCAAATCTCACCATTTGCCTATTTTCTCTAAAAACTATCTAGCCTATGGCACAATATTTTGAAAAATATGAGAGAATATGTGAGGGTACCAATACCTGTCCCAACAGGCGTTCTTTTGTGTGCTTATAAGTTGGGATTTGGTTTGGTTCAAAATTTCCAAGAAAATTTCAAAATTCCCTCTGTCTGGGCTCATCGAACAGTTCGGTGTGCACCGGACACTACATTGTGCAATGTCTGGTGCACCGACTGGGCGCGCACAGATCTGTTCCTGTGCTGCACTGTGCGGTGTGCACCGGACAGGCACTGTAGACTGTCCGGTGTGCCCATAACCGGTTTTTAAAAAACCTTCTCCTCCCGAGCCCGAGCCCAAGCTCCTTTCTCTTTGTCGCGCAGCCAGCTCTCTGCTCTCTGTCTGCCAGGCAATTTGCCCCCCCCCCCTCGCTGCCACCGGGGCTGCTCTCTGGCGAGCTCCTCCAGCTCGAGCTGGTGCTCCTCTTTCCCTTGGTGAGCTACCCATGCTTCTCTTCCCCCTCTCCCTCTGATATTCTCTATGCAGTGAGGTGCTTCACACCCCTTTTTGAAAATCCTTCAAATCCTATGAAATCCCTGTGAATCAAGTGCATGAGTGTGTGTCTTGTCCTCTATTGAGTCTTCCTGTAGGTTTCCATCTCCCTTTGGGAGGGTTTAAACCCTCAAATAGCCATTTCACCCACAATTCAAAATACTGCATGCCACATGTTCGGTGAAATGCCCAAACCAGTTAAAATTGCTCAAATCGACCCCCAACTTTTAATAACACACTCCTGCCACTTCCAGTAACGCTCTCACCAATTTCACGCCTATCTGATATCCCAGACACCAGTTACACCACCTCTCTACCTTTATAGTGAACCTTTCTGAGCCGAGTGCCACAAATATGTTTTCTCAGCCAAACTTCAAACCAAGCACACACTTCACTCATATATACCTATTCGTGAAGTATTGGCTCAATTCCAAGTCATTTCATGCCTCATTTTGAATTTCAAACTCTATATGGCACAATTCATCGTTCAAACGTCGTTCTCACGTCATTTGACCTCTGTTTCTCCAAATCACTCAGTTTTTGTGTCATAACTCTCTGTGTATGTATTTATTCACATTTCATATACTTATGACTATGTGACTAATACGTGCTCACCTCTTCTATCATTTCAGTGACTTCGCCTGCTCGCGTGCTTATCTCCTGTCATGCCTGGATCTTTTCCCTCTGTCTCTCGAAGTTCCCAGGTAGCTATCACTCTATTTGGGACCTTATCTACTACTCTCTACTCTCGCTTATCTTTGCACTCTACCTTGTAGCAGTCAGGTGAGGATGGTGCGGACAAAGAATGTCACACCGTCAGGGGGAGGAGATGATGAGGACCCTCTTCGCCCCTTCAGATAGGTCAAAGGGAAGACTGTCTATCTTGAGCAGCAAGAAGGCAGGAAAAAGAGACGTATGGATAGAGCCGCTCGTGCAGCACTTGCAGCGACAGCAGCAGCAGACTAGGCTGAGCGGGGAGGCCAGCTCCAGATTTCTTCTGATCAAATTGCCTATCTGGTTCATCGCCTCGCGTCTCGGCCTCGCTCCACTGCTCCCCCACTCCTTCCACCATAGTTGCCACTCCACCTCTTACTTCGCCAGCTCCTATCGCTCCCGAGCCATCCACCACGCCTGCTGTGTCCACCACCTCCACTGCTCCCGCTTCCGCTCCGCCTATTCCTCCACCTCGCTTCAGGTGACGAGACTGATGTGAGACCGCTTGCTGCTGATCCACATCTGCTTGATCATTAGCGAGCCACTGTTGCCCGGGTACGTCGGTTCATACACGTATACGTGGAGTCTTGGTTGCCAGCCTAGAGGAACCCAGCAGCTGCGCCGCTCTTCAGTACCAGGACTCAGGAGTCCTTCTTCAGGGCACAGTTGTTAGCTCAGATTGCTTTGAGGGCGCACCGGCTTTTGGATCTCCTACGTTTCTGTCAGCCGCCTGTGCCGAGTTAGAGGGTCACCTCTCTTATCTACCAGGTTTGCTTTCACTTCTGACCTCTAGTGGAAGATACATTGAGGAGTGGGTCAGAGTATTCTATGCCACAGTTAGGATAGACCCTGATCATCAGTGGTTGAGGTTCCGCTTTGAGCGCGAGGATGTCACTCTGCATGCCACTCAGATCAGATAGCTCTTTGGTTTTCCTGAGTCGACGACCAGGCTCCACAGCTTGTGCTACGACACGTTAGATCCTCCCTATTGCCCTCACGGCGGAGTTGGACTAGCTACAGCTCACGTCGCTACCCTATTTAGACCTTCATTCATAGATGGATCACGACGTTCTCTTGCCAACTTCACTCTAGCAACGAAGTTTCTTTATGAGCTGATGAGACGGACTTTGCTACCCAGGATGGGATACAGGGAGGCCACCACACATATTCAGCTTTGGCTACTTGGTGCTCTAATTTCACACTCAGAGTTCGATGTGGTTGATTTTCTTATCTGTGAGATCGAGGATACATTGTTGGATGGTCTCAATGCTCGCCGTTAGCTGTTGTATGCCCACTATCTCTGTCACATCTTTGCGCAGCTAATCAGGTCTCCTCAACTCCAGGCCACCCTCGAGGCCTCTCGCCTTCAGTTCGTCTTCTATCGCCCAGCTCCTGAGAACCCAGTTCTAGCGCCAGATCCAGTAGCAGATATCAAGGCTGAGGATGAGGCTATCAGAAAATTTGAGGCTCAAGCTGCCATTGTAGATTCTTCTTCCGATGATGATGAGGACCTAGGGATCCCACCACCGCCTCCTGTGCCACTGTGTTCTCATGATCATGAGGCCAGTAGTTCCAGTGCTACTCCTGTTGTCCCTCCAGCTATATATTGACCCTACCTTAGCTGCTATTCTTCAGTATCTTACTCACCAGCAGGCTCATCTAGCGGCAGAGTAGGTCCGATAGGTAGCTATTCAGCAGCAGATGTCTGAACGGATGCTATCAATGTTTCAGACTATTTAGGACCACCAGGACACCCTGCAACAGCAGCTCCTTGCAGATAGGGCAGAGCACCGGGCATTCATGACGCATATTCTTCAGCACATTGGTGTTTAGCTTCCACCAGTGCAGTCTGCTCCTCCTCCGGCTCTTTAGGCTGTTGTTGTTCCCACTCTTCAGTCAGGACCCCCACTCCACTCATTTGGTCCTTCTATCTCTCCGCTTAGGCCGGTCACCCTGGATTTCTCGACACCAATCGTCGGACCCATCAGCGCTCAGCCGCTAGTGCCACCTGCGACTGCTATTACCACTGCTGTCGTGGCGGTGTCCATGACTGCTCCAGCTCAGGTGGATCCTATTACACAGCCTACGTTAGAGTCAGCACCAGCACCAGCTTCTACTGCAGATCCTGGATCCAAGACTAACTCTGATCCTCAGCTCTCGTTTGCACTTCTACCTCGACCGCAGCCTGATGCGCCTTTGCCTCCGCATTCCTCTTCTGGTATGTAGGTTCGGGTAACCCTTTTGGTGTTTGCCGCCAAAGGGGGAGAGATATGAGTTGTGAGAACTAGGGGGGTTAGGGAGTTAGTTGAGAGTGCCTTTTGATATTTTGATGTAATATATATGGATATTTTGATGTAATATATGCTTGATACTCTCTGTACTAGCTCCACTTGTGTATGATGCTTAACTCACAAACTCTATGATATGCTCTCGATGTTTGTTAATGACTGTGTGTGTATTATGTTCTCATCTATGATGTTATCACCAGTCGTTCAGTTCTTGTTCATGGATTTCATTTCATTCTTATATGAACAAGAAACTTACGTTGTGTATGCGCCTAAACTTACTATTTTATTACACGACTTTTTCTATCAAAATTATTGAGTATAACTAACCATATTCTCTATTGACACAAAAACAAACAAACTACTCTCACACTTTTGTAGGGTTGTCATCAATCACCAAAAAGGGGGAGATTGAAAGCATTTAGGCCCCTGGTTTGTTTTAGTGATTAATGACAACATATGATTATATATGACTAACGTGTGTTTTGCAGAGCAAATGGTAAGTTAGGTTGCATTACAGAAAGTTGTGCTACAACGGTGAAAACAATCCCTGAGATGAGAACTTGAAGCGACGGCTGAAGAGACGAATTAAAAGATGAAGGTCTTCATATTCCGAGTAGCGAAGGAGTTGCGGACACTTGGTATAGAATTAGGTCTTCTATTTTTATTTTAGTCGTACTATAAAGAGGGGTTGTGGATGAGTAGTTTGACCAAAGTATTTCTAGTGTAGTGTTGGTGCATATTCACACTCACATCTAGTGCTAGGTATCACTCTATAACACACTCACAAGTTAGAGCAAAACGGTTTAGAAAAACCAAAGGAAAAAGAAGTTAGGGTTTCTGTCTTAGGGTCATCGGACTGTCCGGTGTGCACCGGACTGTCCCGTGCGCCCCTGACAGTGGGGCCAGCCAGCCCTGGGGGCAGCACCTCTGCCCCCGAGAGCAACGAGTTGGGAAGTTGAATTTTAGCGGTCACACCGGATTGTCCGGTGTGCACCGGACAAGTACTGTTCAATGTCCGGTGCGCCATTAGCCCAACGGCTAGCTGTCATAACTAGCCGTTGGAGCCGACCGTTGGCGCACCGGTGGCGCACCGGACTGTCCGGTGCGTCTATGCGTAGAACAGCCAGGTAACAGCTAGTTTGGTGGGTGTGGCTAGTTATACCCCCTCCACCTACCTCATTGAGTGTCTTGCTGCCCACATTAAAGCCCACACATTGCTAGAGCATTGCAAGCAACACAAAGCCTAGTGGGGTGATTAGAAAATCTTAATCCCGTGTTAGGACCTCATTAGTGCAAGTGAGAGCCACCTAGAGCACACACCACATGCATTAGGCTTCTCATGGTCAAGTGAAAGTCTATGGCTTGTTACTCTTGGTGATCGAGATCACCTAGACGGCTTGGTGGTGTTTGGAGCGCGGTGATCACCCTGGAGGATTTGTTGGTGACCTGGCTCAAGATTGTACGCGGTCATGAGGGATCCACCGCGTCGGAGTGGCAAAGGATCACCTCATAGTGAGCACTTGGTTCTTGCGAGGACCAAGGGGGAGCGATACCCTTGCGCGGGTACTCCAACGAGGACTAGGGAAGAGTGCCGACTCTTCGATACCTCAGCAAAAAAATGGAGGAGTCTTCTCAACCTTGCTTTACATTCCGCATTTAATTTAAGCATTTCTCTTTGTTCAATTGTTTAGCAAGTATTTGAAGTAATGACTTAGGGTTGTTGTTTTTCTAGTAGTATTTACTTATTGCTAGTAGTTGGGTGAAGCTGGGCTCTTGCTTAGGGTTTAATTGTTGGTGAATTTTTAGAAAAGCCCAATTCACCCCCCTCTTGGGGATCGTGACACTTTCAAGTGGCAAACCCCCAGTCAGCTGCCTGTGAAGGCCTTATCGTACTGTGTTTCGTTCAGCACTTTGATTATGATTATGACTTAAGTTAATGACTCTGTGGATGTCTTGGACATCATGATATAATAAAGTACTTATTCCCGCTATTGTTTTGAGCAATGCGTGATGATGTCCAACTATGTAATTGTTGTGTACGTGAATTTATGATCCTGGCATGTACATGGTTCGCATTCGGTTTGCCTTCTAAAACCGGGTGTGACACTATTGTTGGGGCCTACATTGTCGAAGGTCCTCTGTTTAACTGTATTGCATGACTGCTTTAAGGACACAACAAAAGCCATGCCAAAGGTCACTTGTTGACGAAGAAACAATCAACTGACTAACACATAGCTTCACCATGAGTAAGTGTGTTTTCAGGAACATCTCTTCTTACCGACGAAGCTGACCTTCGACGAAAGCAGTAAACAAAGACGTTTCGTCTATACGCAAGTGGTAGAAACGGTGACTGAAGGCATTGACTTCAAACACAAGTCGAAAAGGAAGCCACTGAATGACGAAGGTTGAAACCCGCAAAGCCGAAGATAGAGAAGATAGAGAAAATACGATATTAACCATATATCATTTGTAAACAGCGTATGGAAAGCCTTGATGGACACTATGGTAAATATGTGCAAAGGCGGTTCGTCTCTCTATAAATAGATGAACATTGTCTTGCATAAAGTACCTTTTCCCAAGGGCCATAACTTCGTAGTGCTTAGCCTTCGAAGAACCTTCGTGCATCCCACTATTAAGGAGCCGAAGGTATGATTGTAAATTCAGCTAATGTAATGGGAGACATTGAAAATGCTAAGGCAATAGAGATATGCTCTCATGTATTATTTTGTTTGTCTCTTTACATCATATTTCATTTCTGTTATGCATTCTTGTTCGAAGGCCTTTTGTCCTTCGAACTCATACCACAAAACATTATCAACCTCAGGACGAAGGTCTTCATGTATCAACACATGTTGCCGCCTTGATTTCAACACCTTTAGGGTTTGTTCGGTTCTACCCTAATCCGTATGGATTGAGGGGGATTGAAGGGGTTTCAATCCCTAGTAAATCAAAATCTCTCTAAATCCGTATGAATCCCCTCCGATCCATATGGATTGAAAATAACCGAACAAGCCTTTAGAGGATTGAAGTCGAGTACATAACAATTTTGTTTTTTGTTATACATTAAAACCTTCATCATCAAGTTGTTACACTGAAGGTGTATTATCTTGAGGATGAAGGTTCTTGTCTCTTAATTTTGTGTTGCCTTGTTTTCTATGACATGTAACAATTGAAAAGTGACCAACATCATCCTTTAATCGTCTTTCATCCGAGATAGATGGAGTTAAAAGTGAAGGTGAAGTTTGATTTAATTGTGTTGTCTTGTTTTGATCTCCTGAAATGATCAAATACGAGTGACGAACATGATGGTTCAGTGACAACTAAGTTACATCACCGACCTCCAGAGACGATGGCAACTCTAACCGTTGCCAGGTCACATCGGACAACAAGTCGAGTAGAGGCCTCCAAATAAAAAAATAAAAATAATTCAATAGGAGTGGCAATTGATTAATATTTTAAAAAAATGGATGACAGAAATCTAAAAGACGTAGGGTAAGAAGAGATTTGAGATTAAACTAGAGAAATCCATAGATTTTTAGAAATCTATTCAGCTCATGTACTCCTTTAGTTGAAATTCTAGATTTTTAACACTGAATCGGGCTCAAAAGGCTTAACCAAACTTCACGACCACACTAGCCATACATCTCATGAAAAAGAAAGTAGCATTACACATGGATTATGTCCACAACGCCCAACTGCAGAATTAATGAGCAACGAGAAGTCCATTCAAATCTGCATGCTCTATTTTGTTCAAGGTCAACATTTGTAGCGTGCTGCCCATCAAGCTTGGTTCAGCTTGCTCAGCCGAGCCTTGGCTTGGTCAAGTTGCTCTGTAACCCATAGCAAATCATAAAACCACACTAATGTTAGACAATGCAAGCTAAGGAGAGAAAGTAACTGGACAAAGATGCAATGCTATAGCGGTTACTCTGCTCCGTTGTGATCACCGATTTGACGCTCTTACGGAAGAAGATGTTGCCAGCTTTCTGGTACACCGCCTGTTGCAAAGCAAGAAACTGTGAGTACGATGGACAAGCTGTGAGTTCGTGACGAGGCAAGCTACTCAAAATTTGACCCAGATCCAGTAAGCATATCCGTGCTCTTGCTCGCAACCTGGATAATCAAAGCTTCTACCGGTGCTTCACGATTGTCATCTGATTACTAATGTATTGAAATAAGATTAATTGAAAGTGTACAGCATCAGTTTATCACTGGCGAGCAACCTAGTGGTAGCCATTGGTAATTTGATACCAGTACCATCTCGCAGCACCTGACACAAACCGCAAGCAAGGGAGGGAGACAGAGGGGAAGAGGCTGACTCGGGAGGGATTCAGGTTGTCTAGCTCCGCGATCGCCACCTCGTGCGCCCGTATCTGCGCAGACCAAACCAAATCCATGCGGCAAATTATTTCTCTCATCCACCAGCCGAATTCGGAGAACAGTAGCAGGAAGCTTGCGTGGAGAACTACACGAAACAAAAATAGAGGTGTCGAAGTATGGGGAGGTAGACAATACCTCCTTCAGGAGTTCCACCTTCTTCTCCACCACCTCCTTTGCCGGAGCCAACCCTGCCGCCGCCGTCGCCATCTTCTCTGTCCGAAACCCTTCGCCGGAAAGACTCGGACACTTGGGGCTGGAGCACACCCGCAACACCAAGGAACCATGTTGAGGCCCATCCAGTCAGCTACTAGTCACATGGGAGGCCCATCTAGAAAACGCAGGCCGGATCGTACAGCCAGGCCCAGCTCCTCGGGTTTTATTGTCCGAGACCCTCTCGGGATCTCACTGCGCTACGAGCCTACGACTACGAGAGTCGGTCGCGGCTCCGTCCGTACCCTCCCGTCGGCGAAGTCACGCCCATCCCGTCCCAACGGTAGCAGTAACTTCAGGATTTGTGGCCGGGACAAGAGGACAAGGCTCCGACCCAGCGGGCAGAGTGGTCTGGCGACTCAGGTTGCCCAGGATGGAGGAGAAAGGCGAGGTCCGGTTTGTGGCCAGCGAACAAGGTAGGTGAATACTGATTAGGTTCTTGATTCAGAGTTCTGACGCTCAATGATTTTGCATGCTTCACTGTTCGGACTGAGTTTACTAGGAAGCCTGTTCCCAAAATGTACGTGCACACTGCACAGTATTCCTCTGTGATAGTGTTTACGAGTCTTGAATGAGGGGAACGATGGCTCTTGTAGAAGTTCCTATTAATTAATGCAAGTAACCAAGAATATTGCTGGATCAGTAGCGTCACTTTTGTATAAAATTATAAATTTTTCTTAAACTTTAACATTGTTTTGCTAAGGGTCGGCTGATCCCGGTAATCCCCCTAAATTCGCTAGCGGAACATTACCAGAAGCCGTGCTTCTGTTTGGAAACAAATATGCATTTGAATTCATCACAACTAAAATTCCATCTGGAACTTGTAGTGATCAGTGATTACTAAGTCTTAGCTTTTGCCACCATACGGGTTCATATAACTACAAAAGATGTGTATTCAAACAGGTTATGTGGAAAATTATACAAGACAATTTCTACTCAGCTAAGCCTCCAAGCTTGTTTTAAGTGCTGAGAGAATGTAGCCATACAGCTTCAGCGATGGCATTAAAAATCTGACAACATCAGCAGTTACAACACCCACCTATGAACTTCCACTGTTGATATGGTTAAAAGAAGAAGTGTAGTAGTTAATTTGCTAGTTTGTAAGGAAGATGGTCAAATCCAGTCAGTACTCTGTTTTGGAAGCTAATCTTCAGGAAATGCTTCAAGTGCAGACCTCATTAACAACTGAGTAATAAAACAATACCAAGTTGTTTGAGAAACCAATGGGGCATAAAACAAAAGGTTGGTTGATAAATCAGTGATATTTCTTTTTTTTTTCTTGTGTGTCATTTCATTAAGGTAGAAATAAAATACACGAGTCTCGAGTAATATTTCAATTTTAGCTTGAATTTAAAGCTCATCAAGAGAGGAAAACAAAATAGCTGTCATGTGTCATCCTTGCCAAAGGAGCTGTAAAGTTCACAACTGATGGTTTACAAGTTACTTGCTCTATTGTCAAGGATGAGGCCTGAGGGGCCCTGCCTACTATAAGCAAACTGGACATCAGGAGCCAACATGTTGTAAAATCACTTGCTACCATTGAAGTTTTAGCGATTGTTTGCGTTAAAAGAAAAATGAATGGTCAATACTGTGAAACAAATTATAAATAAATGGCAGGATAAGACTGGACATTGGTATTGCTGTTAATTCACGGAGCCAGATTCGTAGCAGTGTGCTTAAGCTTGATTGGACCGTGCTAGCTAATTCAACGATATCTCATTTTACTTACTCACGTTGTTTTACTGGTTTCTTGCAACCTGTGGATATTCTATTGGAGTTCATTTTTTTACTTGGATGCTCCTTTTACTAGCCAATATAACTGATATGTTAAAATGTGTGCTTCCTGCAACTGTTTGGTTAACCATTCTGCTACAATACACTTCAGTACTTTTCAAAAATGCATGGCTAGCTACTTGCTGTATACCCTTGTGTTTCAGATGTGAGGTAAAAAAGGATCCATCTTTCAGAAAATGTCTGGCTATTATTTCAGAACTACAGTAGTCTCTTGTCAGGAATGTATGATCAGGTATAATAAATGTCTAGTACAAGAAAAATGACAGTTGCAGCATCTATCTCATTTGGCCATTGATTAAGGGTTCAAACTTGTGCTATCTCTTTTGAAACATTCATGTGCAACCTGTAGGCCGTGCGCTAGGTTGACATTGCCATCCACTAAAGTGATAACACAAGAAATGTTGCTTTGCCTGTGTTGCTAGCTACAAGCAACCTTCAAGTCTTCCTTTGGCGTTACCTGTATATGCGGCTTGAGAGAAATGCTTGACCATCCTTCGAACCCTTTGGGAGCGCGAGGGATTAGTTTTTGTGGTTAACAGGCATGAGTAATTAGGAAATGAAGCGTGAAAAGAGATTAGTTTGACCATGTACGCCTCAAAATTGGCAAGAATATTGAAACTGTTAGGCCTTTACAGGAATAAACGGAGGGAGTACCAACACTACTAACATTTTCCGTGTGGTGTAAAGAAAATCTGTGCTCCTTCAAAAGTGTCAGTGCCAAGTATATATCTCCTGTCCGTTCAGATGTTGTCTGTCTACAATATAAATTTCTGCCCAATATAACAGTTTCATACCAAATTTTCTTATCTTGTGTAAACCCTGGGGGAGGGGGGGAATCTATGAAAGTCAAAAGGCTATATGCTATGTGTAATGCACACACCAGAATGAATAATGAGTACCATAAACAGAGTTTCTGAAACAAGCAAACCGAGATGGCAACAAAGGAAACAAAAAAAAGTTGTGCCAAGAAAAACATCACAAATCTACAGGACTACAGCTAAGCCGGTAGGAGCATCACTCCCCCCAGTGAATTTTCTTCGCTTGTACAAAGAGTGAAGTTCACCATCGTGCCAATGGAAACCAAGGAGCTTGAACAGTGGCAACAAGAATTCCTGACGGTGAACTTACAGTAGTTTGTTTCTTCAGTCGCAGAACGCTAGATGACATGAAGTGATATTGGCTCGGCTCACCTCCTCCGGCACTTGTGGATTCTGGTGTGGGCGAGAGATGAGCCAAGTCAATACCATGCCATGTCGCCTCGTTCTTTGGCTCTTGGCTCTCTCTCCGTCTGAATGCTCCTTCACTGCATCACCTTTTATAGAGCAGCCGTGAGTAGATTTTTAAGGTTACAGCTGTCGTGCCTGGTGCAGGGCAGATTCAAGATGGGAGACAATAAAATATGATATATTTTTTTCTCGCTGGCTATCCAATCCACTGGTACCGGAATGAAAACGAAATCAGATCATCAAACAGCTGGAAATTCTGACCGTGATCCGGTAAGAAAAAACGTTGTTCAACCTACTTTTTTTTTAAATCAGAACAATTTTTATCAAATTAGTAGAATGTTGACTCCACAAAAAAGGCCAGTGGTGGGGCTTGGGTATATCCTTCGGAGTCCAGTTCTTGCCTGAGAGAAAGCAACAAAAAGTTGGAGCCGAAGCGTGCTGTGAAAACGAAGCATCCGTTTCGTTGCTCTTGACAGGGTCAGTGACTAGTTTTTCAGGCCGGCCGTGCGTTGTCCCCTTGTGAAACGGTCGGCATAACTTACAATAGCTCGCTTGCTTGCCCAAAGCAAACCGACCATTGTTAAACTTGCACTGACCTCAACTAGCCTAGTACTTTTTATGGGAGGCTGCTATGGTTCGGCGTGACCACAACTTTCACGTTACGTGTTACTTAATCGGGAAATATCATCGGGTGCCTTCTGCCTTGTTGGTTCAAAGGTGACTGAAGTCCTGAATTCTCAGTCTCCAATAGGACCAATACCAATAGTCCTTGATGTTGTTTGCACACCACTCCTTAAATCTCTAAGTATTTGGTCTAATGGATTATTTATTATAATTATGATTTGTTGGATAACTTGATCTTGATTAGTTGAGCTTGGTTGATCATTAAATTGTGCTACTTAAGTTGAACTAGCCATTTGTTGATCTTGCACTAGTTGACTTTGATTTTGATCATGAGAACCACTTGTGCTTGGTTGATCATTTTTTGCATAAATATTGGAAGGACCACTTGATCTTTGTCATATTTTTCATCTATCACCTCTCTTGGTGTCATATTACTAATTCTAATGTTATTCATCACATTGATTAGTTGGATACCTCTCACATCATCTAAAAAAGTTGTCATCTTGAGCTTGAGAGCCGTTTGTTTCATAAAATCCAATGCCATGCACTTCTTCAACTATGCCATGTGTCTTGTTGTAGACTACATATGCTTTGCTTGATCTCAAGTATCCAAGTAGAAAATTCTAATCACATTTCTTCTCAAACTTGCCCAATCTTGTGCATTGCTTGAGAATGTAGCATTTACAGCCAAATACTCTAAAATCATAAATGTTTGGCTTTCTTCTTATCAACAACTCAAATGGTGTCTTCTTCAATAACCAATGACAATAGATCCTATTTCTAGCATGACATGCCACATTGATTGCTTCCTCCCAAAAAGAATCACTAACATTGTATTCACTATAAGCATAAACCATTCTGTATCAAGAGTCTCATATTATTTCTCTCAACATGACCATTAGATTATGGAATGTATTTGCTGAAAACTCATGCTTAATTCCCATGCCATCACATAGCTCATCCATTCTTGTGTTTCTAAACTCACTTCCATTATCACTCCTCAATTTCTTGATTTTAAATTCAAATTCATTCTCATTTCTCTTGACAAATGTTTTGAGGATGATGAAGACTTCATGTCATTGAGATAGAAAACTCATGTGGACATTGAGAAGTAATCCATATTTGTTGCTACTAATGCTTGTGTATGTGGTTGGTCCAATAAAGACATATTCAATAATTCCAATGGCCTACTATTGCTCATTATACTCTTGTTTGAATGAGTATTTCTAGCTTGACAAGAGATACAAAATCTATCCTTCTAAAAATATGACATCTTTTAATCCCTTGACTAGATCATGCTTGATAAGCTTATATAATTGATTCATGCCAACATGTGCCAACATTTGTATCCCATAGCCAATCCAAGCATGATTTGGAGAATAGACAGTTGATAATTGATCTTATTTTGAGTCAAATCCACCAAATTCAAGTTCTCATACCAAAAACCTTTGAATATGAGATTTGATCCATCATTACTTAATATCTCCACATCATCAATACCAAATATGCACTTAAAACCAAGATTAGGTAATTGTGCCACCGAGAGTAGGTTGAAGTAACACATTTGATATACTCATGTCACTAGATATTTCCATCTTACAAAGCCCTTTGACTTTGTCCATGCCATTATCACCAAGTGTAATGCTTTGAAACTCATATTTGCCAATTATATCAATTGAATTAAACATCTCTTGATGTCTAGTCATGTGTTGAGTGCATCCCATGTTAAGCATCCAATACCTTCCTTTAGCCTTGTAATTTACCTACAAAAGAAAATCAATTTCATTTACGTACCCAAACTTGTTTGGGTCCTCTAAGGTTAGTGACTAGGCTCTTAAGCACCTAAGTTGCCTTCTTATTTGGCCCAAAAATAGGTGCATGAAAGCAGCCTAGAGAGGGTGAATAGGGTATATCTAAAATTTTCAACAAAAACTTCGAACTAAAATCAAATTACCAGTTCAACTGGTGCAGGCTGGTTCAACCGCTACCAGGGGTGGTTGAACCAGACTGAACCAGTTCAACTGTGAGAGTAGATCTAAATCACGAACAATGTGGAGAACAATGAGAGATTCTTTTTGCATGAGTTTTTAGGACAATCTAGATAAAGATGTGATGAATTTAGTGGAACAACTACAAAAAATCCACACAGACGAAGAATCGCACGAATCCTTGTTCGCTAAAGATAAACACAAAGATGAATGAAGCAAGAACACAAAATTTATCCTGAGATTCGGCCACACCACAAAGGTGTCCTACTCCGTATTGAGGAGCCCATGAAGAGCCAGGTTTTTTCCAACCCTAATCCTCCCAAAGCCGACCACTGTAACACCCCGGATGCACAAACATCCATAAATGCTACTAAACTACACAAATAAACCACTGAAGGAAAAGAAAATTAGGCAGCATCTCCTTTGTAAACAGAGTCATCATGGAAGAAACTAGATATATTTGAAACATAAGAAATATCACTCTAACATCCAGATCACTCCAAAAAAGAAAGAGCAAGGGAACTAAATTGACTCTGATTGTGGCAGAACCTCCCAAGTTATTAGGCCCACCTACAGTTGTCCTTGTCCAACAGACCTCGGACAACCCCGTAGATGCACCTGATCACTTGACAAGTTCGATATTTGTATTCTTTACCTTTCCCAAGAGTGTTTCACCCGTCATGCAGATATTACAACACATCGGAGGAACGAATATGCGGAAGCAGTTACAACAACTTATTTTATATTAAAGGATAGAAAGAGTATTATTATTACAGACCAGTAATATATAGGAGTGCAGGAGTAATATTATTACAAACCCGGGAGGCAAAAACCACTCCCGCATAACTGAAAGTCGCCTAGAGGGGGGGTGAATAGGGCGAATCTGAAATTTATAAACTTAAGCACAACTACAAGCCGGGTTAGCGTTAGAAATATAAACGAGTCCGAGAGAGAGGGTGCAAAACAAATCGTGAGCAAATGAAGAGCGAGACACGATGATTTGTTTTACCGAGGTTCGGTTCTTGCAAACCTACTCCTCGTTGAGGTGGTCACGAAGACCGGGTCTCTTTCAACCCTTTTCCTCTCTCAAACGATCACTTAGACCGAGTGAGCTTCTCTTCTCAATCAAACGGGACACAAAGTCCCCGCAAGGACCACCACACAATTGGTGTCTCTTGCCTCGGTTACAATTGAGTATGATCACAAGAAGAATGAGAAAGAAAAGAAGCAATCCAAGCGCAAGAGCTCAAATGAACACAACAAATCTCTCTCTCTAATCACTAAAGCTTTGTGTGGAGTTTGGAGAGGATTTGATCTCTTTGGTGTGTCTTTGTATTGAATGCTATATCTCTTGTAAGGTGTAGAAGTGTAGAAACTTGGATGTCATTGAATGTGGGGTGGTTGGGGTATTTATAGCCCCAACCACCAAAAATGGTCGTTGGAAGTGTGCTGTCGCATGGCGCACCGGACAGTCCGGTGCGCCACCGGACACTGTCCGGTGCGCCAGCCATGTCAGCCAGCCGTTGGGGTTCGACCGTTGGAGCTCTGACTTGTGGGGCCTCTGGGCTGTCCGATGGAGCACCGGACAGGTCCTGTAGACTGTCCGGTGCGCCAACTGCGCGTGCTCTAACTCTGGCGCGCACTGTAGCGCATTGAATGCGGTTGCAGACGATCGTTGCGTGCGAAGTAGTCGTTGCTCTGCTGGCACACCGGACAGTCCGGTGTGCACCGGACACTGTCCGATGAATTATAGCGGAGCGCACTTGGAATTTCCCAAAGGTAGCGAGTTCAGCGTCGAGTACCCTGATGCACCGGACACTGTCCGGTGGCACACCAGACAGTCCGGTGCGCCAGACCAGGGTGCCTTTGGGTTATCTTTTGCTCTATTTGTTTGAACCCTTTCTTGGTCTTTTTATTGGCTTATTGTGAACCTTTGGCACCTGTAAAACTTAGAGACTAGAGCAAACTAGTTAGTCCAATTATTTGTGTTGGGCAATTCAACCACCAAAATCAATTAGGAAAAAGGTGTGAGCCTAATTCCCTTTCAATCTCCCCCTTTTTGGTGATTGATGCCAACATAAACCAAAGCAAGTATAGGAGTGCATAATTGAACTAGTTTGCATAATGTAAGTGCAAAGGTTACTTAGAATTGAACCAATATAAATTCTCATAAGATATGCATGGATTGTTTCTTTATAATTTTTAACATTTTGGACCACGCTTGCACCACATGTTTTGTTTTTGCAAATTCTTTTGTAAATTCTTTTCAAAGTTCTTTTGCAAATAGTCAAAAAGTAAATGAATAAGATTTTGAGAAGCATTTTCAAGATTTGAAATTTTCTTCCCCTGTTTCAAATGCGTTTCCTTTGACTAAATAAAACTTCCTTTCAATAAAATTCTCCTCTTAGTGTTCAAGAGGGTTTTAATATACCAATTTTGAAAATTTTGAAAATACCACTTTCTCCCCCTTTTGAACACAATGAGATACCAATTTGAAAAATCTTAAAATTAGATGGTGGTGCGGTCCTTTTGCTTTGGGCTAATACTTTCTCCCCCTTTGGCATGAATCGCAAAAAACGAAAACTTGAGTGAAATATAAGCCCTCGTAACTACTTTCTCCCCTTTGGTAAATAACATATGAGTGAAGATTATACCAAAGACGGAGAGCTGCTTGGAGTGACGACGAAGGATTGTAATTTGATGGAGTGGAGTGGAAGCCTTTGTCTTCGCCAAAGACTCCAATTCCCTTTCAATACACCTATGACTTGGTTTGAAATTCACTTGAAAACACATTAGTCATAGCATATAAAAGAGACATGATCAAAGGTATAATAATGAGCTATGTATGCAAGATATCAAAAAAAAATTCCTAAAATCAAGAATATTTAGCTCATGCCTAAGTTTGTTAAAAGTTTGTTCATCTAGTGGCTTGGTAAAGATATCGGCTAATTGTTCCTTAGTGTTAATATATGCAATCTCGATATCCCCCTTTTGTTGGTGATCCCTTAGAAAATGATACCGAATGGCTGTGTGTTTAGTGCGGCTATGCTCAACGGGATTATCCGCCATGCGGATTGCACTCTCATTATCACATAGAAGATGAACTTTGGTTAATTTGTAACCATAGTCTCTAAGGGTTTGCCTCATCCAAAGCAATTGTGCACAACAATGACTTGCGGCAATATACTCGGCTTCGGCGGTAGAAGAGCTACGGAATTTTGCTTCTTTGAAGCCCAAGACACCAAGGATCTTCCCAAGAATTGGCAAGTCCCTGATGCGCTCTTTCTATTAATCTTACACCCCGCTCAATCGACATCCAAATATCCAATTAAATCAAATGTGGATTCCCGAGGGTACCAAAGCCCAAACTTAGGAGTATGAACTAAGTATCTCAAGATTCGTTTTACAGCCGTAAGGTGAGCTTCCTTAGGGTCGGCTTGGAATCTTGCACACATGCATACGGAAAGCATAATATCTGGTCGAGATGCACATAAGTAGAGTAAAGAACCTATCATCGACCGGTAATACCTTTTGATCGACGGATTTACCTCCCGTGTCGAGGTCGAGATGCCCATTGGTTCCCATGGGTGTCTTGATGGGCTTGGCATCCTTCATCCCAAACTTGTTTAGAATATCTTGAATATACTTTGTTTGGCAAATGAAGGTGCCCTCTTGGAGTTGCTTTACTTGAAATCCCAAGAAATACTTCAACTCCCCCATCATCGACATCTCGAATTTCTGTGTCATGATCCTACTAAATTCTTCACATGTAGATTCGTTAGTGGACCCAAATATAATATCATCAACATAGATTTGACATACAAACAAATCATTGTTAAGAGTTTTAGTGAATAAAGTAGGATCGGCCTTTTCGACTTTGAAGCCATTAGTGATAAGGAAATCTCTTAGGCATTCATACCATGCTCTTGGGGCTTGCTTGAGCCCATAAAGCGCCTTAGAGAGTTTATACACATGGTTAGGGTACTCACTATCTTCAAAGTTGGGAGGTTGCTCAACATAGACCTCTTCCTTGATTGGTCCGTTGAGGAAAGCACTTTTCACGTCCATTTGGTAAAGCTTAAAGCCATGGTAAGTAGCATAGGCAAGTAAAATGCGAATTGACTCAAACCTAGCTACGGGTGCATAGGTTTCACCGAAATCCAAACCTTCGACTTGTGAATATCCCTTGGCTACAAGTCGGGCTTTGTTCCTTGTCACCACACCATGCACATCTTGCTTGTTGCGGAAGACCCACTTGGTTCCTACAACATTTTGATTAGGACGTGGAACTAAATGCCATACCTCGTTCCTAGTGAAATTGTTGAGCTCCTCTTGCATCGCCACCACCCAATCCGAATCTTGTAGTGCTTCCTCTACCCTGTGTGGCTCAATAGAGGAAACAAAAGAGTAATGCTCACAAAAATGCGCAACACGAGATCTAGTGGTTACCCCCTTGTGAATGTCGCCGAGGATGGTGTCGACGGGGTGATCTCGTTAGATTGCTTGGTGGACTCTTGGGTGTGGCGGTTTTGAAACTTGTTCATCTTCCTCATCTTGATCATGGGCATCTCCCCCTTGATCATTGCTCTCCTCTTGAGGTGGCTCAACATCTTGATCTTTTCCTTCATCATTTTGAGCCCCATCCTCATCTTGAGTTGGTGGAGATGCTTGCATAGAGGAAGATGGTTGATCTTGTGCATGTGGTGGCTCTACGGATTCCTTAGGACACACATCCCCAATGGACATGTTCCTTAGTGCAACGCACGGAGCCTCTTCATCACCTATCTCATCAAGATCAACTTGCTCTACTTGAGAGCCGTTAGTCTCATCAAACACAATGTCACAAGAAACCTCAACTAGCCTAGAGGACTTGTTAAAGACTCTATATGCCCTTGTATTTGAATCATATCCTAGTAAAAAGCCTTCTACAGCCTTAGGAGCAAATTTGGATTTTCTACCTCTTTTAACAAGAATAAAGCATTTGCTACCAAAGACTCTAAAATATGAAACATTGGGCTTTTTACCGGTTAGGAGTTCGTATGATGTCTTCTTGAGGATTCGATGTAGATATAACCGGTTGATGGCGTAGCAGGCGGTGTTGACCGCCTCGGCCCAAAACCGATCGAAGTCTTGTACTCATCAAGCATGGTTCTTGCCATGTCCAATAGAGTTCTATTCTTCCTCTCCACTACACCATTTTGTTGTGGTGTGTAGGGAGAAGAGAACTCATGCTTGATGCCCTCCTCCTCAAGGAAGCCTTCAATTTGAGAGTTCTTGAACTCCGTCCCATTGTCGCTTCTTATTTTCTTGATCCTTAAGCCGAACTCGTTTTGAGCCCTTCTCAAGAATCCCTTTAAGGTTTCTTGGGTATGAGATTTTTCCTGTAAAAAGAACACCCAAGTGAAGCGAGAATAGTCATCCACAATAACTAGAGAGTACTTACTCCCGCCGATGCTTATGTAAGCTATTGGGCCGAATAGGTCCATGTGTAGGAGCTCGAGTGGCCTGTCAGTCGTCATGATGTTCTTGTGTGGATGATGAACACCAACTTACTTCCCTACCTGACATGCGCTGCAAATCCTGTCTTTCTCAAAATGAACATCTGTTAGTCCCAAAATGTGTTCTCCCTTTAGAAGTTTGTGAAGATTCTTCATCCCAACATGTGCTAGTCGGCGATGCCAGAGCTAGCCCATGTTGGTCTTAGCAATTAAGCAAGTGTCGAGTTCAGCTCTATCAAAATCTACTAAGTATAGCTGACCCTCTAACACTCCCTTAAATGCTACTGAATCATTATTTCTTCTAAAGACAGTAACACCTGTATCTGTAAAAAGACAGTTGTAACCCATTTTACATAATTGCGAAACTGAAAGCAAGTTGTAATCTAAAGAATCTACAAGAAAAATATTTGAAATGGAATGGTCAGGTGATATAGCAATTTTACCCAATCCTTTGACCAAACCTTGGTTTCCATCCCCGAAGGTGATCGCTCTTTGGGGATCTTGGTTTTTATCATAGGAGGAGAACATTTTCTTCTCCCCTGTCATATGGTTTGTGCACCCGCTATCGATGATCCAACTTGAGCCCCCGGATGCATAAACCTACAAAACAAGTTTAGTTCTTGATTTTAGGTACCTAAATGGTTTTGAGTCCTTTGACATTAGATATAAGAACTTTGGGTACCCAAACACAAGTCTTTGATCCCTTGTGTTTGCCCCCAACATACTTGGCAACTACCTTGCCGGATTTGTTAGTTAAAACATAAGATGCATCAAAAGTTTTAAATGAAATGTTAGTATCATTTGATGCGATAGGAGTTTTCTTCATAGACAATTTTGCATGGGTTGATTGTCTAGAACTAGATGTCTCACCCTTATACATAAAAGCATGATTAGGGCCAGAGTGAGACTTCCTAGAATGAATTCTCCTAATTTTGCTCTCGGGATAACCGGCAGGGTACAAAATGTAACCCTTGTTATCCTGAGGCATGGGAGCCTTGCCCTTTACAAATTTAGACAATCTTTTAGGAGGGGCATTAAGTTTGACAATGTCCCCCTTTTGAAAGCCAATGCCATCCTTTATGCCAGGGCGTCTCCCACTATAGAGCATGCTTCTAGCAAATTTAAATTTTTTCATTTTCTAAGTCATGCTCACTAATCTTAGCATTAAGTTGAGCTATGTGATCATTTTCTTTCTTAATTAAAGCTAGGTGGTCATGGATAGCATCAACATTAATGTCTCTACATCTAGTACAAATGGAAGTATGCTCAACGGTAGATGTAGAGGGTTTGCAAGATTTTAATTCAACAACCTTAGCATGTAGTATATCATTTTCACTCCTAAGGTTAGAAATAGTAACATTGCAAACATCAAAGTCTTGAGCCTTAGCAATCAAGTTTTCATTTTCATTTCTAAGGCTAGCAAGAGAATCATTCAATTTTTCAATCTTAGCAAGCAAATTAGCATTATCATTTGTAAGATTGGAAATCGAATCATCACAAACATTAGAATCAACCTTAGCAATAAGTTTAGCATTTTCATTTCTAAGGTTAGCAATAGTATCGTGGCAAGTGCTTAGCTCACTAGATAATTTTTCACATTTTTCTACTTCTAGAGCATAAGCATTCTTCACCTTAACATGCTTTTTATTCTCCTTAATTAGGAAGTCCTCTTGGGTGTCCAAGAGATCATCCTTCTCATGAATAGCGCTAATTAATTCATTCAATTTTTCCTTTTGTTGCATGTTTAGGTTGGCAAAAAGGGTACGCAAATTATCCTCCTCATCACTAGCATTATCTTCATCACTAGAGGATGCATATTTAGTGGAGGATTTTGATTTTACCTTCTTCTTTTTGCCGTATTTTGCCATGAGGCATTTGTGGCCGACGTTGGGGAAGAGAAGACCCTTGGTGACGGCGATGTTTGCGGCGTCCTCGTCGGAGGAGGAGTCGGTGGAGCTCTCGTCGGAGTCCCATTCCCAGCAAACATGGGCATCGCCGCCCTTCTTCTTGTAGTACCTCTTCTTCTCCTTTCTTCTCCCCTTCTTGTCGTCGCCCCTGTCACTATCACTAGATAATGGACATTTAGCAATGAAATGACCGGGCTTACCACACTTGTAGCATACTTTCTTGGAGCGGGGCTTGTAATCATTCCCCCTCCTTTGTTTGAGGATTTGGCGGAAGCTCTTGATGATGAGCGTCATTTCCTCGTTGTCGAGCTTGGAGGCGTCGATAGGTGTTCTACTTGATGTAGACTCCTCCTTCCTCTCCTCCGTCACCTTGAATGCTACCGGTTGTGCTTCGGACGTGGAGGGGCCATCTAGCTCGACGATTTTCTTTGAGCCTTTGATCATCAACTCAAAGCTCACAAAATTCCCTATTACTTCCTCAGGAGTCATTAGTGTATATCTAGGATTACCACGAATTAATTGAACTTGAGTAGGGTTAAGGAAAACAAGTGATCTAAGAATAACCTTAACCATTTCGTGGTCATCCCATTTTTTGCTCCCGAGGTTGCGCACTTGGTTCACTAAGGTTTTGAGCCGGTTGTACATGTCTTGTGGCTCCTTCCCTTGGCAAAGCCGGAAGCGACCGAGCTCCCCCTCGATCGTCTCCCGCTTGGTGATTTTGGTCACCTCGTCTCCTTCGTGCGCGGTCTTTAGCACGTCCCAAATTTCTTTTGCACTCTTTAACCCTTGCACTTTATTATACTCCTCTCGACTTAGAGAGGCGAGGAGTATAGTTGTGGCTTGGGAGTTGAAGTGTTGGATTTGTTCGACCTCCTCCGAGTCGTAATCCTTGTCTCCCTTCTTTGGTACCTGCACTCCATACTCAACAATATCCCATATGCTTTTGTGGAGTGAGGTTAGGTGATGCCTCATTTTATCACTCCACATAGAATAATCGTCACCTTCAAACATAGGTGGTTTGCCTAATGGAACGGAGAGTAATGGAGTGCGTCTAGAAATGCGAGGATAGTGGAGGGGCATCTTACTATACTTCTTGCGCTCATGGCGCTTTGAAGTAGTGGAGGCCGATTCCGAGCTGGAGGTGGAGGGTGACGAAGAGTCGGTCTCGTAGTAGACCACTTTCCTCATCATCTTCTTCTTGTCACCCATCCTATGGGACTTGATGGAGGAAGCGGATTCGCCCTTGTGCTTGTGGGCGGACTCCCTTGAGTGTGTTCTTCTCGAGCTTGCGGACTTGTCGCCGGTCCCGAGATCCCTCTTGGCTCTAATGAAGCGCCGGGCTCCTATACCAATTGAAAGTCGCCTAGAGGGGGGCATGAATAGGGCGAATCTGAAATTTATAAACTTAAGCACAACTACAAGCCGGGTTAGCGTTAGAAATATAAACGAGTCCGAGAGAGAGGGTGCAAAACAAATCGTGAGCAAATGAAGAGCGAGACATGATGATTTGTTTTACCGAGGTTCGGTTCTTGCAAACCTACTCCCCGTTGAGGTGGTCACGAAGACCGGGTCTCTTTCAACCCTTTCCCTCTCTCAAACGGTCACTTAGACCGAGTGAGCTTCTCTTCTCAATCAAACGGGACACAAAGTCCCCGCAAGGACCACCACACAATTGGTGTCTCTTGCCTTGGTTACAATTGAGTATGATCACAAGAAGAATGAGAAAGAAAAGAAGCAATCCAAGCGCAAGAGCTCAAATGAACACAACAAATCTCTCTCTCTAATCACTAAAGCTTTGTGTGGAGTTTGGAGAGGATTTGATCTCTTTGGTGTGTCTTTGTATTGAATGTTATAGCTCTTGTAAGGTGTAGAAGTGTAGAAACTTGGATGCCATTGAATGTGGGGTGGTTGGGGTATTTATAGCCCCAACCAGGAAAAATGGCCGTTGGAAGTGTGCTGTCGCATGGCGCACCGGACAGTCCGGTGCATGTCGGTTTTTTGGGTCCGACCGCACACCCGGGGTTGCCCCTCAAGGTGTTTTAGGAGTAGGACGGTGTCGCCGACTGTAGCTAAATGGTTCGTGCCAGATGCACGAGGAACAATGGACATTGTTTACAGGTTCGGACCGCTTTGAGATGCGTAACACCCTACGTCCTGGCGAGTATGCTTTGTGTAATGGGTTACAAGGTAGCTCTCTAAAGCGTAGAGAGTTGGAGTGGATGGTTGAATAGTAACGGGGTCGATCGTTCTGAAGGGGTGCCCCCTAGGCCTTATATATTCGACCGTGAGGCAATACATGTGGATATGCACCTAAAAGATAGTGAACTGTTTTTGTCTATCTTCCTATGATTCTGCCGACTTATCCTCGCCTGGTTCCGTCGTACGGGGCTCCAGCGCGGGAAAGTCGGATCTTCTGTTGCGGTCGCTTGCTTAATGCTGTGGGGCCGTCCGGGTTTGCGCCCACCCAGCCTTATGTCGATCTGCTTCACTGGTCATTTCTCTCCAGGCCCATGAAGGAGTGACCTCACGATTTATTGGGCTCTTGGGCCTTTCGTGAGGTCTTTTACCCTTCCAGTGGACCCGGGGGATATCCGTCCCCCACAAGCCCCCGATCTTCGGGCTGATTTTAAGATAATCAGCCCATAGATCCTAGGTCCAGCTTGCGGTCTTTGTTTATGATAAGAAATGCTTTCCAAGCAGTCTGATAAAAATGATTTTTTACTGTCTCCTTCTGCTTTGATCACTCGTAAACTGGAGCCTTGTTTCATGCTTGTGCCTTAGAGGTCGGCATTTCATATTGTAGGACCCTGAACTTCATTGGGTGCACCGGAGGTGCACCCAATGGGTGTAGCCCCCGAGCTTCGAGTGTACTTTGGAAAATAATCCACTCGAAGGTCTTCATCAGAAATTATTTTTATTTTCCACTTGCACTTTGGTTGAGGGTCAATCTTGTCTTCGATCTTGCCTTATGCCTTAGAAGTTGGTGTCATCTTCTCTTGAAATGGTGATTCATTGGGTGTAGCCCCCGAGCTTCGAGTGGATTTTTGAAGATAATCCACTCGAAGGTCTTCATTTTGTGTCTTTTTGCTGAGGGTCATCTTTTCTTTTTCTAATGCCTTAGAAGTCGGCATTATGTCATCCATATTATGCTTTAGAGGTCAGCATTATGTCATCAATATTATGCTTCAGAGGTCAGCATGTATTTTGTCTTTTGCAGCCGAGTTCATGATCCGCCCATATCTTGCTAGGTGGTGCAATTTATATGCTCTGTGACTGATTGGACATTTGATGGACGTCCCCTGGCTAGTCTTTACGTCGCTTCTGTCGGTCAGATTTTGTACTTCACCAGCTATATTTGGCTTTCCTTTGATCCTTACTGATATCTTATTTTTGTCTTGAGGTATTCATTGCATGCCCTGCACGGATGTGACAGTTTTGAAAAATACACTGATAATTCTTGGGCGTCCCCCCCAATGGGTGTGGGCAAGGGACGGCTTGGTACGCTGAGTGTTTTAGCCGGCTGCTTCTGAGTAGTAATGTGATGTGACGGCGGGCGTAATCATATCATCCACGCTGTTGACTGGAGTCCCAATGGGTGTTGCGTTGCGTGAAACGGCGTCAGCCGCCTGACGTGTCTTCAGACGGGTTGAAGTGTGTATTGAATGCTTCGCGACTGTTCAGTGACCGTGGTTGGAGGTGAGCGGTTGCCTTCTTCTTCTATAAATGGTGCCTTTGTCTCTCTGGTTTTTTCACATCTCTTGTTGTTCTCCGCTGCTTGCTTTCTTCCTCTCCTTGCATTTCCACCATGGGTAAGAACAACAAACGCAAGCGCGAGCCGACTCCTCCATCAGAAGACTTTGGCGACTCGGAATACTCAGAGGAGGAGTTCTCCTCTGAGTCCGAGGGGTCTCCAGCTCCCGTCTCTCCCCCAGCGTCGTCCGATGACTCGGACGACTCTCAGGGGATTGCCGCGGAGGTCTGGACTTACATCCGGGCCGTCGAGCGCTCCGGGCTCGAGGGCTCGGATGAGTCGGAGTACTCCTCGGACGAGGAGGACTCGCCCGAGGAGGACGGCGAAGGTGACGACGACGACGACGACGGAGGCGACGGCGGCCATGACGGTGACGGCGGCGGCAGGGGCGGCAACGGTGGCAGCAGGGGCGGCAACGGCGACGGCAAGGGTGGCGACGGCGGCAGCAGCAGGGGCAGCAACGGCGACGGCAGCAGCAAAGGCAGCAACAAGGCCAGTGGCTAGATGCCACTGGTCTTTAGATATTAGTATAGTGTAGTAAAATAATGTAGTAGTATTAGTAGTGTAGAGTAGTATAGTGTAGCGTAGTAGTAGTAGTAGTAGGGAAGTATCAACTCATAATGAGTTGATTTGTAAGTACTGTTATTTCCCTTAATGAAGAATGACTTTGTCTCCTCCTGTGCCAATTACTTTGCTTCATAGTAAGTTGATCTCTTATTTGTGAAGTCGATTCATTCGGAATAGTATCTAAATAACTCGGGCATCATATCGCCGCTTTAGGGGTGATGGTCGAGCTATTACTGTCAACATTTATGCATTTGAAATAGAGTCCGAGTGATGACGAAACCATGTCAGCGTCGGAATGACGGTTGACCACGTCGGCTATCTTAGAGGTGACAGCCGAGTGACTTGTAACGACGCCAGCGTTTTTTAGAGATAACCGCCGAGCGACTGAGGACATCGTTGGCGCTTTAGAGATAGCCGCCGAGCGACTGAAGACATCGTCAGCACTTTAGAGATAAATGCCGAGCGACTGGAGACATTATCGGCGCTTTAGGGATAGCCGCCGAGCGACTGAAGACATCGTCGGCACGTTAGAGATAAATGCCGAGCGACTGGAGACATCGTCGGCGCTTTAGAGATAGCCGCCGAGCGACTGAAGACATCGTCGGCGCTTTAGGGATAGCCGCCGAGCAACTGAAGACATCGTCGGCGCTTTAGGGATGGCCGCCGAGCGACTGAAGACATCGTCAGCACTTTAGAGATAAATGTCGAGCGACTGGTGATAACGTCGGTGTTTTAGAAATAACAGCCGAGTTAGAACGGGCCGTGTTGGCCACCTTTGAGGATAATAGCCGAGTGACTATGTGGCACACCGGGGTTTTTAGAAGTAGCTGCCGGGTGACGACGTGACACGCCGGTGTTTTAGAAGTAACTGCCGGGTGACGACGTGGCACGCCGGTGTTTTAGAAGTAACTGCCGGGTGCTGACTGGGCGCTTTTGGAAACGGTATCTGACTCGGGAATATCCCGCATATACTGCGCTTTCAGCCACCTCTACTTTCCGTGCCCTAGTTCTTGCTTTCCTGCCTCCAGATCTTCTCTGCAATTCGGCTCCCGCTCTGTTTGCCAGTAGAGTTGAGATGGCGCCCAAGGGAAAGGCCTCGAGTTCATCCGCTGCGGTGATTCCTCCCATCGACCACAACAGCCAGTTGCCTTTCGCAGGTAACCATATGTCTGTTGTCTCCGAGCCTGACCTTCTCCACCTCGTATCCATCGGGGTCCTTCCCCCGAGGGAGCTTTGTTCTTGGCGGATTTGTCATGGGGTCACTGTCCCGACAGAGGACACCCATGAATCCGTGATTTACGTTCTTTTCTTCTCCATGGTCTCGCTCTCCCCATTTCTCCCTTTTTCCGCGGCCTCCTTGATTTCTATCACCTTAACTTGACCCTTCTGAATCCCAATTCTATTCTGCAAATTTCCATTTACGTTCATTTGTGCGAAGCTTTTCTTGGCGTCTTGCCACATTTTGGATTGTGGAAGTTTCTGTATCACTGTCGCCCTGGAATGGCCGGGGGGCAGCATCAGCTGGTTGGGGGTGCTAGTTTAGAGATGCGCCGTGGGAGGAAGTCTGATTATCTTGAAATTCCTCTCAAGGACAGTATTAAGGGATGGCGCTTGGAGTGGTTTATCGTTGAGAACCACGGAAATTCTCTCCCCCCACGGTCGGGGAGACAGCCGGACGTTCGTACCCCGAGTTGGACCGAGTCCCCCACAGATCAGGAGGTGGCTGAGGCTGGGGCTTTGCTAGCTGAAGTTGGACTGCTGAAGGAGAGGGGTCTGACTGCAGAGGCTGTGGTTGCTGATTTTGTTTTCAAGAACATTCAGCCGTTGAAGGACAGGGCTTACCCGGCTTATCTGTACCGAGGCCTAACTGACTCAACTCGGGTTACCAACAAAAGAATTCCCTCTGCAGCCTTGGTGAACCGACTTGAGATGATTCTCAGAGGCAAGGTATCAAATGTTGGTGCCCCAGTGGCATACTCAGCCTGGAACCTACCTGCTCCCAAGGCCTTCACTCTTTTTGTGTCGAATCCACCTGTCGCTGATGGCAGTTTGGGCCTTAGAGTGCGACCCTCTGCTGAAGAAGTTAGCGCCTTGGTTGCCTCGCTCGGGGAAATTCCTGATGATGAACGGCAGGTCCACTTTGAGGTGCCTTTGGATCCTAGTGATGCAGAGATAAGTGCTATGCTCGATATGCTGGCTGAGGACTCTTCTGATGCTGCTCCTGCTGGGACATTGGTGGTGGCACCTCTCACAGAAGTTGGTATGACCTTGGTTATTCAGAAGCCTGTCAGCGTTCGCCCAAGACGCCCTTCCCGAGCCAATCAACTTGATCCTCCTGCTGATGAGCAGAAAAAGAAAAAGAGACGTCTCCGGCGAGTATCTAGTTTGGATCGGGATGTTGGTCCTTCGGTTCCTGCTACTGAAGAAGTGCCTGTTCCTGAATTTACTAACGCTGACCCCAATGGGGGTGCTCCACCTGCTGCTGACCCCAATGGGTGTGTTGTCTGTGTTGCTGATGAAAACGACGAGGAGGAAGAGGATGAGGTCCCTTTGACTCGAAAGAACAGTCGGCAGTATGTCGCCAGTGGGGAAAGTAGTGGAGTTCCTTCTCCTGCTTTGTCTGCCCTCATTGGTCTACAAGAATTGTCCCTGGCAAACTTTGATCAGACTCTTGAAAATATGGTTCCAGAAGACCTGTTATCAGAGCCAGCGGATGATGGTGTGATGGAAGTTTGTGCTGATGTGCTCGACGCCGGGTTGGGATCGTCCCGGGCAGCGTCCCGCGCCTCATCGACCTTAGAGCGCGGTCTTGAGGGTTAGGAAACTGACTTGGATCGTCTTGCTCCCATGGAAGTAATTGAGGGACCCTCAGCCTTAGAGGTGGCTACTGCAGAGAACTTGGTCCTCAAGGATGGTGCTGACACTTGCCCAGCCCCCGAGGATGTTGGCGGGGATGACTCGGCTCGGGTGGGAGACGCAAGCCACTGCCCAGCCCCCGAGGGTACTGCCGGAGATGATCCAGCTCAAGTGGGTAGCGCAAACTATAGCCCAGCCCCCGAGGGTGTCCGAGCGGGGTCTCCCTCTTGTACTTCCATGGATGTTCACGCAGGATCTTCTCCGCGCTCCGGTTGCATGGTGGTAGCCCAAGCTTTGGGACAGGGAGTCGCTTTAGAGGCTAGCGTTCCCGCTGACCAAGCTTTGGGCTCTGTTGATGGTGCCGAGTTGGTCCCTGCTGGTTCATTGCAAGCTGCTTCGGGTGGCGACCTTATGTCAGGTCATCAATTGATCTCTCACGATTTGGGAGTCCCTTCGTTCTTCTCCAATCTCCAGGTACGGTGATATATTCTGGCCTGACTTTTACACCGTACGGACTGCTGTCAACACGCTCATCTGTTCTCCATATCAGGCATTGGTGGACGAGATGGCTAGTCAGCTGAGGTTGCAAGGTGCTTCTGTTCCAGAAGGAGCTTCATCTCTGGCACGTTGGAATCCGGTGTTGCTCCAACATCGCGTCTCTGATTTGGAGGCGACGAACGCAGGTTAGTACTCTTTTGCTTCTCTTTGTCTATCTTATTGAACTGCTTTACATTTTGACTCTTTTTGCTTGATTGTCTCTTGCTAGATATGGCTCGGCAGATTTATGTTATAGAAGAAAAACATTCTCAAGGTCAGGCTGAACTGATCCAGCAGTGTTCTGATTTTGAGGAAAAGTATTCTCAAAGCCAGACTGAGCTGGCCCAGGTCTCTGCTGCTCTAAATGATGCTAAGACGCTGAACTCTACTCTTCGCGCTCAGCTTGATCCTGAAAAGGTGACTTATGAAACTGTGCCTTGTATTGCTGTGTTTTTATTGCTCGTCTGATGTTTGAAGGAGTTGATTCTTGTTTGCAGTAAGAAAAAAGTGCCCTTGTCGCTTCTCGCGACAATCTTGACAGACTGTATCGTGATTCTAGCAACTCGTTGACCATCCTGGAGAGAAGCCATCGCTTTACCATGGAGGAGTTAGACAATCATCGTTGTAAGCTGCAGGAATCCACAGATGATGTGATCCGTCTCAGGCAGTTGATATCGGCTAAGGATGCTGCTATCAAAGAACTCCGTGCTTCCAAGAAATCCATCGCCCAGGAGCTAGAGACCGCTCAATTGGCTGTCAAAGTTGCTGAAGAAACTTCCATTACTCTGAGGGCCCAGCGCGATAGAGCCATGGATAAAGCCATTCGTGCGGGGCGAATCTTGATGAGGAGACCCGGTGTGGTTGTTCCTGAAGACATAAAGGCTGACGTGAACGCTGCTCCTGATTCCTCAAGTCGCCCTTCTTCGTCGGTTGCTCCTGAGAAAGATATTGCGAAATAGAGAAATACTTTGTGTGCTTTGAGCGCGCGGTTAGTATGATCGAATATTTGTTAGAGGACACCAGTTCAGCATTTGGATGATATTGTTACTCTCCTATTGTTTTAGAATTCAACAGTACGTAGATTTGCAGTAGTAAAATGTTGTGCGATGGTTTTGAAACTTGTTTACGGGATATAGAAGTCACCCCTATATGAGTATTCGTAAGCATGCGAAATCGCCTTAAGTCGTTGCTGACTTAAATTGACTGCTTTTGTTAGTAGGGCATAGTGGTCACCCTGAGTTAAGTAAGCGCGAGCATGTTGCACCGCCTTAAGTCATTGCCGACTTAAGCCGATTGCTCCGTTAGCAGGGCATAGTGGTCACCCCGAGTTAAGTAAGCGCGAGCATGTTGCACCGCCTTAAGTCGTTGCCGACTTAAGCCGATTGCTCCGTTAGCAGGGCATAGTGGTCACCCCGAGTTAAGTAAGCGCGAGCATGTTGCACCGCCTTAAGTCATTGCCGACTTAAGTCGATTGCTCCGTTAGCAGGGCATAGTGGTCACCTCGAGTTAAGTAAGCGCGAGCATGTTGCACCGCCTTAAGTCGTTGCCGACTTAAGCCGATTGCTCCGTTAGCAGGGCATAGTGGTCACCCCGAGTTAAGTAAGAGCGAGCATGTTGCACCGCCTTAAGTCGTTGCCGACTTAAGCCGATTGCTCCATTAGCAGGGCATAGTGGTCACCCCGAGTTAAGTAAGAATGCAAGTCAATCATGAACAAACTGAGTATCTTTGAAGCCTTTTTTTTCTTACTGATGACATATTTCCCGTTTTACAGAGTACATCGTCGTCCCGATAGCTTTTGAAATACATCTAGGGATAAAACTTCCTGAGGTGTTCTATATTCCAGGAGTTCCCAATTTCTGTGCCATCCATTTGAGTGAGACGATATGATCCCGGCCGAGTGACTTCTGCTACTATGAATGGTCCTTCCCATAAGGGCGATAACTTGTGCCGTCCCTCCCCCGTTAGAATTCGGCGGAGGACGAAATCTCCTACTGAAAAGGATCGTTGTCGCACGGCCTTGTCGTGATAGCGTCTCAGAGTCTGCTGGTACCGTGCCGATTGAATTACTGCATTCAGTCGCTCTTCTTCGAGTACATCGACATCTTCCAGCCCGGTTGCTTTGGCCTCTGCTATGCTTTCAAAGATCAACCTTGGCGCCCCAAACTTGAGATCAGCAGGCAGTACTGCCTCTGACCCATAGACCATGAAGAAAGGAGTGTTTCCATGCAGAGCTCGGCTAGGTTGGGTTCTTAGGCTCCAAACGACGTAGGGCAATTCCCTTATCCACTTTCCTGCGAACTTTTCATTTTTATCGAAAACCTTTTTCCTGAGTGCCTCCAATATCATCCCGTTAGCTCGTTCAACCTGCCCGTTGGCTCTCGGGTGTGCTACCGAAGCATACTTGACCTGAATGCTTTTTTGCTCACAGAAATCGAAGAACTCTGAACTTGTGAAGTTGGATCCCAGGTCGGTTATGATACTGTTCGGTATTCCGAACCTGAATATTATGTCTTGTATGAATTCCACGGCTTTAGCTGAGGTCAAAGAAGCAATGTGTTTGAACTCTATCCATTTAGTGAATTTGTCGATTGCTACCAGTACATGAGTGTATCCTCCTTGAGCTTTCTTGAAAGGTCCAATCATATCTAGCCCCCAGCATGCAAAGGGCCAAGTCACCGGTATGGTCTGCAGTTGTTGTGCTGGTAGATGTTGTTGCTTTGACAAGTACTGGCAAGCTTCGCATCTCCGAACTAACTCGGCTGCATCACTTTTCGCTGTCGGCCAATAGAATCCCGACCTGAACACTTTCCCGACTAGTGTCTTGGACGCTGCGTGTATTCCACATTGTCCAGCATGGACCTCGTCTAGGAGTCGCTTCCCAGTAGACGATAGAATGCATTTCATGAAGATGCCTGATGCGCCCCTTCTGTATAGTGTCTCCCCAATGAGTGTGTAGTGAGCTGACTGTCTAGCGATGCGCTCGGCTGCATTTTTATCATCTGGTTCCTCTTCGTTCTTGATATATCTGATGATCGGCCTTCTCCAGTCATCAGAGCCTGACTCTGGTTGATTCACGATATTACATTCTTCTGCCTGATCCATTGAGATGCTTGGTTGTGGTATTTCTTGTACAGAGACTCCAGGTGGGACCTGAGTTCGACTGGATCCTAGCTTGGACAATACGTCGGCTGCCGTGTTTCGATCTCTTTCCACATGATGAAATTCCAGGTCTTCAAATTTATCTTCTAGTTTTCGGACGACAGTGCAGTATTTTCCCATTGAATCGTTCGAACAGTCCCATTCTTTGTTTATCTGGCTTATGACTACCAAAGAATCTCTGTATACCATTAGTCTCTTGATGCCTAATGATATGGCGATGTTTAGTCCATGGATTAGAGCTTCATACTCGGCTGCATTGTTGGAGGCTGGAAATAACAACTGGAGGGCATATTTGAGGTGCTCGCCTCCAGGTGCGATGAAGAGAATTCCCGCGCCTGCTCCCTGCAGCTTCAGTGAGCCATCAAAATACATTCGCCATACTTCTGCAGTTTCTGGGTTCTCTGGTACTTGTTGTTCAACCCATTCTGATACGAAGTCAACCAATGCTTGGGTTTTAATGGCAGTGCGAGGTCGAAATTCGATGTCGTGAGATCCCAGTTCGCAGGCCCACTTGGCTATTCGGCCAATGGCTTCCTTGTTGTGAAGGATGTCCCCTATCGGAAAACCAGTGACTACTATGACTTTGTGGTTATCAAAGTAGTGACGTAGCTTGCGGCCAGTTAGAAGTACTGCGTATAATAGCTTCTGAACTTGAGGATACTTTTTCTTCGAGGGACCCAGAACTTCACTGATGAAATAAACAGGATGTTGCACTAGGTAAGCATGTCCTTCTTCTGCTCGCTCGACTACCAACGCGGTGCTTACCACGTGAGTCGTGCAAGAGATATACAGCAGCAGATCTTCAGCTGGTTGAGTTGATGTGGCTCGCCGTGGTGGTTTCAGTACTGGTGGGGTTGTCAAGAATTTTTTCAGTGCATCTAGGGCTTCCTGTGCTTCTGAAGTCCACTGAAACTTGTCCACTTTCTTGAGTAGCTTATAAAATGGTAAACCTTTTTCTCCCAGCCTGGATATAAATCTGCTCAGGGCTGCCATACATCCGGTAAGTCGCTGAACCTTCTTTTGTGATCGTGGATCTTCCATTTTCATGATAGCTTCAATCTTATCCGGATTAGCTTCAATTCCCCAGTGGCTGACAATAAATCTGAGTAGCTTCCCTGCTGGTACCCCAAAGACACATTTTCCGGGATTAAGTTTCCATCGATATCGCCGTAGACTGTTGAAAACCAGCTGTAAGTCTTCGATGAAGTTTTCCGAGTTCTCTGTTTTGATTACCACGTCATCCACGTAGGCTTCCACACGCTTGCCCCAGTGATCGGCTAAGCATGTTTGAATGGCTCTCTGATAAGTCGCTCCAGCGTTTTTGAGGCCAAACGGCATGGAAGTATAGCAGAAAGCACCGAATGGAGTGATGAACGTTGTTTTTTTCCTCGTCTTCCTTTGCCAAACTGATCTAATGATATCCGGAATAGCAGTCCAAAAAAGACAACACAGAACATCCAGCAGTGGAGTCTACCACCTGATCTATCCTAGGGAGCCCGAAGGGATCCTTTGGACAATGTTTGTTGAGATCTGTATAGTCGACGCACATGCGCCAATCCACTTTATTCTTTTTGAGTACAAGAACAGGGTTGGCTAACCATTCGGGATGTAACACCTCTCTAATAAACCCAGCCGCGACCAAGCGAGCCAACTCAGCGCGAATGGCCTCTCTTTTGTCGGGCGTGAAGCGACGTAGTTTTTGTCGGATCGGTCATGCCTGGGGGTAGACCTTCAGTTTGTGCTCGGCCAGTTCTCTCGGGACTCCCGGCATATCCGCAGGTTGCCATGCGAATACGTCTCGGTTGTCTTGCAGAAACCGGACGAGCGCGCCTTCCTATTTATCGTCCAGGCTGGAGCTGATGATGGCAGTCTTGCGTTCATCAGCAAACCCCAGGTTGATCCTTTTAGTTTCTTCAGTCGGCCGCATAGAGGTCGCGGCTTGAGCTTCGTTTGCCGGTGCTGTAAGGTCTTCCTCAGGCTTAGAGTTCACCTGCGCTGAAGAAGTCGCCGACGGTTTGATGGTGAGGGCCGCTTGGATGGCCACTCGGAAACATTCTGCGGCGCCTTGGAAGTCAGCACGCACAGTTATGATTCCTTGTGGTCCTGGCATCTTCAATATCATGTACGTGTAATGCGGGATGGCCATGAATTTTGCCAATCCCGGCCTCCCGATGATGGCGTTGTACCCGCAGCCGAAGTTTGCCACCTCGAACCTCAGGAACTCGGTTCTGTAGTTCTCCGGAGTTCCGAAGGTGACGGGCATGTAGATGTGGCCCAGCGGGTATTTGAAAGGGAAATGTGCCCTTGGGCCATTTCTAAGTATTTTGGTGATTGAGTGCCAACGCAAGTGCTTTTGTGTTGATCTATGCAATGTGGTGGACAAAGTGCAAATCATGTCAAAAGGTATGTTTCTAGACTTAGTACATTGATTTATGGACTAATGTATTGTGTCTAAGTGCTGGAAACAGGAAAGATTGAATTGGAAATGAGATGGCTCTGTTCAGCCAAAGTCAAGGTGCACCAGACTGTCCGGTGGTGCACCGAACAGTGTCCGGTGTGCCAGGCTGGCTCAGGCGAACTTGTCGCTCTCGGGAAGGAATTAACGGCGTATGGCTAAAATTCACCGGACTGTCCGGTGTGCACCGGACTGTCCGGTGAGCCAACGGTCGACTGGGCCAACGGTCGGCCGCGTGATCCGCGCGAGACACGTGGCCGAGCCAATGGTCGGGAGGGGGCACCGGACTGTCCGGTGTGCACCGGACAGTGTCCGGTGCGCCAACGGCTCCCAGGCGCCAACGGTTGGCTTCGCCAAATAAGGAAGGAGATCCGCACCGGACAGTGTCCGGTGCGCCAGGCGACAGAAGCCAAGAATTGCCTTCCCGGATTGCTCTCAACGGCTCCTAGCTGCCTTGGGGCTATAAAAGGGACCCCTAGGCGCATGGAGGAGGACACCAAGCATCCCTTGAGCATTGTTGATCACTCACACTTCGTTCTTGCACACTTGTTCGACATTCCTAGTGATTTGAGCTCCGTTCTAGTGTGAAACTCGTGATAGTCTCTTGAGCTCAAGTCTGGATCTCTGGGCGAGAGACTCCAAGTTGTGGAGATTCCTCGCAAACGGGATATTGAAAAGCAAAGCAAAACACCGTGGTATTCAAGTGAGTCTTTGGACCGCTTGAGAGGGGTTGATTGCAACCCTCGTCCGTCGGGACGCCACAACGTGGAGTAGGCAAGTTTGGTACTTGGCCGAACCACGGGATAAACCACTGTGCCATCTCTGTGTTGATTTCTCTGTGGTTATCGTGTTGTGAAAATTCTCTTCTCTAGCCACTTGGCATTATTGTGCTAACTCTTAACCAAGTTTTGTGGCATTAAGTTTAAGTTTTACAGGATCACCTATTCACCCCCCTCTAGGTGCTCTCAATTGGTATCGGAGCCATTCTCTTCACGAAGGGACTAATCGCCCGAAGAGATGGATCCTAAGGGGAAGGGAATCGTGATCAACGACAAGGAGAAGGAGTCCTTCGTCAACGAGCCCAAGGATGACAAGCCTACCGACACGGGCTCGGGCCACAGACGCAAAGATGGGAAGAAGAAGAAGACGAGACGCATCAAGGAGATCGTCTACTACGACGACAGCGATGAGTCCACTTCTTCCCAAAAGGACAACGATGACAACGACTACGACAAACGAAAGACGGTTAACTCAAACTTTTCTTTCGATTATTCGCGTATCCCGCATAGCTCAAATGCACATTTGCTTTCCATCCCTCTTGGCAAACCTCCACACTTTGATGGGGAGTACTACGGATTTTGGAGTCACAAAATGCGTAGTCACTTGTTCTCTCTCCATCCAAGCATATGGGAGATTGTTGAGAATGGAATGAAATTCGATAGCTCGGATAGTCCTATATTTATTAATGAACAGATTCATAAAAATGCACAAGCTACTACTGTGTTGTTAGCCTCTTTGTGCAGGGACGAGTATCATAAGGTGAGCGGCTTGGACAATGCCAAGCAGATCTGGGACACCCTCAGGATCTCTCATGAGGGGAACGACGTCACCTTACTCACCAAAATGGAGTTGGTGGAGGGCGAGCTTGGAAGATTCGTGATGATAAGGGGCGAGGAGCCAACCCAAACATACAACCGGCTCAAGACCCTTATCAACAAAATAAGGAGCTACGGAAGCACGCGATGGACGGACCACGACGTCGTCCGCCTAATGCTAAGGTCCTTTACTGTACTTGATCCACATTTGGTGAACAATATTCGTGAAAATCCTAGGTACACCAAGATGTCACCCGAAGAAGTCCTTGGAAAATTCGTAAGTGGGCGAATGATGATCAAGGAGGCGAGGTACGTGGACGACGCGTTGAACGGTCCAATCCATGAGCCTCAACCCATTGCTCTCAAGGCAACAAGGAGCAAGGAGGCGCTACCTAGCAAGGTGGCGCAAGTTGAAGCGGCCGGGCTCAATGATGAAGAGATGGCCCTCATCATCAAGCGCTTCAAGACGGCGCTAAAGGGTCGCAAGGGACAGCCAA
The DNA here is from genome assembly GCF_902167145.1 of Zea mays. Lineage (NCBI taxonomy): Eukaryota > Viridiplantae > Streptophyta > Magnoliopsida > Poales > Poaceae > Zea > Zea mays. The sequence goes on from NC_050102.1 coordinate 43,706,865, forward strand.
GCAAGACCAAAACAAAGGGGAAGCGCTCATGCTTTAAATGTGGTAAGATTGGTCATTTTATTGCTAACTGTCCCGATAATGAAAGTGACCAGGAACAAGAGGGAGAAAAAGAAGGCATATAAGAAGGCTAAGGGCGAGGCACACCTTGGCAAGGAGTGGGACTCGGATTGTTCATCATCCGACTCCGAAAATGAAGGACTCGCCGCCACCGCCTTCAACAAGTCATCCCTCTTCCCCAACGAACGTCACACATGCCTCATGGCAAGGGAGAAGAAGGTATGTACCCAAAACACTACTTATGCTTCTTCAGGTGAGGACGAATCTAGTGATGAGGATGAAGTAGATTATTCATGTTTATTTAAGGGCCTAGATAGAACCAAGGTAGATAAAATTAATGAATTAATTGATGCCTTGAATGATAAGAATAGGCTATTAGAAAAGCAAGAGGATTTGTTGTATGAAGAACATGATAAATTTGTAGAGGCACAAAAATCTCATGCTTTAGAAGTTAAAAGGAATGAAATACTTTCTTGTGAACTATCTACTTGCCATGAGACAATTTCTAGCTTAAGGAGCATAAATGATGATTTAAATGCTAAGTTAGAAATAGCTAGTAAATTAACATCTTGTGTAGAAATTGTTGCAACTTGCAATAGGTGTAAAGACTTTGATATTGATGCTTGTAGCAAACACCTAGCTTCAATTTCTAAATTAAGTGATGAAGTGGCTAGTCTTAATGACCAACTTTAGACTAGCAAAAGTGAATTTGATAAGCTAAAATTTGCAAGGGATGCCTACACGATTGGTAGACACCCCTCAATTAAGGATGGACTTGGCTTCAAAAGGGAAGCCAAGAACTTAACAAGCCATAAGATTCCCATTTCCGCCAAGGATAAAGGGAAGGCCCCTATGGCTAGTAGTATGCAAAAGAACCATGCTTTCATGTATCATGGTAGGAGACAATCTAAAAATGCTTATAAGGGTTATAATGCTTATGATGCTTTTGATTCCCATGCCATGTTTGCTTCTAGTTCTTCCCATATGCATGACAGAAATATGACTAGGAGAAATATTGTTCATGTGCCTAGAAAGAATATTGTTCATGCTCCTAGGAAAGTAATGAATGAAGCTTCTATAATTTATTATGCTTGCAATGCTTCCTTTGCTATTTGTAGAAAGGATAAGAAGGTAATTGCTAGGAAGTTAGGGGCCAAATGTAAGGGAGACAAAACTTGCATTTGGGTCCCTAAAACCATTGTCACTAACCTTGTAGGACCCAACAAGAGTTGGGTACCTAAGACCCAAGCCTAAATTTGCCTTGCAGGTTTATGCATCCGGAGGTTCAAGCTGGATTATCGACAGCGGATGCACAAACCATATAACGGGGGAGAAGAAGATGTTCACCTCCTACGTCAAAAACAAGGATTCCCAAGATTCAATAATATTCGGTGATGGGAATCAAGGCAAGGTAAAAGGGTTAGGTAAAATTGCTATTTCATCTGAGCACTCTATATCTAATGTGTTTTTAGTTGAGTCTCTTGGATATAATTTGTTATCTGTTAGTCAATTATGCAATATGGGGTATAATTATCTATTCACCAATGTAGATGTGTCTGTCTTTAGAAGAAGTGATGGTTCACTAGCCTTTAAGGGTGTATTAGACGGCAAACTTTACTTAGTTGATTTTGCAAAAGAGGAGGCCGGTCTAGATGCATGCTTAATTGCTAAGACTAGCATGGGCTGGCTGTGGCATCGCCGCTTAGCACATGTGGGAATGAAGAACCTTCATAAGCTTCTAAAGGGAGAACACGTCATAGGTTTAACTAACGTGCAATTCGAAAAAGATAGACCTTGTGCAGCTTGTCAAGCAGGGAAACATGTGGGAGGCTCTCATCACACCAAAAATGTGATGACCACATCAAGACCCTTGGAGATGCTTCATATGGACCTCTTCGGACCCGTCGCCTATCTAAGTATAGGAGGAAGTAAGTATGGTCTTGTTATAGTTGATGATTTTTCCCGCTTCACTTGGGTATTCTTTTTGCAGGATAAATCTGAAACCCAAGGGACTCTCAAGCGCTTCCTTAGGAGAGCTCAAAATGAGTTTGAGCTCAAGGTGAAGAAGGTAAGGAGCGACAACGGGTCCGAGTTCAAGAACCTTCAAGTGGAAGAGTTCCTTGAGGAGGAAGGGATCAAGCACGAGTTCTCCGCTCCCTACACACCACAACAAAATGGTGTGGTAGAGAGGAAGAACAGGACGCTCATCGATATGGCGAGGACTATGCTTGGAGAGTTCAAGACCCCCGAGCGGTTTTGGTCGGAAGCCGTGAACACGGCTTGCCACGCCATCAACCGGGTCTACCTTCACCGCCTCCTCAAGAAGACTTCATATGAGCTGCTAACTGGTAACAAACCCAATGTGTCTTATTTTCGTGTATTTGGGAGCAAGTGTTATATTCTTGTGAAGAGAGGTAGAACTTCTAAATTTGCTCCTAAAGCTGTAGAAGGGTTTTTATTAGGTTATGATTCAAATACAAAGGCATATAGTGTCTTCAACAAATCATCGGGTTTGGTTGAAGTCTCTAGCGACGTTGTATTTGATGAGACTAATGGCTCTCCAAAAGGGCAAGTTGTTGATCTTGATGATGTAGATGAAGAAGACATTCCAACGGCTGCAATGCGCACCATGGCGATTGGCGATGTGCGACCACAGGAACAATTGGAGCAAGATCAACCTTCTTCCTCAACAATGGTGCATCCCCCAACTCATGACGATGAACAGGTTCATCAGGAGGAGGAGTGTGATCAAGGGGGAGTACAAGATGATCATGTTATGGAGGAAGAAGCACAACCGACACCTCCAACCCAAGTTCGAGCGACGATTCAAAGGGATCATCCCGTCGACCAAATTTTGGGAGATATTAGCAAGGGAGTAACTACTCGCTCTAGATTAGTTAATTTTTGTGAGCATTACTCCTTTGTCTCTTCTATTGAGCCTTTCAGGGTAGAAGAGGCCTTGCTAGATCCGGACTGGGTGTTGGCCATGCAGGAAGAGCTCAACAACTTCAAGCGCAATGAAGTTTGGACACTGGTGCCTTGTCCCAAGCAAAACGTTGTAGGAACCAAGTGGGTGTTCCGCAACAAACAGGACGAGCACGGGGTGGTGACGAGGAACAAGGCTCGACTTGTGGCAAAAGGTTATGCCCAAGTCGCAGGTTTGGACTTTGAGGAGACTTTTGCTCCTGTGGCTAGGCTAGAATCTATTCGTATTTTGCTAGCATATGCCGCTCACCATTCTTTCAGGTTGTACCAAATGGATGTTAAGAGCGCTTTCCTCAACGGGCCGATCAAGGAGGAGGTGTACGTAGAGCAACCCCCTGGCTTCGAGGATGAACGGTACCCCGACCACGTGTGTAAGCTCTCTAAGGCGCTCTATGGACTTAAGCAAGCCCCAAGAGCATGGTATGAATGCCTTAGAGACTTTTTAATTGCTAATGCTTTCAAGGTTGGGAAAGCCGATCCAACTCTTTTCACTAAGACTTGCGATGGTGATCTCTTTGTGTGCCAAATTTATGTCGATGACATAATATTTGGTTCTACCAATCAAAAGTCTTGTGAAGAGTTTAGCAGGGTGATGACGCAGAAATTCGAGATGTCGATGATGGGTGGGTTGAACTACTTCCTTGGGTTCCAAGTGAAGCAACTCAAGGATGGCACCTTCATCTCTCAAACAAAGTACACGCAAGACTTGCTAAAGCGGTTTGGGATGAAGGACGCCAAGCCCGCAAAGACGCCGATGGGAACCGACGGACACACTGACCTCAACAAAGGAGGTAAGTCCGTTGATCAAAAAGCATACCGGTCAATGATAGGGTCTTTACTTTATTTATGTGCTAGTAGACCGGATATTATGCTTAGCGTATGCATGTGTGCTAGATTTCAATCCGATCCAAGGGAATGTCACTTGGTGGCCGTGAAGCGAATTCTTAGATATTTAGTCGCTACGCCTTGCTTCGGGATCAGGTATCCAAAGGGGTCTAACTTTGACTTGATTGGATATTCAGATTCCGACTATGCTGGATGTAAGGTCGATAGGAAGAGTACATCGGGGACGTGCCAATTCTTAGGAAGGTCCCTGGTGTCATGGAATTCTAAGAAACAAAATTCCGTTGCCCTATCCACCGCTGAGGTCGAGTACGTTGCCGCAGGACAATGTTGCGCGCAACTACTTTGGATGAGGCAAACCCTCCGGGACTTTGGCTACAATCTGAGCAAAGTCCCACTCCTATGTGATAATGAGAGTGCTATCCGAATAGCGGAAAATCCTATTGAGCACAGCCGCACAAAGCACATTGACATCCGGCATCACTTTTTGAGAGACCACCAGCAAAAGGGAGATATCGAAGTGTTTCATGTTAGCACCGAGAACCAGCTAGCCGATATCTTTACCAAGCCTTTAGATGAGAAGACCTTTTGCAGGCTGCGTAGTGAGCTAAATGTTCTAGATTCGCGGAACTTGGATTGATTTATAGCATACATGTGTTTATGCCTTTGATCATGTTCCTTATGCATTTTGTTGCTTACTTGTGGTGCTCAAGTTGTACAAACACTCCCCGGACGTCACAAGTCCATTTGCAAGTGATGCACATATTTAGGGGGAGCTGTGCTACAACTTGACCCTTTGAGACTAACCGTGTGCTTGAGTTTGCTTGTTTGTCTCAAAGGAGGTTTAAAAAGGGAAAAGGTGGACTTAGACCATGAAAGACTTCCACTGCACTCCGTTGAGAGGGTACCTTATTCCAAGTTCATCTCACGTACTCTTATTGCCTTTGTATTCTTATTGAAGATTTTGGTAAGGCAATGGGGTTCAAGGGCCAAAATTGATCCCGTTTTGGTGCTTGATGCCAAATGGGGAGAAAATAAGGCCAAAGCAATAAATGGATCAGCTACCACTTGTGAATTTTGAAAATAATAGAGTTAGAGTTTTTGTTTGTCAAAATACTCCTATTTGCTCTTATTGTCAAAAGTGGGTCTCTTGAGGGGAGAAGGTTTAATTATGGCAAAAAGGGGGAGTTTTTGAATACTCGATCAATTTCTCGTGAAATATCTCTCTTTATGTTTCAACATGTGTGTTTGACTTAGAGATAGGAAATTGAGTTTGATTTGCAAAAACAAACCAAGTGGTGGCAAAGAATGATCCATATAGGGCAAATATGAATCAAAACAATTTTGAGTTCTTATTTGAATTGATATTGCACTTGTTCTAGTTGCTTTATGTTGTGTTGGCATAAATCACCAAAAAGGGGGAGATTGAAAGGGAAATGTGCCCTTGGGCCATTTCTAAGTATTTTGGTGATTGAGTGCCAACGCAAGTGCTTTTGTGTTGATCTATGCAATGTGGTGGACAAAGTGCAAATCATGTCAAAAGGTATGTTTCTAGACTTAGTACATTGATTTATGGACTAATGTATTGTGTCTAAGTGCTGGAAACAGGAAAGATTGAATTGGAAATGAGATGGCTCTGTTCAGCCAAAGTCAAGGTGCACCGGACTGTCCGGTGGTGCACCGGACAGTGTCCGGTGTGCCAGGCTGGCTCAGGCGAACTTGCCGCTCTCGGGAAGGAATTAACGGCGTACGGCTAAAATTCACCGGACTGTCCGGTGTGCACCGGACTGTCCGGTGAGCCAACGGTCGACTGGGCCAACGGTCGGCCGCGCGATCCGCGCGAGACACGTGGCCGAGCCAACGGTCGGGAGGGGGCACCGGACTGTCTGGTGTGCACCGGACAGTGTCCGGTGCGCCAACGGCTCCCAGGCGCCAACGGTCGGCTTCGCCAAATAAGGAAGGAAATCCGCACCGGACAGTGTCCGGTGGTGCACCGGACTGTCCGGTGCGCCAGGCGACAGAAGGCAAGAATTGCCTTCCCGGATTGCTCTCAACGGCTCCTAGCTGCCTTGGGGCTATAAAAGGGACCCCTAGGCGCATGGAGGACACCAAGCATCCCTTGAGCATTGTTGATCACTCACACTTCGTTCTTGCACACTTGTTCGACATTCCTAGTGATTTGAGCTCCGTTCTAGTGTGAAACTCGTGATAGTCTCTTGAGCTCAAGTCTGGATCTCTGGGCGAGAGACTCCAAGTTGTGGAGATTCCTCGCAAACGGGATATTGAAAAGCAAAGCAAAACACTGTGGTATTCAAGTGAGTCTTTGGACCGCTTGAGAGGGGTTGATTGCAACCCTCGTCCGTCGGGACGCCACAACATGGAGTAGGCAAGTTTGGTACTTGGTCGAACCACGGGATAAACCACTGTGCCATCTCTGTGTTGATTTCTCTGTGGTTATCGTGTTGTGAAAATTCTCCTCTCTAGCCACTTGGCATTATTGTGCTAACTCTTAACCAAGTTTTGTGGCATTAAGTTTAAGTTTTACAGGATAACCTATTCACCCCCCTCTAGGTGCTCTTAGTATTCCCCTTCAGTCGGCACGATGCCGAAGAAAGGCGTGTCTGACTCGCGGAGCTCTTTGAGGTGAACTCCCAAGCCTTGGAGTGTCCGGGGGAAGGTGACGTTGATGCTGCTCCCCCCGTCCACTAACACCTTCTTCACCCTGCTCTCTCGGATCACCGGATCGACGAGGAGCGTGTTGGAGTGGACTTCTTCTTTGGCGGATCGGCGATGCGGTGTAGAGTTCCCTCTTCATCTGCTATGGATGAAATCGTTCCAAAGTAGAACACGGATCCGGGACGGAGGGTGATCTTGCGGTGGAAGGTGACGGCCATTGAGCTAGCTTAGATCAGCAACACACCCCCTACCTGGCGCGCTAGCTGTCGGTTTTTTGGGTCCGACTGCACACCCGGGGTTGCCCCTCAAGGTGTTTTAGGAGTAGGACGGTGTCGCCGACTGTAGCTAAATGGTTCGTGCTAGATGCATGAGGAACAATGGACAATGTTTACAGGTTTGGGCCGCTTTGAGATGCGTAACACCCTACGTCCTGGCGAGTATGCTTTGTGTAATGGGTTACAAGGTAGCTCTCTAAAGCGTAGAGAGTTGGAGTGGATGGTTGAATAGTAACGGGGTCAATCGTTCTGAAGGGGTGCCCCCTAGGCCTTATATATTCGACCGTGAGGCAATACATGTGGATATGCACCTAAAAGATAGTGAACCGTTTTTGTCTATCTTCCTATGATTCTGCCGACTTATCCTTGCCTGGTTCCGTCGTACGAGGCTCCAGCGCGGGAAAGTCGGATCTTCTGTTGCGGTCGCTTGCTTAATGCTGTGGGGCCGTCTGGGTTTGCGCCCACCAGGCCTTATGTCGATCTGCTTCACTGGTCATTTCTCCCCAGGCCCATGAAGGAGTGACCTCACGATTTATTGGGCTCTTGGGCTTTTCGTGAGGTCTTTTACCCTTCCAGTGGACCCGGGGGATATCCGTCCCCCACAGTGCGCCAGCCACGTCAGCCAGCCGTTGAGGTTCGACCGTTGGAGCTCTGACTTGTGGGGCCTCTGGGTTGTCCGGTGGAGCACTGGACTGGTCCTGTAGACTGTCCGGTGCGCCAACTGTGCGTGCTCTGACTCTGGCGCGCACTGTAGCGCATTGAATGCGGTTGCAGACGACCGTTGCGCGTGAAGTAGCCGTTGCTCCGCTGGCACACCGGACACTGTCCGGTGACTCACCGAACAGTCAGGTGAATTATAGCGGAGCGCCCTTGGAATTTCCCAAAGGTAGCGAGTTCAGCGTCGAGTACCCTAGTGCACCGGACACTGTTCGGTGGCACACCGGACAGTCCGGTGCGCCAGACCAGGGTGCCTTTGGGTTATCTTTTGCTCTATTTGTTTGAACCCTTTCTTGGTCTTTTTATTGGCTTATTGTGAACCTTTGGCACCTGTAAAACTTAGAGACTAGAGCAAACTAGTTAGTCCAATTATTTGTGTTGGGCAATTCGACCACCAAAATCAATTAGGAAAAAGGTGTGAGCCTAATTCCCTTTCAATAACAGTAAAGTGTTTTTAAAAGGGAGGACAATATCCTCCCGCGACTTCATTCTTGAGCTTCTTCCTACGGCACCACCTTAGAGCAAAAGCAACAAAAGTTTGCTGCTTCCTCACCTATAACAACATGGGTTCGAAAACCCTGAGTATGAAGTGTACTTTCGCAAGTCTTACCCGTCAAAGTAAAAGACTCTCAAGGATATGCTGGCTTGAGGGAGTCAAGGTAAGGTTTTGAACAAGAATCAAAACTCTATTTGCAGAAATGCTTAGTAGTAGTGTGTAACACCCCTGGTGTTACTGTTACTAAAACTTGAGCATAACATCATAAGCATTGGCATTGCATATGTTTGACACACCTAGAGTGCATTCACTAGGCATAAATTTCAAACAAGTTGTATTGTTTTAGTGTTTTGCAAATAGAACCCTGGATAGGGAACTTAACCCTAAATAGGGATTAAAGGGGTAAAACTTAACCCAAATTGAGAAAACCTAAAAGCTTTAGGGGAATAGTCATAAAATGTTCCCAAAAATAAACTTGAATCACATTTATACCCCTGGGATACCAAGAACCCCCATTGGAACCCTGGAAAACCCTAAATCCAAACCCTAGGGGCCTATGAGCAAAAATTGTGCACATTTGGACTAAAGTGTAAAAACTATAGTATTAAGGCATAGTAAGTCCTTTGGTTCACAAATATGTGAATTTGCAAGTTAAACCCTAAGTTTTGGGCTTATTTGCAAAAATCACCTCTTAAGTCCTAAATAACCTAAGTCTGAATTCAGATTTGTGAGCTCAACTTTTGAGCTTTGCATCTTTCATATTCTAGGGTTTTTCCCTAGGTCACCACATCAAAGTTATAGAGCAAACAAAGGAGAAAAACTTTGCTTAAGAATGTGAGCTCAGTTGTTAAGAAGAATTTAGAGATAATTAAGCCCAAAGTTGGGATGTCAGGCTGTTAAGGTCTGAATTTTCAGACTCACAGTGGACTGACATCAACTTCAAGCCCAATTTCAAGCATGATCCAGTGGCTTTTTGTGGCAACACCATATAGCAATGTTGTAGATGGTATATTGCTCTACAATTTTGCTGCAGAGCGTTGATCATGTTGCCATATGAATCTGGGAGAAAATGGAGCTCCAAAGTGCTCTGTCAGGTCCACTGCTTACACTCCGCGATGGTACAGTAGCTGAAATGGATGAGATCGCCAGCGCGACTGCCCTCACCGCTGACGACTCCCTCCGCCGCGATTCGTGTCACCAGCGTCGGGATTCGTGCCTGGATGGTTGGATAGCGCCGCAGGGTAAAAAGATCGTCCCCCCCGTGCACTGGACACCACTCCGATGATTCCCGCCGTACCCCCTGCTTTGCGGCTTGAGCAGATAAGCTCGCCGGAGAACCGCCGTCGAACGGCCTTGCGCCACGTATCCGAACACTCCCATCGCATCGCCGTGGCTCCTTACAACCGTCAAATCATCGTCGGTGCATTATCATCCGAATTTCCGGCCACCGCCGTTGAGCCCTATAAATTGAAGCCCCCACCAGCTCCACAAGGTCATCATCCACCCCGCCACCAAGAATCGCTAGCAACCGTGCATCCGAGAGCTAGAATTTTGGTTTCGCCCCAAATCAGTTTGCCGCCACCGCGAAACTAACCTCACCGCGGCCAGCCCCAATCCGGTCAGCTCATCCCTCTCTCTCTCTCGTTTGAGCACTCTCATAGCTCTGTGATGCTTACCGAGTCACCAATTCGAACTGAGAGACCACCAATCATCGGGAACACGATCAAATGCTCATGGCCTTCGCGGTTCTCGTGGGCAGGATAGAATAGGGCACCATTCTTAAAATTAAATTAGGGGAAACGTTTGTTAGGTAAGGAATTTGGTTTAGGTCAAAGCGGAGCACCAGTCTTGGCCTCCTCCGGCCGGTCTACGTGCTCGCCGGAGCTCGGCTGTGCGCGAACGCCGTCGTGGACTTCCAACCGAGAATAGATAGGAGTGCGGGGGTCTTTTTGTAAACGGTCAGTGACTCTGTTAAACAGTGAGAGAACCTGTTTTCAGTTAGTAAAAACTCCGAGGCCCTTTCTGTAAAAGATACCAGCGCGGGCGCGGGCGCGATTTCGCGTGGATTTGGGCCGCTTCGGCTAGTATTGGCCTAGCACTATTGAAGCTTTTCCTTTTCCTTTTATAGTAGAGCTTTGGAAATCTGTTATAAATTGTAGAAAAACCCTAAAATTGTGAAACCAATTTTCCTAGACTTCTTATTTTCCATAGTATTTAATAAAAATAGTTTCATGATTTTTATATTAAATAAAGAATTTTGAGGCATTTAAACTAGCTTAAAACATTAGTTCTGGATTTTTAGAAAATAATTGGTAATCCCAAAATTGCTCAAACTTTTTATATAAGCTCTACACATTATTTAGAAGCCTTGGGTAGAGTTTGGGTTGATTTGGACCTTGTTTGATACTTAGAACCCAAAACCCCCCCTGCCCTTTGAACTCCTTTACTGACTCCGGAAACCCTAAGTTCTCGGAGTTCCGTGAAGGAAAGTTGTATTCAAGACTTAGATAATAAATTCTTATTATCTTTGCACTCTCATGAGCATTACATGGCATTCATTCTTATATATATACCTATATGGTTATATTTAGAAAACGAAGAAGAAATCGAAGTGACCGAAGAGAAGACACCACCACCTTCAGAATCTCAGGCCGGAAATTGTTTCTACTTCGATATCTGCGGGTCCGAGCCTGACTCACCTACTAACGAAGGCAAGCCCCGGTGCATTTGCCACCTTCCTTGATGTTTTTAAAATCTTTCTCACTTGATTGCTGCATTAGGTGATAGGAGTTGAATGCTTAAACAATTCCTGTATTACCTTCCTTGAACTTGATCACCTCCCTTGAAACCCTGTTTTTACAAAAAGGTTTTACTATGCTTAGTATTGCTCTAGAAAAACAAAAGGATTTGTTTTACAAAAGATGATTGGCAAAGTGGGAGGGTTGTTTTCAAAAATAAAACTTGATGGTGGATCCATCATGGCCGTGATGGGTTCAACATCAGAAAAGATGTACCTCTGCCAGGTACCAAGATTTGGGTTTAAATGATTAAGCTGAGACCGGGCAGGTGACTTGCACGAGAAGAGAGTCTCGGTGTAGTGTCTCCGTCTGAGTCGATTAAGGACCGTGTCGATGTAGGCTTGATGACCGAAGACCCTTTAACTGGTCACATGCCTCGTCATGGGTAAGCCTTGCCTCGGGCAGACTAAGGCCAGAATAAGATAACACGAAATGGGCGTGGAGCGGTGGCGGGAGTAGCGTGTACCCTCCATAGCAAGAGGCTGGACGGTGGTGTATCTGTGCTCTCGGTTTGCGTGAACGTGATCTGGTCTTAAGAACCCCGGTGGCGGGTTGACATATGCAAGGGTTAAGTGCTATATATGTTGTATGATTGGAGATCCTCAGCTGAGTATAATCGATTCGGATCGTCGTACCTTCGCGGTTATGAAGACTTGGTCACTGCCCTATACGTAGCAATCCACTAAAGATGATGGGTTTGTTAAGAAATTGGCTAGCGTAGGTCAAGTGATTGAACTAGGGTAGAAAGAACTCTAGTTGCAGGTAATTTTACTTAACTTGACAAATAAAACTGGATTTTTAAGGATCCACTTTAGTAAGCATTTCTGCAAAACAGAGTCTTTGATTATTGAGAAGCCTTACCTTGAGTCCCTTAACCAGCATACCCTTGAGAGTCTTTTCTTTAGTCGGGTTCCATACTCAGGGTTTATTCCCCCGTTGTTTTTAGGTGAGGAAGCAACAAATTTTTGTTGCTTTTGCTCTAAGGTGGTGCCAAAAGAAGAACACAAGGAATGAAGTACGGGAGGAAAGGATCCTCCATTAGAACCTTTGTTTAAAAACTTATCGGGAGGAGTTTTTACCTCCCTTGGTATATGTAATAATGTTACTCTGCACTCCTAGGATTCACTCTGGTCTGTAATAAGTAACTTGATCTTACTTTCTAAATAAATGTAAGTTTATGTAATCGCTTCCGCATTTCTATATCTCCGATGTTCTGTAATATCTGCAAGACGGGTGAAACGTTCCTGGAAAGGTAAGAAAGAAGATATCGAACTTGTCGAGTGATTCAGGAACATCTACAGGGTTGTCTGATGTCTGTTGGACAAGGACAACTATAGGTGGGCCTAATTACTTGGGAGGTTCCGTCACAGCTGGTATCGGAGCGATGCCCTTCTTTGCAGATATTATGAGGCATCTTCAAAAGGATTTTCTAAAAGTCTTATCTAGAAACTCTCTTCCCTTCTTACCTAAGTATTCTGAAGAGTCTATCTTAAAGACCAGGTAGTAAGAGTGCAACATATAGAAGGTGTGAATCAACTAAGGTTGATTCTGTAATTATACATGCATCATGCTAAGAACTATACTAATCAAATTTTCCCCCTTAGAAAATGCCGCCGCGCACAAGGAGAACAGCGCGCAAACATACTGGACCGATTGGTGTGCCGTGTCACCAGCTGGCCCCAAGACATGATAATAGTAGTAATGGAAGCAATGATCCTATAGGGGATCTCGAAGCAGAAGTAAGTCGGCTCCAAGCGGAACTCCGCCGCAGGACGGCTATATGGGTCGTAGATGGCGACCAAATAAATGAGTTGAGAAGAGACGTCCGCCATTTGCGAGATCAGCTCGCGGACCGGGATTTGGCACTCGACTGGGTTGTTCAATCTCGTTGGCTTGCATGGGACAAGGAGCAAAAGGCTCAAGCTCGAGTAGCCGAGCTCAACTTGGCCGTTGATGACCTGCAGACATATTGCAATACCTTACATGAAGAAGTTCATGTATTATATTCGCAACTGCATCCCAGTGAGCCTACGAATCCTATTGAGTCGGAAGCCGGACCCTCGCATGTTGCGAGACAAGCGCTTGGTGGTGAGTTGGACCTTTTTCAGCCCCCTCCTTCTATGAGGCTGGTCGATGAATGGTCTCCCACACCCGACGACGAGGCTGCCAAAAGCATCCGGAAGCAGGAATAGTGATAGAAATAGAAGTAGTGTATTGTATAATAGGTTGTACTATTGTATAATAGGTAGTGCTATTGTATAATAGGTAATGTATCCTGTTGTAAAAATCTGAGTCTGTAACATTACTCTTTTTGGTAATGTAAAATGGATGGTTTGTTCTTTGGCATATCATATTGTTTCCAAATGTTGTTGCCACAGATGCCTTCCAAGACCCGATCACAGGATGCTGCTGGAACTTCCAGTGGGAGGGAGTCTACCCCAAATCCACCTCCTGTTCCTCCCACACTGGCCGAGGCGATTGTCACCTTGGTAAATGCAACCATGGATAATACCCGTTTTCTGAGAGAGATGGCGGGTCAACAGTTTCCACAACAAGGCGGGGGGGGGGGGGGGTTATCAACAGGGTCCCCGTGAAACCTCTTACTTGGACTTCTCAGAGACACGACCACCGCTGTTTGTCAAAGCCGAAGACCCGTTAGAGGCAGACGAATGGCTTCGTGTTATCGAGCAAAAGTTTGGACTTCTGCGATGTTCGGAAACCCAGAAGCCCTTATTTGCAGCCCAGCAACTGCGCGGCCCTGCCAGCACTTAGTGGGGAAATTTTGTGGTCGTTCAACCGGCCAATCATCAGATAACTTGGGAAGAATTCAAGGTGGCCTTCCGCGAACACTATATACCAGAAGGTGTTCTTCACATGAAGCAAGAAGAGTTTATGAAGCTAAAGCAAGGAGGGGATACTGTTAATCAGTATCTCAATAAGTTCAATAATTTGTCGCAATATGCAATCGATCAAGTGAACACCGATCTGAAGAAGAAGAATTGTTTTATGAGAGGTTTAAATGATCGACTGCAAAGAAAGATGGCAACCTGCATGGATCTTACTTATGGAAGAGCTGTCAGTACGGCATTGGCAGTGGAAGCAAAGTATGCAGGCGCCGAAAAATCCAAGGGTTTTGGAGGTGACAGGCCTAGTCAGGGCCCGGTGAAGAGGCAACGGTTTGTCATCCGGCCTTCCAACCAGAATCGCTCTTTCTCTCGTCCACCCTCCTTCCCTTTTAAGCAGCCAGTCTTTATTCGTCCCAATAATGCCCCCACTGCATCAAGTCAGTCGGGTGCCCCAGGCACTTGATTCCCTGCCCTTCCCAGTTCATCGACTGGATGTTTCAATTGTGGGAAATCTGGGCGTTTTATCAAGGATTGCCCTTATCCAAAGCAGAACCAGTCAAATAATCAGCAAGGATCTGGGAATTCATCTCAAGCCAAGGGAAATACTATGGGCAAGAATACTAAGAAGACGGGACACATATATTATACACAAGTGGCCACTACACCGGATGGTGAGCCGGTAATGATGGGTACGTTCCTTGTGGCCAATCATCCCACAGTTATTCTCTTTGATTCTGGTGCTTCGCATACATTCATCAGCAAGAAATTTGTGGAGCAACATTGCATCTCATGCCATGAATTAAAAGAAGGGTTTAAAATTCACTCACTAGGGGGACAAATATTTACTAGAGAAGTGGCCTATCAAGTGCCCGTAACATTGTCCGGACGGGACTTTCCTACTAATATGATCGTTCTGAAAGGCCAAGATATAAATGTCATTTTGGGCATGAATTGGTTAGCCAGACACAAAGCAACCCTCAACACTGATCAGAGAATTATCAGGTTGAGTCATAACCAGGAAGAAATTCTTTTGCCTATCCCCATTCCAACCAAAGCTACTGGCAGAGTTTATGAAGCTATTATACTGGAGATCAAAGATATTCCGGTAGTATGCGAGTTTCCCGATGTCTTTCCAGAGGATTTGCCTGGATTGCCACCAGAAAGGGAGGTAGAGTTTGTAATTGAGTTGAAGCCCGGTACGGCTCCCGTATCTAGAAGATCGTACCGAATGCCTCCTAATGAGTTGGCAGAACTGAAGATTCAATTACAAGATCTACTTGAGAAAGGATTTATCAGGCCAAGCTCGTCGCCATGGGGTTTTCCAGCCATATTCGTCAAGAAGAAGGATCAAACTTTACGAATGTGTGTGGATTATCGACCCCTGAATGAGGTCACTATCAAAAACAAGTACCCTCTTCCGAGGATTGACATTCTATTTGATCAACTGACTGGAGCAAGGGTATTTTCCAAGATTGATCTCAGATCGGGCTATCACCAGATCCGTATTCGGCCCGAAGATATACCAAAGACCGCATTCACTACACGGTATGGATTATTTGAATACCTAGTAATGTCTTTCGGATTGACAAATGCTCCTGCCCACTTCACGTATTTGATGAACTCAGTATTCATGCCCGAGTTGGACAAGTTTGTGGTGGTCTTCATAGACGATATTTTAATATATTTGAAGAATGAAGAGAAGCATGCCCAACACTTACGGATCGTGTTAACGCGCTTGAGAGAACATCAGTTATATGCCAAGTTCAGCAAATGAGCGTTTTGGCTGGAGGAAATTCAGTTTCTGGGACATGTACTGTCTGCCAGGGGGATTGCGGTAGATCCCAGCAAAGTCAAGGACATTTTGGAGTGGAAACCCCCGACCACTGTTCATTAGGTCCGAAGTTTCCTTGGACTGGCTGGATATTACCGCCGATTCATACCAGATTTTTCTAAGCTTGTGAAGCCAATCACAAGTTTATTGAAGAATGATATTAAATTGAAGAATTGAAGATATTATTAACAATTGAAGCTTTTGAACAATTGAAGATATTATTAACCACTGCTCCGATATTGGCTCAACCGGATATTAATAAGCCCTTTGATGTGTATTGTGACGCATCAGACAGTGGCCTCGGCTGTGTACTAATGCAAGAAGGCCGAGTGATTGCATATGCTTCGAGGCAGTTGCGCTGACATGAGGAACATTATCCTACTCATGATCTGGAGCTAGCTGCGGTGGTTCATGCCCTAAAGATCTGGCGTCATTATTTGTTGGGTAATGTCTGTCATATTTATACAAACCACAAAAGCTTGAAATATATCTTCACCCAGTCAGAATTGAATATGAGACAAAGGCGATGGCTCGAGCTGATCAAGGATTATGAATTAGAAATCCATTATCACCCAGGCAAAGCAAATGTAGTGGCAGATGCGCTCAGTCGCAAGGCTTCCAGTCATTGTTTAATAGTGAGGACTTCTGACATTACATTATGCCAGGAGATGGAGAAATTAAACATGGGAATGATTCAACATGGGACTTCAAATCATTTGAAGCTAGAGTCAGTCATCCTACAAAGAATAATTGACGCACAAAAAGATGATGAGGGTATGAAGCACATACGAGAGAAGATAAGGGCTGGAACAGCCAAATGTTTCAAAGAAGACGATCAAGGTGTGGTATGGTTCAATAACCGCATAGTGGTGCCGAAAAATGAAGAACTCCGCCAGCAAATCTTAGATGAAGCGCATCTTAGTCGCTATTCTATTCATCCGGGAAGCACTAAGATGTATCATGATCTAAAGCAACACTACTGGTGGACGAAGATGAAAATTGAAATTGCACGCTATGTGGCTAAGTGTGACACTTGCAGACATGTCAAGGCCATACACATGAAGACTGCTGGTCCATTACAACCTTTGCCGATCCCAACATGGAAATGGGAAGATATTAGTATGGACTTTTTTGTGGGATTGCCCAGAACCGCAAAGGGGTATGACTCTATCTGGGTTATTGTTGATCGGCTCACGAAAATTGCTCACTTTCTGCCGGTCAAGACATATTACCCGGTACTTACCTATGCGGAATTATACATTGCTCGCATTCTCAGTTTGCACGGTGTTCCGAAGACTATAGTGTCGGATCGTGGACCTCAATTCGTATCCAAATTCTGGGAGGAACTTCATAAATCCCTGGGTACCAAATTGCTCCATAGTTCGGCCTACCATCCTCAAACCAGTGGACAGACTGAGAGAGTGAACCAAATACTTGAAGATATGCTGCGGGCATGTGTAATGGACTTCTCACAAAAATGGGATGAATGTTTGCCGTTAGCGGAGTTCTCATATAATAATAGCTATCAAGAAAGCATTGAGATGGCACCCTTTGAAGCTTTATATGGACGACGATGTCGTACTCAGCTAAATTGGTCTGAACCTGGTGAAAGGTACTTCTTCAGGCCTGATATGGTGAAAGAAACTGAAGAAAGAGTTCAGAAAATAATTCATAATATGAAGAAAGCCCAAGCTCGTCAAAAGAGTTATGCAGACAAACGGCGAATGCCCTTATATTTCCTTGAGGGAGACTATGTCTACTTAAAGGTTTCGCCAATGAAGGGCGTATCGCGTTTCGGGGTTAAAGGAAAGCTTGCACCATGATATATTGGTTCTTTTCTTATTCTGGAAAGATATGGGCCAGTGGCATACCGACTTCAGTTACCCGAAACCTTCTCTTCTGTGCATAATGTGTTCCACGTGTCACAATTGAAGAAGTGTCTTCGGGTTCCTGATCGAACCATTGAAGTGACAGATGTTGTCCTTGAACCGGACTTGACATATTCTGAGCACCCTGTTCGAGTCTTGGATCAAAAGGATAGGGTTACCCGGAGAAAAACTCTCAAGTTGTACAAGATACAGTGCAACCAACATTCCGAAGATGAGGCTACATGGGAAACTCAAGACTTTTTATATAAGAATTTCCTAGGCTTTTTAGCCTCTTGTAATTTGTAAAGCATGTATAGCTGCTATAATAAAGGAGTGATTCCCAAACCAGCCCTGCTTTGTACGAGAAATAAGGAAATAAAAGTATGTCACGTTTCCTTTTCCATTACTTACCCTAGGACTTTTAATCTCGGGACGAGATTCTTTTTTGGGGGGAAGGATGTAACACCCCTGGTGTTACTGTTACTAAAACTTGAGCATAACATCATAAGCATTGGCATTGCATATGTTTGACACACCTAGAGTGCATTCACTAGGCAAAAATTTCAAACAAGTTGTATTGTTTTAGTGTTTTGCAAATAGAACCCTGGATAGGGAACTTAACCCTAAATAGGAATTAAAGGGGTAAAACTTAACCCAAATTGAGAAAACCTAAAAGCTTTAGGGGAATAGTCATAAACTGTTCCCAAAAATAAACTTGAATCACATTTATACCTCTGGGATACCAAGAACCCCCATTGGAACCCTGGAAAACCCTAAATCCAAACCCTAGGGGCCTATGTGCAAAAATTGTGCACATTTGGACTAAAGTGTAAAAACTACAGTATTAAGGCATATTAAGTCCTTTGGTTCACAAATATGTGAATTTAGAGATAATTAAGCCCAAAGTTGGGATGTCAGGCTGTTAAGGTCTAAATTTTCAGACTGACAGTGGACTGACATCAACTTCAAGCCCAATTTCAAGCATGATCCAGTGGCTTTTTGTGGCAACACCATATAGCAATGTTGTAGATGGTATATTGCTCTACAATTTTGCTGCAGAGCGTTGATCATGTTGCCGTATGAATCTGGGAGAAAATGGAGCTCCAAAGTGCTCTGTCAGGTCGACTGCTTACACTCCGCGATGGTACAGTAGCTGAAATGGATGAGATCGCCAGCGCGACTACCCTCACCGCCGACGACTCCCTCCGCCGCGATTCGTGTCACCGGCGTCGGGATTCGTGCCTGGATGGTTGGATAGCGCCGCGAGGTAAAAAGATCGTCCCCCCCGTGCGCTGGACACCACTCCGATGATTCCCACCGTACCCCCTGCTTTGCGGCTTGAGCAGATAAGCTCGCCGGAGAACCTCCGTCGCACGGCCTTGCGCCACGTATCCGAACACTCCCGTCGCGTCGTCGTGGCTCCTTACAGCCGTCAAATCATCGCCGGTGAGCTCGCCACGACTGAGGACACGAAACCACTGCACCAGTGCCCTTCCTTTCCTCCGACCGCCGTGCATTATCATCCGAATTTCCAGCCACCGCCGTTGAGCCCTATAAATTGAAGCCCCCACCAGCTCCGCAAGGTCATCATCCACCCCGCCACCAAGAATCGCTAGCAACCGTGCATCCGAGAGCTAGAATTTTGGTTTCGCCCCAAATCAGAGTTCCGCCACCGCGAAACTAACCTCACCGCGGCCAGCCCCAATCCGGTTAGCTCATCCCTCTCTCTCCCTCGTTTGAGCACTCTCATAGCTCTGTGATGCTTACCGAGTCACCAATTCGAACTGAGAGACCACCAATCATCGGGAACGCGATCAAATGCTCATGGCCTTCGCGGTTCTCGTGGGCAGGATAGAATAGGGCACCATTCTTCAAATTAAATTAGGGGAAACGTTTGTTAGGTAATGAATTTGGTTTAGGTCGAAGCGAAGCACCAGTCTTGGCCTCCTCCGGCCGGTCTACATGCTCGCCGGAGCTCGGTTGTGCGCGAACGTCGTCGTGGACTTCCAACCGAGAATAGATAGGAGTGCGGGGGTCTTTTTGTAAACGGTCAGTGACTCTGTTAAACAGTGAGAGAACCTGTTTTCGGCTAGTAAAAACTCCAAGGCCCTTTCTGTAAAAGATACCAGCTTGGGCTAGTATTGGCCCAGCACTATTGAAGCTTTTCCTTTTTCTTTTATAGTAGAGCTTTGGAAATCTGTTATAAATTGTAGAAAAATCCTAAAATTGTGAAACCAATTTTCCTAGACTTCTTATTTCCCATAGTATTTAATAAAAATAGTTTCATGATTTTTAGATTAAATAAGGAATTTGGAGGCATTTAAACTAGCTTAAAACATTAGTTCTGGATTTTTAGAAAATAATTGGTAATCCCAAAATTGCTCAAACTTTTTATATAAGCTCTACACATCATTTAGAAGCCTTGGGTAGAGTTTGGGTTGATTTGGATCTTGTTTGATACTTAGAACCCAAAACCCCCTGCCCTTTGAACTCCTTTACTGACTCCGGAAACCCTAAGTTCTTGGAGTTCCGTGAAGGAAAGTTGTATTCAAGACTTAGATAATAAATTCTTCTTATCTTTGCACTCTCATGAGCATTACATGGCATTCATTCTTATATATATACCTATATGGTTATATTTAGAAAACGAAGAAGAAATCGAAGTGACCGAAGAGAAGACACCACCACCTTCGGAATCTCAGGCCGTAAATTGTTTCTACTTCGATATCTGCGGGTCCGAGCCTGACTCACCTACTAACGAAGGCAAGCCCCGGTGCATTTGCCACCTTCCTTGATGTTTTTAAAATCTTTCTCACTTGATTGCTGCATTAGGTGATAGGAGTTGAATGCTTAAACAATTCCTGCATTACCTTCCTTGAACTTGATCACCTCCCTTATAACCCTGTTTTTACAAAAAGGTTTTACTATGCTTAGTATTGCTCTAGAAAAACAAAAGGATTTGTTTTACAAAAGATGATTGGCAAAGTGGGAGGGTTGTTTTCAAAAATAAAACTTGATGGTGGATCCATCATGGCCATGATGAGTTCAACATCGGAAAAGATGTACCTCTGCCAGGTACCAAGATTTGGGTTTAAATGATTAAGCTGAGACTGGGCGGGTGACTTGCACGAGAAGAGAGTCTCGGTGTAGTGTCTCCGTCTGAGTCGATTAAGGACCGTGTCGATGTAGGCTTGATGACCGAGGACCCTTTAACTGGTCACATGCCTCATCATGGGTAAGCCTTGCCTCGGGTAGACTAAGGCTAGAATAAGATAACACGAAATGGGCGTGGAGCGGTGGCAGGAGTAGCGTGTACCCTCCGTAGCAAGAGGCTGAACGGTGGTGTATCTGTGCTCTCGGTTTGCGTGAACCTGATCTGGTCTTAAGAACCCCGGTGGCGGGTTGACATATGCAAGGGTTAAGTTCTACATATGTCGTGTGATTGGAGATCCTCAGCTAAGTATAATCGATTCGGATCGTCGTACCTTCGCGGTTATGAAGACTTGGTCACTGCCCTATACGTAGCAATCCACTAAAGATGATGGGTTTGTTAAGAAATTGGCTAGCGTAGGTCAAGTGATTGAACTAGGGTAGAAAGAACTCTAGTTGCAGGTAATTTTACTTAACTTGACAAATAAAACTGGATTTTTAAGGATCCACTTTAGTAAGCATTTCTGCAAAACAGAGTCTTTGATTATTGAGAAGCCTTACCTTGAGTCCCTTAACCAGCATACCCTTGAGAGTCTTTTCTTTAGTCGGGTAAGACTTGCCGAGTAATTCCATACTCAGGGTTTATTCCCCCGTTGTTTTTAGGTGAGGAAGCAACAAATTTTTGTTGCTTTTGCTCTAAGGTGGTGCCAAAAGAAGAACACAAGGAATGAAGTACGGGAGGAAAGGATCCTCCATTAGAACCTTTGTTTAAAAACTTATCGGGAGGAGTTTTTACCTCCCTTGGTATATGTAATAATGTTACTCTGCACTCCTAGGATTCACTCTGGTCTGTAATAAGTAACTTGATCTTACTTTCTAAATAAATGTAAGTTTATGTAATCGCTTCCGCATTTCTATATCTTCGATGTTCTGTAATATCTGCAAGACGGGTGAAACGTTCCTGGAAAGGTAAGAAAGAAGATACCGAACTTGTCGAGTGATTCAGGAACATCTACAGGGTTGTATGATGTCTGTTGGACAAGGACAACTGTAGGTGGGCCTAATTACTTGGGAGGTTCCATCACATAGTGGATCCTTAAAAATCCAGTTTTATTAGCCAGTTAAGTCATTACCCGATCCTAGAGTTCTTTCTACCCTAGTTTAAGCACTTGGCCTATACTAGCCATCTTTTTATCAACCCTTCTTGTTCACTAGAAAGCTACGTGTAGGGCAGTGACCAAGTCTTCATGTCCGAGAAGTAACGGCGATCCGAATCGATTAATACCCAGCTGGGGATCTCCAATCACATGACATATGTAGCACTTAACCCTTGCATATGTCAACTCGCTACCGGGGTTCTTAAGACCAGATCATGTTCACGCCAACCGAGAGCACAGATACACCACCGTCCAGCCTCTTGCCACGGAGGGTACACGCTACTCTCGCCATCTCTCCACTCCCATTGCGTGTTATCTTATTCTGGTATTAGTCTGCCCGAGACAAAGCTTACCCATGATGAGGCATGGGACCAGTTAAAAGGTCCTCGATCATCAAGCCTACATCGAGACGGTCCTTAATCGACTCAGACGGAGACACTACACCGAGACTCTCTTCTCGTGCAAGTCACCCGCCCGATCTCAGCTTTATCATTTTAACCCAAAGTTTGGTACCTGACAGAGGTACATCTTTTCCGATGTTGAACCCATCACAGCCATGATGGATCCACCAACCAGTTTTATTTTTGAAAAACATCCCATCCCACTTGACGCATCATCTTTTGTCAAAACAAAACATTTTGTTTTTCTAGAGCAAGTCTAAGCATAAGAAACACCTTTTTATAAAACAGGTGATCAAGGAAAGGTAATCAAACTTCCAAGGAAGGAAATGCATCAATGGTTTAAGCACACAACTCCTATCACTTAATGCATCAAGCAAGTGAGAAAGGTTTTTAAAACAACAAGGAGGTGGCAAATGCACCGGGGCTTGCCTTGTGTTATAGGAGAGTCGGGCTCTGCTCCACAAATATCGAAATAAAAGCAGTTCCCGGCAGGTGGGTCTTCAGGTGGTGGTGTAGCTCTTTCTTCTTCAACTTCTTCTTCTTCTTCGTTTTCTATATATATCATATATATAACCATGAATGCTCATGTAATGCTTATGAAAATGCAAAGATAATAAAAGTACATCATATTAGGTCTTGAATATAATTTTCCTTCATGGTACTCCAGGAAACTAGGGTTTTTAGAGTCAGTACTGTAGTTCATAGAGCAGGCATCACTAAAAGATTAGGGTTTTGGGGTTTAGGTACCAAACATTGTCCAAACCATGCCAAACTTTACCCAAGGCTTCTAAATATCATTTTAAGCTTATCCAAAAAAGTTTAGTGATTTTTGGAGTTATTAATCAATTTCTAAAGTTCCAAGAGTATAGGTTTTAGCTATTTTAAATACTCCATAATTCCCGGTTTAGACTAAAAATCTTAAAACTATTTTTATTAAATATTATAGAAATTTAGGAGTCTAACAAAATTGGTCTTGTAT
Organism: Zea mays; assembly: GCF_902167145.1. NCBI lineage: Eukaryota > Viridiplantae > Streptophyta > Magnoliopsida > Poales > Poaceae > Zea > Zea mays. The sequence continues at coordinate 43,729,944 of NC_050102.1, forward strand.
TTTTAGCATTTTTCTACAATTTTCTAGAAATTCTCTAATCTTGGAAGAAAAGGAAAAGGGAAAAACATGAATAGTATTGGGCCAAAACTAGCCCAAGTCAGTCAGTGAACAGGCAAACGTGCCCACGCGCGCGCCTGCGGTGGACAGTTTGCACCGAGGTCCTCAGGGGTTTGAATAACAAGCGAAGAACCCCGCGCACTATTCGTTTGGCTCACTAACAAATGCAGATAGGCCCTCGCACTTCTATTTCTTCACAGCTCGTGGTCCCTGACGGTGAACGACGATGAACCGAGCTTCGGCGAGCTTGTACTGGCCAGAATAAGCAATGGCTAGCCCTCCCCTTTGTTGGACACCAAATTCAACCATACACGATCATTTCCCCTCACTTAATTGCTAGATTTGAGCTCTAAATCACCCTGCCCACGGTGACAGCGGGATCAATGGACATCATGAAGTGTTCCCGATGATCTAAGGGGTTCTAGCCTAATCGGTCGAGTCGAGAAGCATCAGGGGCACATAAGGGTGCTAAAACAAGAGAGCAGAGGATATGATCGGACCTGAAGCGCACTGGCCACGGTGAGACCCTTCTTACGGCGGCGGAAAACCGATTTGGGGGAAGTGAGCAATTCGGGGGCTCTAGTGAGTAATTGGAGGCACGAGTGGGTGTGTTGGGTGCATAATTACATAGCAGAGCCGAGGGTGTGCTCAATTTATAGGACCCCTGAACGGTGGCCCATGAATTTGAGATGGCGCGGTGGCGGCTGGAGAGAAGGGGGTGCACTAGCGCAAGCAATTGGTGGCTTTCACCGTGGCGAGCTCACTGGCGATCACCGGACGTGTGTAATACAAGCTACTGCGACGTGGTAAGAAACCAAGGCACGTGGCGCACGATCGTTGAGCGGCTAACGCCGGAGATGATGATTCCGACCAGTCGCAGTCCAAGTGGGTACGGCGGCACAATGGTGAGCAAGCCCGAGCTAATCCGAGCGCCAAGATTTTTACCCTTCTTCGTTATCCATCTACGCTAGGCACGAATCACCGCGGCTGGTGCGAATCCGGGCGCACGGCTCGTCGGCGGCGAGGTTCAGTGGATTGGGGATATTTTTAGTGCACTGTACCATTAGATTCTCATTGAGTCAGCCTGACAGAGCAACTTGTAGGGAGATTTGCTCCCAATTTCATGTAGTGACTCGACCTGCTCTCTGTGTCAAAGTTGTAGCCCTATGATCTAGCTATAACCTTTCTATAGCAACCATAGCCAAACAATTATTGGATCATAGTCAAATCCCAGCGCAAAGGTTGCCCAACTTCACTGTTATACAATATTTTGTCTCTGCATTATCTGACAGTCAGACTTCAGACCCATTTGACTCCTAATCTTGTACAATACCAAGACTTAAGCACTTAATCAAATTTGTACTCCTAAAGTAGCTCTACAAGTTTGATGTGTTGACCCTAGGCAAATTCCTCATATTTTTAGAAATACAGAGCTCCAAAGTCAGCCCTGTTCACTGGTTTTGGACTTAGGCATATGAGAGGTGTAGAGTGGCTTTTTGCAAATAAGCCCAAATCTCATGGTTTGATTTGCAAATCCTCAAATATGTAAACCATATGATTTGAGGTACCCTAATACCTTGGTTTTTTTGCACTTGGGTCCAAAAGTGTGCAAAATTTACACATAACCCCCTAGGGTTTCAACTCACGGTTTTCCATGGGTCTTTTTAGGGTTTTTGGCAGTTTTAGGGTTTGAATGCCACTCAAGTCCATTAAAGGTGATATCTTATGACCATTTCTAATAAGTTTTGAGACTTTAACTCATTTAGGCTTTATTGACACTCCTAAGCCTAGTTTAGGGTTAAGTACCCTACCCTAGGGTTACACACACATCAAGTCATATTAGTCCAACATTTTTGAACTTTTTACCTAGTGAATGCACTCTAGGTGTGACAAACACATGATATGCTAATGCTCATGATGTTATGCTCAAGTTTTAGTGATAGTAACACCAGGGGTGTTACATCCTTCCCCCCATAAAAGAATCTCGTCCCGAGATTTAAAGTCCTAGGGCGAGTAATGGAAAAGGAAACACGTCATATTTTTATTTCCTTGTTTCTTGTACAAGGCAGGGGTGGTATGAGGTTTATTCCTCTATTACAACAATTGTACATACCTCACAGTTTACATGAAGCTAAAAAGCCTAGGAAATTCTTTTCTAAAAAGTCTTGGGTTTCCCATGTAGCTTCATCTTCCGTGTGTTGGTTCCATTGTATCTTATAAAATCTGAGAGTTCTTCTTCGGGTAACCCTATCCTTTTGATCCAGGACTCGAATAGGATGTTCTGAATATGTTAAGTCTGGTTCCAAGGTAACATCTGCCACTTCAATAGTTCGATCTGGAACCCGAAGACACTTCTTCAATTGGGACACATGGAACACATTGTGTACTGCAGACAATGTTTCGGGTAGTTGGAGTCAGTACGCCACTGGTCCATATCTTTCAAGGATAGGAAACGGACCAATGTATCGAGGTGCAAGTTTTCCTTTTACCCCGAAACGATACACCCTTCATTGGTGATACTTTCAGGTACACATAGTCTTCAACTTGAAAGTAAAAGGGTTGGCATCGTTTGTCTGCTTAACTCTTTTGGCGAGCTTGTGCTTCTTTCAAATTATGTATAATTCGTTGAACTTTTTCTTCCATTTCTTTAACCATATCAGGTCTGAAGAACCATCTTTCACCTGGTTTAGACCAATTTAATGGGGTACGACACCATCATCCATATAAAGCTTTAAAGGGTGCCATCTTGATACTTTCTTGATAACTATTGTTATATGAAAACTCTGCCAATGGTAAACAGTCATCCCATTTCTGCGGGAATTCTAGAACACATGCTCGCAACATGTCTTCAAGTATCTGGTTCACTCTCTCAGTTTGCCCACTTGTTTGGGGATGATAGGCCGAACTGTGGAGCAGCTTAGTACCCAAAGATTTGTGGAGTTCTTCCCAGAATCTGGATACAAATTATGGTCCATGGTCCGACACAATTGTTTTCGGGATCCCGTGTAGACTGAGAATACGAGCAATGTAAAGTTCCGCATATGTGATTACTGGATACTTTACCTTAACTGGGAGGAAGTGGGCGATCTTTGTAAGTCGATCAATGATAACCCAGATGGAATCAAACCCTTTTACTGTCCTGGGTAATCCCACAACGAAGTCCATGCTAATGTCCTCCCATTTCTAGATTGGGATAGGTAAAGATTGCAATGGACCAGCAGTTTTCATGTGTATGGCTTTGACACGTCTACAAGTGTCGCATCTTGCCACATAGCGTGCAATTTTGATCTTCATTTTTGTCCACCAATAATGTTGCTTTAAATCATAATACATCTTAGTGCTTCCGGGATGAATAGAATAGCGACTAAGATGTGCTTCATCTAAAATTTGCTGGCGGACATCGTCATTCTTGGGCACAACTATCGGGTTATTAAACCATACTATACCTTGATCATCCTTTATGAAACAGTTTGCTTTACCGACCTTTATTTTCTCATGAATGTGTTTCATACCCTCATCACTTCTTTGTGCATCAATTATTCTTTGCAGAAGAACCGACTCAAGCTTCAATTGATTTAATGTTCCATGTTGAATCATTACTAGGTTTAACTTCTCCATTTCTTAGCATAATGTGATGTCAGAGGTTTTCACTGTAAGACAATGGCAGCAAACCTTGCGACTTAGTGCATCTGCCACCATGTTGGCCTTGCCTGCGTGATAGTGAATTTCCAATTCATAATCCTTAATCAGCTCAAGCCATCTCCTCTGCCTCATATTTAGTTCTGACTGGGTAAAAATGTACTTCAAGCTTTTATGATCTGTATATATATGGCAGATATTCCCCAGCAGATAATGACGCCATATTTTAAGGGCATGAACCACATCAGCTAATTCTAAGTCATGGGTTGGATAATGTTCCTCATGTCGGCGCAACTGTCTTGACGCATAGGCTATAACTCGGCCTTCTTGCATTAAGACACACCCGAGACCACTGCCTGATGTGTCACAATACACATCAAAAGGCTTTTCAATGTTCGGTTGAGCTAATACCAGAGCAGTGGTCAATAACACCTTCAGCTGCTTGAAGGCTTCGTTGCATCTTGAGGACCAATTAAATTTTGTATCATTCTTCAATATACTTGTGATTGGCTTCACAAGTTTAGAGAAATCTGGGATAAATCGGCGGTAATAACCAGCTAGTCCAAGGAAACTTCGAACTTGGTGTACAGTGGTTGGTGGTTTCCACTCTAAAATATCCTTGACCTTGTTGGGATCAACCGCAATCCCCTTGACAGACAATACATGTCCTAGAAATTGGATTTCCTCCAGCCAAAACGCGCACTTGCTGAATTTAGCATATAGTTGATGCTCCCTTAAGCGCGTTAATACGATCCGTAGATGTTGAGCATGCTCCTCTTCATTCTTGGAATAAATCAAGATATCATCAATGAAGACCACTACAAATTTGTCCAACTCGGGCATGAATACCGAGTTCATCAGATATGTGAAGTGGGCAGGAGCATTCGTTAGTCCCAAAGACATCACCAAATATTCAAATAATCCGTACCGTGTAGTAAATGCGGTCTTGGGTATATCTTTGGGTCGGATACGGATCTGATGATAGCCCGACCTGAGGTCAATTTTAGAGAATACCCGAGCTCCGGTAAGCTGATCGAATAAGATATCAATTCGGGGAAGAGGGTACTTATTCTTGATTGTGACCTCATTAAGGGGTCTGTAATCCACGCACATCAGAAGGGTTTGATCCTTCTTCTTGACAAAGATTGCTTGACATCCCTAAGGTGACAAACTAGGCCAGATGAATCCCTTCTCTAGTAGATCTTGTAATTGAGTCTTGAGCTCTGCCAACTCATTTGGAGGCATTCGGTACGACCTTCTAGAAGTTGGAGCCGTACAGGGCTTCAATTCAATCACAAACTCTACATCTCTCTCGGGAGGTAATCGAGGCAGATCTTCTGTAAAAACATCCAGGAATTCACATACTAACCGGAATATCTTAGATTTCTGGTATGATAGCTTCATAGACTCTGCCAAATGGTTTAGCTGGAATAGCTACAGGGATGGACAAAAGAACCTCTTCCTGGCCATAGCTCAACCTGATGGTTCTCAAATCAGTGTTGAGGATAGCTTTGTGCTGGGCTAACCAATTCATGCCCAGAATTACATCTATATTTTGGCCTTTCAGAACAATCATATTGGTGGGAAAGTCCCGTTCAGCCAATGTTACGGGCACATGGAAAGCCACTTCTTTGGTGAATATTTGTCCCCAAGGCGAATGAATAATAAACCCTTCCCTTGATTCAATGCAAGGAATGCAATATTTCTCCACAAACTTCTTGCTTATGAATGTATGCGAAGCACCAGAATCAAAGAGAATAACTGCTGGGTGATTGGCCACAAGAAACGTACCCATCATAACCAGCTCTCCCTCCGGTGTAGTGGCCACTTGTGTGTAGTATATTCGCCCAGTCTTCTTTATATTCTTGCCCGCTGCATTATTTGTCGTGTTTCCCTTGCCTTGATTTGAGCTCCCTGAGCTTTGCTGATTGTTGGATTTGTTCTGCCTCAGATATGGGTAGTCTTTGATAAAATGTCTAGACTTCCCACAATTGAAGCAACCAGTTGAGGAGCTAGGGAGGGCGGGGAAACGAGCACCAGGGGCACTCCGCTGACTTGTTGAAGTGGGGGCAGTGGCAGGGCGGATGAAGACACGCTGTTTGAAGGGGTAGGAGGGTGGACGAGGTGAAGAACGGTTTTGATTGAAAGGTCGGATTACCAACCTTTGTCACTTTTCAGGCCCCTGATTGGACCTGTCACCTCTAAATCCCTTCGATTTTCCTGGGCCTGTATGCTTAGCTTCAACTGTCAGCGTTGTGCTGACAGCCCTGCTGTAGGAGAGATCAAGGCAGGTGGCCACCTTTCTTTGAAGCCGGTCATTGAGGCCTCTCATGAAGCAATTCCTCTTTTTTAGGTCAGAATTAACTTTATCAATTGCATACTAGGACAAATGATTGAATTTGCTGAGATACTGCATGACAGTATCTCCTCCTTGCTTGAGTCGCATGAATTCTTCCTGCTTCATGTGCAACACTCCTTCTGGAATGTAGTGCTCACAAAACGCCAATTTAAATTCGTCCCATGTGACCTGATGTCCGGCAGGCTGAATGGCCACATAATTTCCCCACCAAGTACTGGCAGGGTTGTGACACCCCAGGTGTCTAATTCGCATTATGTCAGGAGATTAATCCTAATCTCGGATGCTCAGTAAAAATTTCTATTTCTCGATCACGTTTATCTCCATTTATCAAGTTCCTTGTGAAGGTTTCACCGATTTCTGATTTTATTCGATCTCTAGAAAGGTCGAATTTGGAGCCTGTTAAAACTTTTAATTCTCGGCACGAATACGAACTCGATAATCATTCTCAATTTATCAAACTCGTCTAAAGCTCATTTAATCAAACGCTCGACAGCTGCTAATCGAGCTGTGTCCGACTCCGATTTCTCGATGTTCGATCTATGTCCAAAAATTAATTCGAGTCCGTACTCGCAAACGGAATACTCAGTACGACGTCCTCTAATTATTTCTTACTCGACTCGGTCGAATATCTCTATGTCCAAACCGAATTCAAAACTCCATATCGACAGCGATTTTAAATTGTCATGATTCGATTTCTCTGACTAAAAAATCCGAAGCCGATCGGAAGTCTGAGAGAAACATTTATTTCTAAAATAGTGCGCGAGGAATTATTTCCGAGCGAATTCAAATCAAACTCTCGGCCGAATTAAGCGCTCAATCGTCCGTTCGTCGCAACTCTAATTCGCTCTGTTATCTGTAGAAACGAAATCCGCAGGAACATTTTTAGTCCGGAAAATAAATTAGCGCAGCCCGAATTCGTATTTTGGGCCAAGCCCATTCAAGCCTAATAGGCCCACTAAGAAACCCTAAACCTAGAGCCCCTCTATAAATAGGATCCCTCTCTCCTTGCCCTTGGCTATTTTGCAATCCCACCCCTAAAAATTTTCAGCCGCCACTCACCTTCTCTCTTCTCCAGCCGATTTTCCCCTGTCTTCTTCTACCTCGCGCAGGAGTCCTCTCCACGGCTGCAGCATGCGCCCTTCTTCCTCCCTGGCTCCCACGGCAGCAAGCAGCCAGCAAGGAGCGAGGCCAGCCCCCATGGCGCCCTTCCTCCTCGGCTCAATGGTGTGGCCGAGCAGCAGCCTCTTCTCTCTGTTTCCTGTGCGTGCGCAGGGGCAGAAACTCCATGGCCGCCGAGCTCCATTCCTCCAAGCAGCAGCTCCCTCCATGGCGCCATTTCTCCCAGTCGGCTCCCTCTTCCTCCTCCCCTATTTCTTCCTCAAGTCCGCAGGCCGCTCCCTCTGCTGTCCAGGGCGCAGGCGAGCTTCGCTCGCCCCTGCTCTCCCCTGGCCGGATCGGCCCCTAGCTCGAGCAGGGAGCTCGTCGTTGACCATGGCTGGCCTCCTCTGCACAGCGACCGCCACCCTCTGCAGCTCGCCCCTCTCTGTCCATGGCCGAACTCCCCTGTAGAAGCTCCCCACGGCGCCCCTGCTCCTACTCTCTCGCGCGGCAGCAGCTCCCAACGCCCAGTTTTTTTTCCAGTGCCCTGTTCATCTCCTCCCAGCAGCAGTCCCTGCGCAGCTCCATTTTCCTCCATGGCCGTGAGCTCCCCATCTGGCCGCCATCCACCCCTGTGCTCGGCCCTCTCCGTGCGGCGTCAGCCGATCTGCGCAGCAATGCCGGTCCGCAGCAGCGAGCCCCGTCGATCTACACGGCCCTGGCTGCCATCGTTTCCCAGCACGTCGGCATCGAGCTCCGCTAGTCGTCAATCTGTGCAGCGAGCAACAACCTCGGTGAGCTACTAGTTGTCCCGCACTTTTCGTGTTCGATTGAATGGCCGCAATAGCAAATCGTGTAATAAAATGTGCCGTGCTCGCAGCCGTGTCGTCGTCACGCCTCGCTCGTCGCGCGTCGGCAAAAAGCCCAGTCTGATGGCATGCATGTGCAACTCCGATCGGATTTCGGCCAGGTTGTTCGCCTTGAATGATTCGTGATTTGTTTTATTTACGTATTTGGTCGATGATGTGCGTGTGTGAATATGTGCGTGAAATTATAATTGTATGAATGAACACGTATATAGAAGGAAATGAAGTAGAACCAGAACTCGGATGTTTTTAAGTTTCGGTAATAATGTGTTTGATGTGTGGTTGCTGTGAGGATAAAGTTTTAAAATGCGGATTATGTGTTGGGGAGTGCATCGATAGGTGTCTACGTGAAAAGCGTATTTGTTCATGCATGTGATCGGCGATTGTGATAGTCGATGCGAATGAGGAGTATGATTAATCCTGTTAGAGTCACTGGTGCGGTTGATGTCTTGAGCGTAATATGGGGACACGTATGTGCGGGTGTGCCATGGTGTATTATATTGGTGGTGGCGTAAGATATTTGATTGAGGTGTGCGGGTATATGCCGTAATATGGTTATACTCGAAACAAAGAAATATGTATGTCTTGTTAACACAACGTTTAGGTTGCTGTCGTATAACCGTGTGAAGAATGCTCCCGATGGTCGTGTGACTAAAGGGTGATGTAGTGGCAAGCGAGAAGTAAGTTTAATATTTTTAAAAAAACGATTAGTTGATAGCATCTGTCGGTGTCGTCATGCTTTCTGTGGTATGGCGGGTCGATGCCTTGCCTTGTCAAATATTGCATTCCATGCCCCTTTGGATAAATAAATGTCTTGTTGGTCGATTAGAGGTCTTCTATGAGCGTTATCGCAGCCCAATAATTATTGGAAGCAAGTAGCATTCATAAGTTAGTCCTGGTTAAAATTTGAGAACAAATTCGATAGCAGATGCACATAAGTGCTTTAGGTCCCTCAGTAGCCTATGTAAGTCTTATAGGGTTTTACGCCGTATGTAAATGCCTCTATGTTAGGTCCCAACAATGTGCTGTTTTAGGTAACTCGTGTGTTAAATAAATTAAGTTGAGCCATGGGTAAGAAACGCTGATTAATCTGCTCCAGCCCATGTTTTTGAGTTACGATGTCTAAAATAGTTCGCTAAGTTTTATGCTGTGTTAGCCAACTCATGTAAGTAGGAGTCGTTTGTGTAAGTGAGTGTGTAAGTGAGTGTGATATATATGTTGTGTCTCGGATTGTGGTAATAATAGGCAAACCGATGTGTATGATGTATAGCGGCCTAGGTTGTTGCTTGGGTTAACCAACTTGTTAGTTGTCTTTAGTTAAGTTTGTAGTCGCGATGAATTGCTTGTTGTGGTCTAAATGTGTATGGTTATGGTTGCGAATGAAAAGTAGTAGTGCTCAGGTGATGTCTAAATTAAAATGCAAACTATTGGTGAAAAGCGCTTCGATATTGATTGTTATAGATAATGCATTGTTAATTGAGTATGGTACTTTTAGTGCGCAAAATAACTTGTATAAAAATTAGTAAGTCTACATGTTAGTTCTCACTTAGTTATTTTAACTCTAACAATTGTCAAAGTGTTAGAATGATTTAAGTCTCTAGAACATGGCAATTCTTGAATTGTATAGGAGCTGAAATTTATTAATTTCTGTTTTGGGCTGCACACACTGTTTTAGTTGTGCTGTATGTTTGATGAACCAAATTGTGTTTTCTGTAGATATGTGCTATAGAAAAGTGGTAGATAACTTTATTATCTTGCTGGTGTTAAAATTTGACAGCCATAGGTCTGACAGTTTAGGAGTTATGCTTTTTACAAATTCAGTAACTGAATCTGTCCAATTTCTGTACAGATTTCAGAGACTGTACTGTTTGCTTAAGTTAATGTTTGAATCAGTCCTTGTAGATTATAAGAAAGTTGTAGATGTTTTTTTTATCTTGCTTGTGTTAAAATTTCATAACTAAAGGCCTGACGGTTTAAGAGTTATGAATTTTACAACTTGGCTGCTGTGTTCTGTCCACTGAGAGAACAGATTTCGAAAACTGAATTGTTTGATTCAGTTCAACATAGAATCAATTCTTGGTGATTATAAAAGTTATGTAGTACTTTTCCCAAGCTTTCTAAAAAGTCTTGGATCACTATTTTTGGTGGTCTGAAAATTAAGTTATGAATGTTTAAAGTCTGAAGACTGAATCTGTCCAATTCTGGACAGCAAAGCCTTCTAGAGTCTTTTGTCCTTAGTTAAATATTGAATCACCTGGAGATGTTTATAAATGATATGTAGACAATTTTATTACCTTTCCAGAAAGTCTAGGATCACCTTGTTTGGATGCCTGAATCTTTAGTTATGAATTTTTTAAAGTCATAAGTCTGAATCTGTCCAAATCTGGACAGCGCTGTTGTGCTAACACCTTTTGACCTTGCTAAGTGTTAGATCATGTTGTGATGAAAATACCAAAATTGTAGAGCCCTTTCTAAGCTTTCCAGAAAGTCATAGTTTGCTATTTTTGGATTAATATTTGAAAAGTTATGATTAAAACAAGTAACTGTTGTGCTGCTGTCCTAAAAATCTGCACGTGCTCAAATGAATGTTTAGTTAACCATTTCGGCTAAAAATGCTTAGTTAGCGCTTAATGGACATAGACTTGTGATGGCTAAACTTAGGTTAACATATGTTCCATGATTAATGTGCTTGCTTGCTATAGTTAGTTGTGGATATAAGTTTGTAGTTATTGGTGCCTATGTCCTGTTTGAACTTACGTTGTCTTGGTTGTTCTTGTGTGGTCAATAGGAGAACTAAGGAAAAGCCGTAGCAAGTTACATAAATGTTCATACGTGTGATGTCCTGTTGTGTTGGTTAATTAAAAGTAGTAATCGCCGTCCTTCCAGTGGCGTCGATGTTGTGCGCTCGATGAAGTGTAGATATCTAATTCTAACATGTGGTTGTTTACGGAGTCTTCCAATTAAATGTTTAGTTCACCACTGTGTCTTTGTATATCTTGTGCTACCTTGTGCTACTTTCATTATATTCATCCATATGCATCTTGCACCTCATATAGGACCGAGAGATGATGATCGAGCCAGTGATGTGGTGCCAACCACAAGATGCAGTGGTGGACGACCTGAAGACTGATGGACTTAACCAGTGGATGCTCGCCGAGCGAGTACCCTCCCCCAGCAAACACTATCTAAGTGTTAAATTAAAGACAAGCCCCGGTTTTATGCATAACCGTTTATATATGTTATTTTACTACACTTAATGTTTGTAGGCTTGTACTGTGCACTTAAGTGTAGGAGTTGCCTGAAACCCTAGTTGCATGAACTCAGGATTCCTTTGAGATGGATACTAGTATGCTAGGTCGAGTAGCTGCTTTATTAATTAGGATCTCGGTAGAAGTCGAGTGATTTTTCTAGCACTCGCGCGAGGTCAGGAATTGGTTGTATCCACTTTGATAACATAATGATGATGGTATGTGGACACGGGTCCATGGGGACGCGTGGTCTACGAGATGAAAATTGGAATAAGGATTAACGTGCGGATACCTGTGTCAAGCGTTTGAACGTACTAAACACATACCGAGAAATATGGTAAATCGGTAAGCCTAGTACCTGAGTGAACCTGCCCGCAGATTGCCCTCCTCACGCGACCTGAGACGAGGTCTCCCATTCCGGTTATGGTGGGTACAAGTGCGGTCACTGCACGACGGCCAGTCGGGGTCAGTGAGGCATTGTACGCCAAGGCGGTGAGCCCCTTTCTGTTGCCAGGGAATCGATGGGGACGGTTGATATGTGTGGGGACGGAGTGCCCCTACATGTCGTGTGTTTAGGTTTACCTTGCAAGGATAAAAACTCGATTCGAATCGTCTGCTTCTCGCAGCTAATGAGACTGCTTGATCCATTGTACTGCATTGAGTAATAAGTGGAAATGAGGTTACTTACAAAAATATGTGGTTGACTAAATTGCTTGCTACCATGAATGGATAGATAGGTGCTCATCTAGTCTAAAATTAATATTCTAGAACTTGAAAAGCTAAAACTTGTTTTTAGACTCAGCTAGTGCTTTTGGCAAACCAAACCCCTCAGCCAAACAGCTGCATGTCTAGAGGTAGAGGAGTAGACTCCTCACACCGGGTAAGTCTAGCTGAGTATTAGTATACTCAGCCTTGCTTGTGGCACAATTTTTGCAGGTACTCCTTAGGATGATTTGTTGCTGGTGTGACTTGGCCTCCATCCCAGCCACCGGGATAGACGGTCGAGTGGGTTATTGCTTCCGCAGGAGAGGACCAGGAGGAGTAGCGTGGCCAGGCTTCGCCATGTTACTCGGTTTTCTCCGTTAGTTATTTCCGCTGCATTAAAATTTATGGTTATTATTTCTGAAACTCCGATAATGTAATCACTAACCATGCTTATTAAATTTGTGGTATTATGTTTTATTGTATTTCTCTGTGCCTCACCTTCGTGTGAGCTAGTGGTATTCGATCCTGGATAAGTGGCTTTATCGGACTAGATCCGAGGGACTGACGGGTTATTCTTATTTAAGTGTGGTCTAGCCTCTAAGGCGGGACTTAGGCACTTAAGTTGGAATAATTCGGGCGGTTCCGCCACAGCTGGTATCGGAGCGAATACCAGTACAGAGAAGTCAATAAGTCATGATTACCAACCTTTTCTAAAGTAAAACTTGCTTAGAAACCAAGTTGGATAGCTGTCAGGACGATAAGGATAGACCTAGGACGTGAAGCCTTAGGAAATAAATGGGTAGCTAGGTGGCTATTTATATAGGCCATAAAGGCTACTACTACTATTAATAAGGATGCTATAGCAAGCACCCGAAGAGTAGTTAGGTCTGAGAAGACGACTAGAATGAGCATGCATCATGATTGTCGCATTGTAATTGTCTCTTGTGCATCAACAAGCTTCTCTTACCCTTATTCCAATAATAATAACTTGTGAATAATGTGATGTACTGCTATGTTAGAAATGCCTTACCTCGTGTCAGATTGGTAAGTCTTGTTAGGTCGTGCTATGTGTTTATCCTGTCTTGCTATCTAGGTGGTATTGTAACTGTTCAACCTTTTTTTTACAAAAAAATGTTGTCTGTTCTATTCATAAAAGACCCCAATCTAAACAACCTTGAGCTTATCAAGTGAAACCTCTTAAAAAAATATTTTCATGCTTGTGTAGGTATTTTCTAACCTTTGTGTGTTTTACCCTGAAGTTGCACCTACACAACTTGTAGACCCCCATAGCTTAACCGCTTGCCAAACCGAAACTTCATTGTGCACGTGGTTTTGTCAAAAAAAAACAAACAAAACATCGTTTGGTGTCTAGTTGCGCAAACCATGACCAAGCCATGTTTCTTTCCATAAATCCTTGCCCCTAAAACTTCATAGCAATCATGTTGATCATCTAGCTGATCTTGTTGCCTACCTCTCCTTTCGCATGGATCTAGTGATCTTTTTCCTTGTGAATTATGTGGTGGCTTTATCATCCGAATCTCTGGATCCCTTAATGATTCTACCCTATTATCTGGTTATATGCTATAACCCGTTCTCAAGTATCAAATGTTGATCTTGCCTAAATCTCCCATTTCGGGTCATTCTCCTACCCCCTTCTTCGAGGATCATGACACCATTTTATCAATTTTATCTCTAAACAACATATCCAGGTGGATTAATTGATGTTGCTGTTATCTTTGGATCTCTCATGTCTCTAAAAGCTCAACAATCTATTTTGATCTCATGGTCGGTTCATCCTCATATCAAATCTCGTGGTAATATCTGATCTGACAATCTCCATGTTGATCATAAAATAGTTCTCTGAGTTAAATAAAAATCCTCATGTGATGCTCTTTTGCCAATGATCTCTACTTTAACTCCGGTCACATTCTTATTTTCTAAGCCATACTCTCATGGGCTCTATCTATCTGTGCTGTATAAATTCCTTATTGGTTGCGTTTGGTAATGGTGTCATGACTAACGACTGATGGTGCCGCGACGAGACCGAGAGCCTACTATGGTGCACACATGGTTGAGCTGCTCGGCACGCGCTGGTATCGCAGTTAATAGTTGTGTCCATTACGAGACTATACTGATGTGCTATCTTTTGTGGATATTCTCTCAAAGTGATCGCTGCATTTTGTCTCAACATGCCGCGATATTCTATCCAAATCTATCTTCCGTATCTTATCAGATCCCATCTCCTGAATTTGCATCCATCTCCAGCCTGGAAGTTACATGCTTCTCCACCCTTGAATATCCTCATTCAAATCTCGGGACGAGATTCTTTTTAAGGGGGGAAGGCTGTGACACCCCAGGTGTCTAATTCGCATTATGTCAGGAGATTAATCCTAATCTCGGATGCTCAGTAAAAATTTCTATTTCTCGATCACGTTTATCTCCATTTATCAAGTTCCTTGTGAAGGTTTCACCGATTTCTGATTTTATTCGATCTCTAGAAAGGTCGAATTTGGAGCCTGTTAAAACTTTTAATTCTCGGCACGAATACGAACTCGATAATCATTCTCAATTTATCAAACTCGTCTAAAGCTCATTTAATCAAACGCTCGACAGCTGCTAATCGAGCTGTGTCCGACTCCGATTTCTCGATGTTCGATCTATGTCCAAAAATTAATTCGAGTCCGTACTCGCAAACGGAATACTCAGTACGTCGTCCTCTAATTATTTCTTACTCGACTCGGTCGAATATCTCTATGTCCAAACCGAATTCAAAACTCCATATCGACAGCGATTTTAAATTGTCATGATTCGATTTCTCCGACTAAAAATCCGAAGCCGATCGGAAGTCTGAGAGAAACATTTATTTCTAAAATAGTGCGCGAGGAATTATTTCCGAGCGAATTCAAATCAAACTCTCGGCCGAATTAAGCGCTCAATCGTCCGTTCGTCGCAACTCTAATTCGCTCTGTTATCTGTAGAAACGAAATCCGCAGGAACATTTTTAGTCCGGAAAATAAATTAGCGCAGCCCGAATTCGTATTTTGGGCCAAGCCCATTCAAGCCCAATAGGCCCACTAAGAAACCCTAAACCTAGAGCCCCTCTATAAATAGGATCCCTCTCTCCTTGCCCTTGGCTATTTTGCAATCCCACCCCTAAAAATTTTCAGCCGCCACTCACCTTCTCTCTTCTCCAGCCGATTTTCCCCTGTCTTCTTCTACCTCGCGCAGGAGTCCTCTCCACGGCTGCAGTAGGCGCCCTTCTTCCTCCCTGGCTCCCACGGCAGCAAGCAGCCAGCAAGGAGCAAGGCCAGCCCCCATGGCGCCCTTCCTCCTCGGCTCAATGGTGTGGCCGAGCAGCAGCCTCTTCTCTCTGTTTCCTGTGCGTGCGCAGGGGCAGAAACTCCATGGCCGCCGAGCTCCATTCCTCCAAGCAGCAGCTCCCTCCATGGCGCCATTTCTCCCAGTCGGCTCCCTCTTCCTCCTCCCCTATTTCTTCCTCAAGTCCGCAGGCCGCTCCCTCTGCTGTCCAGGGCGCAGGCGAGCTTCGCTCGCCCCTGCTCTCCCCTGGCCGGATCGGCCCCTAGCTCGAGCAGGGAGCTCGTCGTTGACCATGGCTGGCCTCCTCTGCACAGAGACCGCCACCCTCTGCAGCTCGCCCCTCTCTGTCCATGGCCGAACTCCCCTGTAGAAGCTCCCCACGGCGCCCCTGCTCCTACTCTCTCGCGCGGCAGCAGCTCCCAACGCCCAGTTTTTTTTCCAGTGCCCTGTTCATCTCCTCCCAGCAGCAGTCCCTGCGCAGCTCCATTTTCCTCCATGGCCGTGAGCTCCCCATCTGGCCGCCATCCACCCCTGTGCTCGGCCCTCTCCGTGCGGCGTCAGCCGATCTGCGCAGCAATGCCGGTCCGCAGCAGCGAGCCCCGTCGATCTACACGGCCCTGGCTGCCATCGTTTCCCAGCACGTCGGCATCGAGCTCCGCTAGTCGTCAATCTGTGCAGCGAGCAACAACCTCGGTGAGCTACTAGTTGTCCCGCACTTTTCGTGTTCGATTGAATGGCCGCAATAGCAAATCGTGTAATAAAATGTGCCGTGCTCGCAGCCGTGTCGTCGTCACGCCTCGCTCGTCGCGCGTCGGCAAAAAGCCCAATCTGATGGCATGCATGTGCAACTCCGATCGGATTTCGGCCAGGTTGTTCGCCTTGAATGATTCGTGATTTGTTTTATTTACGTATTTGGTCGATGATGTGCGTGTGTGAATATGTGCGTGAAATTATAATTGTATGAATGAACACGTATATAGAAAGAA
The DNA here is from genome assembly GCF_902167145.1 of Zea mays. Lineage (NCBI taxonomy): Eukaryota > Viridiplantae > Streptophyta > Magnoliopsida > Poales > Poaceae > Zea > Zea mays. The sequence continues at coordinate 43,746,220 of NC_050102.1, forward strand.
ATGAAGTAGAACCAGAACTCGGATGTTTTTAAGTTTCGGTAATAATGTGTTTGATGTGTGGTTGCTGTGAGGATAAAGTTTTAAAATGCGGATTATGTGTTGGGGAGTGCATCGATAGGTGTCTACGTGAAAAGCGTATTTGTTCATGCATGTGATCGGCGATTGTGATAGTCGATGCGAATGAGGAGTATGATTAATCCTGTTAGAGTCACTGGTGCGGTTGATGTCTTGAGCGTAATATGGGGACACGTATGTGCGGGTGTGCCATGGTGTATTATATTGGTGGTGGCGTAAGATATTTGATTGAGGTGTGCGGGTATATGCCGTAATATGGTTATACTCGAAACAAAGAAATATGTATGTCTTGTTAACACAACGTTTAGGTTGCTGTCGTATAACCGTGTGAAGAATGCTCCCGATGGTCGTGTGACTAAAGGGTGATGTAGTGGCAAGCGAGAAGTAAGTTTAATATTTTTAAAAAAACGATTAGTTGATAGCATCTGTCGGTGTCGTCATGCTTTCTGTGGTATGGCGGGTCGATGCCTTGCCTTGTCAAATATTGCATTCCATGCCCCTTTGGATAAATAAATGTCTTGTTGGTCGATTAGAGGTCTTCTATGAGCGTTATCGCAGCCCAATAATTATTGGAAGCAAGTAGCATTCATAAGTTAGTCCTGGTTAAAATTTGAGAACAAATTCGATAGCAGATGCACATAAGTGCTTTAGGTCCCTCAGTAGCCTATGTAAGTCTTATAGGGTTTTACGCCGTATGTAAATGCCTCTATGTTAGGTCCCAACAATGTGCTGTTTTAGGTAACTCGTGTGTTAACTAAATTAAGTTGAGCCATGGGTAAGAAACGCTGATTAATCTGCTCCAGCCCATGTTTTTGAGTTACGATGTCTAAAATAGTTCGCTAAGTTTTATGCTGTGTTAGCCAACTCATGTAAGTAGGAGTCGTTTGTGTAAGTGAGTGTGTAAGTGAGTGTGATATATATGTTGTGTCTCGGATTGTGGTAATAATAGGCAAACCGATGTGTATGATGTATAGCGGCCTAGGTTGTTGCTTGGGTTAACCAACTTGTTAGTTGTCTTTAGTTAAGTTTGTAGTCGCGATGAATTGCTTGTTGTGGTCTAAATGTGTATGGTTATGGTTGCGAATGAAAAGTAGTAGTGCTCAGGTGATGTCTAAATTAAAATGCAAACTATTGGTGAAAAGCGCTTCGATATTGATTGTTATAGATAATGCATTGTTAATTGAGTATGGTACTTTTAGTGCGCAAAATAACTTGTATAAAAATTAGTAAGTCTACATGTTAGTTCTCACTTAGTTATTTTAACTCTAACAATTGTCAAAGTGTTAGAATGATTTAAGTCTCTAGAACATGGCAATTCTTGAATTGTATAGGAGCTGAAATTTATTAATTTCTGTTTTGGGCTGCACACACTGTTTTAGTTGTGCTGTATGTTTGATGAACCAAATTGTGTTTTCTGTAGATATGTGCTATAGAAAAGTGGTAGATAACTTTATTATCTTGCTGGTGTTAAAATTTGACAGCCATAGGTCTGACAGTTTAGGAGTTATGCTTTTTACAAATTCAGTAACTGAATCTGTCCAATTTCTGTACAGATTTCAGAGACTGTACTGTTTGCTTAAGTTAATGTTTGAATCAGTCCTTGTAGATTATAAGAAAGTTGTAGATGCTTTTTTATCTTGCTTGTGTTAAAATTTCATAACTAAAGGCCTGACGGTTTAAGAGTTATGAATTTTACAACTTGGCTGCTGTGTTCTGTCCACTGACAGAACAGATTTCGAAAACTGAATTGTTTGATTCAGTTCAACATAGAATCAATTCTTGGTGATTATAAAAGTTATGTAGTACTTTTCCCAAGCTTTCCAAAAAGTCTTGGATCACTATTTTTGGTGGTCTGAAAATTAAGTTATGAATGTTTAAAGTCTGAAGACTGAATCTGTCCAATTCTGGACAGCAAAGCCTTCTAGAGTCTTTTGTCCTTAGTTAAATATTGAATCACCTTGAGATGTTTATAAATGATATGTAGACAATTTTATTACCTTTCCAGAAAGTCTAGGATCACCTTGTTTGGATGCCTGAATCTTTAGTTATGAATTTTTTAAAGTCATAAGTCTGAATCTGTCCAAATCTGGACAGCGCTGTTGTGCTAACACCTTTTGACCTTGCTAAGTGTTAGATCATGTTGTGATGAAAATACCAAAATTGTAGAGCCCTTTCTAAGCTTTCCAGAAAGTCATAGTTTGCTATTTTTGGATTAATATTTGAAAAGTTATGATTAAAACAAGTAACTGTTGTGCTGCTGTCCTAAAAATCTGCACGTGCTCAAATGAATGTTTAGTTCACCATTTCGGCTAAAAATGCTTAGTTAGCGCTTAATGGACATAGACTTGTGATGGCTAAACTTAGGTTAACATATGTTCCATGATTAATGTGCTTGCTTGCTATAGTTAGTTGTGGATATAAGTTTGTAGTTATTGGTGCCTATGTCCTGTTTGAACTTACGTTGTCTTGGTTGTTCTTGTGTGGTCAATAGGAGAACTAAGGAAAAGCCGTAGCAAGTTACATAAATGTTCATACGTGTGATGTCCTGTTGTGTTGGTTAATTAAAAGTAGTAATCGCCGTCCTTCCAGTGGCGTCGATGTTGTGCGCTCGATGAAGTGTAGATATCTAATTCTAACATGTGGTTGTTTACGGAGTCTTCCAATTAAATGTTTAGTTCACCACTGTGTCTTTGTATATCTTGTGCTACCTTGTGCTACTTTTATTATATTCATCCATATGCATCTTGCACCTCATATAGGACCGAGAGATGATGATCGAGCCAGTGATGTGGTGCCAACCACAAGATGCAGTGGTGGACGACCTGAAGACTGGTGGACTTAACCAGTGGATGCTCGCCGAGCGAGTACCCTCCCCCAGCAAACACTATCTAAGTGTTAAATTAAAGGCAAGCCCTGGTTTTATGCATAACCGTTTATATATGTTATTTTACTACACTTAATGTTTGTAGGCTTGTACTGTGCACTTAAGTGTAGGAGTTGCCTGAAACCCTAGTTGCATGAACTCAGGATTCCTTTGAGATGGATACTAGTATGCTAGGTCGAGTAGCTGCTTTATTAATTAGGATCTCGGTAGAAGTCGAGTGATTTTTCTAGCACTCGCGCGAGGTCAGGAATTGGTTGTATCCACTTTGATAACATAATGATGATGGTATGTGGACACGGGTCCATGGGGACGCGTGGTCTACGAGATGAAAATTGGAATAAGGATTAACGTGCGGATACCTGTGTCAAGCGTTTGAACGTACTAAACACATACCGAGAAATATGGTAAATCGGTAAGCCTAGTACCTGAGTGAACCTGCCCGCAGATTGCCCTCCTCACGCGACCTGAGACGAGGTCTCCCATTCCGGTTATGGTGGGTACAAGTGCGGTCACTGCACGACGGCCAGTCGGGGTCAGTGAGGCATTGTACGCCAAGGCGGTGAGCCCCTTTCTGTTGCCAGGGAATCGATGGGGACGGTTGATATGTGTGGGGACGGAGTGCCCCTACATGTCGTGTGTTTAGGTTTACCTTGCAAGGATAAAAACTCGATTCGAATCGTCTGCTTCTCGCAGCTAATGAGACTGCTTGATCCATTGTACTGCATTGAGTAATAAGTGGAAATGAGGTTACTTACAAAAATATGTGGTTGACTAAATTGCTTGCTACCATGAATGGATAGATAGGTGCTCATCTAGTCTAAAATTAATATTCTAGAACTTGAAAAGCTAAAACTTGTTTTTAGACTCAGCTAGTGCTTTTGGCAAACCAAACCCCTCAGCCAAACAGCTGCATGTCTAGAGGTAGAGGAGTAGACTCCTCACACCGGGTAAGTCTAGCTGAGTATTAGTATACTCAGCCTTGCTTGTGGCACAATTTTTGCAGGTACTCCTTAGGATGATTTGTTGCTGGTGTGACTTGGCCTCCATCCCAGCCACCGGGATAGATGGTCGAGTGGGTTATTGCTTCCGCAGGAGAGGACCAGGAGGAGTAGCGTGGCCAGGCTTCGCCATGTTACTCGGTTTTCTCCGTTAGTTATTTCCGCTGCATTAAAATTTATGGTTATTATTTCTGACACTCCGATAATGTAATCACTAACCATGCTTATTAAATTTGTGGTATTATGTTTTATTGTATTTCTCTGTGCCTCACCTTCGTGTGAGCTAGTGGTATTCGATCCTGGATAAGTGGCTTTATCGGACTAGATCCGAGGGACTGACGGGTTATTCTTATTTAAGTGTGGTCTAGCCTCTAAGGCGGGACTTAGGCACTTAAGTTGGAATAATTCGGGCGGTTCCGCCACAGCGGCCTCTTAACTGTTGAGCCGCGAACAACGGCTTCTGGGTCTCAGTGCAGCGGATGAGTCCAAATTTTTGTTCAATGACCCGTACCCATTCGTCCGCTTCGAGAGGGTCTTTGGCTTTGACGAAAAGTGGGGGACGGGTTTCCGAGAAATCCAAGTACGAAGTTTCACGGGGTCCCAGCGGATAAGCCCTCCCGCCTTGTTGCTGAAATTGATTTTCCGCCATTTCACGTAGAAAGCGGGTGTTGTCAGTGGTCGCATTGACCAAGACAGCAATAGCCTCGGCCAACATGGGCGGTACCGACAGTGGATTGGGCGTGTCTTCCCGACCACAGGAAGTACCTGCGCCATCATGTGCACGAGTCCTGGATGGCATCTGAAGCAAAGAAATGTTTGGGAAAAATATAACATGCTGATACATACCATCATTTTACATTACCAAGATGTAATGATACAGACTCATTGTACAACATGACTTCATTACCTATTTTACATTAATATTATTTTTCTAAACTATACTACTCTAGTATTTATCATCTTTAGTTGTTTCACTTTCGGTTGTAGGGGACCGTTCATCATCCTAGTTCATAGAAGGAGGGGGCTTGAAAAGGTCCAATTCCCCACCAAGTGCTTCACCATCTGTTCCAGAAGGTCCGGCTCCCATTCCAACAGGGTCGGTAGGTACGTCTGGGTGCAGTCACGAATACAATTCATGAACTTACTCATGTAATGTATTGCAATACACCTGCAAGTTATCAACAGCCATGCTAAGCTCCTCCACACGGGCTCGAGCTTTGGCTTCCCGGTCCCAAGCAATTGAACGTGAGTTGACAGCCCAATCGATTGCCAAATCCTATTCAGCAAGCTCGTCTTGCAGATGTCGGACGTCAGCTCTTAACTCATTTATACGCTGACCATCTTCTACCCACACCCTCTTTCTATGACGTAGCTCCGTTCGAAGCTGCTCCACTTGGGCTTCTAGGCCTCATGTCTCGGAGCCAGCTGAGGTACGCCAATAGGTTTGGTGGACTTACGCGCGGTTTTCCTCGTGCGCGGCGGCATATCTCTATAAGGGGGAAAACTTTATTAGTAGAGCTTTTAACATGATGCATGCGTAATTACAGAATCAACTTTCGTTGATTCACAACCTCTTATACATTGCACTCTACTACCTGGTCTTATAAGATAGGTACTTCAGAAAGTAGTAAGATAAGAATGGAAGAAGTTTTCTTAGATAAGCCTTTGAAAATCTTTTTGAAATGTCTCATAATATCTGAAGAGATGGGCTTCGCTCCGATACCAGCTGTGGCAGAACTTCCCAAGTTATTAGGCCCACCTACAGTTGTCCTTGTTCAACGGACCTCGGACAACCCCGTAGATGCACCTGATCACTTGAAAAGTTCGGTATCTGTATTCTTTATCTTTCCCAAGAGCGTTTCACCCGTCACGCAGATATTACAACACATCAGAGGAAGGAATATGCAGAAGCAGTTACAACAACTTATTTTATATTAAAGGATAGAAAGAGTATTATTATTACAGACCAGTAATATATAGGAGTGCAGGAGTAATATTATTACAAACCCGGGAGGAAAAAACCCCTCCCGCATAACAGTAAAGTGTTTTTAAAAGGGAGGACAACATCCTCCCGCGACTTCATTCTTGAGCTTCTTCCTTCGGCACCACCTTAGAGCAAAAGCAACAAAAGTTTGCTGCTTCCTCACCTACAACAACATGGGTTCGAAAACCCTGATTACGAAGTGTACTTTCCCAAGTCTTACCCGTCAAAGTAAAAGACTCTCAAGGATATGCTGGCTTGAGGGAGTCAAGGTAAGGTTTTGAACAAGAATCAAAACTCTGTTTGCAGAAATGCTTACTAGTAGTGGATCCTTAAAAATCCAGTTTTATTAGCCAGTTAAGTCATTACCTGATTCTAGAGTTCTTTCTACCCTAGTTCAAGCACTTGGCCTATACTAGCCATCTTTTTATCAACCCTTCTTGTTCACTAGAAAGCTACGTGTAGGGCAGTTACCAAGTCTTCATGTCCGAGAAGTAACGGCGATCCGAATCGATTAATACCCAGCTGGGGATCTCCAATCACACGACATATGTAGCACTTAACCCTTGCATATGTCAACTCACCACCGGGGTTCTTAAGACCAGATCAGGTTCACGCCAACCGGGAGCACAGATACACCACCGTCCAGCCTCTTGCCACGGAGGGTACACGCTACTCTCGCCATCTCTCCACTCCCATTGCGTGTTATCTTATTCTGGTATTAGTCTGCCCGAGGCAAAGCTTACCCATGATGAGGCATGTGACCAGTTAAAAGGTCCTCGATCATCAAGCCTACATCAAGACGGTCCTTAATCGACTCAGACGGAAACACTACACCGAGACTCTCTTCTCGTGCAAGTCACCCGCCCGGTCTGAGCTTTATCATTTTAACCCAAAGTTTGGTACCTGACAGAGGTACATCTTTTCCGATGTTGAACCCATCATGGCCATGATGGATCCACCAACCAGTTTTATTTTTGAAAACATCCCATCCCACTTGACGCATCATCTTTTGTCAAAACAAAACATTTTGTTTTTCTAGAGCAAGTCTAAGCATAAGAAACACCTTTTTATAAAACAGGTGATCAAGGAAAGGTAATCAAACTTCCAAGGAAGGAAATGCATCAATGGTTTAAGCACACAACTCCTATCACTTAATGCATCAAGCAAGTGAGAAAGGTTTTAATACAGCAAGGAGGTGGCAAATGCACCGGGGCTTGCCTTGTGTTATAGGAGAGTCGAGCTCTGCTCCACAAATATCGAAATAAAAGCAGTTCTCGGCAGGTGGGTCTTCAGGTGGTGGTGTAGCTCTTTCTTCTTCAACTTCTACTTCTTCTTTGTTTTCTATATATATCATATATATAACCATGAATGCTCATGTAATGCTTATGAAAATGCAAAGATAATAAAAGTACATCATATTAGGTCTTGAATACAATTTTCCTTCACGGTACTCCAGGAAACTATGGTTTTTGGAGTCAGTACTGTAGTTCATAGGGCAGGCATCACTAAAAGATTAGGGTTTTGGGGTTTAGGAACCAAACATTGTCCAAACCATGCCAAACTTTACCCAAGGTTACTAAATATCATTTATGCTTATCTAAAAAAGTTTAGTGATTTTTGGAGTTATTAATCAATTTCTAAAATTCCAGGAGTATAGGTTTTTGCTATTTTAAATACTCCATAATTCCTGGTTTGGACTAAAAATCTTAAAACTATTTTTATTAAATACTATAGAAATTTAGGAGTCTAACAAAATTGGTCTTGTATTTTTATAATTTTTCTACAATTTTCTAGAAATTCTCTAATCCTGGAAGAAAAGGAAAAGGGAAAAACATGAATAGTATTGGGCCGAAACTGGACCAAGTCAGTCCGTGAACAGGCAAACGTGCCCGCGGTGGACATTTTGCACCGAGGTCCTCAGGGGTTTGAATAACTAGCGAAGAACCTCGTGCACTATTTGTTTGGGTCACTAAAATGCAGATTGACCCTCGCACTTCTATTTCTTCATAGCTCGTGGTCCCTTACGGTGAACGGCAATGAACCGAGCTCCGGCGAGCTTGAAATGGCCAGAATAAGCAACAGCTAGCCCTCCTCTTTGTTGGACACCGAATTCAACCCTATACGATCATTTCCCCTCACTTAATTGCTAGATTTGAGCTCTAAATCACCCTGCCCACGGTGACAGCGGGATCAATGGACAACATGAAGTGTTCCCGGTGATCTAAGGGGTTCTAGCCTAATCGGTCGAGTCGAGAAGCATCAGGGGCACATAAGGGTGCTAAAACAAGAGAGCAGAAGACATGATCGGACCTGAAGCGCACTGGCCATGGTGAGACCCTTCTTTCGGCGGCAGAAAACTGATTTGGGGGAAGTGAGCAATTCGGGGGCTCTGGTGAGTAATTGGAGGCACGAGTGGGTGTGTTGGGTGCATAATTACAGAGCGGAGCTGAGGGTGTGATCAATTTATTGGACCCCTGAGCGGTGGCCCATGAATTTGAGATGGCGCGGTGGCGGCCGGAGAGAAGGGGGTGCACTGGCGCAAGCAATTTGTGGCTTTCACCGTGGTGAGCTCACCGGCGATCACCGGACGTGTGTAATACAAGCTACTGTGACGTGGTAAGACACCAAGGCACGTGGCGCACGATCGTTGAGTGGCTAACGCCGGCGATGATGATTCCGACGAGTCGCGGTCCACGTGGGTACGGCAGCACAACAGTGAGCAAGCCCGAGCTAATCCGAGCACCAAGATTTTTATCCTTCTTCGTTATCCATCTGCGCTGGGCATGAATCACCGCGGCTGGTGCGAATCCGGGCACACGGCTCGTCGGAGGCGAGGTTTAGTGGATTGGGGATATTTTTAGTGCAATGTACCATTAGATTCTCATTCAGTCAGCCTAACAGAGCAACTTGCAGGGAGATTTGCTCCCAATTTCATGTAGTGACTCGACCTGCTCTATGTGTCAAAGTTGTAGCCCTATGATCCAGCTATAACCTTGCTATAGCAACCATAGCCAAACAATTACTGGATCATAGTCGAATCCCAGCGCAAAGGTTGCCCAACTTCACTGTTATACAATATTCAGTCTCTGCATTATCTAACAACCAGACTTCAGACCCATTTAACTCCTAATCTTGTACAATACCAAGGCTTAAGCACTTAATCAAATTTGTACTCCTATAGTAGCTCTACAAGTTTGATGTGTTGACCCTAGGCAAGTTCCTCATATTTTTAGAAATACAGAGCTCCAAAGTCAGCCCTGTTCACTGGTTTTGGACTTAGACATATGAGAGGTGTAGAGTGGCTTTTTGCAAATAAGGCCAAATCTCATGGTTTGATTTGCAAATCCTCAAATATGTGAACCATATGATTTGAGGTACCCTAATACCTTGGTTTTTTTGCACTTGGGTCCAAAAGTGTGCAAACTTTACACATAACCCCCTAGGGTTTCAACTCACGGTTTTCCAGGGGTCTTTTTAAGGTTTTTGGCACTTTTAGGGTTTGAATGCCAATCAAGTCGATTAAAGGTGATATCTTATGACCATTTCTAATAAGTTTTGAGACTTTAACTCATTTAGGCTTTATTGACACTCCTAAGCCTAGTTTTGGTTTAAGTACCCTACCCTAGGTGTTACACACACATCAAGTCATATTAGTCCAACATTTTTGAACTTTTTACCTAGTGAATGCACTCTAGGTGTGACAAACACATGATATGCTAATGCTCATGATGTTATGCTCAAGTTTTAGTGATAGTAACACCAGGGGTGTTACACTGACACTGCCACCACAGATTAAACATATATTTATCACACCTGATAAACAAAAGAACTACTAACTATATAGAGAATATTTATTAATGAATGAAGTGTGTTCGTGCCACTACTTCCCACTCCCGTCTAGACAAGCATGAGGACTTGAAAGGGTAAAAACAAGGGGTGAGATGAAACATCCTAGCAAGTGAACTGTTGGGGACTTGTTCTCAAATTCTATGAGTTAAGAACAAGGCAACACAAAATATTAATGGTTAAAGTCCTTCGTCCTTCAAAACATTATCTTCCTTAGGATATAATGATCTTCAGACGAAGGTTATGAAGGTCGTACCTTCATCATCATAGTTTATATTAATGAAAGTAGAAGCATATATAACATGAGAAATAGCATAAATAATCATATGAAATTATTGGTATATCTTTGTTATATAATCATGAATGAGCATAAACAATATTGAATTACATTTGTACCTTCGGCTTGACAGAAGGCAAAAGTTCAAGTATGACGCGCGAGTGAATACAAGTCAGCGTGAACAGTACGATGTCACTGTTCATCTATTTATAGGCACAGGACGCAACCTGTGTGGAATTACATTCATGCCCTTGACATTTACTATTGACCTAGGGATAATCTATCGAGGACTAGACAACCTTTTCCCCTTTAAGTCGGTTTCATTTTCCACTGCTGAGTCGAAGCTTTTCCACGAGTAGCTTCGGCATTGGTTCATCCTTCTCCTGAACTGCGCTCTTCATATCATGTACAACTTTATCCCATGTTCGAAGGTTCCTGTACATATATTATACTTGGGAAACATGTTGGTCGTGTTTTTGAGGACCTTCCGAAGACGAAGGCCCACAACAGTAGCCCCTTGCAGTATTAATTTGTTATAACAGATTTAGACTGCGATGTGAACAAAGGCCTTAAGCCGAAGGTCCGAAAAAACACCTTCCCTTCGCTAGAATAGCGATAGTCAATGACAGACGGGGCCCGCCAAGTTGCAAAGCGCCAGGCATATAAATAGGAACCCACACCGGCAGCATTTGATACGCCATTTCTGCCATTTGTGTTATTTTCTCAAACTTTTAGCTCTTGTTCACTAGCTCTCGCCTGATTTTCAAGCTTTTTGAGCTTCGGTTTAAAGACGTGTTTTCGCCATGTCCGAGGAGAAGAAGATGACTAAGGAGACGAAGATAACTGAGGACACGAAGCTATTTGAAGAGAAAAAAGTTGCGGATCCTGCGCTGGGTTTTTCGAATCCATGGCAAAAACGAACATAGAAAAATTACAAGAGAAATAGTGACGGATCTGTCTGAAGACTCCGACGACAGTGATGAGTATGATGCAGAAAGTGAAGACGAAGATTCTGAAGATTGACCGTGGCAACCAAGCCATACCATCTTCGAAAAATCGACTATCAAACAAAGTCATGTTGATGCTATGAGAGGAAGATACTTCCGCGACATGACTATTGTGAGGGTTGGAGGAGACAGCGCTGCTCCTACTCCTGAAGTAAATGAGGTGGTTATTTACCGAAGCTTTTTTGAAAGCAGGGCTTCGGTTCCCGTTGAGCAGATTCTTGGTTGAAGTACTGAAGACGTTTCAGATCTTTCTTCATCAACTTACCCCTGAAGCTATAATCAGGATGGGTTTGTTTATTTGGGTTGTGAGAAGCCAAGGATTGGAACCAAGCGCAAGGTGTTTTTGCAGCATGCATGAACTTTTGTACGAGACGAAGGCTACCGGCAAGGAGCAGTATCACAACAACTTTGGTTGTTACGGATTCATTGCTCGATCCAATGCAAGCCATCCAGTTCCTACATTCTGAAAAAGATGGCCTGGGGCCTGGATGGAACAATGGTTTTATGTCAAGAATGATCTGATTGAAAGAGAGGACATTAAGGAAATCATCCAACGCCCCATCTGGTCTAGATTCGGCCTTCGGAGGCCGAAGTTGACAATCGATCAGAATGACGAAGCATGCCAAAAGGATTTTAGCAACGTCTGTGCCTTCATTGGCACAAGGGATATAGTTCAAGAGCGCATAGCGTACATAATATGGCCACTTGTAGAAAACTGGGATATGCCGAAGGATACTATTGCCGAGTCAACTGATTGAAGTATACCTTCAGATTCAGAGACCGGTTTGATGAGCCAAATGATGATTGGATAAAAAGTATTGAGGCTATCAGCGACGAGCTACTCGGAGGATATAGCAAAGCCGAAGATGATGCCTTGTCCGCAGCCTTCGGGGGCCGGGGGAAGAATAGATTAAACAGAGTATTTGATGCCATCGGCTTTGTATACCCTGATTATCACTACCCACTGCGAAGGCAAGGGAAGTAAAGAAAAGCTATCGCTTTGGCCACCACTGTTGTGCCGAAGGGCAAGAAGATGAAGGTCCTGACCCATCGGCCGCGATACATTGAACCGGCCGTGGTGCCTGAATTTGGCGAAGGAACCTCTTCAACTGCCGAAGTAAAACAAGCTACTTCGATTGCGCAGAGCGCCGAAGAGCCGATTGTAGCGCCGAAGGTGCCTACAGTCGGGCCTACCGATGCCAAAGATGGTGCGGCCGAAGAGCCGATAGTGGAAAAGGTATTGGAACTGCCAGAAATTCTGAGCCCATCAGCAGGAGCAGAATTGCCAAAGGTACAAAAAACTGCTGCCGCAACTCCCAAAAGGAGGATGGCCAATGTACTAGACGCTGTCATAGAGACCATGAAGGCCTTAACTCCTGCTCCTACCAAGAAAGCTGCCGAAGCTGCCAAAAACCAAGTCGAAGCCAAAGCTGGGCCTTCAGCGCCCACTGCGACGAAGGCCGCTGTGCCTGAAGATAAGGTGGGTCAGCAAATTTCAGATACCGGCAAGACGATAGAGCAAGACATGGCAGAAAAACAAAATCTCTTGTCCCCGAAGCCTTATATGAAGATATTGATTACATTGTTTGACATGCTTCGGGGAAAAAATTATCTGAAGAAGAAATCTTGGAGGCCAAACACTATGCCCAAAGACCGAAATATCCGAAGGGGGCCTTAGTGTTCAATGGTACTAATGAAGATGATTTCCTGTAATTTCTCCCGGATAACAAAGAAATATCCGTTTGCGGAGAGATAGCTAAGAGTATGGGATTTCCTAAGCTTGAAGAAGGCCTTTCGGTCTTGTCGAAGGATGATCTTGCTGATAGCCTCGCGTACAACAGTATAAAGGTATAGAGGTTAACTTTGAAGCTAGAAAAAGAAGTATTTTATTGCCATGCTCAACTCTTTCTTCTTCTTTGCAGGGCTTAATTCTTAGTAATGCCTTGAGGGCTCAGAAGAGCGCCGAAGACGAAGGTTGTACAATGGCTCTTAACAACCTTCACTCTGAGGTGATTGAACTGAGAAACGAAGGTCTAGAGAAAGACAGAATTTTGATTTCATTGGTGAACAAAGTAAAGGAAGATGAAGCTAATTACAATGCTCAGGCCAAAGCCTAGAAAACCGAAATTGAAGACCTTCGGAGACAACTGGCCGAAGCTAAGGAGAACTGCGCGCTCGCACAGGCTAATCAAGAGATTAGTGAATACTGGAAAAATAAGCTAGAGAAAAATGTTGAAGAACTTCGCAAATCCAAGGAAAGGTGCTTTGAGAAATCCTTGGATTGCGTGAAGAAATTAAAAACTAGCTTCAACAAAGTGGGCGCCTACTTTGCTGAAGAAAACTTCATACGAGGTGACCCCGAGGGTGCTATTGAATGGATAAGTGGAGAAGCCGAAGCCTTTGAGGAAATTTTGAGTGATCACGGGGATATTTGCGCGTTTTCCGGTGCGCGGGGAATCTCAGCTATTCTAGAGAAGGCCGGATGTGATCACGTTAAGGCCATAGCCCAGGCCGAAGCTGCCTTCTCCATATATGATACGAAGGATCCTTCAGCCGAAGCGACTTTAATGGGCGGGAAATTTTATAACGATGTCTGGGTGAACGGTGGCTGAGAGCTGGCCCACGAAATTATAAAACAGAGTGAAAAAGACACCCACTACGCCCGGACAAAAGCAAAGCGAGCTGAAGAAGTTGCAGAACGTGAAAGGCGTAGCCATCAGATCATCTTCACGCTCCTAAGTTGCTTCTTCCTCAGAGTGGTGACCCCATCTGACTTTGCACATTCTGATAGTGTTCCTCCGGGTGACTCTGTTTGCAGTCTCAAGAAACTGCGTTGGCTTCTCTATGTAGGTCAAGTCTTCTTGGACTTCTAGACCTTCCACTGGCAACTGCTCTTCTGGCACACGCAGACACTTCTTTAATTGAGACACATGAAAGACATCATGTACTGCCGACAAATCTTCTAACAAACTAAGCTGATAGGCCACGTCTCCATGCTTCACGAGAATCTGATATGGACCAACATATCGGGGTGCTAGCTTGCCCTTGACTCCGAACCTTCTGACTGCTCTGATAGGCGATACCTTTAGGTAGACAAAATCTCCCACTTCGAAACTCAACTCTCTCCTTCTCGTGTCCGCATAACTTCGCTGCCTTGATTGCGCTATCTTTAGATTCTCCCGATCCATCTTGATGTTTTCTTCGACTTCCAGCAGAATGTCTGGCCCAAACACTTGCTTTTCTCCAGGCTGATCCTATTGCAACGGAGTTCTACAACTCCTCCCATAAAGCGCCTGAAATGGTGACATCTTCAAACTAGCCTGGTAACTGTTGTTATAAGAGAATTCTGCATAAGGTAATCTCTTGTCCCATCCAGACTGATCTTGCAATGCACATGCTCTCAACATATCTTCAAGGACTTGATTAGTTCTTTCAATCTGACCGTCTGTCTGTGGATGATAAGTTGAACTGAAATTCAAATGTGTACCCAAAGATTCATGCAACTTCTGCCAGAAATGAGAGGTGAACTACGTTCCTCTATCTGACACTATCCTCTTTGGCACACCATGAAGACAAACGACCCGGGACATGTACAGCTCCACCAATATTGCACTGTTGTAGCTAGTCTTGACAGGTATGAAGTGGGCTAACTTGGTCAAGTGGTCCACCACTACCCAAATGGAATCGTAGCCGGCTCGAGTGAGAGGCAATCTGACTATGAAAGTCCATCCTGATTTCATCCCATTTCCACTGAGGAATTCACAACGGTTGCAACAACCCAGCCGGCTTCTAATGCTCTACCTTGATCCTCTGACAACTATCACATATAGCCACGTGCTCTGTGATCTCCCTTTTCATTCTGTACCACCAGAATTTCTTCTTCAGATCTTGATACATCTTCTCACTTCCAGGGTGTATGGAATAAGCTGTCTCACGAGCTTCCTTGAGGATCAACTCTTGAATAGACTGGACATTGGGAACACACAAATGGTCCTTGAACCATACTACACCTTTTACATCCTCCCTAAAATCTTTGCCTCTTCCTTCTAGAATCAGTTGCCGGATTTCATTGATCTTCTCATCATTCTTCTGTGCTTCTTTGATTCCCCGCTCTAAGGTGGGTTCTAACTCAATTGTTACTCCTCGCATGTTATTCAGAAATCTGAGACTCAATCTGTCAAATTCTTTGGCCAACTCATAAGGCATCGGGTGAGCGACCATCATATTGACTTGACTTTTCCTGCTTAAAGCATCTGCTACCACGTTCGCTTTGCATGGATGGTAGTGAATTTTCAATTTATAATCTTTGATCAACTCTAACCATCTTCGTTGTCTCATATTCATCTCCGACTAGGTGAACATGTACTTCAGACTCTTGTGGTCTGTATAGACATCACACTTCTGCTCGTATAGATAATGCCTCCATGTCTTCAGTGCATGAACCACTGCTACCAATTCTAGGTCATGGATTGGATAATTCTTCTCATAAACCTTCAGCTATCGGGACGAGTAAGCCACAACTCTACCCTCTTGCATCAATACACATCCCAAGCCAGTGTAGCAAGCGTCGCAATACACAGAGAACGGCTTGTGCACATCAGGCAAGACTAAGACAAGCGTTGTAGTCAACTTCTCTTTCAACGCTTCAAAGGCCTCTTGGCCCTTCTGGGTCCACTTGAACTCAACCTTGTTTGCTAGCAAAGTTGTCATTGGTCTCGCAATCTTCGAAAATCCTTCAATGAACCGCCGATAATATCCGGCCATTCCAATGAAGCTCTTGATTCCTTGAGTGTCTGTTGGCGCTTTCCATTTTAGAATATCTGTCACTTTCTTTGGATCCACGGCCAATACATCTTTGTTTATTATGTGACCCAAGAACATGACTTCATCAACTAGAACTCGCACATGCTCAACTTTGCATACAGCTGGTGCTCTCGCAATCTCTGCAATACCATCTTCAAATGATCCACATGCTCCTCCTCACTTTGAGAATATATGAGAATGTCATCATAAATACCACCACAAACTTGTCGAGATAATCCATGAATACACTATTCATCAGATTTATGAAGAAGGCTAGTGCATTTGTCAGGCCAAAAGACATAACGCCATAATGGTGAACTCATACAGCCCATAATTGGTAATAAATGTCGTCTTCGGGATGTCCGAAGGTTGGAATCCTGAGCTGATGATAACCTAACCTGAGATCTATCTTTGAAAACACGTTGGCTCCTCTCATCTGGTCAAACAGATCTTCTATTCTGGGCAAGGGGTACTTGTTCTTGATTGTGACTTTATTCAGAGCTCGATAATCAATGCACATCCTCTTAGTGCCATCTTTCTTCTCCACGAATAGGACAGGGGCGGCCAAAGGTGAGGTACTTGGTCTAATGTAACCTTTCTCTGACATCTCATCTATTTGCATCTTGAGCTCAACCAACTCTGGTCCAGATACTCTTTAGGCTCTTTTAGAAATGGGGGCGGTGCCAGGAATAAGCTCTATGGCAAACTCAACTTTCCGCTCAGGTGGCATACCTGGTAAATCTTTAGGGAACACGTCCGGAAACTCTGACATAACCTTGATAGTCTCGAGTGGATCTGCCTCCTTGCTATCAATAGCCATCTGGTGACAACCTTCTTTCCTTGGCTCAAGCGAGACTAACTTAGTCACCACTTCTTCTCCTAGTGGGGACACCAACTTAGTTGTCCTCTTATCATAGCTGATAACTGCTTGGTACTTATCTAGCCAATTTATCCCTAGGATAACATCTATTCCCTGAGTACCCATTACTATAAGGTTAGCAGGAAACTCTATCTCCCTTATTTCCACACTTACATTCAAGCAAACACTATCGGCTCAAACTTTACCACCGGTTGAATCAATTTGGATGGGTGTTGACATGGTGGTTATTGGAAGATTATGCGCTTCTACCCATGATGCAGTAATGAATGAATGTGTTGATCCAGTATCAAATAACACTTCTGCAATATGGGATTCGACTAGAAACATACCTACTATCATGCCTGGTGTTTCCTGGACTGCTTCAGCCTCTAAATGGTTCAGTCTCCCATGGTTGTAACGTGTCTGGGCGCGATTGCCTGCTCCTGGCTGAGACACATTTTGCTTTGTCGGGGCACTAGGGCCTGACTGTTGTTGAGCTACCTTCTTTGGACAATGCATCACCCAATGGCCTTGCTCTCCACAATGGAAACATGCTCTGCCTCCTCCTTGCACTGGGGCTGCTTGACTGCTCTAGTTTGTTGCCGAGGCAGGAAGACGAGATGCCTGTTGATTCTGCCTCTAGAACTGACTTCCTCCTGTCTGACTGTTCTGGCGATTCTGCTGCTGATGCTGAGGGTACTGCCTCTGAAACTGCTGCTGAGGCGGACGCTGATTCTGCTTGAACTGCTGAGGTGGGTTGCCTGAGAAATGGGGCGATTGCTGCTCCCAAGCTAAGGTCCACCAATCTTGCGCTTGCGATCCTCCATCTCCTTGCGCTTCTTCTCTGTAATGATTGCTCTCTCGATCAGGTGCTGAAATGTGGGGAATGTATGGTTCATCAGCTGATAATGCAGCGGGTCAACTAAGCCTCTCAAGAAACGATACTGCCTCTTGGCATCTATGTTGACATCTTCAGGAGCATAGCAGGACAGCTGCAGAAACCTGTCTCGGTACTCACTGACTAACATGGGCCCTTTCTTGAGCACAAGAAATTCCTCTTTCTTCACTATCATCAGACCTGCTGGAACATGATACTGGCAGAAATTATCTCTGAATTGGCGTGGGTGGCGAGGTAGGACTCCCACCAAGACTAAGCTGCTCCCCTCAACAGACGGGGGCCATACAGAACCTTCTCTCTGTCGGCACACTGAGCGGTGTACAACTCCCGCTCCATGGTACGCAGCCAATCTTCAACATCCATGGGGTCATCAGAGTGAGCGAACACTGGGGGATGACCTCTCATGAATTCAGCATGCTTGTCTCTGGGCATCTGAGGTTGAGGTGGGGGCTGTTGCTGTTGCATGGCGGCCAGAGTCTAACCAATTGCTTGGACTGCCTGAGTCTACATTAGAAACATCTGCTTTATTGTCATCGGAGGCGGCGGTGGCAACTGCTGCTGAGGTGCCTCATCTTGCGGTGCTTGCTGCTCCTGCTGAGCACGTCTCCCTCCTCTGTGCCTGTTGTCTGACATCTACGAAATGCAATTACACATCAGAACTGATCTTGCAAATCTTTCAGCATAAGAAAAGAGTATAGAATTCTTCCACAATACTGAATAGATAAGCATCTTGACTCCCAACACAGGCAAACACAACTTCTCAGGTAAAGAGGAAAGTAGAATAAAAGGCTTCCCAACTAGATAACTAATTTTATTAATATTAACAGGTAAACCAAAGTGCAGGGGGTACCCATACTCTGGCGACAGTCATTACAAAGATCCAAATCCATCATAGTTCATCATGACAAACATAAAAAACACATGATAAGCAAACTACCCTTCCTAACTAAGACTAACTAAGAATAATACTAAAGCTAAGACTAAGACTTCTATTTTAAACATTAATTACAGGTGTTGACGATCTATGATTCTAAATTTATCCAACACTGACGATCTATGATTCTAAATTTATCCTAGTCCTGCAATCGGGGTTGCCATAGACTTGGTATCCACGCTGAGGTGAGCGGTATGGGTGCTGAGTCCCAACGGGGGCGGGGGAGCCATCCTCCAGGTGAAGGCACTCCGCGCGCTTAGCCCGCAACTGGGCGATCTCAGCACAAGCCCTACTCAGCTCATCTAAAGCGTGGTCCAGCTCCGTGTTTAGCACGACGGCTAGGTTGACTGTGTTGCTCAACCTAGGATTGTCCTCAAAAACAGGTGAGACAATCACGCCTCCTGTGCTGCCAGGTGGACGGCGGGGGTAATACCTTAGGTTAAGGCCATCGGCTATCCCATCGAACACTAAGCTGTAGTGCGAAAGCGCACGCCGTGCAGCATCCTGTATGGCTGCCTCAGCCGAGTCCCGCTCAGAGATAGAATAATGCTCCGAGCAGACCTCCGCACCCTAGAGACTATCCTCCGGACGGCGAACCAAACAAGTCGCCTCCCAGCGGTCCGGGTAAGCCCCGCAGGTCGAGTGCCTGGCGCAGTAAGGTGTCGAGCGCATCATGTAAGTGACACCCGCGAGTAGCATCACGAGTGATGGGTCGAGCAACCCATCCCTCCGGCTCCTGCTCCTCTGAAAGGTCGGTGCTGTGGCTCGAGCTGCTATCGTCGCCTCCTTCGTCGGGGTATCCTCCAACAGCTACTCTAGCGGCCAGGACGCCCAGTGGTGGTGCAGGGGGCGCCTCCAGCAGGGGCACAGGAGAG
Organism: Zea mays; assembly: GCF_902167145.1. Lineage (NCBI taxonomy): Eukaryota > Viridiplantae > Streptophyta > Magnoliopsida > Poales > Poaceae > Zea > Zea mays. The sequence goes on from NC_050102.1 coordinate 43,765,660, forward strand.
CAGCGCCTCACAGACTCTACTTCCTGCTGAGGCGAGAAAGAAGAGCCCTGCTGCTCCAACTCCTGTCGCCGACGCTCCAGCTCCTCGTCCAGGCGGTGGTGCAGCCTCTCCAAATGGCTAGACTGACCAGTCACCGGACGGCAAAGCGGACGCTCCACGAGACAAGAAGGCAAGAAGGAATGATTGACTTCCGTGCTGTGTGTCTAAGACGAGCCATCTACAAAAGACACCATAAGCATAAGAGTGAGAACAGATCTAGTATGACCAGCAAGTAGACCATAAGAAAAATTAGGAATTAAAATAAAACAAAGTTTTCAGCAAGGTATAATATATATAATAAAACATAGATTTGGTCGACATGACCAACTTTTGAAGGGCACCAAGGTCAAGGTGAGAATAGGGGTCTATAGTCCTTAAAACGACCATTCTACTCTAGGTTAGAGGTCCTACAGTCAGCACGGTTTTGATACCACTTATGTCACACCCAGTTTTAGAAGGCAAACCGAATGCGAACCATGTACGTTCCAGGATCAGCAATTCACGTACACAACAGTTACATAATCGGACATCATCACATAGTATTCGAATAATAACATAAAAGAGGGTAATAGTTGATTACATCATGATGTCTGAGACATCCACATAGTCATTAACAATTATTAAAGTGCGAAAACGAAACGTAGATGAACACGACCTTCACAGGTAGCCCATTGGGAGTTTGTCGCTAACCCACGCTTAAAACTCATCATACTCTTAGAACTCCTGGAAGTCCTCCTCCACGACTTCATCTTCTCCTGAGTAGTGTTTGCAACGTGGACAACCTGGGGGAGGGTTGGTGTGTAAAGCAAGGGCGAGTACACATCAACATACTCATCAATTGTCCCGTTTGGCTGTAGCGGACTAGCTTTATGTGGGGTTAAAGTCAAGCAGTTGCTTTTAGTTGGTCAAGTTATTATTATCAGTAGAGAGCCAGGTTTTAGCATTAACCCAAGTTGTTAACCCAAAAGTACCTTTTCCAAACGGAAAGAATACCAGAAACCATAGCCATAATCACAATCAAAACCATCATCATCATTATCACTTTTAAACAAAACATCTCTGATCAATGTGTCTCTAATCAATGGAGCTCCCTTGGACGCTCATAACCGCGAGCACGACTGATATATCAGTTTCATAACACTCTGCAGAGGTTGCGCACTTTACCCACAAGCCGTGATTCCCTTTTACCTCGGGCTAATCAAACCCTTAAACACTACCGACGTGAATAGGCAGGGTTTCACTATGTAGCCTTTACAACGATTCCCTGAGGCTGTAGCCGCCCGTTAGGTTTACTAAATGTACTGCACTCCTCCCCAAGGGGCAATCCACCCTCGGCAGAGCGAGCCGCATACACCAAGCCCTAGTTCCTCTAATTATTCAGCTAAGGGCATCCCATACCACCCTCATGGTTGCACTATTTTCCCGGGTGGTCATCCAACGAACCAGTCCTTACAGAGAGGCACTCGAGAAACTGCTCGAGTCTCCTTAAATGTCACAATATCATCATCATAATCAAAAGGAAAAACAACGTATCATAAATAATCTCATCATGTTCATTGATTAGTGTGAAGCACTAGCATAGAGCTAAACCAAAATAACCGAACCCACATAGGTAAACAAGGACATGATAAAGAAAGCTAGTAAATCCTTAGGTATAAATTGTGTAAATGCGGGGAGTGAATTATAAAATGAGTAGGACATAGATGGGTCAAGGGACACTTGCCTTCACCAACCAGCTGCTGATCAGGGTCTTCACCTGCAACTCCTTCAGACTCCGCCAACTAACCGTTACCTATACGAGTTCAAACATACATTCCACGATTTTAATACAAAAGGAACAGTACACCACACAGTAGAATATAACAAATAAGCAGACGCTTGGCGCAGAGCTCGCACCTACGACTAAGCGAGAAAGAGAAAAAACAACGATCGGGGCTACGGTCGAAGGGCAATTACGTTAAGCAGCTATGGATTAAAATACTTGTCTAAACATAACCATATTAATTTGACAATCACACTATACATAAAATAAAGTTACGCTACACGTTTAATTATTATAAACAATTCAAGGTAAATTTAAAAGAATTTTTGCGCGGTGAAACGCACGACGGCACACGCGAACTAAACTGAAAATTGGGACAAGTTGCCACGCGATGAAACGCGCGACAGCACACACAAACTAAGTTAAAAATAAAATGAGTCGTCGCGCGACACAACACTTAGACTAAACTAAAATTAAACGAATCGTCGCGTGACGAAGCGCGCAATGAAACACTTGAATTAAATATGAAAATAACGTAAAGTGTCGCGCGACGAAGCGCACGACGGCATATGCCACTTGAAGTGAATTTAAAACAAAACGTCGCGCGACTAAACGCATGACGCAACACATTAAATAATCTAAAATTAAAATAAATCGTCGCACGATGAAGCGCGCGATGCAGCACACTAATAAATCTGAATTTAAAATAAATCGTCATGCGCTAGGGTTGCGCGCGTATGCGAACGCGCCGAGCCGCGCCATCACGCCGGGGGCCGAACGGCCGCACCGGAGGGGCACACCAGACCGCGCAGGGGCCACGCCCGAGGGACCGAACGGCCGCGCCGGACCACGCCGAGGCTGCGCCGGGGCCGCTCTGGGGCACGCGGGGAGGGTGCCGGGGGGTCGCGCACCCCGAAGAGGGAAAGCAAGGGAGGGAGAGAGGAGGGAGAAGGGAAGCTCTCCTTGGAATCCGACGATCGGCGATAACCGTCCACTAGATCACATCTAGGACAAAGGAGGTGGAAGAGAGGGAGAGGGAAGTTGCTAAGCGGGAAACGAAAATGAGATAGAGAGAGGGGGCGCGCGCCAGGGGCTGGCCCAAAAACCCACTGCACACACGACCACTAATCGAAAGAAAAACGCGAGTCGAAAACCGAAACGAGACGGACGCGCGATTAAACACAACATTAGACAAAAGAAATATGCTTCGGCATGATGCAACAACCATGTCAACTTAGGGTTTTGTTTACATGCGATACAGACACCGGTCACTATACTGCTTTAAAACTTGGAAGGAGCGAAACGGGAAGAGAAAAGAGGGTAACACCTGACTTTGGTGAGTATTAGAGAAGAAAAATTATACCCCTCAAATTCAGGGTGTTATAGGTAGACAGGAGCCTGTCGTGGCGGAGGGATATAGTTGGTGTTTAGGGACATACTAACTTTATTACATCACCCAGACATAAATGTCTTAAATAGTTTCATCATCAAAGTACATCGGATATAACATAGGCGATCTTCCACAGGAAGATGATTGGCACATCGTTAGACTTGTACTCGTCAACATCTTCGGCAAAGTCTTCTTCATCACCCTCTGATCAAAATATTAGCAAGGGAGCTCACTTATGGTCGGGGCTTAGCAAGTGGGAGGAGTAATGCAAGTTTAACAAGGTAGACTATGGGTAAGCGATAAGCATTTTAGTTGGTCAATGTTTTATTAACAACACCTAACTTACTAGTTGTAAATGTATCCCGAAATTCCCAATTAAACAAAATTACAAGATTATATCTCAAAAACACTTAAGTGAAACCACTTAAGCAAACCATTTATAGATCATCAGATCACGATTTATTTTCTATCTTTAAGTTCAGTTATCATGTGAGGGTCTAGGTTGCTCTTAACCGTGAGCACGGCTGACATATCCGTTTTTCACTCTGCAGAGGTGGTACAACTTTACCCACAAGCAATGTATCCCCTCTAGCCTGGGTTGTACGGACCCATAAACACTGTTGAGGTGAATGGCTAGGGATCCATTATAAGGCTTTCACAAAATATCCTTAGTACAAAGCGACCCGCTAAGGTTTCCACGTCAGTATTGATGGCCCTCTAGGCGAGTTAACTTAGCCAAGACTACCACCCCATGTTAACATGAGATACCACCAAACAACTGCCGCTCCCTCTTGCCCATCTTTCAGGTAGGGTTGCTAAGCACTATGTTTATAGAGCTATTTAACAAAGCCAGAGCCATGATAGCACTCGTGGTTGCACTGTTATCCTGAGTGGTCACTCCATGTTCTATTTAATACGAAATGATCTTGTTTAACCATCAGGTTAGCATCATAATATGAATTTTATTCCGAAACAATAGTATCATTAAAGAGTGACATTATAATTATAAGTTGAGCAGTAGCATAAATTGCTAAGCATAGTATTTATCCTAGGGTAATCAAAGAAATATGGTTGTAATTCTGACAGAAATGCAGAGGAAGAATCCACTTGCCTTGCTCAAACGTGTCCTGCGGGTCATCTTTGAACATATTCGGTTCTTCTACCACACAATCAGCTTCTAATATAGATTCACATATCGTACATACAAAAAAAACATATACCAATAAATAAGCATACACCATTACAAAATAAACATACACAATACAAATCATACTTATAAAAGAAAATCGTCTGAAATAGAACCTAATTTGTAACTATAATATAAGTCTACTCACATCGACGTCCATCTCATTTGCTATGACGTAATATACTAATTTTGTTTTGAGAATTCACTAGTGAAAACTATATGGCAAATAAATTATGGAAACACATGCTATATAAATTCATTTAAAATAACATAGATACAACACTAAACCAAATTCTACATAACTAGTTTAATTATTGACTAATTGTTCCTATTGTAAAACACGTTTCAAAATTTTAGTTCTATTCTTTATTTCTTAAATGGAAATTATACGTATCGTTACAATGCTATTTATAAATCACATAATCTTAATATTTTAAGAACTAATGTAAACTACTAATTTGGACTATAGTAAACATAATCATGGCTATATTATTTTAACATAAATAGAGATTCTACTATTTCTTAATGAATAAGTAATATGTATATGAACACATGTATCATGACTAGCAAAAATCTAAATCTTAATCTGACTAAGAAGATGTGGCCTAGTGCCCCTTTTAATTTCTTATATCTGTAAAACTACATTTAAACAACTACTAACATAATACTATTTCATGCACTAAAACGAGAAGTTAATAGCAAACGTTTCTAGTACTAGTTTACAAAGTTAATAAACCGTAACATAACTTATTTATATTCAAAATATAAAATGCCCATATCAAAATATTGCTACAGGTGCTAGTTCACAATTAAACGTATATGTCAGGAAGTAGCAAGAAAAAAACAGTGATATCTTTTTAATGGCTTCTGAACTAAAAAATATCTGAACAAGATCTACACAAAGCCAGGGACTAAAACGCAAAACGTTCATCTTCTACCTCTGGCTAGTTCTTGTGCGCAGGGAGATCGGCGAGTGGGAGCAGGACAGCCAAACAAGGGGCAGGGCAGTGGTGGTCGCCGGGGTCGCGGCTTCAACGATGCAGTGGCGAACGACACTCCGGCTTCGGTCGGCGGCGAAGGGCACGGCAGGGCTCGGCCGGCGAGCTCCACGGCAAGATAGAGGAGGGCGCACAGAGGGAAACGAGGTGGCTGGTGTCAGGGCACAGCTCCGAGGTGGCTGGTGTCAGGGCACGGCTCCAAGGGCGTGATGGGGGTTTTATAGAGTGACGGGAGGAGAGAAGACGCCAGGGAGGGATGAATTGTGGTCGACGGCCGTCAAGCACCATCAATGGCAGTGGCCATTACTATGGCCATTACTGGCCTATAGAAGAGGGGAGTGGCCGAGTGGGGAGGAGAGGAAGAGGGAGGGTCGGCGCCAGGGAGAGAGAGGGCTGGGGAAGGGGAAGGAGCACCGGCATCCGCCCTGGCCGATCGTCGAACGGTCGTGGAAGACGAGGCATCGGTGGCGGCGCGTCCGAGCATGCCCACGCGGATGTGACGCCCTGGGTGGCCCCACCTACTAGTGATTGAGGGGAGTGGGTCAAGGGGCGCGGCGACTGGCCTTGAGATGGGCCCTGATGGGCCGACCTGGCCGATTAGATGAGGGTTTCAATTTTTTTCCTTTTATCCTTATTTCCCAAAAATATAAATAAATATATTTTTAAATATCTCTAAAATTCATAATAATTATATAAATAATATTTATTCTTTAAAGAATTTATTTTTGGACCAAAGTCCTCAGATAAAAGAATTTTTTATAAAAACAAGCATTAATAAAATATGAGCAAACAAAAAATATTCTAAAGGTAGGTAAGATCAAACACTTGAAAGAAAAATTCTTTACTATATTCACTACTAATAATTTAAATGCATTATTTTTAGTTGACGGTTTTAAGGTGTCACATTTGCCTATGCGTCATGATGTTGTTTTTGCTCCTCGTACTATGATTGCTTCATCTAGTGGTTCATATGCTCATAGTAGGAGTAGACCTAGGCGTCGTGCATCTTATGTTGTTTCTCATACGCCTAAGAATTCTTTAAATGGTCCTTCAATGCTTTACCGTACTTATGATGCTTCAAGTATGCTTTATAGTAAATCTAGTAAAGTTTGTGCTAAATTGTCTTGCAGGTGTATGCATCCGAGGGCTCAAGCTAGATAATCGAGAGCGGATGCCCAAACCACATGATGGGGGATAAGAAGATGTTCACCTCCTAAACCCCAAGCCTAAATTGTCTTGCAGGTGTATGCATCCGAGGGCTCAAGCTAGATAATCGACAGCGGATGCCCAAACCACATGATGGGGGATAAGAAGATGTTCACCTCCTACGCCAAGAATAAGGATTCCCACAACACGATCATATTTGGAGATGGGAGCCAAGGCAAGGTGAAAGGGTTAGCTAAGAGAGCGATTACTACCAAGCATTCAATTTCTAATGTCTTTTTGGTAGAAGCGCTTGGATATAATGTGCTTTCCGTTAGCTAGTTATGTCATATGGGATATAATTGCTTATTTATAAATGTGAATGTAATTATCTTTAGAAGGAGTGATGGTTCATTATCATTTAAAGGTGTATTAGACGACAAGCTTTATTTGGTTGATTTTACTAAAGAGAATGCCGATCTAGATGCATGTTTAATAGCTAAGACTAACATGGGTTGGTTGGGCATCGCCGTCTAGCACATGTTGGGATGAAGAACCTTCATAAACTTCTAAAGGGAGAACATGTGTTAGGACTAATCGATGTCTATTTTGAGAAAGACAAACCTTGTGTAGCATGTGAAGCAGGAAAGCGAGTGGGAACAAGTCATCCAAGAAAGAATATAATGAAAACTTCAAGACCACTAGAGCTTCTACACATGGATATATTCGGACCCGTTACTTATCTTAGTATTGGGGGAAGTAAGTATGGTCTAGTCATTGTTGATAATTTTCCCTCTTAACTTTGGTATTCCTTTTGCAGGATAAATCTAAAACCTAAGTTACACTAAAGCGCTTCCTAAGGCGGGCTCAAAATGAGTTCAAGCTAAAGGTTAAGAAGACCAGGAGCGACAATGGTTCTAAGTTCAAGAACCTTCAAGTGGACGAGTACCTTGAGGAGGAAGGCATCAAGCATAAGTTCTCCGCTCCCTACACTCCACAACAAAAAAGTGTAGTGGAGAGGACGAACATGACCCTCATCGACATGGCGAGAACAATGCTTGGAGAATACAAGACACCAGAGCGTTTTTGGTCGAAAACCGTGAATACGGCTTGCCATGCCATAAACTGGCTCTATCTTCATCGCCTCCTCAAGAAGACGACATATGAGCTCCTAACCGGTAACAAACCCAATGTATCTTATTTTCATGTATTTCGGAGCAAATGCTACATTTTGGTTAAGAGAGGTTGGTATTTAAAGTTGGCTCCCAAAGTCGTTGAAGGGTTTCTACTTGGTTATGATTCAAATACAAAGTCATATAGGGTCTTCAATAAATCCTCTAGACTTGTTGAAATCACTAGTGACATTGTCTTTGATGAAACTAATGGCTCTCCAAGAGAGCAAGGTGATCTTGACGACATAGATGAGAACGAGGTTCCAACGACCGCAATGAGAACTATGGCGATAGACGATGTGCGACTCCAAAAACAACAAGCACAAGATCAACCTTCTTCCTTAACGATGGCTCAACCCAACTCAAGATGAGGAACAGGTACCTCAAGACAACGGCCTAGATCAAGGGGGAGAGCAGGAACAAGATAAGGAGTAGGAAGAAGTCCCACATACACCTCCAAACCAAGTCCGCACCAACATTGAAAGGGGTCATACGGTGGATCAAATCTTAGGTGACATCAGCAAGAGAGTAACTATGTGTTCATGTATTGCTAATTTTTATGAGCATTACTCTTTTGTTTCTTCTATGGAGCCTTTCAGTTTAGAAGAAGCCTTGCAGGATCCGGACTGGGTGATGGCCATGCTGGAAGAGCTCAACAACTTCAAGAGAAAGGAAGTCTAGAGCCTGGTGCCACGTCCAAAGCAAAATGTTGGGGGAACCAAGTGGGTGTTCCACAACAAACAAGATGAGTATGGGGAGGTGACAAGAAACAAGGTGAGACTTGTGGTAAAAGCTTATGCCCAAGCCATAGGTTTGGATTTCAAGGAGACTTTTGCTCCTGTAGCTAGACTAGAGTCTATTTGAATTTTATTAGCCTATACTGCTCACCATTCCTTTAAGCACTATCAAATGAACGTGAAGAGCACCTTCCTCAATGGGCCAATCATGGAGGAGGTGTACGTGAAGCAACCCCCTAGCATCGAGGATGACAGGTACCCCAACTGTTGGGGACTTGTTCTCAAATGCTATGAATCAAGAACAAGGCAACACACAATGTTAAATATTAAAGCCCTTCGTCCTTCGAAACATTATCTCCCCTTGAGTATAATGAATTTCGGACGAAGGTTATGAAGGTCATACCTTCATAATCATAATAAAAGATAAGAAAAGATTTATGTATAAAATACAGAAGATAACATAAATACTTTAAACATCACTTATTAATTTATTTCTATTCATTTTTCTTATATAAATGATGATAAATTACAAATGTACCTTCGGCTTGAAGGAAAGTAAGAGTACAAGCGTGATACCAATGCCAAGTCAGCGTGAACAGTACAGGAATACTGTTCATCTATTTATAGGCACGGGACGCAGCCCGTATAAAATTACATTAATGCCCCTTACTTTTATCAATAACTCTATGGTAATTCTTCGAGGGCTGATTTGGATTTTTATCTTTAAGTCGGTTTCCCCTTTCTGCTGTCATGCCGAAGCTCCTCTACACATAGCTTCGTGTTCGTTTCATCCTTCGTCATGATCGTCTTCCATTTCAGTCAAGCTTCGTCTTGACCATGCTTCTGTATACCCGCAACCTGGTTCCGAAGGTACCTGTTTACATACTTAGAAAACATTGTCAAATAACGTTTTTGAGGACCTTCGGAAGCCGAAGGCCCCCAATAGTAGCCCCTCGCAATATTAATTTGCTGTAATGATAAATTCATATTGCGATATGGACGAAGGCCTTAAGCCGAAGGTCCGAAAAAACACATTCTCTTTGCTAGAATAGCAACAGTCTTTGACAAGCGGGACCCTCCAGTTTCAACGCTCTGGACGTATAAATAAGAGCTCACCCTAAGTTATTTGGTACGCTCTCTTGCCAACTGCTTTTACTCACCCAACTTTCAGCCTGCGCGCAACAACACTTCCTTGGTGTTTTAGATTTTAAAGCTTCGGTTTAGAGAGCACTTTCTCAGCGTTTGCAAGGATGTCTGAAGATAAAAAAGCTGTTGGTGATTCGAAGCTAAGTCTTTTTGAGGAGATGCATCTGGGTTTTCTTCAATCAATGTCGAAGACTAATACAGAGAAGATTACTAAAGAAATTTTGGAGGGTTTATCTGAAGATACTGGTGACAGTGACAGCTATGATGTGGATAGTGGTGGTGAAGACTCCGAAGATCGACCTTGGCGACCAAGCCATGCGGTTTTTGGCAAATCAAGTATTAAAGAAAATCATCTTGTCAACATGAGGGGCAGATATTTCCGGGACTTGTCCGTTGTGAGGGCTGATGAAGGAGAGAAGACTTGCCCAACTCCTGAGGAAAATGAAGTTGTGGTATTCCGAAGCTTCTTGAAAGCTGGACTACGATTTCCCTTAAGCAACTTTGTTGTAGAGGTGCTGAAGATATTTGAAATCTATCTTCACCAACTTACCCCCGAAGCAATCATAAGGATGAATATCTTCGTGTGGGCCGTGAGAAGCCAAGGCTTGGAACCTGATGCGAAAAGCTTCTGCAACATACATGAATTGTTGTACGAAACAAAACCCTGCGGTAAGGAACAATATCACAACAATTTTGGCTGCTACAGCTTCGGCTCCCGGTCTGGGTCAAGCTGCCCCGTGCCAACCTTTCGAAAGAGGTGGCCCGGCGACTGGATGACGGAATGGTTTTACGTGAAGAATGACTTGAAATCACGAGAAGATATAAAGAAGATCATTATGCGTCCCATCTGGCAACGCTTCGGCCTGCGGAGGCCGAAGGTGGAAATGAATGAAGCAGCCGAAGAATGCCAGAGAGCCTTCGGTGTTGTTTGCTCTTTTATTGGGACGAGGGATTTGGTCCAAGAACATATTGCCTTCAGAGTATGGCCACTTATGGAAAAATGGGAAATGCCGCAAGAGACCATTAAAGAGACTGACGAAGGTGGACTAGTCAGGCTGAAATACACATTCAAATACGGAGATAAATTCGTAGAGCCAGATGATGACTGGCTAAAAAGCATTGAAACTGTAAGTGATGAACTGCTTGGGGTATATTCACAGGCCGAAGATACTGCATTGTCAGCAGCCTTCGGAGGCCGAAAGAAGAAGAGGTTGAACTGAGTATTTGACTCAATTGGGTTCGTCTACCCCGACTACCATTATCCAGTGCGAGGGCAAAAAAGAAAGAATACTTCCTCTGCGAAGGAGACTGCTTCAGCTGCTCCTAGTGAGCCGGCGCCGAAGAGGAAAAGAGTAAAGGTTCTTACACACCGGCCACGTTATATTGAACTAGCCACAGTGCCTGAGTTCGCCGGTGAGACCTCTTCGGCCACCGAAGCTAAAAAATCAACGCTGGTGCCAGAAATCGAACCGCTGGCTGAAGTGCCAGCAACAAAAAAGATAGAAGAAGCAAAGACTGAAGAAGCAAAAGCATTAGAAGTTTTAAGTCCTTCAGTAAAAATTGAGACAGAAAAAAGCCTGAAGGGTCCAACAGTGACCCCGAAAAGAAAAAGGATGGTTAATGTGTTAGATGTTTTGGAGACAATTAAATCTTCAAGTATAACTCCAAAGAAAACCGTTGAAACTTCTGAAGTGTCTACTGAAGCCTTTGTTGCTGAAGCTTTGAAGCAACAACTTGAAGCTGAAGCTAGGCCTTCAGAGCCCACCAAGGAAAAACCTTTGGAAACCGAAGAAACAAAAGTTACAAATGCAGCTTTGGAAGCCGAAAAAATAAAATGATAGAGCCAATTTTGGTTGAAGAAATTGACACTGCTGCCCCCAAAGCACCTTCCAACATACGCGATTACATTGTGCGACATGCTTCGGGAAAGAAATTATCTGAAGAAGAGATTTATGAAGCTAATCACTATGCCAGAGAATTAAAATATCCGAAGGGGGCACTAGTGTTCAATGGGACAGACGAAGATGACTTCCTATACTGCCTCCCTGACAATAAAGAATTATCTGTCTGCCGGGAGATGGCTAGGAGTATGAGGTTTCCGAAGCTTGAAGCTGGACTATGCGCTATGACGAAGGAGGAGCTTGCGGATAGCCTTGCATATAATAGTCTGAAGGTGTGAGAATTGTATATTTGGAAATTTATAATTTTTAAATCATTTTTTATTCTTATAGTAATTCTTTTTTCATATAGGGTTTAATACTGAGAAACGCCTTGAGAGCGCAAAAGAATGCTGAAGATGAAAGCTATAATATTGCCTTCAACAACCTACGAGCAGAGGTTATCAAGCTGAGGAACGAAGCTTTAGAAAAAGATAAAATTCTGCTTACACTAGTGGATAAAATAAAGGAAGACGAAGCTACCTCTAAGGCTCAAGCTGAAGCCTAAAAACGCGAAATTCAGGATCTTCAGAAACAACTGGCCAGGGCTAAAGAAAAACGCATACTAGAAGAAACAAAACGAGAACTTAGTGATCAATGGGCAAATCATTTGGAAATAAATGTTGAAGAGCTTCGTGCTTCCAAGACAAGATACTATGATAAATCCATAGAGTGCGTTAAGAAGATAAAATCCAGCTTCGCCAGCGTTGGCGCATTCTCTAGTGAAGAGAATTTCACAAGGGGGAATCCAGAAGGCCCGATTGAATGGATCAGTCACGAAGCTGAGGCCTTCGAAGAAATCTTGAATAGCCGCGAAGACATATGTGCTTTTTCGGGCGCCAGGGGGATTGCTACTGTGTTGGAAAGAAAAGGCTGTAACCATGTGAAGTCTTTAGCACAAACCGAAACTGCCTTGTCCCCCGAAGACATAAAGGACCCCTCGACCGAATCAAGCCTGGTTGGTGGAAATTTTTTCACCGACATATGGGACAATGGCGGCCGAGAAATGGCTCAAGAGATCATTCAAAGAAGCGAAAAAGGCATCCATGATGCCAGGAAGATAGCAGAGGCTGCTGAGAAAGGCGCAAAGCCCGAAGGGCAAATAGGTATTAACTAGTGGTTTTTATTCTGTTGTAATTTTTGATTCTAGACTTTGTTCGCGGTTTGTAATAGTAATATAGTCGTATCTTCTCCTCCCTCAGAGTCTGCTGAGGCATCTCCGGGCCCCCATCCGAAGGGGGACGATGAAATTAGAAAAATGGCCGAAGCCATCATGGACAAGGTTGTCGATCAGCTACTGAACGAAGCTGCAGAAATAGTTCTTAAGGAGGATTTGTTGGGGGCCTTCGGCTTACGAAGGTCCTCAAAAACAGGATTTAACAGTATTTCTGGAGTTTAATGTGTGAACAGGCATCTTCGGACTCAAGTCGGTATCACAGCAGACCAGAATAATACGAAGGTTGATACAGCGCCGAAGGTGTGAGCAGGAAAGCTTCGGCATGATAGCAACAAAATGAAACCGACTTAAAGATGAAAAGGCTATTCAGACCTCGATAGATTACAATAGAATTATTATCAAACGTAAAGGGCATGAATGTAATTTTGCATAGGCTGTGTCCTGTGCCTATAAATAGGTGAACAGTACCCCCGTACTGTTCACGCTGATCTGGCATTCACTTTTGCGTCACGCTTGTACTTTCATCTCCTTCAAGTTGAAGGTACATTTGTAATCCAACGTTATTTCTGTTTATACATGATAATAATATATAATTGTTTATGTTGTTCATTATATTCCTTACAATTCATCCTTCGTCATTGTATAATGTATTTATGAAGGTACGCCCTTCATAACCTTCGTCCGAAAACCATTATATCCTAAGGGGAATAATGCTTCGAAGGACGAAGGACTTTACCGATTAACATTTTCTATGTTGCCTTGTTCTTGACTCATAGCATTTGAGAACAAGTCCCCAACATTGGCGCCCACCTCCGGTGAACTCACTTCCACACTCTTGAGTTTTCGGAACACCTTCGGCGATCATAAACCTTCGTTATGGCGCCGAAGAAAGCTTCAGCAACTGGCACTGCAGCTCTTCAACCGCTGGACCACAATCAGGAGACTGTCTCTCTTCGGGAGGCTCGAAGCCAGAAAAGAAAGGCTGTCAGCCCGACACCACCAGAGGACGAGATAGATCAAGAAATCAGAGACATGGAAATGCTTCATCAACAGGTGCAGAGGAAGAAAGAAAAGATGGCCAGGCTAGCTGAGCTGCAAAGGCAGATAGACGAAGCCTCTGAAGAAGTTCGTCATCTTGCTCAGGATGAGCAGCACCGAAGGCCTCAGCACCAAGACCTTCATCAGGAGGGTTTCCTCAACGAAGATGACTGGTATGATAATTTCCATCATGGGAATTTTGTTTTCGATGATGCTTCTCCTTTGTCCGCTGAGCTGCAGGCTACACCTTGGCCTTCGTCTTACAAGCCGCCTCAGCTTCCCGTATTCGATGGCCACTCAGACCCGAAGCAGTTTCTGATGAGCTACGAAGCAACAGTATCTTCGTATGGTGGCAATGCTGCAGTCATGACCAAATCTTTTGTTATGGCTGTTAGGAGTGTTGCTCAAACCTGGTATTCCTCCCTTCGACCAGGACTTGTTGTTAACTAGCTTCCAAGGGTTTCAGACGAAGCCGGTCACTGCTCAAGCTCTATTCCAGTGCACCCAGGACCACGAAGAATACCTTCAGGCGTATGTCCGGAGGTTCTTGCGTTTGAGGGCACAGGCACCAACGGTGCCCAATGAAATTGTCATTGAGGCCATGATCAAGGGGCTTCGGCCAGGACCGTCAGCTCAGTACTTCGCTAGGAAGCCTCCTCAAACTTTGGAGAAGCTGCTCCAGAAGATGGACGAGTACATTCGAGCCGATAATGATTTTCGCCAAAGAAGGGAGGAGGCTTTCAGGTTTTCTGAAATGACCAGGGGCTTCGGAGGAAGGTTCTATCCGAGGCACGTTAGATCAATTCATAACTCTACCCAAAATGATGATCGAGGGAGCCAACAGCAAAGGCCACAGTGTTCCTCACAAGCTTCGGGGCAACAGCAAGGCTCCTTCCGACCACCAGCCCCAAGAGGCAGAGGCGCCAGGGGCTTCGGCGGAAGATTCGGAGATCAACCAAGAAGAATCTTTTGCTTGTTTTGCGGTGAGAACAAAGGCCATACCACCAGGATGTGCCATATTACCATCCAGAAGCAAAAGGAAATAGCCGAAGCCGCAGCACAGCAAGCTCAGCCGAAGCAGGTCATGCATACTGCTTCGTATCATTCACCGTACATCCCAGAATATGTGGGCAACCACCCTGCAGTTTCTGTTGCTTCGGCGAGTCAACCTCAAGCTTCCTGGCAACAGCCTCCGCCTCCACCTCCGCTGCAACAAGGCCAGCAGCCAGAAGGGAGCCAGTATGCTCCACACCAAAGGGACTTCAGAGAGCAGTCCGAAGCTCGTATAGTCAACAGCACTGTGCCAGAGTCAAAGCACATCTATTGACAAATATCCTACCTTAATAGCAGTCTTTCCTATTCAGTTTTCTTTTCTGTGTAATAAAGGACATTGTTTAGATTTCATGTAAATAGTTTCGTTGTTTGCCACAAGGAAAATATATTTTCTCCACAGGCCTAAGTTGTTGAAGTTTAAAGATTTATGATAACAAAGAGGACCTTCGGATTATCAAAAATTCTTCGAAGCAACAAAAAAGTCGTTCTAAGGAACGCAGAGTAAGTTTGCCGAAGCCACAAAAAGCCGCTCCAGAGGGAGCGCAGTGTAAGTTTTCTGCTCCAAAGTCGTTCCAAAGGGAATGCAGAGCATACAGCGAAAAGTCAACGCTGATACCGCCTAAGTAAAAGGCGAAGCGCGAAAAGTCAACGCGAATACCACTGAAAGTAAAAGGCGAAGAAGCTCCTAAGGGAGGCTTACAGCGAAAAATAAACGCTGATTCCGCTGAAGTAAAAGGCGAAGAAGCTACTAAGGGAGGCTTATAAAAGATTATGTGTTTTGTTGCAGGGATGCGTGTGCATCTTCGGAGTAAACATCACCTCACATAACATAACATCATCGCATCATTTCGCATAGCATAAGCATCATACATCATGTTGCATATGGCACAAGAGGTGGACATAATATTAATCTACAGAAGAACGTTTTGAAAAAAGGGAAAAATCATAATGTCACAAGGAGATACATTATTGATCTTCGGAAGTATAGCTTCGGAAAGTATCTTCACGAAGCCTGGATATTATTCATCAGAACACTGGATATTGTTGTGACAAAGAAAAATTCTTCTTCACGAAGCATGAAAAGAAGGGAAGGTGTTTTTTCGTCAAAGACTCAAAAGCGGTACGTGTAAAGTTTCATGCATCGTAAAGAATTGAGCAATAAAAATAGGTATATTACATTCAGGATTACAAAATGTTACAATATATTACATTTCAGAAGTCTTTACAATAATACTTAATCTTCTCTCAAAACGACTTCTGCAGCCTCGTTCAGGAGCCGATTGACGACTTCGTCCATAATAGCTTCAGCCATCTTTTTAATTTCGTCGTCTCCTTTCGGCTGAGGGCCCGAAGACGCTTTAGCAGGATCTGAAGTAGGACAGGATACGGCTACATTGCTATTACAAATTGCAAACAAATCTTAAAACCTAAAATTACAACACAATAAAAACTATTAGTTAATACCTAATTGACCTTCGGGCTCTGCGCTCTTCTCAGCAGCTTCAGCTACTTCTCTAGCATCGTGAATGCCCTTTTCGCTTTTTCGAATAATTTCTCGGGCCATTTCTCGGCCACCATTATCCTAGATATCGGTAAAAAATTTTCCACCAACCATGCTAGCTTCGGCCGATGGATCCCTTGCATCTTCAAAAGACAAAGCACCTTCCGATTGCGCTAAAATTTTTACATGTTCGCAGCCCTTTTTCTCTAAAATGGTGGCAATCCCTCTGGCACCCGAAAAAGCACATATATCTCCACGGCTATTTAAAATTTCTTCGAAAGCCTCAGCTTCGTGGTCGATCGATTCGATGGGACCTTCGGGATTGCCTCTTGTGAAGTTTTCTTCGCTTGAGAATGCGCCGACCCTGGCGAAGCTAGCTTTTAATTTCTTAACACACTCTATAGATTTGTTATAGCATCTCTTCTTGGACGAACGAAGCTCTTCAACAGTTCCTTCTAAGTGATCTGCCCATTGGTCGCTGAGTTCTCGCTTTGTTTCTTCAAGAATGCGTTCTTCCTTGGCTCTGGCCAGTTGTTTCCGAAGATCTTCAATTTCGCGCTTCTGAGCTTCAGCTTGACCTTTAAAAGCAACTTCGTCTTCCTTTATTTTATTTATCAATGAATGTAATATTTTATCTTTTTCGAGACCTTCGTTCCTCAGTTCAATTACTTCGGAACGAAGGTTGCTCAGGGCTATAGCACACCCTTCGTCTTCAGCATCCTTCTGTGCCCTGAGGGCATTGCTAAGTATCAGGCCCTGCAAAGAGAAATATGTGTGCGTCAATAGATTTAAACAAACATAAAGTTTTGGTTTCAACAAAAATGCAAAGATCTCATTTGTTGCACCTTTAAGCTATTATAGGCCAGGCTGTCGGCCAGATCATTCTTCGACAGCACCGAGAGCCCGTCTTCCAATGTTGGGAACCCGAAGCTCTTGCTCATCTCCCGACAGACAGAAATATCCTTGCTGTCAGGGAGACAATACAAAAAGTCTTCTTCTCCACTGCCATTAAATATTAACGCCCCCTTTGGATACTTCAGTTTTTGGGCGTAGCGCTGGGCCTCTTGCTCTTCTTTTTCTGATAATTTTTTCCCCGAAGCATGACGAACAATATAATCACGGACT
Source organism: Zea mays (assembly GCF_902167145.1). NCBI lineage: Eukaryota > Viridiplantae > Streptophyta > Magnoliopsida > Poales > Poaceae > Zea > Zea mays. The sequence continues at coordinate 43,783,064 of NC_050102.1, forward strand.
TTGGAGGATGCTTCGGGGGCAATGACACCGATTTCTTCAACAAAAGTTGGCTCTGTTATTTTTTCTTCCTCAGTTTCCAAGGATTTTATCTTCGCGGGCTCTGAGGACCCAGCTTCGGCTTCAGTTTCTTGCTCTGGAGCTTTAATATCAGAAATTTCAGTTTTCGCTTCGGGAATGGCAGTAGTCTTCTTTGGAGGAGTGCTTGAAGATTTAATTGTTTCCAGTACATCTAACACATTTGCCATTCTCTTTCTTTTCGGAGTCACTGCTGGCACTTTTTGATTTTTTACTGTCTCAACATTTGCTGCAGGACTCAAAACTTCTGATGTTTTTTCTTCAGTTGGTTTTTTCACTTCTTCCATTTTTTCTGTGGATGGCGCTTCGGCCATCTCTTTGGTTTCTGGTAGCAAAATCTCTGGTTCTTTCAATTTTATCCTTGTTGGCGCTTCGGCCATTTCTGCAACTTCTGGCAGCAAGGTTGATTTGGTTGGCTTTTCAGCCTCGGTGGTCGAAGAAGTCTCTCCGGTGAACTCGGGCACCGAAGCTGGTTCAATATAGCGCGGCCTATGTGTGAGGACCTTTATCCTTTTTCTTTTCGGTTCTGGCTCGCTAGGAACAGTTGCAGCTTCTTCTTTTGCAGAGGTTGTGTTTTTTCTCTTCTGCCCTCGAATGGGATAGCGATAGTCAGGGTAGACGAACCCGATTGCATCAAACACCCGATTCAGCCTCTTCTTTTTTCGGCCTCCGAAGGCTGCTGACAGTGCAGTATCTTCAGCCTTCGAATAAGCCCCAAGCAGCTCATCACTTAAATTTTCAATGCTTTTTAACCAGTCATCATCTGGCTCAACGAATTTATCTCCGAACTTAAAGGTGTACTTCAGTCTGACAAGTCCACCTTCGTCGGCCTCTTTTATGGTTTCTTGCGGCATTTCCCATTTCTCCGCGAGCGGCCATACCCTGAAGGCAATATGCTCTTGTACTAAATCTCTCGTTCCAATAAAAGAACAGATAACGTCGAAGGCCCTCTGGCATTCTTCGGCAGCTTCATTCATTTCAACCTTCGGCCTCCGAAGTCCGAAGCTTTGCCAAATAGGGCGCATAATTATACCTTTGATATCTTCTCGTACTGACAGGTCATTCTTCACATAAAACCATTCTGTCATCCAGTCGCCGGGCCATCTCTTCCGAAAGGTTGGCACGGGACAGCTTGACCCGGACCGAGAAACGAAACTGTAGCAGCCAAAATTATTATGATACTGTTCCTTACCCCAAGGTTTTGTTTCGTATGATAATTCGTGTATATTGCAGAAGCTTTTTGCATCAGGCTTCAGACCTTGGCTTCTCACGGCCCACACGAAGATATTCAGCCTTATGATTGCCTCGGGGGTAAGTTGGTGAAGATAGACTTCGAAGATTTTCAACACCTCCACGACGAAGCTGCTCAAGGGAAATCGCAGCCCAGCTTTTAAAAAGCTTCGGTACACTATGACTTCATTCTCTTCAGGGTGTGGACAAGTCTTCTCCCCTTCGTCGGCCCTCACAATGGACAAATCCCGGAAATACCTTCCTCTCATGTTGACAAGTTGATTCTCTTTGATAGTTGATTTACCATAAACTGAATGGCTTGGTCGCCAGGGACGATCTTCGGAGTCTTCACCACCGCTGTCCACATCATAACTGTCGCTGTCACCAGTATCCTCAGACAAGCCTTCTAGAATCTTCTTGGTGATTTTTTCTGTGTTGGTCTTCGACATCGCTATAAGAAACCCCAAGTTTTTCTCTTCGTCAAGACTCAGCTTCATCTCAGCAGCAGCCTTCTTATCTCCAGACATCTTCGAAAACACTAAAAAACTGTTTTCAAAGCTGAAGCTTCAAAACTAAAAGCTCAGCAAATCTTAGTGCGCAAAAGCTAAAAATCGAGTGAGCGAGAGCAGATGGCAAGAGAGCGTGCCAAATGAGTTTGCGGTATGACCGTATTTATACGCCTAGTGCGTTGAAAATTGAAAGACCCCGCTTGTCAGTGAATGTTGCTATTCTAGCAAAGGGAAGGTGTTTTTTCGGACCTTCGGCGTAAAGCCTTCGTCCATGTCGCAATCTAAATTTATTGTTTTAAACAAATTAATATTGCGAGGGGCTACTGTTGGGGGCCTTCGGCTTACGAAGGTCCTCAAAAACAGGATTTAACAGTATTTCTGGAGTTTAATGTGTGAACAGGCATCTTCAGACTCAAGTCGGTATCACAGCAGACCAGAATAATACGAAGGTTGATACAGCGCCGAAGGTGTGAGCAGGAAAGCTTCGGCATGATAGCAACAAAATGAAACCGACTTAAAGATGAAAAGGCTATTCAGACCTCGATAGATTACAATAGAATTATTATCAAATGTAAAGGGCATGAATGTAATTTTGCATAGGCTGTGTCCTGTGCCTATAAATAGGTGAACAGTACCCCCGTACTGTTCACGCTGATCTGGCATTCACTTTTGCGTCACGCTTGTACTTTCATCTCCTTCAAGTTGAAGGTACATTTGTAATCCAACGTTATTTCTGTTTATACATGATAATAATATATAATTGTTTATGTTGTTCATTATATTCCTTACAATTCATCCTTCGTCATTGTATAATGTATTTATGAAGGTACGCCCTTCATAACCTTCGTCCGAAAACCATTATATCCTAAGGGGAATAATGCTTCGAAGGACGAAGGACTTTACCGATTAACATTTTCTATGTTGCCTTGTTCTTGACTCATAGCATTTGAGAACAAGTCCCCAATAGGATTAGATGCTACTGTGAAAATATTTGGAATGTAACATGTGTAATTTATTGTAACTTTGAATGTAATATATAATCTATTTATAGTTTAATTCTTTATGATGCATTAAATTTTGCATACATACCATTTTTTGAGCCTTCGGCGAAAAAACACCTTCCCTTCTTTTCATGCTTCGTGAAGAAAATCTTTTATATATTACAAGAATTTCCATTCTTCTCTAATGAAGAATATCAAGCTTGATGAAATATTCTCCGGAGCTATAAAAAAGTTTTATGTTGTCTCTCCAATGAAGCTACACTTCTTCTCAATTTATCTTGTGCCTTAGCACGATTTTCTCTTTTTCAAAACATTCTCCGAAGATCAATATTGTATCCCCTTCTTGTTCCAGATGTAATATGCTGTATGATGCTTATGTTATGCAAAATGATGTGATGATGTTATGTTATGCAAAATGATTTTGTGCCGAAAATACACACATCCCTGCAATAAAGCACACAATCTTTTTATATCAGCGCTGACTTTTCGCTGTAAGCCTCCCTTAGGAGCTTCTTCGCCTTTTACTTTCAGCGGAATCAGCGTTTATTTTTCGCTGTAAGCCTCCCTTAGGAGCTTCTTCGCCTTTTACTTTCGGCGGAATCAGCGTTTATTTTTCGCTGTAAGCCTCCCTTAGGAGCTTCTTCGCCTTTTACTTTCGGCGGAATCAGCGCTGACTTTTCGCTGTAGGTTTAGAAAACTTACACTGCGCTCCCTTAGGAACGACTTTTTACTGCTTCGAATAAATTGCACTGTGTTCCTTAGAACAAATTTTTGATAATACAAAGGTCCTTCATGCCACCATAAATTCGTATGCTTCGGCAACTCAAGCCTATGGAGAAGACATATTTTTATTATGGTAAGAAACGAAACTGTTACAAGGAATTGAAAAACGATAAAAGACACTTAAACTTCCCGTAATTGTTCCTTATTAACAAAAAAAGTAATACTGAAGGTAAAAATGCGAAAAAACTGCTGTCGAGGTAGGATATTCATCAGTAAATGTGCTTCGACTCTAGCACAGTGCTATTGACTGTGCGAGCTTCGGAGTCCTCTCTGAAGTCCCTCTGAAGGTGAGTGTGCTGACTCCCTTCTGGCTGCTGTCCTCGCTGCGTTGGTGGTGGCGGTGGAGGCTGTTGCCAAGATGCTTGGGGTTGACTTGCCGAAGCAACAGAAGCTGCAGAGTGATTGCCTACATATTCTGGGATGTAAGGCGAATGGTACGAAGCAGTGTGCATGACCTGCTTCGGCTGACTCTGTTGTGCTGCAGCTTCTGCTATCTCCTTTTGCTTCTGGATGGTGACGTGGCACATCCTGGTGGTATGACCCTTGTCTTCACCACAAAATAGACAGTAAATTCTTCTTGGCTGATCCCCAAACCTTCCCCCGAAGCCCCTGGCGCCTCTGCCCCTTGGCGCTGGCGGCCGAACAGAGCTTTGCTGTTGTCCCAAAGCTTGCGAAGAGTATTGTGGCCTTTGCTGTTGGCTCCCTCTATCATCACTTTGAGTGGAGTTATGAATTGACCTGACATGCCTCGTATGAAATCTTCCTCTGAAGCCCCTGGTCATTTCAGAGAACCTAAATGCCTCCTCCCTTCTTTGGCGGAAGTCATTGTCGGCCCAGATGTACTCGTCCATCTTCTGAAGCAGCTTCTCCAAAGTTTGTGGTGGCTTCCTGGCGAAGTATTGTGCTGAAGGTCCCGGCCGAAGCCCCTTAATCATGGCCTCAATGACAATTTCATTGGGCAATGTTGGCGCTTGTGCCCTCAGACGCAGAAACCTTCGGACATGCGCCTGGAGGTATTCTTCGTGGTCCTGGGTACACTGGAATAAAGCTTGAGCAGTAACTGGCTTCGTCTGAAAACCTTGGAAGCTGGTTATCAACAAATCCTTCAGCTTCTGCCAAGAGGTGATTGTCCCTGGCCGAAGGGAGGAGTACCAGGTCTGAGCGACACTCTTGACGGCCATGACAAAAGACTTTGCCATGACTGCAGTATTGCCACCATACGAAGATATGGTTGTTTCATAGCTCATCAAGAATTGCTTCGGGTCTGTATGACCGTCGTACATGGGGAGCTGGGGTGGCTTGTAAGACTGGGGCCATGGTGTAGCCTGCAATTCTGTTGATAGAGGAGAAGCATCATCGAAAGCAAAATTTCCATGATGGAAATCTTCATACCAGTCATCCTCATTGTAGAAGCCTTCCTGATGAAGCTCTCTGCGTGGAGGCCTTCGGTTCTGGTCATCTTGAACAAGATGACGAACCTCTTCGGAAGCTTCATCTATCTGTCTCTGAAGATCAGCTAAACGAGCCATCTTCTTCTTCTTTCGTTGCACCTGTTGCTGAAGGATCTCCAGGTTTTGGATCTCCTGATCCAAGTCATCTTCCGGAGGCGTTGGACTAGCAGCCTTCCTCTTCTGGCTTCGGGCCTCCTTAAGAGAAAGGACGTCCTGATTGGGGTCCAATGGCTGCAGAGCAGCAGCCCCTGTCGCTGAAGCTTTCTTCGGCGGCATGACGAAGGTGATGCTTGCCGAAGGTGTTCAGAGCTCAAGAAATGGAAGTGAGTTCACCGAAGGTGGACGCCAATGTTGGGGACTTGTTCTCAAATGCTATGAATCAAGAACAAGGCAACACACAATGTTAAATATTAAAGCCCTTCGTCCTTCGAAACATTATCTCCCCTTGAGTATAATGAATTTCAGACGAAGGTTATGAAGGTCATACCTTCATAATCATAATAAAAGATAAGAAAAGATTTATGTATAAAATACAGAAGATAACATAAATACTTTAAACATCACTTATTAATTTATTTCTATTCATTTTTCTTATATAAATGATGATAAATTACAAATGTACCTTCGGCTTGAAGGAAAGTAAGGGTACAAGTGTGATACCAATGCCAAGTCAGCGTGAACAGTACAGGAATACTGTTCATCTATTTATAGGCACGGGACGCAGCCCGTATAAAATTACATTAATGCCCCTTACTTTTATCAATAACTCTATGGTAATTCTTCGAGGGCTGATTTGGCTTTTCATCTTTAAGTCGGTTTCCCCTTTCTGCTGTCATGCCGAAGCTCCTCTACACATAGCTTCGTGATCGTTTCATCCTTCGTCATGATCGTCTTCCATTTCAGTCAAGCTTCGTCTTGACCATGCTTCTGTATACCCGCAACCTGGTTCCGAAGGTACCTGTTTACATACTTAGAAAACATTGTCAAATCACATTTTTGAGGACCTTCGGAAGCCGAAGGCCCCCAACACCAACCATGTGTATAAGTTCTCTAAGGCGTCTATGGGCTTAAGCAAGCACAAAGACCATGGTATGAATGCCTTAGAGATTTCCTTATTTCTAATGCTTTCAAGGTCAGGAAAGTTGATCCTACTCTTTTCACTAAGACTTGTGATGGTGTTTTGTTTATATGCCAAATATATGTCGATGGCATAATATTTGGTTCTACTAACCAAAAGTCTTGTGAGGCATTCAGTAGGGTGATGATGCAAAAGTTTGAAATGTTTATGATGGGTGAGCTGACGTACTTCCTTGGATTCCAAGTGGAACAGCTCAAGGATGGCATCTTCATCTCCCAAACGAAGTACACACAAGATCTTCTCAAAAAGTTTGGGATGAAGGAAGTAAAGCCTATCAAGACTGTGGCGGAACCACCCGAATTATTCCAGCTTAAGTGCCTAAGTCGCACCCTTAAAGGCAGCAACACACTTAAATCAGAATAACCCGTCAGTCCCTCGGATCTAGTCCGATAAAGCCACTTATCCAGGATCGAATACCACTAGCTCACTAGTGTCCATCTCAAAAGGAATCCTGAGTTCATGCAACTAGGGTTTCAACCAACTCCTACACGTAAGTGCACGATACAAGCCTACAAACATTAAGTGCAGTAAAATAGCATATATAAACGGTTATGCATAAAACCGGGGCTTGCCTAGAATTTAACACTTAGATAGTGTTTGCTGGGGAATACTCGCTTGGCGAGCATCTCCTATCCTAGCCTTTGTTTTGTCTGTCTATATTCAAGGTGTCTGCCAACACCATCTTGGAGTCAGCTCCACTCCACGTCCTTTATCCTGTACGATCATCATCTCTCGGTTCTAAATGAGATGCAGGATACATATGAATGAATATGATGAAATAGCACAAGATACTCCAAGTACATGATAGCGAACTAACATTAAGTTGTAAGACACCGTAAACGACCATATGCTAGCATTAGTTATCTTCACGTCATCAGCATACGTAGTCAATCATCACTAGAAAACAACAAACACTTCCTATAATTATCTATTGCAAACACGACATCATAAGTACAAGCATTCGCCACATTCACTTTTATCATTCATTAGTTACTTATTATTAAACTAGTTAAGTACACATAAATTTACGATGACTTGCAAATAGACAGACTTAGTTAAAAGGAATAGTTGCTTAATCGGGTTTTACAGTCATTCACAACCTTCTACTGCAAGCATACACCCCAGAGAACAAACATGAGGAGATAGTTTATTCACAATTACAAATTGTACTACTTTAATGATGTTGGTTACTTAGACACACATGAGGAGATAGTTTATTCACAATTACAAATTGTACTACTTTAATGATGTTGGTTACTTAGTAGTATTAGCAGAAAGCCAAAGACATGACATTATTCATTTTGTTTCCCTAATATATAACTACACTTGGTAACTGTTGATTAAGCTAAGCTACTTATTAGACCTTAAACAATTTAGTTCACTAACTTAGTGAGATGTGTACTACTTAATTATATATAACCCCAATTATACTAGTCACTTATTATTATTACTCATGTTTAGCCAAATCCTAAAACAAACAAGCAGTCGACTCAAGACAACTACAACAAAGTAGGGCAATCAATCACATTCAACATGTTTAGGACAACAACATAGCAGTTGCTTGTTTCAGTTATAACTCACACGTTATTTATCTAAACATGGTGAACAAATACTCTTTGGAAATCTTATTAAACACTCTATAACTTTGGTATTTTCATCTCAAGGTAATTAAACACTTAATAAGGTTAAATAGTGATACATGACAATTTTATTTAGATTTGGACAGATTTAGACTTGCGACTTCAAAAATTTATAACTAGAGACTCAGACATTCAAATCAATTGATCCTAGACTTTCTGGAAATCTAATTAAATGTTCTACAAATTATTTATAAACATCTCAGGTTGATTTAAAGTGTATCAAGAGTAAAAGACACTAGAAGGCTTTGTTGTCCAGATTTAGACAGATTCAGACTTCACACTTCAAACATCCATAACTAAAACTTCAGATCACCAAAAAGAGTGATACAAGACTTTTTGGAAAGCTTAGCAAAAGTACTACATAACTTTTATAATCACCAAGAAGCGATTCTATGTTTAACCAAGTCAAACATTTCTGTTTTCTACATCTGTTCTGACAGTGGACAGAACACAACAACCGTTTTGTAAAATTCATAACTCTTAAACTATCAGGCCTGTGGTTATGAAATTTTAACACAAGCAAGATAGGAAACGTATCTACAACTTTCTTATAACGACCATGAATAGATTTTAAAATTAACTTAAGCAAACAATTCAATCTCTGAAATCTGTACAGAAATTGGACAGATTCAGTTACTTAATTTGTGAACAGCACAACATCTAAACGATCAGACTTATGTGTGTCAAATGTTAACACAAGTAGGATAATAAAGTTATATACAACTTTTATATATGGCTTTTCTACAAAAAACATAATTTAGTCTATCAAACATACAGCATGACGAGAACAGCACGTGCAGCCCAAAACAACAACTAATAAAATTCAGCTCTTAATTACTTCAAGAATTGACGCGTTCTAGAGACTTGAAACATTCTAACACTTTGACATTTGTTAGAGTTAAAATAACCAAGTGAGAACCAACAAGTCAACTTACCAATTTTTATCTGAGTTATTTTGTACGCTAGAATCACCACACACAATTAACAAACACATCCACCACAATAATCGGACCTGGTACATATATGTTTATCGATGCGCTCTTCACACAATAATTTGCTTTTTAAATTAGACATCACATGAGCACCACTAATTTTACCCGCGACCATAACCATACACATTTAGACCACAACAAGCAATTCATCGTGATTACGAGCTTAACCGAACCATCTAACTAGAGCAACGACATAGCCCGCTAAATAACATACACGTCGGTTTGCCTGTCACTACATACATTACAACCTCTTTATAAACACACATATTCATAAGTATTTTCGCACACTGACCAAATCATACGAATCGTAAACCACTAATCTCCAAATCGCAATCACCACACATTTACTTCCCAAATCATGAACGCATACATGTTTATCCTACGAACCGAGCATTTCAATAATTATCCTAAAAACAACTAATCTCCATTACACACTTGTATCACAAACCTAATTGACTTACTTGGAGTGTCTACTCAAAATTGTGAGCACAATCATACACCATATGCGAAGCATAATTTAACGAGCGCATAATACGCATCATCACGACTCGACTTATAAATATAGAGAAGGCGACGACTAATTTGGCATGTCACCACCTCTCTATATAAGTCAAAACAATTTCTACTATCGACTAAGAGTTCTAAGTATTAAACACATTATTTCTTTCCACGCACAAATAAACTTCAACTTAACACCAGTGATACCGATGGATTTTTACTAAACTCATCATACACATAACCCTGTCTCGCATACAATCATATTGTGGCATGCACTCGAGACACTACAATCAATGTGGCGCGACCACTAATATATGAACTCTGACACTCATGTCTTATCAATACATCCTCCGCGTAAACTAGCATTTTCTAAACTACTCATCACATCGATAAATATACTCCCTATGTATTCACGAATCCCATCGCATTGCACAAAACAAATACACTTTTCGCATAAACACATATCGATGCATTTCCCAAAACATAATCCGCATTTATTTATTTATTTATTTAAATTTAGTCTTCGCATCAAACAGCGCATCGCATATTTTCCTATCAAAATAAAAATACCCGAGTTCTTTTCTACTTCATTTGCTTCCCTACACTCGTCCATTCATACAAATATATTTTCACACACATATATAAATACGCAGGCACATCATCGACCGAATACGTAAATAAAACAAATCGCGAATCATTCAAGCCGAACAACCTGGTCGACTCGTGTCGTGCATGCATGCCATTAGTTTGGGCTCTTTGCCGACGAGCGATGCGCGAGGCATGAAGTCGACAAGGGCTGTGATTAAACGACATACACAATCATTACACAATTTATTTGTTCAGTCATTTTATAAAATCAAGGAACACGGGACAGCAAGGAGCTCACCGCGGGTTTCGACGACGATGCGCAGGCGCTGCGCAGATCGACGGCTTGAGGCCCGACTTAGCGAGCGCGACGCAGCGAAGGGCGTCGCTGCTGCTGCTGCGGTGGCATTTCGTCGAGCACGCCGAGGGCGCGACACAGCGAGAACCCATGTGGCTGCGCGAACTGGCGTCGCGGCTGCTACGCGAGGTTGACGGCGAGCTCGTTGCGGTTGCTGTTTTGTGGGGAAGAGAGGAGGAGCAGGAGCCTAGAGCTGGGCGACATTGCTCCTGCTGATTTCCATGGAAAAAGTAGGGCGCAGGGAACAGCAGGGGGACGGCTCCGCTGTTGTTGGGGCTTGGATGCGAGCAGGGATGGCATGCCCATGGAGAAGCTTCTGTGCGCTGGGGAGAAGAGCTCCCTACTGCAGAACGCCGTGGAGAAGGGGCGCGCCCATGGGGTGAGCTCAGGCTTGAGCCATGGAGCAGGGAGGGCAACGCCCTGGAAGAGCTCTGCGAGCACCAACCATCGGAGCTGAGGGGGAGTGGCGAGGTTGGCCATGGGCGACGGTGGGCCACCTGCTCGAGCTCGGACCAGAGAAGTCCGCGCCATGGCAGGAGCAGAGGGGAGGAAGGGCGCTGGGCAGAGGAGGCCGGCTGGAGCAGAGGCATCGCTGGGGAAGAAGGGTGCTCTGCTGCATGGGCGCCGAGCGCCATGGTGAGAAGAAACCGAGCTCCCTCCCTGCCGCCGTGCAGAACTAGAGAAGGGATGGCGTGGGCTGCTGCCATGTGGGAGAAGAGGGCGACCTAGAGGAGTAGGCCACGACCATGGAGGCCCTTGCTGCTGGAGGTTCAAGAAATGGGGGGGGGGGGCGTCGACCTCCCTGGGAGAAGAAGGCAAGGAGGATGCGTGCGTCGGCTGAAAGGAGAAGAGGGAGAAATGTTGTGGCGGCTAGGGGTAGGGAGTGGTAATTTTATCCAACTTGCAAGGGGAGGCCTCATATTTATAGACATGTGAGGGCTAGGGTTTTTAGTGGGCCAAATGGGCTGGGCCAGATTTGGCCCAAAACGCTCAATCGGGCCGCGCTAAATTAATTCCCGGAATAAAAATGCTCCCACAGAATTCGTCTGTGCAAAGACAGAGCGAGCTGGTGCTCGGTCCGACAGAACGAAGGATTATCCGTACTAGGAACTTGATTTGTTTAGCGTCGCTCGGAAAATAATTCCTTGCACCCAATTAGGAACAAAATGAATTGAGACCGATTGGTTTCGGATTCGTGATCGAGATCAATCGGGTTGGGTTAATAAAAATCATTGCCAGTGTTGATTTTTGAAATCGGATTAAATACAGAGATATTAAGCCGAGTCGGATAATAACTAATTAGATATCGACACAACAGAGCATTTCATTTGAGAGTACGGACTTGGATTAATTTTTAGATCGAACATCGAAAAATTGGATTCGGACACCGATTGGATAACATAACAACTATCGAGAGTCCGAATAAATGAGTCTGGACAGGAGTTGCGAGACGATATTGACTTTCGAATTTGCATTTGCCCCGAGAAATAAAAGTTTTAGCAGGCTCCAAATTTGGCTATTCTTGAGATCGAATAATTCCAAATTTGGTGAAACATTCATGAGTAACATGATAAATGGAGATAAATGTGATAAACAGATAGAAATTTTCGCTGAGCATCCGAGATAAGGATAAATCTCCCGACATAACGCAAAATAGACACCTGGGGGTGTCACAAAGACGTCGATGGGAACCAACGGACACTTGGACCTCGACGTAGAAGGTATGTTCATAGATCAAAAAGTATACCGGTCTATGATAGGATCCATGCTTTATTTATGTGCAAGTAGACTAGACATTATGCTTTCCATTTACATGTGTGCTAGATTTCAATCCGACCCCAAGGAATGTCACCTTGTGGCCGTGAAGCGAATTTTGCGATATTTAGTTCATACGCCTCACCTCGAGCTCTGGTATCCTAAGGGGTCTACCTTTAACCTAATTGGATACATAGACTCCGACTATGTCGGGTGCAAGGTTGATAGGAAAAGCACATCAGGGACTTGTCAATTTATAGGAATGTCCCTCGTGTCTTGGAGCTCTAAGAAATAAAATTCAATTCCCTATCCACCGCCGAGGCCAAGTATATTACTACAGGCTAGTGTTGTGCACAATCACTTTGGATGAGGCAAACCCTCCGGGACTTTAGCTAGAATGAGAGTGCAATCCGCTTGGCGGATAATCCCGTTGAACATAGCTTCCGAGACTTATTTGGTGCTCAAGTTTTAGAATGTCATCGTCGGACCTCACAAGTCCTTGTGCATTAATGCATATGTTTAGGGGGAGGATATGCTACAACTTGACCCTTTGAGACTAATATGTTTGCTTGAGTTATGATGATGTAGTCAAAGGTGGATTGAGAGGGAAAAGGTGGACTTGGACAAAGGAAAAGGCTTTCATTGCATAATGGTATCAATGTACATTGTTCCAGTTTCCCTTGGTGGTTCATTGCCTTTTTTTCCTAATTTTATATTTTTGGTGAGGCAATAAGGTTTAAAGGCCACTAATTTCTCCGTTTTGGTGCTTAATGCCAAAGGGGAGAAAATAAGGTCAAACAAACTGTATCAACTACCACTTAGAGTTTTAAATGTTTTTAAGATTTTAAACTTGTCTTTTTGATCAAAACCCTCTTGATTGCAAAGAGGAGCTCTCTAATTGCCAAATGTACTCTCTTGTGTGGGATGGTATTCTGATAAAAGAAATGGGGAGCTTTTGGGAGTTTGATCAAAACAAGTGCTTTAAAATGTTTTTGTATTGCAAAACAAAGAAGTTTAACTTAGAAGTTAGAAAATTGAGTTTGATTGAAAAATGCAAAATGAGTGGTGGCAAAATGATCCAATTACCAAATCCCATGAATCTTCAATTGGTTTTTGCTTTGACTTTGAATTTGCAAATATTGGCTCATATTTGGTTAAGTTAGTTATTTTGAGTTGCTTTAGGTGTATTGGAATAAATCACCAAAAAGGGGGAGATTGAAAGGGAAATGTGCCCTTGGGCCATTTCTAGATGTTTTTGGTGATTAAATGCTCAACACACCACTTTGGACTAACACGCTTTATATGAGCATGAGCACAGGTGTAGAGATAGCAAATTGAAGATATCAAGTCCAAAAGAGCACAAACATGGACCCAAATATGCAACTTTGTGTAAAATGAGAAAAGCATTTTTTGGGCTTAAGTTTGCACATATTGCAAACCCTTTTGGAAAGAGGTGAAAAAGGTATGGTTCTATCACTTAGACAATTTTTAGTTGCTAACTATGTTTGTCTAAGTGCTAAGGAACCTCTCAAAAAGAGTCAAGAAAAGATGGAGTAGTTTGGCTCAAAAGAGTTGAACTCAGGCTTGTCTGGGCTGCACCAGACACTTCGATGCCGAGTCTGCTCAGCTGGCTAGTCTAGGCCTTCGCTTAGTTGTGTCGGCTAAAAATCACCAAACACTCCAGGCTGATCACCGGATAGTCCATTACCAGGTGGCCAACCGCACATCGGCCACGCAATGGTCGGCTCGCCTACCATGTCAGCGCACCAATGATTGGATGGGAGCATAGGACAGTCTGGTGCACCACCGGACAGTCCCATGCCCACCAAAAAAAGGCAAGCCACCAATCGAAGGATACATTGACCGTTGAACAGAAGCAGTCCGGTGCACCCGTGATAGAGCAAGGCTGGGATCTTCCAAATGAAGCTCTAATGGCTCCTAGGACCCTTGGGGCTATAAAAGAAGCCCCTAGGCGCCACGGAGTAGTACACCAAGAATCTCAAGTGCACACTACAACTTCGAGACTTTGTGACCACACTTTCTAGTGATTTGAGAGAGATTTGAGCGCATTCCTGGGTTGTTACTCAGTCGTTTTGTTGTTGCGCTCTTGTCTTTGCTTTTGTGTGTGTTGTTGTGTTGTGCACTTGTGTGTGTTCTTATTCCCTCCCTTACTCTTGAGTTTGACTGTGATCATTTGTGTAAGGTGTGAGAGACTCCAACTTGATTCCTCACAAAGGAAGACAAATGTGTCACTCAAGTTCGATCTTTGGATCACTTGAGAGGGGTTGAGTGCAACCCTTGACCAAAGGGGTCACCATAACATGGAGTAGGCATTGGCCGAACCACGGGAAAAATTGCTCTGTCTCTTGTCCTCTTTAATTTATTGCAATTTTTATCTTTCTTGGTGCTAAACTTCACTTGTCATATTTCTCCTAGTTTAATAAATATCGTGAGAGAGCAATCAAGTGAAGAGCTCATATTTCTCTCTGATTCTCCTCTCAAACTTGGCTTTATTTACACTGACTCTTTTATTAGACTAAGTTTTTGTTGTTTGCAGTATTTTTCGCTGGATCACCTATCCCCCTTTTAGGTGCTCTTAAACCTTCGATACTCTCAAAAAGTATTGATATGCTCATGGTCCTCTAGTCCTCATTGGATCCACTTGCAAAGCCAAAGCTCCCAGTTAGATAATTTGTGGATAGCCTCTAGGCCATCCCTACACGTAAGTGGGTCTCTAAGACGTCCTCTCCTAGATCGCTCCTTGATGTCTTCATTATTGACATTCCAACTAAAACATCATGGATCCTGTTTCCTCTAGTACACCAGTGGTGGTCACACCAAAAACACGGTTGGTGTGATCTCTTAATACTACAAGTCCCTTAGAGTACAATAATTTTGCACACAAGCACCAAGTGAGCAACAAGTATGAATATCTCACTAACACTAGGCATAAAACAAAGAAAGAGCTTTTAGTGGTGATGTAACTAGTGTATGAACTTCACAAAGCACCTACACTAATCACCAAATTAAAACACTAAGTGTTATGGTGGTAAGAGAATTAATGTGGAGCCTCAACTCCCTTCATATGTTTCATAACTTAAACACCCCTCAAAAGGAAAACTAAGGGAGTATGTATAGCGCCAACCTTGAAACAAGTTGTTGGGTAACGTGCAGCTCATTCTACATAAGTATCAGAAATTTTGAGGACTGCCATATGAACTAGCTATTTGGAATTTCTTCATTGTTGGTCAGTTGACTATTTGGTATAAAAAATTCTCATCGCCCACTAGAAATTATGATGTCCTATTTTTAGTCCACACACGGTGATATTATACTTTTTGGAAAGCTAATTAAGAGCTTTACATCTTTGAACTAATATCATATAAATTTGATCAAATCCAGAATCATGAGATAAGATCAATTCATCTATCTCTTCGTCTCAGCTTCAAATTTGTTTGGATCTTTATGTCTGGACTTATACCTTTTGGCTTCTTAGACTTCTAGCACTCTTGTAGGTCTTCACCATAGCTTATAATGCCTTCGTTCGGGTATTACTCACTTCGAAAAGGAACATGGATGTAATGCCCTGAATTTTGGGGTATATTTTTTCTTCTCTGATACTCACCAAATTCAGGTGGTACTCTCTTTTCTCTTCCCATTTCGCTCCTTCTTCCAAGTTTCAAAGCAGTATAGTGACTGGTGTCCGTAACGAGTGTAAACAAAAAACCTAAGTTGACATGGGTGTTGTGGCGGAACCTCCCGAATTATTCCAACTTAAGTGCCTAAGTCCCACCTTAGAGGCTAGACCACACTTAAATAGGAATAACACGTTAGTCCCTCGGATCGAGTCCGACAAGGCCACTAACAGGATCAAGTACCACGTACTCACCCGATGGTGAGGCACAGAGCAAATACAATAAAACATAAAACCAACATTAAGGAGTATTAAATTTATTACTACATCATCAGAGTTTTAGCAAAAGTAGTGATCATTGTTCGGAATGCAGCAGAATAAAACTAACGATAAATAAATAGAAGGATGGGGAAGCCTGTCCCATCACTCCTCATGCTCCTCCTCAGCCGAGGTAGGGTCCCACTCGACTGTCTAACCCAGTGGCAAGATGGATGGCCAAGTCACTCCAACAACCATGTTCTCCAAAGAACTTGTAAAAAATATGCCACAAGCAAGGCTGAGTATACTAATACTCAGCTAGACTTACCCGGTGTGAGGAGTCTACTCCTCTACCTCTAGACATGCAGCTGTTTGGCTGAGGGGTTTGGTTTGCCAAAAGCACTAGCTGAGTCTAAAATCAAGTTTTAGCTTTTTCAAGTTTTAGTGTGACTCTCTTAAGACTAAATGTGTACCTATCTAATCATACATGGTATCAAACATTTAGCAATCAACAACTTTTGCCAAGTCATCACATTTCCACTTGTTACTCAATGTAGCAGCATGGATCAAGCAGTCTCATTAGCTGCGAGAAGCAAACGATTCGAATCGAGTTTTTAAACCTTGCAAGGTAAACCTAAACACACGACGTGGCAAGGCACTCCGTCCCCACACACATCAACCGTCCCCATCGATTCCCCATCAGTAGAGAGGGGCTCACCGCCTTGGCGTACAATGCCTCACTGACCCCGACTATCATCGTGTAGTGACCGCACTTGTACCCACCATAACCGGAATGGGAGACCACGTCTTAGGTCGCGTGAGGAGGGCAATTTGCGGGCAGGTTCACTCAGGTACTAGGCTTACCGATTTACCATATTTCTCAGCATGTGCTTAGTACGTTCAAACGCTTGACACACAGTACCACACCTTAATCCTTATTCCAATTTTCGTCTTGTAGACAACGCATCCCCATGGACTGTTGTCCACATACCATCATTAGTATGATATACAAATGGATACAACCAATTCCTGACCTCGCGCGAGTGCTAGAAAATCACTCGACTTCTACTGAGATCCCTAATTAGTAAAGCAGCTACTCGACCTAGCATACTAGTATCCATCTCAACAGGAAATCTTGAGTTAATGCAACTAGGGTTTCAGGCAACTCCTACACTTAAGTGCACAATATAAGCCTACAATCATTAAGTGCAGTAAAATAATATATAGAACTGGTTATGCATAAAACCGGGGCTTGCCTTCCAAAGCTGGGGCAGGGACATCCTCGATGGCAGGTTCTGGTGCTGGGTCCTGGTCTACCTCCTGAGCCACTCCTTGCTCCGGCACGAGGATGTACTCCCCGTCAGCGAAATTACAGTCTATCGAATGCAATGAATAAGATATATGCTTATTAATGACATGATAAATTGTAGAGATTATGCTTGGTAAAATAGTACGAGTGTAGTGGTATTCTAGGGTTCTTCTGGGTATACTTAAGGGTTTTATATTTTCATCTATTTCTCCCAAAGTTTCCCTTTCTCTTTCTACTGCTTCTTATTAAGCATTTTTGAACTATCAGGGTTAGTTGACATTTTCCAAAAACGTTATAAAAATTACAGTGGGTAAATATTGACATTGGTGGGTTCCCCAAAAAAATTTGAGATGGAGATTAATTCAGATACTACTTGTGCAAAATTAACAAAAACAAGTGTAAAAGAGCATTTTACACTATAGCTATGATTTAAGTGAGGTTTCTGTACCAATTTTTATTTTTTTCCAGATTCATAGGTGACATTAGGCCTCTGTGTTAAAAATCACAGAAAAAGACCAACTGGATATTTAGTTGTGATTTTTCTAAAGTTTAATGCCAAAATGGTACTTATAACTAATTTGTTATTTGAAAAATATCAAACAACATAACTTTTATTTTTCCTATGTTCATAATAACAAAATATTAGTTATCCCAAGGATTGGGGTGTTTTCTCCTCATGATTATTTTTCTAAGATTTTCCTAAGTTTTCATTGTTTTCCTAAAATAAAAGGAAAGGCATTTCTTTTGCACTAACAGAGGGTCTAATAAAATTTTCCAGTGCACTATACTAAATAAGTGAGCAAGCAAAAATGTGGTTGCCCCCTGGTTCTTATTTTAAACTACCTTTTCTATTTTCTTTAACTTTAAGCTAAAAGTGATTAAAAAGGCAAATCCTACCTTAATTTGGTGTACTGAGGGTTTTGCTAATTTTAAACAGATTATGGAGTGATTAAGTACTTCTCTGATTTTTCTTAACCTTAGTCTAACAGTGTAACTATTTTTCCCTCTTTTATTTAGCTTTTGGCCAGAACACTATTTAATTCACAACTCTAAATTCTTTTGTAACACTTAGGGGGTTTTGTATTTTTCCTAAGTAGTTTATTTTATTTAGAATCTGGCAAAATTGGTTTGACTAAATTTGGTTGATTAAAACTGAAGTTATGAATTTTACAAGCTCTGTTTGTATTTAAATTAGGAATGTTAAAAAGGTTTTCTGGAAAACCAGTTTACACCAAGGACCCTAGGCTTTTCCTAAACCAATCTTTTAACTTATACCCTTGCGCAACTATTCACCTGAGTCGCTGACAATTCAAAACCCCCCCTGACTTCTATTCCTTCTTCCCCGAGGTCCCTCCCCCCCTTTTGAACAGTACTCGCGAAAGGAAAAAGGGCGGCGCGGCTTACCGACGGCGAGGGAGGTCCGGCGAAGGGTGGGGTTGGCTTCGGGAGGTTCTTGCGGTCACGACGAGGTACGGCTCAACGACGGTGATGGCCGGAATCGGCCGGTCCACGTGCACAGGCGGGCGAGCTCGTCGGCGGCGAGTGCTCCGGCCTATCCACGGTGATACAGGTCAATCCAAGGGCACGGGGAGCTTCACGGGGTGCTAATGAGTCGACCCATGCAAGGAATCAAAGAATAACTCACCGTGGAGCTCGGTCTACGTTCGCCGGCGGTCGGGTGAAGTCCGGTGACCTTGATCTGGCGTCTCCGGCGAGGCAAAGCTCGATTCCTCGCTATGGGAGCTTCACCGAGGCATGTAGAGTCTCTCTCGAGGGTTGGACGGGGCGGGGAATGGCTCTGCTGGCCGGTCTATGGTGGAGGGTGCTCGGGCGGCCACTGGCACGCTGTTTGCAGGGCAACTCCGGTGATCTCGTGCTCCAGTAGGTCGAGAGCGCGCGGGGGCGTACGGCTGGAGCCTTGGCTGGCTTTATAGGCGCGGGCGCGGGCAGGGGACACGGGCGTGGCTTGGCGCGGGGCGCGCGGGGTCGGGCGCTAGGCGTGCTCTGGCGCGTCCAAGGCGCGTCGAACACGTGGAGGTGTTCTTCTGCCCATGTTCAAAAGCTTGCTGAGATCGCAAACGTGCGAATCTTGGCAAAAATCCGGCGCAGTCCTCCTCCTGGCACCTAGGGCTGTCGTTTGTATGTGAGTTCCAATGGCAGATATGTCGTAGGTAGGGAGATTTGCGGACGCCAAAACTGGATTGTCTCCCTGTCCACTCAGCGACAAAAGTGATGCCAAATCAAGTCAAACGAATTTGGCTCGGGTTCAAATTTTTCCAGTGGGTGCCTTAGGTGGTTTGGCACCTTTTTGGTATTCAGACCAAGTGGTTTTGGCGCCATTTACTAAGTGAACACGTCTGATCTTTAGATTAGGGTTAAATTTGACTTAGAAAAGATTAGAGAGCTCTAGTGTGCTCTCTACTTAAGGAGTGGATTTGGGGTCTTTGAGGGGCCTTTTTGAAATGTTTCCCCTCTGCATTTTGTAGATTATAATGTTACTCAAACTTTGGATAAGGGTTAACTTATGATTTGCACATTTGCTTAACCTTTCTCTTAAACCAGGGTTTTGGGAGTTAAGGGCCCAAGACGGGTCTAGGGCTTAAATCTTCTCTTGCCCAAGGTGATGATTGCATAAATCTTGAGTAATGTCTTTGTCATTAACATTCTTAGTTAATCCATGGGTTTCCAAGGGTTTGAGGCTCCCTCTCCTCCGATTAACCACATGAGATAACATGTCATGAGTGCAAGTAGGGATTCATGGCCTTGGTAACACCTAGGGTGTTACAGCCCTCCCCCTTAAAGGAATCTCGTCCCGAGATTTGGGTAGAGATCCTTTAGAGGGTAGTAAGAAGGTGTGCTTGGGTGTTGTGAATCCTTTTGGCCAAGTTGTTCTAATTAACTACTCTTCGAATGTCATTCTCTTTGCAACTTCAGAAGGGAGTCCTTTTAAAGTTATTTTCAAAGCTTACTATACCTTTAACCTCTAAGTTTTTCTTATATTTAGATTCAAAGGGCAGATGGGGGTGGGGTTTTTGGATTACGTACCGACTCCTTTGGGCAGAAAGTCGGGGAAGCGAGAACATAGAAAATCCTCAGTCTCCCACGTAGCCTCTTCTACTGAATGGTGACTCCACTGAACCTTATACATCCTGATCGACCTTGCCCGCATTGATCTCTCCTTTTGATCCAATACCTTGACGGGGTGCTCTTGATAGGACAAGTCTGGTTTGATCTCCAATTCTGGTTCATGTAGCACTTCTGTGGGTAAGCGGACACACTTTCGCAGCTGAGATACATGGAACACATCATGAACTGCTGACATATGTGGTGGCAACTTCAATTGATATGCTACAGGTCCACAAGTCTCTTTGATCTCATAGGGCCCAATGTAGCGAGGAGCTAACTTGCCCTTGATTCCAAATCTCTGAACACCTTTGGTGGGTGACACCTTAAGATAAACATGATCTCCCACTTCAAACTGTAGAGGCTTCCTCCTCTTGTCATGATAGCTCTTTTGCCTGGCCTTAGCAGCCTCTAAATTCCTCTTAATGAATCTGACTTTCTCCTCTGCTTCTAGTACCAAGTTAGGTCCAAATATTTCCCTCTCTCCAGCTTGTGACCAATTTAGCGGTGTCCTACACCTTCTCCCATACAAGGCCTCAAAAGGTGCCATGTGCAGGCTGGACTGGTAGCTGTTATTATAGGAGAACTCTGCCAACGAAAGACACTTGTCCCAATCCTTACCATAGTGTAGCACACATGCCCTCAACATGTCTTCCAAAATCTGATTCACCCTTTCTGTCTGACCATCTGTTTGAGGGTGGTATGTTGAGCTTCTTATTACATGGGTCCCAAGTGATTCTTGCAATTGCTCCCAAAACGTGCTATAAATGGTGCTCCTCTGTCTGACACAACAGTCCTTGGTATTCCATGCAAACGAATTATCTGGTCAATATAAATTTCTGCATACTTTTCTGTCCGGTGGGTGGTATGTACTGGCAAGAAATGCGTTGTTTTGGTCAACATATCCACAATGACCCAAACAGAATCGTGGTGCCGGGAGGTATTGGGCAATCCTACAATGAAATTCATGCAAATATCCTCCCAAGATGGTATGGGAAGGGGCTGTAAGGTGCCTGCCACCTTCAAATGACTGGCCTTGACTCTTTGGCAAGTGTCGCATTCCGATATATACTTAGCAATTTCCCTCTTCATTCTGGTCCACCAGTACAAGGATCTGAGATCATGATACATCTTGTTACTGCCTGGGTGCATGGAAAATTTTGAAAGGTGAGCTTCATCCAATATTTTCTTCCTGAGCCCGGGGTTCTTGGGAACAACCAATTGGTCTCCAAACCATAGAATTCCTTTGCTGTCCTGATGGAAGCATTTGTATTTGTCCACCTTCCGTTCGATCATTTCCTTAATGACTTGAACACCCTTGTCACCAATCTGTGCCATGACTATTTGCTCATGTAAAGTGGGCTCCACTGAAATATAACTTAAGGCACTGGAGGAAACAACTTCTATGTTCAGCTTGCACAACTCATCACATAGGGTGGTGATTTTTGCATCCATACTCACATAGTTACACTAGGCCTTCCGACTTAAGGCATCTACCACAACATTGGCTTTGCCAGGATGGTAATGCACTTCAAATCATAGTCCTTGATTAATTCTAACCATCTTCTCTGCCTCATATTAAGATCAGCCTGTGTGAAGATATATTTGAGACTCTTATGATCAATGTAGATATTACAATGAGCTCCCATCAAGTAATGTCTCCAAATCTTGAGAGCATGAACTACGACTGCTAAATCCAGATCATGTGTGGGGTAGTTCTGCTCATGGGGTCTGAGTGCTCGGAAGGCATAAGCAATGACTCTGTTGTCTTGCATCAAGACACATCCCAATCCAGTACCGGAAGCATCACAATAAACCTCAAAGGGTTTGGTGTTGTCAGGCTGAGCTAGCACGGGTGCTGTGGTCAAATGTTGCCTAAGTGTATGAAAGGCATCCTCACATTTCTGGCTCCATTCATACTTGACTCCTTTCTTCAACAATTCAGTGATTCGTTTGGCAATCCTAGAGAAATCCGGAATAAATCGTCGATAATACCCTACCAATCCTAGAAAACAACGGATCTGCCGTACTGTGGTAGGAGGTTTCCAATTCATCATTTCTTGTACTTTTTCAGGATCAACTGATACCCCATCCTGAGAAATGGTGTGACCCAAAAATTTAATCTCTCTCAGCCAGAAATCACATTTGGACAACTTAGCATACAACTGAAGATCACGCAGTCTCTGAAGTAATGTGTGCAAGTGCATGGTATGCTCAGCTTCATTATTGGAATAAACCAGAATATCATCGATGAAGACCACCACAAATTTGTCCAGCTCTGGCATGAATATTGAGTTCATCAAATACATGAAATAAGCCAGGGCATTGGTCAGCCCGAAAGACATCACCAAGTACTCATAAAGCCCATATCTGGTAGAGAAAGCTGTCTTCAGAATATCACTGGCCCTGATCTTGATCTGATGGTAGCCAGAGCGAAGGTCTATCTTGGAGAATACTTTGGCTCCCACCAACTGATCAAACAATACATCAATGCGAGGCAATGGATACTTGTTCTTGATGGTCACCGCATTGAGAGGGCAGTAATCGACACACAATCTCAGACTCTCATCCTTCTTCCTTACAAACAATACTGGACATCCCCATGGTGAAGTACTTGGGCGAATGAACCCCTTGTCCAGCAAGTCTTGTAACTGCTTTTTCAATTCTGCCAACTCCGCTGGAGGCATCCTATAGGGTCTCTTGGATATAGGGGCAGTTCTGGGTTACAACTCAATTGCGAACTCTATGTCCCTATCGGGTGGCATTCCTGGTAATTCATCCGGAAAAACATCTGGGTAGTCACAGACCACTGGAATCCTTTCGACGGGTGATTCTATCATAGTGAAGGCACAGGATCGGGTACAACCCTGGTTAGGCAAATATAATGTAGTTTCGCCACAAGTAGGGGAGTGAATCTCAATGGCCCTTGCTGCAATATCAAGTACTGCCTGATGCCTGGATAACCAGTCAGTTCCCAATATGATGTCCACACTATCCAAACCCAAAATGAGGAGGGTGGTTCTAATCACAAGACTACCCAATTTTATAGGCACCTGCCTGTTGATTTGATAGGTGGCAACCCTGCCTCCTGGTGTTGAAATTGTAATACCCCCACTGGTGTGATGGAAAGGTAACTGGCATTTGGCACTAAATTTTGTACTAATAAAACTGTGTGCTCCCTCTGGAATAAACCAGTCATGATGGGTGCTCCCTCTGGAATATCAGCCATGGTGGTGAAGTTCAGTCTACCTTGCCTCACTTGCACCTTCTGCCTCTTGCCTTGGTTCTGGTTGGAATTCTGTCCCTACCTCTGCTGGTTCCTGGGGCAATTCTTGGCATAGTGTCTAGTGTTACCACAAGTAAAACACCTGTTGTCATTGGCCTGATGGTACTGTTGCTGCTGTGGCTGATTATTGTTCCTCTGAACTGGGAGCTGAGATCGGTTGGGTGCCTGCTGCTGTTGTTGTGGTCGGATCACCCAACGTCCTTGCTGCTGCTGAGGTCCCCTGTTCTGAGTGTCAGATACAATTCTAAAGCGCTGAGGCTGAGCTGATGATCCTGCCACAAGGGTCTTCCTCTTCTTTTCTGCCTAACGGGTTGTGATGCAGTCCTCCTGGGAAATGGCCATGTTGACTAACTCATTGTAACTGTTGGCCCTGACGGTGTTGAGACGGTCGTGGAGCTTAGTGCTGAGCCCCCTCCTGAACCTATCCCTCTTCTTCTCATCAGTGTCTGCATGATATCCGGCATACTGGCACAGGTAGTTGAAAGTCTGAGCGTACTGCAACACTGTCCGATTCCCCTGAGTGAGTGCCAAAAACTCATTGAGCTTGTGGTCCATAATGCCTGCCGGTATGTGATGTCCTCTGAAGGCTGCCTTGAACTCTCTCCATTCCACAACGTGGTCAACTGGCTGCATAGCAAGGAAGTGGTCCCACCATGTCCGCGCGGGTCCGCGAAGCTGCTGGGTGGCGAACCTGACCTTAGCCACATCTGAACAAACTCCATTAAGTAGTGGGCATTTGGATTCCACTACTCTGAGCCATACATCAGCATCAAGCGGATCCTCTACCCGAGTGAACAACGGCGGCTGGGTACTGAGGAATTCCTGGTAAGTGGCTGCTGCTAGGGGATGCTGATGGTGATCACCACCACCATAAGGCTGACGCTGAGCCAACTATCGCAGAATCTCATTCTGCTGAGCCATCAACTCTTGCATGGTAGGAGGAGGTGGCGGTGGTGGAGGAATGCGCTCATTCTGTCCATGACACGCTCTTCCTGCCATCTAAAAAATTAAGGATGCCCTCAATATCATATTTTTGATGTTAGGGTTCATACGTGGTGAAAGATTTGAAAGGGGTAAAACCAATATTTTCTTGCATAATTCATAAAAGATTCTACATGGCATAAAACTTTTCTTCATAAATTAAAGCTGACATCATTCATCATCCATACTTCCAAAAGAGTTTGTTACGATTACATCAGTGAGCAAAAGACTCAACTCTGTCTAGCCTAGTACCCCAAGGGTGCAAAAGCTAAGCTAGCTTCGAGGAGTTCTACCGCCATACACTTCTAACTCTATCCCTACAACCTAGTGAGCAAACGAGGCAACGCTCGACTCGGGGGAAGGTGGTCTCCCTGAGCCAGCAGTGTCCAAGCTTGATGCAGGCTCCGGCTCCTCTCCTCCCTCGATGTCGACATCCTCATTGGCGTCCATGTCCTGGATCTCCTGGTGGTGCATATCCAAATGTTGGTTGGCTTCCGCAAGTTGCTGCTGAGTGTTGATTAGCTGATCCTCGAGAACCTCAATGGTGTTCTCCCTAGTTCCCACTAGCTCCTCAAGCTCCTAGATCTCGTTGGACATCTGTTCCACCTGCAGGTCCTTTTCCACCATCTCAGTGGATAGGTCTACCACTAGTTCCTCTCTGTTATCCAAGGTGATCTTGGTAGCCTCCAACAATGCCATTAGCTGAGACATTGCCTCTCCTCGCATCACTTGCAGACGATACAGGGCATCCATGCATCGCACCGTCAAGTGAGCAGTCTGCCCTGGGTAAAGAGCCCATATATCCTTGGCATGCTCCACTCGGTCCTTCCACATTGGGTCGTCCTCCTTCTCTGCGGGGAACAAGCCAATGGGATGAGTAGACAGCTCCAAGGGGTGAAAACCACAAAAGGTCGTCAGCCCGTGGAGAGCAATGGCCTCGATAGTATCCTCAGCTCGGTATCCGAAAGACTTAGAGTCCAACGAACGCTAGCCTGGCTGTAAGGGATGAGGCTCCAAGGTCATCCTCACCCTACAGCGGGGCACCCAGTGCTTCTCGAACAGCTGCACCGTGTACTGGGGAGGCATCGTGTAACCTGCTCCCTAAAGTACCTCCCACAAGATACAGGGAAAACCCTCTCGTGCAAGTCCGTCCGTGTGGGAATGTGCGTTCCCTCGTTCCGAGGATCCGTGAGAAGTCATCTGTGTATGGTTAAGTGTAAGTGAAAAAGAAAAAGAATTATAAGAGTAAAAAGGGGATCAAGGCTTGGCCTATTAAAGGTTACGATAAGGACACTAAGTGTACTTAATCTTTTGTTATTATGTCTCATAGCATTTTAAAGCTCTTAACTAATTACCAAGTAGTTTGATTAAATGATGCATGCATGCTCGTCCTAAACGACCTCATTTCAACTTAGAGGGAATAGGGAAGAACTCCCATCCCTTATAGTAGCCTGTAGGGCTTACTCAAATAGCCACCTAGCTACCCCTCTATTATCTTAAGGCTTCACGTCCTAGGTCCATCCTTATCATCCTGACGATCTATCCAACATTTGTTTCTAACAAGTTTTACTTTTGAAAAGGATGGTATTTACAGTTTATTGATTCCTCTGTGGTGGTACGAGCTCCGATACCAGCTGTGGCGGAACCGCCCGAATTATTCCAACTTAAGTGCCTAAGTCCCACCTTATAGGCTAGACCACACTTAAATAGGAATAACACGTCAGTCCCTCGGATCCAGTCCGACGAGGCCACTAACAGGATCAAGTACCACGTACTCACTCGATGGTGAGGCACAGAGCAAATACAATAAAACATAAAACCAACATTAAGGAGTATTAAATTTATTACAACATCATCAGAGTTTTAGCAAAAGTAGTGATCATTGTTCGGAATGCAGCGGAATAAAACTAACGATAAATAAATAGAAGGATGGGGAAGCCTATCCCATCACTCCTCATGCTCCTCCTCAGCCGAGGTAGGGTCCCACTCAACTGTCCAACCCGGTGGCAAGATGGATGACCAAGTCACTCCAGCAACCATGTCCTCCAAAGAACCTGTAAAAAATATGCCACAAGCAAGGCTGAGTACACTAATACTCAGCTAGACTTACCCAGTGTGAGGAGTCTACTCCTCTACCTCTAGACATGCAGCTGTATGGCTGAGGGGTTTGGTTTGCCAAAAGCACTAGCTGAGTCTAAAATCAAGTTTTAGCTTTTTCAAGTTTTAGTGTGACTCTCTTAAGACTAAACGTGTACCTATATAATCATACATGGTATCAAACATTTAGCAATCAACAACTTTTACCAAGCCATCACATTTCCACTTGTTACTCAATGTAGCAGCATGGATCAAGCAGTCTCATTAGCTGCGAGAAGCAGACGATTCAAATCGAGTTTTAAACCTTGCAAGGTAAACCTAAACACACGACGTGGCGAGGCACTCCGTCCCCACACACATCAACCGTCCCCATCGATTCCCCATCAGCAGAGAGGGGCTCACCGCCTTGGCGTACAATGCCTCACTGACCCCGACTGCCGTCGTGCAGTGACCACACTTGTACCCACCATAAATGGAATGGGAGACCACGTCTTAGGTCACGTGAGGAGGGCAATCTGCGGGCAGGTTCACTCAGGTACTAGGCTTACCGATTTACCATATTTCTCGGCATGTGCTTAGTACGTTCAAACGCTTGACACACGGTACCACACCTTAATCCTTATTCCAATTTCCGTCTTGTAGACAATGAATCCCCATGAATCATTGTCCACAGACCATCATCAGTACGATATACAAATGGATACAACCAATTCCTGACCTCGCGAGAGTGCTAGAAAATCACTCGACTTCTACCGAGATCCCTAATTAGTAAAGCAGCTACTCGACCTAGCATACTAGTATCCATCTCAACAGGAAATCCTGAGTTAATGCAACTAGGGTTTCAGGCAACTCCTACACTTAAGTGCACAATACAAGCCTACAATCATTAAGTGCAGTAAAATAATATATAGAACTGGTTATGCATAAAACCGGGGCTTGCCTTCCATAGCTGGGACAGGTAGTTCCTCGATGGCAGGTTCTGGTGCTGGGTCCTGGGCTACCTCCTGAGCCACTCCTTGCTCCGGCACGAGGATGTACTCCCCGTGAGCGAGATTACAGTCTATCGAATGCAATGAATAAGATATATGCTTATTAATGACATGATAAATTGTAGAGGTTATGCTTGGTAAAATAGTACGAGTGTAGTGGTATTCTAGGGTTCTTCTGGGTATACTTAATGGTTTTATATTTTCATCTATTTCTCCCAAAGTTTCCCTTTCTCTTTCTACTGCTTCTTATTAAGCATTTTTGAACTATCAGGGTTAGTTAACTGTTGGGGACTTGTTCTCAAATGCTATGAGTTAAGAACAAGGCAACACAGAAAATGTTAAACATTAAGATCCTTCGTCCTTCGAAGCATTATTTCCCTTAGGATATAACGATCTCCGGACGAAGGTCATGAAGGATTAACCTTCATCACTACAATATACATTAGTAAAAGACGAAGCATATGAAACATAAAAGATAGCGTGAATAATCATATAACATCATTCATTTAACTTTATTAACTCATCATAAAGAAATAGAAACAATATTGAATTATAAATGTACCTTCGGCTTGGAAGGAGATGAAAATACAAGTGTGACGCAAAAGCAAATGCCAAGTCAGCGTGAACAGTACGGGGGTACTGTTCACCTATTTATAGGCACGGGGTACAACCCATACAAAATTACATACATGCCCTTTACATTTGGTGATAATTCTATAGCATTCTATCGAGGTCTAAATGGCCTTTTCATCTTTAAGTCGGTTCCCCTTTCTGCGAACATGCCGAAGCTTTCCTGCTTCACAGCTTCGGCACTGTGTCAACCTTCGTATCTTTTGAGCTTCTCCCTTTCTGATTCAAGTCCGAAGATACCTGTTCACACATTATACTCCAGAAACATTGTTAAATCATGTTTTTGAGGACCTTCGGAAGCCGAAGGCCCCCAACAGTAGCCCCTCGCAATATTAATTTGTTTGAAATAATAAATTCAGATTGCGATATGAACGAAGGCTTTATGCCGAAGGTCCGAAAAAACACCTTCCCTTTGCTAGAATAGCAACATTCAATGACAAGTGGGGTCTTTCAACTTTCAACGCATCAAGCGTATAAATACGGCCATACCGCAAACTTATTTTGCACGCTTTCTGGCCAACCACTCCTGCTCACTCATTTTTTAGCTCTTGTGCACTGTGATCTGCTAAGTTTTTAGCTTTGAAGCTTCGGCTTTTAAAAACAGTTTTTTAGCGCTTCCGAAGATGTCTGAAGCTGCTAAGAAGGCTGCTGCTGAGATGAAGCTGAGTCTTGATGAAGAGAAGAACCTAGGGTTTCTTATAGCGATGTCGAAGTCCAACACAGAAAAGATTACCAAGGAAATTCTGGAGGGGCTGTCTGAAGATACTGGTGACAGTGAAAGTTATGATATGGACAGCGGTGGCGAAGACTCCGAAGATCGCCCCTGGCGACCAAGCCATTCAGTTTATGGTAAATCAACTATCAAAGAGAATCATCTTGTTAATATGAGAGGAAGGTATTTCCGGGATCTGTCCATTGTGAGGGCGGACGAAGGGGAAAAAACTTGTCCACACCCTGAAGAAAATGAAGTTGTGGTGTACCGAAGCTTTTTGAAAGCTGGATTGCGATTCCCCTTGAGCAGCTTCGTCGTGGAGGTGTTGAAAATCTTCGAAGTCTATCTTCATCAACTTACTCCCGAGGCAATTATAAGGCTAAATATCTTCGTGTGGGCCGCGAGGAGTCAAGGTCTGAAGCCTGACGCAAGAAGCTTTTGTAATGTTCATGAATTATTATATGAAACAAAGCCTTGGGGCAAAGAACAGTACCATAACAACTTTGGCTGCTACAGCTTCGTTTCTCGGTCCGGGGCAAGCTGTCCCGTACCAACCTTTCGGAAGAGATGGCCCGGGGATTGGATGACAGAATGGTTTTATGTGAAGAATGACTTATCAACACGAGAAGACATCAAAGGTATAATTATGCGTCCTATTTGGCAAAGCTTCGGCCTTCGGAGGCCGAAGGTTGAAATGAACGAAGCCGCCGAAGAGTGCCAAAGAGCCTTCGGCGTTGTCTGCTCTTTTATAGGAACAAGGGACTTAGTACAAGAACATATCGCCTTCAGGGTGTGGCCGCTTGCTGAGAAATGGGAAATGCCACAAGAAACCATAAAAGAGGCCGACGAAGGTGAGCTTGTGAGACTGAAGTACACCTTCAAATTTGGAGATAAATTTATTGAGCCAGATGATGAGTGGTTGAAAAGCATTGACAATTTAAGTGATGAGCTACTCGGGACCTACTCGAAGGCTGAAGATAATGCAATGTCAGCAGCCTTCGGAGGCCGAAAAAAGAAGAGACTGAATCGGGTATTTGATGCCATTGGGTTTGTCTACCCTGATTACTGCTATCCCATTCGAAGGCAGAAGAGAAAAAACACAATCTCTGCAAAAGAAGAAGCTGCAGCTGCTCCTAGCGAGCCAGAACCGAAAAGGAAAAAGATAAAGGTTCTTACGCAACGGCCGCGTTATATTGAACCAGCTTCGGTGTCGGAGTTTACCGGGAAAACTTCTTCAGCCACCGAAGCTGAAAAACTAATCGAGCCAGCCTTGTTGCCAGAGATCGCAGAAACGGCCGAAGTGCCACCAAAGATAGAATCAGAACAATCAAACATTTCGTTGTCAGAAACAAAAGAGAAAACCGAAGCGCCGCTCACAGAAAAAATTGAGGAGGTAAGAGAAGCAACTGAGGGCTCCAAAACATCAGAAGTTTTGAGTCCTACAGCAATCATTGGGACAGCAAAAAACCAAAAGGGGCCATCAGTGACCCCAAAAAGGAAAAGAATGGTAAATGTACTAGACGTCTTGGAGACAATTAAGTCTTCAAGCACAATTCCAAAAAAGAGTGTTGAAGTTGCTGAAGCTTCTACTGAAGCTTCGGCTCAACAAGCTGAAGCTGAAGCTGGGCCTTCAGAGCCCTACAAGGAGCAATCTTTTGAAGCCGAAGCAATAAAAATTCCAGAACCAGTATTAGTTGAAGAAACTGACACCGCCATCCCCGAAGCACCTGCCAGCACGCGTGATTACATGATACGACATGCTTCGGGGAAGAAGCTATCTGAAGAAGAAACTCATGAAGCCATCCATTATGCAAAGGAACTAAAATATCCGAAGGGGGCAATAATATTCAATGGAACGAATGAAGATGACTTCTTATACTGCCTGCCTGACAACAAAGAGCTATCTGTCTGCCGAGAAATGGCCAGAAGTATTGGTTTCCCGAAGCTTGAATCTGGATTAAGCGCCATGACGAAAGAAGATCTCGCAGACAGTCTTGCGTACAACAGCCTGAAGGTATAGGAATTAAACACTTGAAAAACCCCCTTATTTTTACGCAACTCATTCCTTTTTTCTTATATGAATTCTTTTTCGTATAGGGCCTGATCCTAAGCAACGCACTAAGAGCCCAAAAGAGCGCCGAAGATGAAAGCTATGACATTGCGTTTAATAATTTACGCTCCGAAGTTATCAGACTGAGAAACGAAGCTTTGGAAAAAGATAAAATTCTGCTTACACTGGTAGATAAAGTGAAAAAAGACGAAGCTGCTTCAAAGGCCCAGGCCGAAGCTCAAAAACGCGAGATTAAAGATCTTCAGAAACAGCTGGCTAGAGCTAAAGAGGAGCGCGCGCTTGAGGAAACGAAACGAGAACTTAGTGATTTTATGGTCAACAAATTGGAATCAAAAGTTAAGGAGCTTCGCACATCTCAGGGGAAATGCTATGTCAAATCTGTAGAATGTGTGAATAAAATTAAATCCAGCTTCGCCAGCGTAGGCGCCTTTTCCAGCGAAGAGAATTTCTCTCGAGGCAATCCCGAAGGTCCGCTGGAATGGATTAGCCACGAAGCAGAGGCCTTCGAAGAGATTCTGAACAGTCGCGGCGACATATGCGCTTTTTCGGGCGCCAGAGGAATTGCTTCTGTCTTAGAGAAGAAAGGTTGCGGGCATGTAAAATTTTTAGCTCAATCCGAAGCTACCTTATCTTCCGAAGACGTCAAGGACCCCTCGGCCGAAGCAAGCGTGGTTGGTGGCAAATTTTTTACTGATATCTGGAACGACGGCGGCCGAGGAATGGCGCGAGAGATCATTGAAAGAAGCGAAAAAGGCATTCACGATGCTAGAAGAGTAGCAGACGCTGCCGAAAGGAGTAGGGAGCCCGAAAGACAGTTAGGTACCAACTAGTCGTTCTTGTTGCGTTGTAATTTTCATTTTAAACTTTGCTCGCGATTTGTAAAAGTACTGAAGAAGTGTTCTCTTCGCTCAGAAACTGTTGGACGATCTGCCGACCCCCACACAAAAGGGGATGAAGAAATTAATCAAATGGCCGAAACTATCATGGACAAGGTTGTTGACCAACTTCTGAATGAAGCCGCCGAAGCAGTATTGAGGGAAGATTAGGTGCTATTTGGAAAAAACATTTAAAGTGTAATCTATGCAACACTTTGTACATTTGAATGTAATATACAAGTCTCTTTTCATTATTGAATTCTTTACGATGCATGAAACTTTAAATACATACCACTTTTGAGCCTTCGGCGAAAAAACACCTTCCCTTCTTTTCATGCGTCGTGAAGAAGATAGCCTTCGTCAAAATTATTCTGATGAATGACATCGATGCCTCGTGAAAACATTTTCCGAAGCTATTTTCCGAAGCTATGCAACTTTGATATTGATCTGATAAAGTTCGCCCATGTTTCGTGAAAATATTCCCCGAAACTGTATTCCGAAGCTATACAATTTCAATGTCACTTTTTCAAAGCATCCCTTCGAAGGTTGAGAGTGTCCCCTTCTCTTGCCAAATGCGATATGATGTATGATGCTTATGCTATGCAAAATGATGTGATGATGTTATGTTATGCATGTGACATTTGTTCCGAAGATACACATAAAATATATTCGTAAGCTCTGCATTCCCTTAGGAACGTCTTTGGAGCTTCTTCGTCTTTTACTTAGACGGCATCAGCGTTGACTTTTCGCTGTAAGCCTCCCTTAGGAGCTTCTTCATCTTTTACTTAGA
The DNA here is from genome assembly GCF_902167145.1 of Zea mays. Taxonomy (NCBI): domain Eukaryota; kingdom Viridiplantae; phylum Streptophyta; class Magnoliopsida; order Poales; family Poaceae; genus Zea; species Zea mays. The sequence continues at coordinate 43,815,834 of NC_050102.1, forward strand.
CGGTATCAGCGTTGACTTTTCGCTGTAAGCCTCCCTTAGGAGCTTCTTCGTCTTTTACTTAGACGGTATCAGCGTTGATTTTTCGCTGTAGGCTCTGCATTCCTTTAGGAACGACTTCTGAGCAGAAAACTTACGCTGCGCTCCCTTTGGAACGACTTTTTGTGACTTTATAAACTTACTCTGCGTTCCTTAGAACGACTTTTTGTTACTCCGAAGGATTTTTAGTCCGAAGGTCCTTCTTGGTAACGGAAGAAATTTTAGGCTTCGGCAACTTAGGCCTGTGAATCAAATAAATTTTTCTCGTGGAAACAACGAAATTATTACATGGAAACTATCAATGTTTTTTGCTTCACAGAAAATAAAACTGAATAGAAAAGACTGCTATCAAAGGTAGGATATGTCAATAAATGTGCTTCGACTCTGGCACAGTGCTGTTGACTGTGCGAGCTTCGGACTGTTCTCTGAAGTCCCTCTGCTGTGGAGCGTATTGACTCCCTTCTGGCTGTTGACCTTGCTGCAATGGAGGTGGAGGCGGAAGCTGCTGCCAGGAAGCTTGAGGTTGACTTGCCGAAGCTACAGAAGCCGCAGGGTGGTTGTCTATGTATTGTGGGACATAAGGCGGATGAAACGAAGCAGTATGCATAACCTGCTTCGACTGAGCTTGTTGAGATGCAGCTTCGGCTAGTTCCTTTTGCTTCTGGATTGTAACATGGCACGTCCTAGTGGTGTGGCCCTTGCCCTCTCCACAGAATAGGCAAAACAGTCTCCTTGGCTGATCTCCGAATCTTCCGCCGAAGCCCCTGGCGCCTCTGCCTCTTGGAGCTGGTGGCCGAAAGGAAGTTTGTTGTTGCCCCGAAGCCTGTGAGGAGCACTGCGGCCTGTTTTGCTGACTCCCCTTATCATCATTCTGAGTGCTGTGAATGGAACGGACATGCCTCGGGTAGTATCTTCCTCCGAAGCCCCTGGTCATCTCAGAAAATCTGAAGGCCTCCTCCCTTCTTTGGCGAAAGTCATTGTCAGCACGAATGTACTCATCCATCTTTTGGAGCAATTTCTCCAAGGTCTGAGGAGGCTTCCGAGCAAAGTATTGAGCTGCAGGTCCAGGACGAAGCCCCTTGATCATGGCTTCGATAACGATTTCATTGGGCACCGTTGGTGCCTGCGCCCTCAATCGTAAGAACCTTCGGACATACGCCTGAAGGTATTCTTCGTGATCCTGAATACACTGGAAGAGGGCTTGAGCTGTAACCGGCTTCGTTTGAAATCCTTGAAAGCTGGTCAGTAACATATCCTTCAGCTTCTGCCATGAAGTGATTGTTCCTGGCCGAAGGGAGGAATACCAGGTCTGAGCAACATTCCTGACGGCCATGACGAAAGACTTCGCCATGATTGCAGCGTTGCCCCCGTACGAAGACACTGTTGCTTCGTAGCTCATCAAGAATTGCTTCGGGTCGGAGTGGCCGTCAAACATGGGGAGCTGGGGTGGCTTATAGGATGGAGGCCAAGGAGTAGCCTGCAGCTCAGCAGACAGAGGAGAAGCATCATCAAAAACAAAATTTCCCTGATGGAAATTATCATACCAGTCGTCTTCGTTGACGAAGCCCTCCTGATGAAGGTCTTTCTGATGAGGCCTTCTGTTCTGCTCATCGTGAGTGAGATGGCGAACTTCCTCAGAAGCTTCGTCAATTTGCCTTTGCAACTCAGCTAGGCGGGCCATCTTCTCCTTCTTCCTCTGCACTTGTTGATGTAGCATCTCCATCTCTCTGATTTCTTGGTCTAGCTCTTCTTCCTCAAGCGTCGGGCTAACAGCTTTTCTCTTCTGGCTTCTGGCCTCCCGAAGAGAGACGGTCTCCTGGTTGTGGTCCAGCGGTTGTAGTGCTGCAGCCCCAGCCGCTGAAGCTTTCTTCGGCGCCATAGCGAAGGTCTATAGCTTCCGAAGGTGTTCACGAAGACTCGAAGTGGAAGTGAGTTCACCGGAGGTGGGCGCCAATGTTGGGGACTTGTTCTCAAATGCTATGAGTTAAGAACAAGGCAACACAGAAAATGTTAAACATTAAGATCCTTCGTCCTTCGAAGCATTATTTCCCTTAGGATATAACGATCTCCGGACGAAGGTCATGAAGGATTAACCTTCATCACTACAATATACATTAGTAAAAGACGAAGCATATGAAACATAAAAGATAGCGTGAATAATCATATAACATCATTCATTTAACTTTATTAACTCATCATAAAGAAATAGAAACAATATTGAATTATAAATGTACCTTCGGCTTGGAAGGAGATGAAAATACAAGTGTGACGCAAAAGCAAATGCCAAGTCAGCGTGAACAGTACGGGGGTACTGTTCACCTATTTATAGGCACGGGGTACAACCCATACAAAATTACATACATGCCCTTTACATTTGGTGATAATTCTATAGCATTCTATCGAGGTCTAAATGGCCTTTTCATCTTTAAGTCGGTTCCCCTTTCTGCGAACATGCCGAAGCTTTCCTGCTTCACAGCTTCGGCACTGTGTCAACCTTCGTATCTTTTGAGCTTCTCCCTTTCTGATTCAAGTCCGAAGATACCTGTTCACACATTATACTCCAGAAACATTGTTAAATCATGTTTTTGAGGACCTTCGGAAGCCGAAGGCCCCCAACATTAACATTTTCCAAAAATGTTATAAAAAATATAGTGGGTAAATATTGACATTGGTGGGTTCCCCAAAAAAATTTGAGATGGAGATTAATTCAGATACTACTTGTGCAAAATTAACAAAAACAAGTGTAAAAGGGCATTTTACACTATAGCTATGATTTAAGTGAGGTTTCTGTACCAATTTTTATTTTTTTCAGATTCATAGGTGACATTAGGCCTCTGTGTTAAAAATCAAAGAAAAAGACCTACTGGATATTTAGTTGTGATTTTCTAAAGTTTAATGCCAAAAAGGTACTTATAACTAACTTGTCATTTGAAAAATATCAAACAACAAAACTTATATTTTTCCTATGTTCATAATAACAAAATATTTGTTATCCCAAGGTTTGGGGTGTTTTCTCCTCAGGATTATTTTTCTAAGATTTTCCTAAGTTTTCATTGTTTTCCTAAAATAAAAGGAAATGCATTTCTTTTGCACTAACAAAGGGTCTAATAAAATTTTCTAGTGCACTATACTAAATAAGCGAGCTAGCAAAAATGTGGTTGCCCCCTAGTTCTTATTTTAAACTACCTTTTCTATTTTCTTTAACTTTAAGCTAAAAGTGATTAAAAAGGCAAATCCTACCTTAATTTGGTGTACTGAGGGTTTTGCTAATTTTAAACAGATTATGGAGTGATTAAGTACTTCTCTGATTTTTCTTAACCTTAGTCTAACAGTGTAACTATTTTTCCCTCTTTTATTTAGCTTTTGGCCAGAACACTATTTAATTCACAACTCTAAATTCTTTTGTAACACTTAGAAGGTTTTGTATTTTTCCTAAGTAGTTTACTTTATTTAGAATCTGGCAAAATTGGTTTGACTAAATTTGGTTGAATAAAACTGAAGTTATGAATTTTACAAGCTCTGTTTGCATTTAAATTAGAAATGTTAAAAAGGTTTTCTGGAAAACCAGTTTACACCGAGGACCCTGGGCTTTTCCTAAACCAATCTTTTAACTTATACCCTTGCGCAACTATTCACCTGAGTCGCTGACAATTAAAAACCCCCCTGACTTCTATTCCTTCTTCCCCGTGGTCCCTCCCCCCTTTTGAACAGTACCCGTGAAAGGAAAAAGGGCGGCGCGGCTTACCTGCGGCGAGGGAGGTCCGGCGAAGGGTGGGGTTGGCTTCGGGAGGTTCTTGCGGTCACGACAAGGTACGACTCGACGACGGTGATGGCCGGAATCATCGAGTGATTCTACTAAGCACTTGGGTGTACGGAGACTTAAAATGGTGTCTCAACACACTAGCAATGTTTCTTAGCTCTCCATACTCTCAAATGCCCGGTTGGGTGGGTATATATAGAGCCCCAAGCACGAAAGAGCCGTTGGAAGGTGGTAGGTTTTTCTGCGTCACACTAGACCAGTCCGGTGTGCCAACTACGTTACACCAGACTGGACTAGTCCATTCCACGTCAGATGTCCGATGCACACCGGACAAGTCTGGTGACCCGCCACATCAAATAGTCGTTGGAGCTAGTGTCACACCTGGATTTAAGGACAAATTTAGATGTATCTCACATGTGTGCCAGGATCAAGTACCACACATATGATGACTCAGGGTATAGAAATCAATGGCACATCTTTATTACATAATAGGATTTTTGTACAAAATAACTAAATAAATAACACCATACGGTGACCAGATCCTCCACCAACACAGTTGACTAGGAGACGACGACCTAGAGCTCTTCGAGCTCATCTTCATGGTGATCCTCCTCTTGATGGTACCTATTCTTAACGTAGTGTGATTATAGCAAGGGTTAGCTACCATATGGTCATCGCTCAGCAAGTGTGAGCTGTAACACCCCAGGTGTTACCATGGCCATGGCACCTTCATGCACTAATGACTGTGATCACATGTGGAAGAAACTTTAGGAGAAAAGTATAAGAACCTTGGGGACCATGTGTTAACCAAGAAAGGTGAATGACCAAGATCCTTACCCAAGCCTTTGGTGCACTTATCACTTTGGACAAGAGGGGAGTAAACCCTAGACCCCTCTTGAACCCCTATCTCCTAAACACCATGGTTGAAGGGGGGAGAGATTAAGCAAATGTGCAAATCATGACCTAACCCTTGGCTAAAGTTAAGTGAAACATTAATCCACAAATATGGAGAGGGAACATTGCAAAAAGACCCCTTAAGAAACCCCAAATCCATTCCTTAAGTAGAGAAAGAGCTAGAGCTCTCTAATTCTCTCTAAGTCAAAATCTACACCTAATCTAAAGATCCACCGTGTTCACCTTGAAGATGGCACCAAAACCACCTAAGTTCTATACCAAAAATGTGGCATACCACCTAAGGCACCCCCTGGAAAAAGTTGAGACCGAGCCCTTGACATTTGACATGTCTTGGCATCACTTTTGTTGCGCAGCGGGCAAGGGGACAAGCCAGATTTGGCGTCCGCATATCTTCTAACCTAGGGCTTATCTTCCCTTGGAACTCACATATAAGAGATAGCCATAGGTGCCAGGAAGAGGTCTGCGCCAGATTTTTGCCAAGATTCGCACATTTGCGATCTCAGCAAGCTTTTGAACACGGGCAGATGAACACCTCCACATGTTCGACGCGTTCTGCGCGCGCCAGAGGAAGCCCGCGCCCGACCTCGTGTGCCCCGCGTCGCGCCAAAGCCCAGCCAGCGCCGTTGCCCGCGCCTGCGCCTATAAAGCCCCCTGGGACTTTGACCGTACTCCTCCGCGCACGCTCGACCTCACCGAAGCCCGAAACCACCGGCGTTTGCCCCGTGCACGGCGTGCCCGCGGCCACCCGAGCCCCTGCCACCGTAGACCGGCCAGCAGAGCCCTTCCCAACCCCGTCCAACCCTCGGAGAAGATGTGCACGCCTCGGTGAAGCTCCCCGAGCAAGGAATCGGAGTTTGCTTCGCCGGAGAAGCCAGTCCACGGTCGCCGGACTTCGCCCGACCACCGGTGAACGTAGACCAGGTAATCCTCTGCTCCATTCTTCGATTCCTTGTGCACATAGCCTCTACGTCACCCCGTGAAGCTCATCGTGCCATTGGATTGAACTAGATCGCCGTGGTTTGGCCGGAACACCCGCCGCCGACGAGAGCACCCGCCTGTGCACGTGGACCGGACGATTCCGGCCACCTCCATCGTCGAGCCGTACACCGCTGTGACCGCCAGGACCTCCCGGAGCCAACCCCGCCCCTCACCGGACCTCTCTCGCCGTCGGTAAGCCGCGCCGCCCTTTTCTTTTCCGCGGGTACTGTTTAAACCTAGGGAGGGACCGCGGGGGAGAAGAAGAAAAGGCTAGGGGGTTTTGCGCATTGTCAGTGACTCAGGGGAATAGTAGCGCAGGGGTATAACTGAGAGGATTAGTTTGGAAAGAACCCGAGGACTTCGGTGCAAAGTGGTTTTTCTAGGAAACCTTTTATTTAACCTGATTTAAATTCAAACAGAACTTGAATAATTCATATCTTCTGTTTTTTTCACCCAAATCGAGTCAAACCAATTTTGCCAGATCTTAAATAATGTAAACTACTTAAGAAAAATATAAAACCCCTCAGTGTTACAGAAAACTTTAGAGTTGTGAATTAAATGATTAGTTTGCCAAAAGCAAAAAGAAATAAGGAAAAATAGTTACACTATTTAACTGAGGTTAAGAAAATTTAGAGAAGTACTTGATCACCTACTGACCTGTTTAAAAATGATAAACCCCTCTGTATACCCCATTAAGGTAGAGTTTGCCATTTATTTCACCTTGTGCTTAAAATTAAAGAAAATAGAAAAGGTAATTTAAATAGAGAACCAGGGAGCACCCATATTTTTGTTAGTCTACTTATTCAGTATAGTTCACTAGAAAAATCTATTATACTCTAGTTTAGTGCAAAGTAATTGGGATACCTTTTATTTTAAGAAAAAGGAAAACTTAGAAAAACCCTAGAAAAATAATCCCAAGATGAAAACATTCCAAACCTTGGGATAATTAATGTTTTGTTATTAAGAATATATGAAAAATATAAAATTTGCTGTTTGACATTTTTCAAATAACAAGGTAGTGGAAAGTGCCTTTTTGACATTAAAATTTAGAAAATCATAACTAAAAATCCACTAAGTAACCCTCTATGATTTTTGGCACAGAAGCATGTTATGACCCATATATACTAGCAAAAATAACCCTTAGTACAGAACCCACACCTAGATAAGGGTTGTAATGCAAAGTGACTCCTTTGCCCAACTTTTGTTATTTTTGTCCAAGGCATACTTTTTCTATTTTGTACCTCAAATTCATAGGACAGACTATGGTGACCAAGGGTAACCCACTGTAATTTTTTACAAGATTTTTTAAAATTTTGAAATCACTGTTGTAGTTCAACCCACACTAGAATTCATAAATAGAAAATAAAGAAGGGGAAAATGAATGATGGAAATTAGTGTCACCCTAAAACCCTTTGTAAATTGTCCACTGAAATATGCAAGGGAAATACAAATCCACTATGCTTATCCTTAACAAAATCTAAACCTAGAGTGATAAGCATAAACCACTAAAGGCCACGTATGACCAAGTAAACCCTAAGTTACTAACTTAGTTTTTCTTCCTTTAGCATAATGTTGTTAAATCCTGCATAATCATGACATACATATTCATTGCATTCGATACGTTGCAACCTCGCTGACGGAGAGTACATCCTCGTGCCGGAGCAAGGAGCTGCTGAGGAGGTAGCCCCGGATCGAGCCCCAGATCCTGCACCAGAGGATCTGCCTGCCACAGCTTTGGAAGGCAAGCCCCGGTTTTATGCATAACCTGTTATTTATACTATTTTACTACACTTAATGATTGTAGGATTGAATGTGCACTTAAGTGTAGGAGTTGTTTGAAAACCTAGTTGCATGATCTCAGGAATCCTATTGAGATGGATACTAGTATGCTAGGTCGAGTAGCTGCTTTATTAATTAGGATCTCGGTAGAAGTCGAGTGATTTTTCTAGCACTCGCGCGAGGTCAGGAATTTGGTTGTATCCACCTTCTTATCATAATGATGCTGGTTTGTGGACAACAATCCATGGGGATTGGTTGTCCACGGGATAAAAATTGGAATAAGGATTAAGGTGTGGTACCGTGTGTCAAGCGTTTGAACGTACTAAACACATGCCGAGAAATATGGTAAATCGGTAAGCCTAGTACCTGATTGAACCTGGCAGTAGACTTTGCCCCTCACGCGACCTGAGACGTGGTCTCCCATTCCGGTTATGGTGGGTACAAGTGCGGTCACTGCACGACGGCAGTCGGGGTCACTGAGGCATTGTACGCCAAGGCGGTGAGCCCTGATATGCTGATGGGGAATCGATGGGGACGGTTGATGTGTGTGGGGACGGAGTGCCCCTACATGTCGTGTGTTTAGGTTTACCTTGCAAGGATAAAAACTCGATTCGAATCGTCTGCTTCTTGCAGCTAATGAGACTGCTTGATCCATGCTGCTACATTGAGTAACAAGTGGAAATGTGATGAGTTGACACAAGATGTTGATTGCTAAATATGTTTGATACCATGTATGAGTAGATAGTACACTTTTAGCCTTAAGAGAGTCACACTTAAACTTGACAAAGCTAAAACTTGATTACAAACTCAGCTAGTGCTTTTGGCAACCAAACCCCACAGCCAAACAGCTGCATGTCTAGAGGTAGAGGAGTAGACTCCTCACACCGGGTAAGTCTAACTGAGTATTAGTATACTCAGCCTTGCTTGTGGCATAATTTTACAGGTTCTTTGGAGGACATGGTTGCTGGAGTGACTTGGACGTCCATCTTGCCACCAGGTTGGACTGTCGAGTGGGACCCCGCCTCGGCTGAGGAGGAGCATGAGGAGTGATGGGACAGGCTTCCCCATCTCTCTGTTTATTTATCGTTAGTTTCATTCCGCTGCACTTCGAACAATGATGACTACTTTTGCAAAAACTCCGATGATGATGTAATAATTTAATACCCCTTAATGTATGGTTTTATGTTTTATTGTATTTGCTCTGTGACTCACCATCGAGCGAGATTGTGGTACTTGATCCTGTCAGTGGCCTCGTCGGACTAGATCTGAGGGATTGACGAGTTATTCCCATTTAAGTGTGGTCTAGCATCTAAGGCGGGACTTAGGCACTTAAGTTGGAATAATTCGGGCAGTTCCGCCACAGCTGGTATCGGAGCTTGTACCATCACAGAGGAATCAATAAACTATAAATACCATCCTTTTTTAAAGTAAAACTTGATAGAAACAAATGATGGATAGATCGTAGGACGGTCAGGATAGACCTAGGACGGAAGCCTTAGGATGATAGAAGGGTAGTTAGGTGGCTAAGTGATTAAGCCCTATAGGTTACTATGAGGGATGGGAGTTCTTCCCTATTCCCTTTACATTGATGTGAGGTCGTTCAGGACGAGCATGCATGCATTCGTAATTAAACTAATGGATAATTGGGTAAGGACTTTAATACAAAATGATGACCAACTAAGTACCCCAGTACCATTGTTGTAGTTAGAGAGAGGCTGAGTTGTGATTCCTTTTTCTTTTTATAATTCTTTTTCTTTTACTTACGCTTAACCGTACACAAATGACTTCCCACGGATCCTCGGACGAAGGGAATGCACTGTCCCACACTGATGGGCTTGCACGAGAGGGCTTTCCCCGTATTTTGTGGGAGGTACTTCAGGGGGCTGGTTACACGACGCCTCCTCAGTACGCGGTGCAGCAGTTCGAGAAGCATCGAGTGCCCCGCTGTAGGGTGAGGATGACCCTGGAGCCTCATCCCCTACAGCCAGGCTGGCATTCGCTGGACTCTGAGTCCTTTGGATACCGGGCTAAGGATACGATCGAGGCAATTGCTCTTCACGAATTAACCACTTTCTGCGGATTCCACCCCTTGGAGCTGTCCACCCACCCCATTGGCTTGTTCCCCGCTGAGAAGGAGGACGACCCAATGTGGAAGGACCGAGTGGAGCATGCCAAGGACATCTGGGCTATCTACCCAGGTCAGACTGCCCACTTGACAGTGCGGTGCATGAATGCCCTGTACCGTCTGCAAGTGATGCGTGGTGAGGCAATGTCCCATCTGATGGCATTGTTGGAGGCAACTAAGATCACCCTGGATAACAAAGAGGAGCTTGTGGTTGACTTGTCCACTGAGATGGTGGAAAAAGACTTACAGGTGGAGTAGCTGTCAAATGAGATCCAAGAGCTTGAGGAATTAGTGGGGACCAGGGAGAACACCATCGAGGTTCTCGAGGATCAGCTTATCAACACCCAGCAGCAGCTCACCGAGGCTAACGAGCACCTGGATATGCATCACTAGGAGATCCAGGACATGGAGGCCAACGAGGATGTCGACATCGAGGGGGGGAGAGGAGCCTGCCTCTAGCTTGGACACTGCTGGCTCAGGGAGACCACCTTCCCCCGAGTCGAGTGTTGCCTCGTTTGCTCACTAGGTATCAGGGGTAGAGCTAGAAGTTAGTGATAGTAGAACTCCTCGAAGCTAGCCTAGCTTTTGCACCCTTGGGGTACTAGGCTAGATAGAGTTGAGTCCTTTTGGGCTATTGATGTAATCGCGATAAACTCTTTTGGGAAGCATGGTTGATGAATGATGTCAGTCTTAATTTAAGAAGGAAATTTATGCCATGTGAAATCTTTTATGATTATGCAAGAATCTATCAGTTTTGCCTTTTGACTCTTTCATCACGCTTGAACCTTGAACCTCAAAGATGTGTATTAAAAATATATGTGATTTTTCAAAAGGCCGGGAGAGCGCGTCGTGGTCAAAATGAGCGCGTTCCTCCACCGCCGCCACCGCCTCCTACTCTGCATGAGCTAATGGCCCAGCAGAATGAGATCTTGAGGCAGCTAGCTCAGCGTCAGCCGCCACCTCAGCACTATGGTGGTGGTGATCATCAGCGTCACCCCGCAGCAGCCACTTACCAGGAGTTCCTCAGTACCCAGCCACCATTGTTCACCAGGGCCGAGGACCCACTTGATGCGGATGTATGGTTGAGAGTAGTGGAATCCAAATTCCCGCTACTCCATGGAGTTTGCTCAGAGGTCACTAAGGTCAGGTTCGCCACCCAGCAACTTCGCGGACCCGCAAGGACTTGGTGGGACCATTTTCTTGCTATGCAGCCAGATGACCGAGAGGTGGAATGGAGAGAGTTCAAGGCAGCTTTCAGGGGGCACAATATACCAGCAGGCATTATGGACCGAAAGCTCAACGAGTTTCTGGCACTCACTCAGGGAAACAGGACAGTGTTACAGTATGCACAGGCCTTCAATGACCTGTGCCAGTATGCCGGATATCACGCAGACACAGACGAGAAGAAGAGTGACAGGTTCAGAAGGGGGATCAGCACTAAGCTCCGTGATCGTCTCAACACCGTCAGGGCCAACAGCTATAATGAGTTGGTCAACATGGCCATTTCTCAGGAGGACTGTATCACAGCTCGTCAGGCAGAGAAGAAGAGGAAGACCACGGTGGCAGGACCTTCAGCTCAGCCACAACGCTTCAGGATTGTGTCTGACACTCAGAACAGGGGACCGCAGCAGCAGCAAGGACGTTGGGTGATCCGACCACAGCAGCAGCAGCAGCAGGCACCCAACCGCACCCAGTATCTAGTTCAGAGGAACAATCAACAGCAGCAACATCGTCAAGCCAATGACAACAGGTGTTTCACTTGTGGCAACACCGGACATTATGCCAAAAATTGCCCCAGAAACCAGCAGAGGCAGGGGCAGAATGTTAATCAGAATCAAGGCAAGAGACAGAAAGTGCAAGTGAGGCAAGGCAGGCTGAACTTCACCACCATGGCTGATATTCCAGAGGGAGCACCCGTCTTGACTGGTATCTTTTCAGTTTTGAATTATCCCGCAATTATTCTTTTTGATTCGGGTGCATCACACAGTTTTATCAGTACCAAATTTAGTGCCAAGTGTCAGTTACCTTTCCTCCACACCAATGGGGGTATTACAATTTCGACACCAGGAGGCAGGATTGCCACCTATCATATCAATAGACACGTACCAATTAAGTTGGGTAGTTTCATATTTAAAACCACTCTCTTGATAATGGGATTGGATAGTGTGGATATCATCCTAGGGACTGATTGGTTATCGCGACACCACGCGGTGATTGATGTCGCAGCCAGAGCCATAGAAATCCACTCCCCTCTGGATGGCGAGATCACCTTGTACCTACCCGACCAGGGTTGTACCCGTTCTTGTGTAGTCACTATGATAGAGTCACCAGTGGAAAGGACCTCAGTGGTCTGTGACTACCCAGATGTTTTTCCGGATGAATTGCCAGGGATGCCACCTGACAGAGACATCGAGTTCGCAATCAAATTGCAACCCGGGGCTGCTCCTATCTCCAAGAAACCATATAGGATGCCTCCCGCGGAATTGGCAGAACTGAAAAAGCAACTGCAGGAGTTGTTGGACAAGGGGTTCATTCGCCCAAGCACCTCACCTTGGGGATGCCCGGCCTTATTTGTGAAGAAAAAGGATGAGAGTTTGAGAATGTGTGTTGATTACCGCCCCCTCAATGCGGTGACCATCAAGAACAAATACCCACTACCCCGCATTGATGTTTTGTTTGATCAGTTGGTGGGAGCCAAAGTGTTCTCCAAGATAGATCTTTGCTCGGGTTACCATCAGATCAATATCCGTGCCAGCGATATTCCCAAGACAGCTTTCTCTACAAGATATGGGCTCTATGAATTTTTGGTGATGTCTTTTGGGCTGACCAATGCCTCGACTTATTTTATGTACCTGATGAACTCAGTATTCATGCCAGAGTTGGACAAGTTCGTGGTCGTTTTCATTGATGATATTCTGGTCTATTCCAAGAATGAAGATGAACATACTGAACATCTGCACACCGTGCTTCAGCGACTGCGCGATCATCGTCTTTATGCTAAGTTGTCTAAATGTGAATTCTGGCTGAAGGAAATTAAATTCTTGGGTCACACAATTTCTCAGGATGGGATATTAGTTGATCCTGAGAAGGTACAAGAAGTAATGGATTGGAAACCTCCTACCACAGTGCGGCAGATTCGGAGTTTTCTGGGTTTGGCCGGGTATTATCGACGATTCATTTCAGATTTCTCCAGAATTGTCAAGCCAATGACTGAGTTGTTGAAGAAGGGAGTCAAATATGATTAGAGGCAGAAGTGTGAGGATGCCTTTCATACACTAAGGCAGCATTTGACAACAACCCCAGTGCTAGCTCAACCTGATAACACCAAGCCCTTTGAAGTTTATTGTGATGCTTCCGGTACTGGTTTGGGATGTGTCTTAATGCAAGATAACAGAGTAATTGCTTATGCCTCCCGAGCACTCAGACCTCATGAGCAGAACTACCCTACACATGATCTGGAGTTAGCAGTCGTGGTTCATGCTCTCAAGATATGGAGACATTACTTGATGGGAGCTCACTGTAACATTTACACTGATCATAAGAGTCTCAAATACATTTTCACTCAGGCAGATCTTAACATGAGGCAGAGGAGATGGTTAGAATTAATCAAGGACTATGATTTGGAGTTGCATTACCATCCTGGCAAGGCCAATGTTGTGGCAGATGCCTTGAGCAGAAAGGCCCAGTGCAATTGTATGAGCATGGATGCAAGAGTTACCACCTTGTGTGATGAGTTGTGCAAGCTGAACCTAGAAGTTGTTTCTTCAGGTGATTTAAATTATATCTCGGTAGAGCCCACATTACAAGAGCAAATAGTCAGGGCACAGATTGAAGACAAGGGTGTTCAGGTTATCAAGGAAATGATCGAGCAGAAAGCAGAAAAATACAAATGCTTCTGTCAGGACAGCAAAGGGATTCTATGGTTTGGTGATCGATTGGTTGTTCCCAAGGACCCTGAGCTCAGAAAGAAGATATTCGATGAAGCTCACCTTTCAAAATTCTCCATGCACCCGGGCAGTAATAAGATGTATCATGATCTCAGATCCTTATACTGGTGGACCAGAATGAAGAGGGAAATTGCCAAGTACATATCCGAGTGTGACACTTGCCAGAGGATCAAATCTAGTCATTTGAAGACAGCAGGCCCCTTGCAACCCCTTCCCATACCATCCTGGAAATGGGAGGACATTTGCATGGACTTTATCGTGGGCTTGCCCAATACCTCCCGGCACCATGATTCCATTTGGGTCGTTGTGGACAGATTGACCAAGTCAACTCATTTCTTGCCAGTACACACCACCCACAGGACAGAGAAGTATGCGGAAATCTACATTGACCAGATAGTTCGTTTGCATGGAATACCAAGGACTATAGTATCGGACAGAGGAGCACCATTTGTGGCACGATTTTGGGAGAAATTGCAAGAAACACTTGGGACCCATGTAATACAAAGCTCAGCATACCATCCTCAAACAGATGGCCAGACAGAAAGGGTAAATCAAATTTTGGAAGACATGTTGAGGGCATGTGTGCTACACTATGGAAAGGATTGGGACAAGTGTCTTTCTTTGGCAGAGTTTTCTTATAACAACAGCTACCAGTCCAGTCTAAAGATGGCACCTTTTGAAGCCTTGTATGGGAGAAGGTGTAGAACCCCGCTAAATTGGTCGCAAGCTGGAGAGAGAGAAATATTTGGGCCAGATTTGGTACTTGAAGCAGAGGAGAAGGTCAGAGTCATCAAGAAGAACTTAGAAGCTGCTCAGGCCAGGCAAAGGAGCTATCACGATAAGAGGCGGAAGCCTCTACAGTTTGAAGTGGGAGATCATGTTTACCTTAAGGTGTCACCCACCAAGGGTGTCCAGAGATTTGGAATCAAGGGCAAGTTAGCTCCTCGCTACATTGGACCCTACGAGATCAAGGAAGCTTGTGGACCAGTAGCATATAAATTGAAGTTGCCACCACACATGTCAGCTATTCATGATGTATTCCATGTGTCTCAGCTACGGAAATGTGTCCGCCTACCCACTGAAGTGCTACCTAAACCAGACATTGAGGTAGAACCAGATTTGTCCTATCAAGAGTACCCCGTCAAGGTAGTGGATCAGAAAGTGAGGTCAACGCGGGCAAGGTCGATCAGAATGTATAAGGTTCAGTGGAGTCACCATTCAGTAGAAGAAGCTACATGGGAGACTGAGGATTTTCTACGCTCTCGCTTCCCCGACTTTCTGCCCAAAGGAGTCGGTACGTAACCCAAAACCCCACCCCCACCTGCCATTTGAATACAAATATAAGGAAAACTTAGATGATAAGGGTAGTCTAAGTTGTGGATTTGACTTAACAAGGACTTCCTTCTGAAGTCGCGAAGAGAATGACATTCGAAGAGCAGTCAACTAGAGAAACTTAAATAAAAGAAGGAACAGCGCACCAACACGCCTTCATGGCACCCCTCCAGAGGATTCCACCTAAAATCTCGGGACGAGATTCCTTTAAGGGGGGAGGGTTGTAACACCCCAGGTGTTACCATGGCCATGGCACCTTCATGCACTAATGACTGTGATCACATGTGGAAGAAACTTTAGGAGAAAAGTATAAGAATCTTGGGGACCATGTGTTAACCAAGAAAGGTGAATGACCAAGAGCCTTACCCAAGCCTTTGGTGCACTTATCACTTTGGAGAAGAGGGGAGTAAACCCTAGACCCCTCTTGAACCCATATCTCCTAAACACCATGGTTGAAGGGGGGAGAGATTAAGCAAATGTGCAAATCATGACCTAACCCTTGGCTAAAGTTAAGTGAAACATTAATCCACAAATATGGAGAGGGAACATTGCAAAAAGACCCCTTAAGAAACCCCAAATCCATTCCTTAAGTAGAGAAAGAGCTAGAGCTCTCTAATTCTCTCTAAGTCAAAATCTACACCTAATCTAAAGATCCACCGTGTTCACCTTGAAGATGGCACCAAAACCACATAAGTTCTATACCAAAAATGTGGCATACCACCTAAGGCACCCCCTGGAAAAAGTTGAGACCGAGCCCTTGACATTTGACATGTCTTGGCATCACTTTTGTCGCGCAGCGGGCAGGGGGACAAGCCAGATTTGGCGTCCGCATATCTTCTGACCTAGGGCTTATCTTCCCTTGGAACTCACATACAAGAGATAGCCATAGGTGCCAGGAAGAGGTCTGCACCGGATTTTTGCCAAGATTTGCACGTTTGCGATCTCAGCAAGCTTTTGAACACAGGCAGATGAACACCTCCACGTGTTCGACGCGTTCTGCGCGCGCCAGAGCACGCCTGCGCCTGACCTCGCGTGCCCCGCGTCGCGCCAAAGCCCAGCCGGCGTCGTTGCCCGCGCCCGCGCCTATAAAGCCCCCAGGGACTTCGACCGTACTCCTTCGCGCACACTCAACCTCACCGGAGCCCGAAACCACCGGCGTTTGCCCCGTGCAAGGCGTGCCCGCGGCCACCCGAGCCCCTACCACCGTAGACCGGCCAGCAGAGCCCTTCCCAACCCCGTCCAACCCTCGGAGAAGATGTGCATGCCTCGGTGAAGCCCCCCGAGCAAGGAATCGGAGTTTCCTTCTCCGGAGAAGCCAGTCCACGGTCGCCGGACTTCGCCCGACCGCCGGTGAACGTAGACCGGGTAATCCTCTGCTCCATTCTTCGATTCCTTGTGCACATAGCCTGTACGTCGCCCCGTGAAGCTCATCGTGCCATTGGATTGAACTAGATCACCGTGGTTTGGCCGGAACACCCGCCGTCGATGAGAGCACCCGCCTGCGCACGTGGACCGGACGATTCCGGCCACCTCCGCCGTCGAGCCATACACCGCTGTGACCGCCAGGACCTCCCGGAGCCAACCCCTCCCCTCGCCGGACCTCTCTCGCCGCCGGTAAGCCGTGCCGCCCTTTTCTTTTCCGCGGGTACTGTTTAAACCTAGGGAGGGACCGCGGGGGAGAAGAAGAAAAGGCTAGGGGGTTTTCGCATTGTCAGTGACTCAAGGGAATAGTAGCGCAGGGGTATAACTGAGAGGATTAGTTTGGAAAGAACCCGAGGACTTCGGTGCAAAGTGGTTTTTCCAGGAAACCTTTTATTTAACCTGATTTAAATTCAAACAGAACTTGAATAATTCATATCTTCTGTTTTATTCACCCAAATCGAGTCAAACCAATTTTGTCGGATCTTAAATAATGTAAACTACTTAAGAAAAATATAAAACCCCTCAGTGTTACAGAAAACTTTAGAGTTGTGAATTAAATGATTAATTAGCCAAAAGCAAAAAGAAATAAGGAAAAATAGTTACACTATTTAACTGAGGTTAAGAAAATTTAAAGAAGTACTTAATTACCTACTGACCTGTTTAAAAATGATAAACCCCTCTGTATACCCCATTAAGGTAGAGTTTGCTATTTATTTCACCTTGTGCTTAAAATTAAAGAAAATAGAAAAGGTAATTTAAATAGAGAACCAGGGAGCAACCATATTTTTGTTAGTCTACTTATTCAGTATAGTTCACTAGAAAAATCTATTATACTCTGGTTTAGTGCAAAGTAATTGGGATACCTTTTATTTTAAGAAAAAAAGGAAAACTTAGAAAAACCCTAGAAAAATAATCCCAAGGTGAAAACACCCCAAACCTTGGGATAATTAATGTTTTGTTATTAAGAACATAGGAAAAATATGAAATCTGCTGTTTGACATTTTTCAAATAACAAGGTAGTGGAAAGTGCCTTTTTGACATTAAACTTTAGAAAATCATAACTAAAAATCCACTAAGTAACCCTCTTTGATTTTTGGCATGTTATGACCCATATATACTAGCAAAAATAACCCTTAGTACAGAACCCCACCTAGATAAGGGGTGTAATGCAAAGTGACCCCTTTGCCCAACTTTTTTTATTTTTGTCCAAGGCATACTTTTTCTATTCTGTACCTCAAATTCATAGGACAGACTATGGTGACCAAGGGTAACCCACTGTAATTTTTTACAAGATTTTTTTAAAATTTTGAAATCACTTTTGTAGTTCAACCCACACTAGAATTCATAAATACAAAATAAAGAAGGGGAAAATGAATGATGGAAATTAGTGTCACCCTAAAACCCTTTGTAAATTATCCACTGTAATATGCAAGGGAAATACAAATCCACTATGCTTATCCTTAACAAAATCTAAACCTAGAGTGATAAGCATAAACCACTAAAGACCACGTATGACAAGAAAACCCTAAGTTACTAACTAACTTAGTTTTTCTTCCTTTAGCATAATGTTGTTAAATCCTGCATAATCATGACATACATATTCATTGCATTCGATAGATTGCAACCTCGTTGACAGAGACTACATCCTCGTGCCGGAGCAAGGAGCTGCTCAGGAGGTAGCCCCGGATCCAGCCCTAGAGCCTGCACCAGAGGATCTGCCTGCCACAGCTTTGGAAGGCAAGCCCCGGTTTTATGCATAACCTGTTATTTATACTATTTTACTACACTTAATGATTGTAGGATTGAATGTGCACTTAAGTGTAGGAGTTGTTTGAAAACCTAGTTGCATGATCTCAGGAATCCTATTGAGATGGATACTAGTATGCTAGGTCGAGTAGCTGCTTTATTAATTAGGATCTCGGTAGAAGTCGAGTGATTTTTCTAGCACTCGCGCGAGGTCAGAAATTTGGTTGTATCCACCTTCTTATCATAATGATGCTGGTTTGTGGACAACAATCCATGGGGATTGGTTGTCCACGGGATAAAAATTGGAATAAGTATTAAGGTGTGGTATCGTGTGTCAAGCGTTTGAACGTACTAAGCACATGCCGAGAAATATGGTAAATTGGTACGCCTAGTACCTGATTGAACCTGGCAGTAGACTTTTCCCCTCACTCGACCTGAGACGTGGTCTCCCATTCCGGTTATGGTGGGTACAAGTGCGGTCACTGCACGACAGCAGTCGGGGTCAGTGAGGCATTGTACGCCAAGGCGGTGAGCCCTGATCTGCTGACGGGGAATCGATGGGGACGCTTGATGTGTGTGGTGACGGAGTGCCCCTACATGTCGTGTGTTTAGGTTTACCTTGCAAGGATAAAAACTCGATTCGAATCGTTTGCTTCTCGCAGCTAATGAGACTGCTTGATCCATGCTGCTACATTGAGTAACAAGTGGAAATGTGATGAGTTGACACAAGATGTTGATTGCTAAATATGTTTGATACCATGTATGAGTAGATAGTACACTTTTAGCCTTAAGAGAGTCACACTTAAACTTGACAAAGCTAAAACTTGATTTACAAACTCAGCTAGTGCTTTTGGCAACCAAACCCCACAGCCAAACAACTGCTTGTCTAGAGGTAGAGGAGTAGACTCCTCACACCGGGTAAGTCTAGCTGAATATTAGTATACTCAGCCTTGCTTGTGGCATAATTTTACAGGTTCTTTGGAGGACATGGTTGCTGGAGTGACTTGGCCGTCCATCTTGCCACCAGGTTGGACTGTCGAGTGGGACCCCGCCTCGGCTGAGGAGGAGCATGAGGAGTGATGGGACAGGCTTCCCCATCTCTTGTTTATTTATCGTTAGTTTCATTCCGCTGCACTTCGAACAATGATGACTACTTTTGCAAAAACTCCGATGATGATGTAATAATTTAATACCCCTTAATGTATGGTTTTATGTTTTATTGTATTTGCTCTGTGACTCACCATCGAGTGAGATTGTGGTACTTGATCCTGTCAGTGGCCTCGTCGGACTAGATCCAAGGGATTGACGAGTTATTCCCATTTAAGTGTGGTCTAGCCTCTTAGGCGGGACTTAGGCACTTAAGTTGGAATAATTCGGGCAGTTCCGCCACAGCGGGGGTAAAGTGTAGTGTAAGGCTTACCAAGGAAAATGGTTAAGGTTGAGCATTTCTTTTAATTATGTTGGTCAAAATTTTATTAGCAATTACTAAGTATAAGTAAATACCATCCCAATTAAATAAGAGATTAGAGATGAACAAAATTCCATAATGTAATGCAATGCATGTCCAATTTAAGTTTAGTTCCATCATTTAATCATACGAGAGTCCTTAGCCGCTCATGACCATGAGCACGGCTAATATGCTAGTTTTACACACTACAAAGGTTGCACATCTTTACCCACAAGTCATGATACCCATCTGCCATGGCGTCATTAATCCTATACACCTCTATCGAGCAGGCGAGGCAGGGCAGCACTACGAGGCCTTTCCAAAGTTCCACTAGCTTGAGATAACGCGCTACGGTTTCAGCCAAAAGGGAGTATAGGAATCCCTCATTTAAAAAGCCTTCACATCATGATTAGATGAGAACTTCCCTATACTCTGTAGCGATTCACTCCCCACTTGCCCCTTTCGAGTAAGTTTATCCTCACTAGCTTTCCTAATTTATTGGCCAAGAGAGTCCCATTAAACCCTTGTGGTAGCACTACTTTCATGGGTTAAGCTCCATGTTGCAATTAACAAAATGATCTTATCATGCAAAGTAATAAATATACCAGCAATATATCATAATAAAACATGATCATAATTCATAAGTATCATTAACCTAAAAACCAGGTAGAGCAATAGCAAGACTACCCAATATTTCATGTGTGCAAGGTGTAGGGTAAACAAAACTAGGTAACCTATTAGGTCCCATCAATTTAACCTAACTGTGCCACGGTGATTAACATGATCATAAATATTATTAGGTAAAAAATGTGATCAAGGACGTAACTTGCCTTTTACATGTGAATCCAACTGCTCAGGTGCTTCTCCAAAGTTGGGCTTCAATTTCCTCGTCACTTCGCTTCTACTTATAGCAATACATACTAATATGTAACTAATGGATACAAATAACATGACACAAAACATGAAAACAAAAAGTGTAATAATATTCACCACGTTGCTACGAAATCATAGGTTCGGGAACCACTAAAATTGGACTTAAAACGAATAGTTTATGAGATATATAAGCTTTAGGATTAATATTTGTGCTAAAAGTAAATTTTATAACTAATTTGCCGAAGTCAAAAAAGTCGCTTAGACCTCGGGTTCATATTTAAAGGACAACAGGGCCTTTTTCAAAAGATTTCAGACTGATCTATAATGATCTCTGAACTACTGCGGGTTGATTCCTAGAAATTGCAGGAACTCTTTAGTAAACTTGTCTCGGCTATTATAATGTTGATCCCCCTAGCCGCAGGATCCTGATCTAAGGGCTCAGAGATCAGAGATCACGGCCAAAGGGGTACACCCTGATATGATCTCAGCCCTCCATCTCATAACTATCAATTCAGATTCAAACTACCCAGATCTAATCTTGTATGTACATCCAGATCGAATGGCTACTCGACTCCTACCTCTCATCGACCACTAGCAGGGGCGTGCCCAGCTCGCGGTGGTGACACACATCAATGTCATGCCCACCGATGCCCCGATGACCAAACTCCATCATAGTGAGGCACAAATAAATGCTGATGACGTAGCGAAACTATAGGGGACAACTCACCGAGGGTTTGCAACATGGAGCCCTATACATGGCTCAGTGCCAGCGGCGATGTTTCCCGATGGCGAGAAATTCATGTCCATCCACGCTACCCTCATGCTTGGAAAGACAACTTGGATGTCCGTCGTCCTCCGTCGAACACACGCGACCTCCCTCTAGCACCAGATCGACGACACTAGCAGATGATCCGCACAACGTATCTTATTTTGTTTTCTTTTGGAAGAAGTTTCCCTACATTACCCAAAACATGATTTTGGGGTGTTACAACTACCCATTGTTGATCGTTGATCCTTTGGTTCGACGCGCCACCGATGCCTCACCGACTAGTATAGTGTGCAAGGCTCAGGATGCCGAAAATTACGCTCTCTATGCACTTGGTTCAATGTGCCGCCATTGCCTCACCAGACTGGTCCAGTGCACCAGCAAGCGCAGGGTGCTGAAGTTGCGCTCTCTGCGCACTCCATCAAGTTCGGTGCACTCAAAAACAACATAGTCTTCATTTCTTCAAGTTGCTTTACTTGGGCTTTTCTTGTCTTGTGTCTTGGATTTTTCTTGGTGTTAATAAGCATTCAATGAGTCTTCTAATGTCTTCTTTGAGGTGTTGCTCCCTCCATGCCTAAGCCCAAGCTAAATAGTTGTAAACACATTAGTCCATATGTTATGTTGATCATCAAACACCAAAACCACATAGTCTAATGGGTTGAGGTCCATTTTCCTTACAACTTCGATCTTCATGTTACCTAAGCCCAAGCCAACCATGCTTCTATTTGAACTTTTCTGTTATAATACCAAATATTGTTAATCTAAATGTTCATGTTGTTCATCGAACACACAAATCAACTAATGGTCCATAATAATAGGTGCTATTTCTCTTATACACATCTTAGTAGTTAGCTATTTTAGAGTATAGAATCAAGTTATAGCCTTAAGTTAATAATTTTTAGTGGCCCCACCCTCTTCTCTTCTTGGGTCACAATTTGGACCCTTGCAAGAACCTCAGATTCCTTTCGCTCATGCACTTCATCATACTTGTAGATATTGAGTTCCTCATTGCTCTTTTTCTTAAGACATGCTTGCCTCCGGTGGTAAACCCATGCTCTCGAAGGTAAAAAATCATGTTCTAGGTGGAATGAATACTTGATTTTTGGGACAAGCTCATCCCTATCTAGAGTAAAACTATTCTCATCTATGGATGAATTTGTTCCACTTCTCTTTGAAACAAACACCCACAAACATGGGCTTTCCCATACCATCATATTGTCCCACCTCATCCCTCCAATCAAATCAAAACACTCTTGATAATGTGGCCGAAATAAAGCGTACAAGACAAGCCTAGTTACATAGTTGACATTTCCATCTGAATGGCAATGTGTTCTAACAACATAGGGGTGAATTGAAGTATTCTAGGCTTCTACTAAAGATAAGTATAAGCATGTCTATTTAGATGTGTTCTATGAATTACCTATGCACTGACTGCACATAGAATTCTATAATTTAGAGCTAATTGTACTATGCTAACATGTCAAGCTACTCTAAGAAAGTAAATAAACACAAGCAACAATAACAAGTTATTGTGGAAACATCTATATAAATGCAGAAGTTGTAAAGAGGGATCAAATTGGGCATAAGGATTTATGTTGTGCTAGTGAGCAACCTTCTACCGACAATCCATGTTGGAGGCAAAGGCGGATGCACATGGGGGGCAAAGGGGGCCATGGCTCCCTCAATTTTTAGTTTCTCTTATACCTAACGTTTATTTATTGTTAAGTATAGGGAAAAAATATAAGTCTTCGATAGACTAAACTAGTTTCGTCCTGAGCTTTCTAGTTGGATCACCCCAGTCCTCCAAACTCCTGTCCTCCTTCTTAACTAGCAACTATCTGTTCGATCCCATTCTTCATAAAGCCCAGGAACCAATCTGCCCCATTCCCGTCGTTGCCTATCGATGTCCCCTTCCCGACGTGTGTTGTCGCTCGACTCGCCCCCTTCTCGATGCCCTCACCCTGCTCAAAGTTTTTGGGACGTCGGCCTACCTAGTAAGCCCGATCTCGTTCATCGCAACGATGCGACCCATCTCCGACAAGTGACGAGCTTAGCGAACCAGTGAGCGTTGACTCTATGTCGGAGAAGTGGCCTGACCCCGCCTCCTTCCCGGTGGTCCCGCTCTTTGATGAGATCAACATTCGATAAGATACACATGGTTTCTATTCAATCAACAATAAGTTAGTGGCATTTTTTAATATAGTTTTCTTCTTTCAACTTGTATCATATATTGATATAAAACTTGAATTCTATGTAAGTATTTGTTTTTATAGGCTTGCTTAATCTTGTCATAAGGTTTTTTGCCCCCCCCCCATGAATTCTCATCCTATGCCCGCCACTGGTTGGAGGTACACAAAGTATTTTTTTTCTTTGTCACCAAGACTTTTTCTATGCAAGGAATTGGATTACCACCTCAATGGTAAGCACCAAGGTAGACTAACCACTAGCCATAAAGGCAAGTCTGAACAGAACATCTCTTCCTCTCACATGATTTGGATCCCTGTACAAGTTCTTCCTGCCTCTCCAGCAAGTCGGAGGGTTGACAAGCTTGCTGCAGGTAAGGTCTTAATTAGGTTGTCTCCAGCAGCGTCCCCTAAATTTTATCCCTTAAAGAAATATTCCTCATCACTTACAACACATTTTAAAAGGTTATGTCCTCTAAATCTTTCACATCTCTAGCAGTGTTCTCTAAATTTCGTCCTCTATATCTCATCTTTTATTTTTTGCAACCATATTATCAGATTGATGCCATTTATTTTCCTTTTGTCATGAAGTAGCAAATAAAAGATTCTCACTCTGTTTAAATGATCGCATTTTAATCAGCAACAACATGGCGGGAGGGAGCATGTAGACCAATCAGCGAGCGAGCGTCCAGGCGGTATTGGATAGCGAACGCGCCACAATTAGCGGACACGCTGCCCACTCTATATTCTAGAGGAGGTTTTACCGGACACTGTTGGAGTCACAAAAAAGGCTGAGATGCGCTAGATTTAGGGTACTAGACAACATACATGTTGCTGCTGGAGAGAGTCTATGGCTCTATTAACACATTGTCCATTAGTGCCACCATGCGGAGACCGAGGTAGGTGTCAGCGACATAGAGGGGTGGCAAAGAGGGCAACATGGGGCGGCAGCCATGGTGATGTGATGGTCCCCATATGGATGTCTTCACTAGGTCATTCATCTAGTCATACAAAACACTGTTTTACATTGTAAACAACACTGTTTATAGAGTGAAGTTTTAACTAGTGGATGTGACTTGAGATAGGATTGGTAAGTTTCTAGGGACAACCTAAGCGTCCACGTGAGATCCAGCCATGCTAGGTTTGTTGGACACCATAGGGAGTTAAGACTCTCCGCATTGGTTCCCCTAAATTTCTCCCTATATATCCCACTTTTACACCATGTCGTCAAGATTTCACCCCCTATTTTTTCATCTCGCACAAATGGTTTCCTCTAAATTCTCCTCCTTTACCCCATTACAACCATAAAATATTATTTCCTATCCCTACTTTTCATCCAATATCAATTTTTCATCTTGTTGGGGACTTGTTCTCAAATGCTATGAGTTAAGAACAAGGCAACACAAAAAATGTTAAACGTTAAAGTCCTTCATCCTCCGAAGCGTTATTTCCCTTAGGATATAATGACTTTCGGAGGACAAGGATTACAAAGGTCATACCTTCGTAAATCACAACACATGATATTGAGAGATAGGATCATATGAGAAATAAAAAATAATATAAACAGTCATATATTATTATTATCTCATTCCTAATTTATTACCATAGGAAAATAGAAATGGCCTTAAATTACGAGTGTACCTTCGTCTCAAAGGAAGGCAAAAAGCATGAGCGTGACGCAAAAATGAATGCCAAATCCCGTGAACAGTACGAGGTTACTGTTCACCTATTTATAGGCACGAGACGCAGCTCGTGTAAAATTACACTTATGCCCTTTACATTTGCTAATAACTCTATAGTATTCCATCGAGGTTTAAATAGCCTTTTCATTTCTAAGTCGGTTTCCCTTTCTGCTATCATGCCGAAGCCTTCCTATGCACAGCTTCGGCTTTGCGTTATCCTTCGTACTCTTTTTGTGCTTCTTCACGCGGTGGTTTCGTTTCTAGACCGAAGGTACCTGTTTATGCATTATACTTCCAGAAACATTGTTAAATCATGTTTTTGAGGACCTTCGGAAGCCGAAGGCCCCCAACAGTAGCCCCTTGCAATATTAATTTGTTAGAATAATAAATTTAGATTGCAATAGGAACGAAGGCCCTGAGCCGAAGGTCCGAAAAACACCTTCCCTTTGCTAGAATAGCAACAGCCACCGACAAGCGGGCCCTCCAGCATGCAATGCACCAGGCGTATAAATAAGAGCACACCGCAATGTCATTTGGTACGCTTTCTTGCCATCTGCTCTTGCTTACTCAGTTTTTAGCTCTTGCGCACCAAGACTTGCTTGGCTTTTTAAGTTTTTTAAGCTTCGGCTTTGAAAGCAGTTTTTTAGCATTTTCGAAGATGTCTGAAGATAAAAAAGTTGTTGCTGAAACGAAGCTGAGCCTTTCTGAGGAGAAGAATCTTGGCTTTCTTGAATCAATATCAAAGACAAATATAGAGAAGATTACAAGGGAAATTTTGGAAGGTTTATCTGAAGATACTGGTGATAGTGACAGTTATGATGTGGAAAGTGGCGGGGAAGACTCCGAAGATCGACCCTGGCGGCCAAGCCATGCAGTTTTTGGAAAATCAACCATTAAACAAAGCCATCTTGTCAATATGAGGGGGAGATATTTTCGGGATATGTCTATTGTGAGGGCTGACAACGGAGAGAAGACTTGTCCTACTCCCGAAGAAAATGAAGTTGTGATCTTCCGAAGCTTCTTCAAGGCTGGGATTCGGTTCCCTCTAAGCAGTTTCGTGGTTGAAGATTTGAAGATGTATGAAATCTACCTTCATCAAATTACTCACGAAGCAATCGTAAGAATGGGAGTCTTTGTCTAGGCCACGAGGAGCCAAGGCTTGGAGCCAAATGCAAAAAGTTTCTGCAGTATACACGAACTGGTTTATGAGACAAAGCCTTGGGGCAAAGAGCAGTATCATAACAATTTTGGCTGTTATAACTTCGGTGCCCGCTCTGGGTCAAGCTGCCCTGTGTCGACTTTTCAAAAGTGATGGCCCAGGGATTGGATGAAGGAATGGTTCTATGTAAAAAATGATTTAAAAGCACAAGAGGATATTAAGGATATTATTATGCGCCCTATCTGGCAGTGTTTCGGCCTCCGGAAGCCGAAGGTGGAGATTGATGAAGCAGTCGAAGAATGCCGAAAGGCTTTCAGCATAGTCTGCTCCTTCATCGGGACAAGGGACTTAGTTCAAGAGCACGTGGCCTACAGGATATGGCCATTGGTAGCCAACTGGGAAATGCCAAAGGAAACTATCAGCAACCCCCTCGAAGGTGGTCTGGTTCGACTAAAGTATACCTTCAGATTTGTAGACCAGTTTGTCGAGCCAGACGATGATTGGTTGGAAAGTGTCGAAGCTACAAGTGATGAATTGCTTGGGGCGTACTCCAAGACAGAGGATAATGCACTATCAGCGGCCTTCGGAGGCCGGAAAAAGAAGAGGCTGAACAGAGTTTTCGATGCTATTGGATTCGTCTATCCTAACTACCGTTACCCGCTATGGGGTCAGAAAAGAAAAGGTGCAGTTTCTGTGAAGGAAGTTGCTTCGACCGCTTCTAGTGAGCCTACACCGAAGAGAAAAAAGGTGAAGGTGTTCTTACCCACCGGCCACACTACATTGAGCCAGCCATAGTGCCTGATTTTGGTGGTGAGACCTCTTCGGCCACTAAAGCCAGAGAACCTACACATCTGCAGAATATTGAAGAGCCGGCTGCAATGCTGGAGATGGAAAAAAATTGAAGAACCGAGGGCTGAAGAGACAAGGACATCGGAAGTTTTAAGTCCTTCGGCAAGAGTTGAGGTGTCAATGTCGAAGGCACAAAAGGATCTTACAACAACTCCCAAGAGGAAGAGAATGGTCAATGTTTTAGATGTGCTAGAAACAATAAAATCTTCAAGCTCTACTCCGAAGAGAGCTGCCGAAGCTTCAAAAACACAAATTGAGGAGACCGAAACTGGGCCTTCAGAGCCCGCCAAGAAGAAATCCTTGGAAATTAGAAAAGAAACGGAAAAAGAATCTATAGAAGAAATTTTATCTGAGAAAACTGCCATCCCTATTCTCGAAGCATCTTCCGAAGCCCTCAACTATGTTTTACGTCATGCTTCGGGTAAAAAATTAACTGAAAAAGAAAAGCGAGAAGCTCAGTTCTATGCGCAAAAATTGAAATATCCAAAAGGGGCGCTGATATTCAACGGCAGTGGAGAAGAAGACTTCTTGTATTGTCTCCCTGACAGCAAGGAGATTTCTGTCTGTCGGGAGATGAGCAAGAGCTTCGGGTTCCCGACATTAGAAGACGGACTTTCGGTGCTGTCAAAAGATGAGTTGGCCGACATCTTAGCATACAATAGTTTAAAGGTGAGAAATTGAGATTTTTGTATTTAAAAACAAAATTTTTCATTTGCTTAAACTTAATACCGCATTTTTTGCAGGGCCTTATTCTTAGCAATGCCCTCAGGGCACAAAAAGATGCCGAAGATGAAGGGTGTACCATAGCCTTGAACAACCTTCGTTCCGAAGTAATTGAACTAAGGAACGAAGGTCTTGAAAAAGATAAAATATTAAACTCATTGTTGAGTAAAATAAAAGAAGACGAAGTTGTTTCCAAAGCCCAAGCCGAAGCTCAGAAACAGGAAATCAAAGATCTTCGAAAACAGCTATTCGAAGCTAAAGAAAAATGTGTTGTTGCAGAAGCTAAATGAGAAATTAGCGATCAAAGGACAAAATGTTTAGAGAAAAACATTGAAGAACTTCGTATATCCAAGGAAAATGTTTTGAGAAATCTATGGATTGTGTGAAGAGAATAAAAATTAGCTTCGTCAACGTTGGCGCGTACTCAAGCGAGGAGAATTTCATAATGGGCGATCCCGAGGGCCCAATTGAATGGACCAGCCACGAAGCTGAAGCTTTTGAGGAAGTTTTGAGTGGTCGTGGGGACATATGCGCCGTCTCGGGTGCTAGGGGGATTGTCGCTATTTTGGAGAGGATAGGCTGCGAACATGTGAAATCCTTGGCGCAAACCGAGGCTGCCTTATCTGTTGAAGATACAAAAGACCCCTCGGCCGAAGCAAGCTTGGTTGGTGGAAAAAATTTCACCGACATCTGGGAAAATGGCGGTCGGGAGATGGCTCAAGAAATTATAAGGAAAGTGAAAAAAGATAATCACGATGCTAGAGAAGCAGCAGAGGCCGCTAAGAAAACTGCGGATCTCGAGAGGCGAATAGGTATTGATTAATAGCTTTTGACTTTATGTTCTAATTTTATGACTTCGAACTTATTTACGCTTTGCATCACAGCCGCACTATCTCCTCCCCAAGAGCCCGTCGAGCCATTGGCGGACCCCAAAGCAAAGGAGGATGATGAAATTATAAAAATGGCCGAAGCTATTATGGATAAAGTTGTTGATCAACTATTAAACGAATCTGCAGAAGTAGTTTTAAAAGAAGATTAGTTGTTATTGTAAAGACATTTGGAATGTAATATTTGCTGGACAATGTGTGTAATATTTTATAATTTTGAATGTAATATATAAGTTGTTTATAATTCAATTCTTTACGATGCATGAAACTTTACGTACATACGGTTTTTTAGCCTTCGGCGAAAAAACACCTTCCCTTCTTTTCATGCTTCGTGAAGAATATCCATATTCCGTAAAAATATACAGTTTTCGAAAAAACATTATGCTTCGTAAACAATAGATCTCTTTTTCATATTAAAGTTGACGAAGCTGTATTTCTTGAAAACTTATTTTGTGCCTTGGCACTTCTTCGAAACAATCTCCGAAGTTCAGTATTGTAGGTCAACATTGTCTACCCTTCTGAAGGTCAACATTGCATCCCCTTCTTGTGCCATTGATGCAATATGATGTATGATGTTATGCTATGCACATGATGTGATGATGTAATGACATGCAAAATGATATTTGCGCCGAAGGTACACACACATTCCCCAGTAGAGCACACAATCTTTTTGCCGTTTATTTTTCGGCTTCACCGCTTATTTTTTGGTGTAGCAGCGCTGACTTTTCGCTGTAAGCCTCTCTTAGGAGCTTCTTCGCCTTTTACTTTAGCGGAATCAGCGTTTAATTTTCGCTGTAAGCCTCCCTTAGGAGCTTCTTCGCCTTTTACTTCAGCGGAGTCAGCGTTTAATTTTCGCTGTAAGCTCTGCATTCCCTTTGGAACGACTTTTGAGCAGAAAACTTACGCGGTGCTCCCTTAGGAACGACTTTTTGTAACTTTGGCAAACTTACGCTGTGTTTCGTAGAACGACTTTTTTATAACTTCGGAGGTATTTTCTGTAGCCATGAGCTCTTAAGAACGATATATCTTCGCTATTGCACAAACGAAGCTATTACAAGAAATTAAAATCAACAAGAAAAAGCTTAAGCTTTTGATGATTGTTCCTTAATAAAAAGAAAAATGATGACAAATACAAGAACTATTTTAGAAGTAGGATATCTTCTAGTAAATGTGCTTCGACTCTAGCATAGTACTATTGACTGTACGAGCTTCGGACTCCTCTCTGAAGTCTCGCTGCTGATGAGTATGTTGGCTCCCTTCTGGCTGCTGGCCTCGTTGTATTGGTGGTGGAGGTGGGAGTTGTTGTCAAGATGCCTGAGGTTGGCTTGCCGAAGCAACAGAAGCTGTGGGATGGTTACCCAGATACTCTGGAATGTACGGTGAGTGGTACGAAGCGGTATGCATAACTTGCTTCGGCTGGCTCTGTTGGGCTGCAGCTTCTGCTATCTCTTTCTGTTTCTAGATGGTGACATGGCACATCCTGGTAGTATGGCCCTTGTCCTCACCGCAGAATAGACAATAAATTTTCCTGGGCTGATCCCCAAATCTTCCTCCGAAGCCCCTGGCACCTCTGCCCCTTGGAGCTAGGGGTCGAGGATAGCTCTGTTGCTGTCCCGAAGCCTGAGAGGAGTATTGCGGTCTCTACTGCTGAGTTCCCCTGTCATCACTCTGAGTGGAATGAATTGATCTGACGTGCCTAGGGTGGATTCTCCCTCCGAAGCCACTGGCCATTTCGGAGAATCTGTAAGCTTCCTCCCTTCTCTGCCGAAAATCATTATCAGCGTGGATGTATTCATCCATCTTCTGAAGCAGCTTCTCCAGGGTCTGAGGGGGTTTCCTGGTGAAATATTGGGCCGAAGGTCCTGGCCGAAGCCCCTTGATCATGGCCTCAATGACAATTTCGTTGGGCACTGTTGGCGCTTGTGCCCTCAGACGCAGGAACCTTCGGACATATGCCTGGAGGTATTCTTCTTGGTCTTGCGTGCACTGGAACAAAGCTTGAGCAGTGACCGGCTTTGTCTGAAATCCTTGGAAACTGGTAATCAGCATGTCTTTCAGCTTCTGCCATGACGTGATTGTTCCTGGCCGAAGAGAGGAGTACCAGGTTTGTGCCACATTTTTTACTGCCATGACGAAAGATTTCGCCATGACTGCTGTGTTGCCACCATACAAAGATATTGTTGCTTCGTAGCTCATCAAAAACTACTTCGGATCTGAGTGTCCGTCATACATGGGGAGCTGGGGTGGCTTGTAAGAAGGGGACCAAGGTGTAGCCTGCAGCTCTGCTGACAGAGGAGAAGCATCATCAAAAGCAAAATTTCCATGATGGAAATCTTCATACCAGTCATCCTCGTTGTAGAAGCCTTCTTGGTGCAGCTCTCTGTGTTGGGGCCTTCGGTTCTGCTCATCTTGAGCAAGATGACGCACTTCTTCGGTAGCTTCGTCAATCTGCCTTTGCAGGTCAGCTAGCCGAGCCATCTTCTCCTTCTTTTTCTGTACCTGCTGATGAAGCATTTCCATATTCCTAATCTCTTGGTCCAAGTCATCCTCTTGAGGTGTTGGACTGGTGGCCTTCCTCTTCTGGCTTCGGGCCTCTCGAAGAGAAAGGGTCTCTTGGTTCGTATCCAGCGGCTGCATAGCGGCAACCCCTGTCGCTGAAGCTTTCTTTGGCGGCATGACGAAGGTCGATGCTTGCCGAAGGTGGTCGAAAAGGGTTCACCGGAGGTGGCGCCAATGTTGGGTACTTGTTCTCAAATGCTATGAGTTAAGAACAAGGCAACACAAAAAATGTTAAACGTTAAAGTCCTTCGACCTCCGAAGCGTTATTTCCCTTAGGATATAATGACTTTCGGAGGACAAGGATTACAAAGGTCATACCTTCGTAAATCACAACACATGATATTGAGAGAAAGGATCATATGAGTTAAAAAATAATATAAACAGTCATATATTATTATTATTATCTCATTTCTATTTTATTACCATAGGAAAATAGAAATGGCGTTAAATTACGAGTGTACCTTCGTCTCAAAGGAAGGCAAAAAGCATGAGCGTGACGCAAAAATGAATGCCAAATCCTGTGAACAGTACGGGGTTACTGTTCACCTATTTATAGGCACGAGACGCAGCTCGTGTAAAATTACACTTATGCCCTTTACATTTGCTAATAATTCTATAGTATTCCATCGAGGTTTAAATAGCCTTTTCATTTCTATGTCGGTTTCCCTTTCTGCTATCATGCCGAAGCCTTCCTGCGCATAGCTTCGGCTTTGCGTTATCCTTCGTACTCTTTTTGTGCTTCTTCACGCGGTGGTTTCGTTTCAAGACCGAAGGTACCTGTTTATGCATTATACTTCCAGAAACATTGTTAAATCATGTTTTTGAGGACCTTCAGAAGACGAAGGCCCCCAACACATCTACTAACATTTACTTGTGGGCACAAAACACGAGGCATGAACAGTGGGAGGGGGCATGTAACACCCTGAATTTTCGGGTATAAAAATTTCTTTGCTCCATACTCAAAATTCACGTGTTACTCTCTCCTTTCTTTGCTTTTCTTTTTCCCTTTTCTAAAATAACGGATATATATATTGTTATAAAGTGAAGTGAGCCCTAGTGGTGCTTTGGTTATTGCATTCATGCTGTTGCATAGTGTTTCTAAGTGCAAGAATTGTATGAAATCTATTAATATACCTTGTAGAAGTTTCTAGTAAAATTTCATATTTTTTGAATATTTTTCTATTTTCCGAGAACCAAAATCTATATATTAGAGTTACTTAAAAACATTTTCAAAAGTTCTAAGTATTTTTATTTGAGTTCATTGGGTGCCAAATCATGCCTAAGAATTTTCCTAGAATTTTTGGAGCCTTCGAGATAGTTTTTTGGACATTAAAAACGATTTCAGCCTTTTTCTGGAATTTTTTGATTTTAAAAATGGGGTTTTTATGAAAAAAATGTTCAAACCCTAGCAATATATATATGGCTGGAACCCTCTCGCAAGCCCTTTCCAAATCTCAAAATCGTCTCCCCAGATTCGATCCACAATTTCCGGAATTGCTCACCGAAGTTCGAGGCGATTCTAACTCCGGCAAGCAATTACTTTCAATCCGTGCGTCGTTGGTGAAATACGAGAGTACGACTGCGTTTGTCTCGTCAAGAGCTTCGTCACGGTGCTTTCGATTTGTCGATCCAACCTCCGGTTCACCGTGAATTGGTAATTTTCTTCTTGGCTCCGGTGAACTTTTTCTTCTCCGGTGAGCTATCTCATTGTTCTCCCAGTTTTCTTCGTTTCTCGCTGTCCAACCCCTCCCGGTAGCCCCTCTCTCCTCCCCATTTCTCTCCCCCCCCCCCCCCCCCGCACCCCTCCCTCCTCTCTCCCCTCTCCCCTCTCTCACCTCTTCCCTCCCCTGCCTGCGGCGGCGGCGGCCGGCCCCGGTCATGCGCGCCCTCCCCCTGGCCTCGACCGTGTGCGGCCCCTGTCGACCGAGCCACCCACTCCCCCTCACCTTGCCATGGTGTGTGATAAAGGAGATGGAGGGAGGTAGGAGATGGTAATTTTGCAAAATAGCCCTTGAAATATTTGAAAACTGCGCATAGAAAATTTGTTTAATTTAAAAATGTGATATCTTTTGTTATTTAAATCCAATTCGCTTCGTTCAAGTCACATTAGATTTGTATTACAGTTGTTTACATGTTAAGAATATTATTCTCTGCTATTAAATATTTTAAATATTAAAGTTTGTTTGACCAACGATTATTAAATTAGTGTTTCAATTAAATCTAACTTGCGCTTTCAACTTGCGCTTTTATAAATAAACATCAACCTGGTTAATATTAGCTAAAATATTCTTTTATTAATAATTGTTTAGTATAAACACATTATCTGTTTAATAGTCCCCGTGTGTCACGTAGGTGTTCGCGTGCTGTCGTGTTGTTTCGTACGTCGCGCAATTTGTCTTGCGCCATTAATTCGCTTAGAGTTGCTCATATTAATTAAATTATTTATTTAACCGAGAGTTGTTAGTGTAGCAGATTTATTAAAACTAGGTGATAACTCTAGTTTACATTTGGTAAATGTCGATTAATGCAAGTATATCGAATTAAATGTTATAGTTCATATTTTGCGTAACGTAAACGCGATAACTTCTCAATCGTAGCTTCGATCTCGGCGTTTCTTTTCTCATGTGACCATAGAAGCGAGCTCTCTTTCGTATTGCACGTTTTTATAATGTTTTCCCTTGTATGGTGTAATGTTCCTTTCTGTTTCAAGAATGATGAATGTATGTTTGCACTCGCCTAGATAATGTTTTGTCCGCAGAGTCCGAGGAAGTTGCAGGAGAAGCCCCTGAGCAACAACAGTTTGGTGAAGGAAAGTGTCCTCTGACCTATAATGTCATATTTACTTTATAATTCACTTTCCCGCATACTATGAGTAACCTAAGGATTGACTAGCTTTTTATTTATCCTATCCTTGATTACCTTTTTGGGTTGGGCTATTATGATCAACTACATGCTAGTGCTTTACGCTAATCAACGAACATGATGAGAATTACTTTATGATACGATGATTCACTCTGGTTATGACTATGAACTTGTGGCACTTTAGGGGGCTCGGGCTGTTTCCCGAGTACCTCTTCGTAAGGACCTATTGGTTGAGAGACCACCCGGGCCAATAGTACAACATGAGGGTGGTATGGGACACCCTTAGCTGATTAATTTGCAGGAATCTGCGGGTGTAGTTTGCTTCGCTGTTGTGCCATCAATGGGGGCTGGGGCATAGTGCTTGCTCTGCTAAGGGTGGGTGTCGAGGTTCATTCAATTTGGTTTTTTAGTAACCCCCTTAGGGAGGAGTATTGTGTTTGTATGACTGGCGAAACCTAACGGACGGCTATACACCAGGAGAATCTTTGTAAAGGCTACATAGTGAAACCTTGCCGAATCACCTTGGAAGTGTTTGAGGGTTTGATCGACTGGAGGCAAAAAGGGATCACGACTCTGGGTAAAGTGTGCAACCTCTACAGAGGATTAGAAACTGGTATATTAGTCGTGCTCATGGTTAAGAGCAGCCTTAGGATCCTCTTTGATTAGATATACTCTAGATACATTTATGTTGATGGTCTAATGATGATGGCTATACTTATGATGTCTGGTACTTTCCTCTCTGAGGAGGTGCTTTCTTTAGGGAATATCAACTTGGGTTCTATGATAAGAACTTGGTTTCTACTAATAATAAAAACCTGACCAACTAAAAGCAACTGCTTTGAGCTTAACCCCACATACATCTAGTCCACTTTAGCCAAATGCAACATTTGCTGAGTACATTGATATGTACTCACCCTTGCTTAAACACCAAACACCAGGTTGTCCACATTTGCATCCATTGCTCAGGAGAAGATGAAGGCAACGTAGAAGACTTTCAGGAGTTTCAGGATTTCGAGGAGTTCTAAACTAGATTAGCAGCAAACCCTGAGCCAGCTGCCTATGAAGGCCTTATCTTACTGCGTTTCGTTTAGCACTTTGCTTTCTATTTAAGTTAATGACTATGTGGATGTTTCAGACATCATGATGTAATAAAGTAATACTTCTTTACGCTATTATTGGAGCACTCTGTGATGATGTCCAGTTATGTAATCGTTGTGTACGTGAATTTCTGATCCTAGCACGTACATTGTTCTCATTCGGTTTACCTTCCAAAACCAGGTGTGACAGGGCACGATATAGACAGTGGGAGAGAGAGAGAAAGCACCCACCATTTACCGTGCGCAATAGGGGTGAGCAGTGTGACCTCCCGCAGGCTCTTATAGCCACTACAAGTAGGGGAGGGGGCGCCTGGCAGGAATCACTTCAGTTGGTCTAAGATGGCTAGGGAGGGCGAGGGATAGAGACCACTTTGCTGGTGCACCCGCGCTTGCCAGCATCATGAGTGGCAGTGGTGGCTACCATGTGGCATATCCTCCATCTTTGTGGTCACCGGCTTTTGCACGCGACTAGGGAAGGGTGGAGGTGGAGGTGGAGGGAGGGAGAGATGGAGAAGGTGG
Source organism: Zea mays (assembly GCF_902167145.1). Taxonomy (NCBI): domain Eukaryota; kingdom Viridiplantae; phylum Streptophyta; class Magnoliopsida; order Poales; family Poaceae; genus Zea; species Zea mays. The sequence continues at coordinate 43,851,480 of NC_050102.1, forward strand.
GCACCAGTGCCACGATGGTAGTCAATGCCAGTGACAGCAAGGGGGAGGCAACCACTAGAGCGTTGCACTAAGGGGCTCTATCCTGCTATAGAAACTATACTAGTCGGAGAGATGGGCTGCCCTAAGTAACAAAGAAATGATCATCATATAAGGTCCTATTTGAATGTACTCAAGCTAATAGTTAGCAGTTAAAATTAACTGAAGACATCCAAACACCCTAGATAATAGTTTAGCTATTAGCTGCTTTTAGTTGTTGACATCAACACCCCTAAGTAATAGTCCAGGTAACTATTAATATTATTGCACCCTCAACTACCTTTAATTCATTAGCTTAAATCTCTACTACTAATTATGTTAGTAGTGTAGGCGTCCAACCACCGCATGGCGCACGTTCTGCCGCACGTGCATCCGCATTCCACAGCCGCCCTAGCCGCGCATCTCGCATACGCCCGCAGCCGCCATCAACGCTCGCGGACCCCTCACCCTCCTCCCCACTGCCGCGATCCGCCAGACCACCGCCCCCCCGCACCCGCCGCAGATCTCGCCATGGCGGCGCGCACGCACCCCAGGTCGCAGCCCCATCACCTTCCTCCCCCACCCCAAACTCCGTCCCCGCCGTAGATCTCGCCATCGGCAACACACCTCTCATTCGCATCTGGCGCGAGCGGTTGGGTTCTCCCGCGCGAGCGGCCGGCCGGTGTGACGGAGGGGTCTTGTGGAGGCCATCGGCAACACACCTCGCATTCGCATCAACAGCCTCTCCGACGCTACAGGATGTGAGGTTCGCGCGTGGACTGCGCGTCGTCTCCGCGTGGACCTGGCCCCCCCCCCCCCGCCGAGATATCGCTCGCGATGTTCGGGAGTCCGCGTCCACCGTCGAGAGGTACGCCTAGCCCCCCTTGACCCACAGAGACAACCGCTCGCGATGTCCTCCCTATCGAGATAGCCGCCGGGACGTGCGCCCAGCCGCCTCCTCCACCGCCCACCTACACCGTCGAGATTGTCGTCGTCCTCGCGTCCGCCTACCCACCCCGTTGTGCCCTTGGGCCCGGATCTGGCCCGACGAACAATGAATCCCTCTCGCGCGCGTAGCGCCACAGTCGTCGATCGCAGCGGCAGCCGCCTAGCCAGACAATTGAGCCTCGCCGCTGCTGCCGTCCGTGGAATGGAACTGGCTGCCGACGAGCTGAGCCGTTCGTGGAATGGAATTGGCAGCCGCCTCCTCCGCCACCGCCGGCTGGGGCGACCTCGAGATGCACGGCGCCAATGACGCTCCGGGGTATGAGTACAGTTTGACTCGTTGCTTGCGTCGACGGTGAAACTAGATCGATACCGGAAAGGACAGCCTCCTTAATTTGTCGGGTGGGTTAACACATGTGATCGATGCAGGAACAGGTCGTATCTGATGAACAAGGCGTGGGCGTTTCTGGAGCTCTTCTTCGCGATGTGGTTCCTAATGGGCAACGTGTGGGTGTTCGACGCGCGGCTGGGGTCGTTCCAGCGTGCGCTGAGGCTGTACGCGCTCTGCGTCAACCTGCTGGCCTGGAACACCGTCGTCTACTCGCTCAGGTTCCTGTAAAAACCTGTCTGCGCTCTGTGTCACCTTAGTACCATGATCGCTGTCATGTTAAAACTGTGATCTGAGCTGAACTGCTTGAAATCACGTAGCATAGCAGTCTTGTAAAAACCTATCTGAAGCTGCAATTGCAGGAGTGCTGCATCTGCCTTGCGTAGTATGGGGAGAAGGAGGAGGTTCGGCAGCTGCCGTGCATGCACGTGTTCCATCTCAAGTGTGTGGACAGGTGGCTCAGGATCATCTCCTCTTGCCCTCTCTGCAAGCAAGAGCTCAAGTGAACTTTATATTCATTACACACATGACATTCTCGCTTATTCTTTGGATCAAGGTGTCAGTATCCTAGACACAACAGATATTGTCAGTATTGATTCCTTCCTTCCTATTATTAACTATCCCTCTCTATTTTCAAATCAAATGATGGGATATACTTCTCCATTTTTCCTTTTGGCTTTTACTACCCAGTTCCAGCTAACAAGGGAAATCAAGGGAGAATTGATCTTTATATTAGCAGGTGGATGCAATCAAAACCACGATGCAAGGTAACCTAAATGGATTTTAAATTTTATTTTGGATTGTTAAATCTTTATTTCTGACTACTATTGTTTTATGTCGTGGATGCCCTCGTGAGGTTCTACGCCGACGCCTTCAGGAGGGATTCACAGAGGCCATGGTGAGGATGGCTAGCTTGAGTCGGCTCACCGGGAGCAGCGCAAGATCCGCTACAACTAAATGATAGGAGGTATTTTCTAGAAATTACAACCCCACCTCTGTCAGGCCTTCTGTTGAGTGAATTTTGTTTGCACACCCTCACCCTGCACGCTCTTACCGGACTATCGCTCCTGGCACCCACCCACACGAGATTGCCGCCCCGCTCGCCATGCCACCATAGTGTGGCAGAACCACCCGAATTATTCTAGCTTAAGTGCCTAAGTCACGCCTCAGGGGTCGTAACACAATTAAATCGGTATAACCTGTCAGTCCTTTAGATCTAGTCTGATAGAGCCACTTAACCAGGATCAAATTCCACAATCTCACTCAAAGGTGAGTCACAGAAGAAATACAATAAAACAGGAAACCTCAAATTAAGCGCGGAGTTATTACATAAATCGGAGTTTTTGCGTAGTAAATAAAGTTCACAAAATAAAGTGCAGCGGATAATCGATGTCGTCGGTAATGAGGAAATGGGCAAGGCCTAGCCCACTACTCCTCGTGCTCCTCTCCTGCCGGAGCAACATCCCACTCGACCGTCCAACCCGGTGGCAGGGTGGTAGGCCAAGTCACACCATCAACCATTTCCTGAAGGGTACCTGCAAAAATTGTGCCACAAGCAAGGCTGAGTATACTAATACTCAGCTAGACTTAACCGGTGTGAGGAGTCTACTCCTCTACCTCTAGACTATGCAGCTGTTTGGCTGAGGGGTTTGGTTTGCCAAAAGCACTAGCTGTTTCTAAAATCAATTTTTAGCTTTTCAAATTCTATCATCATTAACTTTGCTAGGTTTGCTCCTTCTAAGCATACATGGTAACAATCATTTAGTTCAATCAACAAGTTATCTCATGTAACCATATTTCACTTCTTACTCGATGCAGTACAAGGAATCAAGCAGTCTCATTAGCTGCGAGAAGCAGATGATTCGAATCGAGTTTTTAACCTTGCAAGGTAAACCTAAACACACGGCATGTCAGGGTACTCTGACCCCACACATGACAACCGTTCCCATCGATTCCCCGTTCGCGTCCAGGCCTCACCGCCTTGGCATACAATGCTCCACTGACCCCGGCTGCCACCGTGCAGTGACCGCACTTGTACCCACCATAGCTAGCATGGGAGACCCAGTCTCAGGTCGCATGAGGGATAAAGTCCGCGCTCGGCTTCAATCAGGTACTAGGTTTACCGGTTACCATTTTTCCCGGCATGTGCTTAGTACATTCAAAAGCTTGACTCAGGTATCCACACATTAATCCTTAATTCCTTTTCCCGTCTCATGGACAAGGCATCCTCCCTGGATCCAAGTCCATAGACTAACATGTATCCCATTATCAAGATGAATACAATCAATTCCTGACCTCGCGCGAGTGCTAGAAAAATCACTCGACTTCTACCGAGGTCCTGATTAGCAAGCAGCTACTCGACCTAGCATACTAGTATTCATCTCAAAAAGGAATCCTAAGTTTATGCAACTAGAGTTTTCAAGCAACTCCTACACTTAAGTGCACATTACAATCCTACAAGCATTAAGTGTAGTAAAGTAGCATATAATAATACGGTTATGCATATAACCGGGACTTGCCTTCAATTGCTGGGGGTGCGGGGAGATCCTCAATAGCAGCCTCTGAAGCCTACTCCTGGTCCTCCTCTTGGACAGATCCTTGCTCGGGGATGAGCACGTACTCTCCGTCGGCAAGATTACAATCTAATGAACGCAATGCATAAGATATATGCATGATATGATATGTGCTTCTAGAAATTACAACTTTAAAGGTGTATGATCTTCTTGAGTTAAACAAGGTTAACTTTACTTATGTAAGACCCTTGGGTGGTATACTTGGTAAATTGGTTTAAACTTAGCTAAGGTAAGTAGTGGATTCAATTTTTGGGGTTCCACTGAATTCCTTTTAAGTCTTAGGGAGAATTGATAAGTTCTCAAGTTAGACTTATTGGGGTGAGGTTTATTTCTTCTTCCCTTTTCTTTTATTCTTTTTAATGTTTTGGAGTGGGTTTGAACTACAAGTTGCTTTTATAAAATTCTAAAACTTCTGCAAAAATTACAGTGGCTGGGTACTGGTGTATGTTTCTCTGTCTCAAAATTTGGGGATCAGAAAGTGAATAGTTTTCTCTGGACAAAATTATTAAATTCTAGGGCAGAAGGGGTGCTTTGAACTACAACTATTATTTAACAGTGGGTAATTCTCCAAAACTCATTTTTGCTGGCTTTTAGGTGTTATAACATGACTTGATACAAGTTTATAGTCATTAATACCTTTTAATTATTTTTCTGTGGTTTTCTCAAGTTTCTAGCCAAATGGGTGCTTTCTACTACCACTATATTTGAAAAACATCAAACAACAGAGTTCTTATTTTTCTTGGTTATTATTTTGTGCAAGAGCAATCATTCTGAAGTTTAGCATCTTTTTGCTTAAGGGAAGGGGTGGTATGCATTATTTTAATTAAGTGGCCTTTCTCATAAATCACTAGCAATAGGTGTGAGTTTGCCTCTTTTTCATGGGTTTGCATTTTTCTCTGGTAGTTTATCTCATTATGGACTTAGCTATTTTTTGGTTGCCCATTATCACATTATTAGAGGTTGTTCATGATTTATTTAGAAAATGCCTCATTACCATTTTATATTTATTTTCCTCACTTAAAAAGTTGGGCTGAGGTGCTCTTTATTTTTGTAGTGGGGCTCTGGTGGTTGTAAGGCCACTCGATTTTTATTATTCATTTTGGTTATAGTTTTGCTACTCTAATAATTAACTTTCAGTTCAAATAAGGCTAAATAAAACATTTTAATTTAAAACTGGTATAAATTAATGGTCTCTGTATTTTTCCTAGGTTCTCTGTTACATAAGCAAACTAGGAAAAATAAATTTACTCACTGTTCATTACTTTCTAATGCCTTTCTGATTTTTCCTAAGTTTTGGGCAAAATAGCTTTAAATGAATAACTACATCATAATTTCTAATGCTGGGGTTCCTACTATTTTTAAACAGTGTCTAAATGAGGTTTGATCATCTACAAATTTTCTTAGGTTTAGTACAGAAGAAAAACTAATTTTCCTTAATTAAACAAGGTTTGGTAGGTTTCTGTTTTTAATTTTAAACTCTAAAATTTAGAACAGAAAGCATAGGGTTCATTATTTTTAAATGATAGTTCATAATATTCAAGAGCTAGCAAAATTAGTTTGACAACTTTTTATGAAGAATTCATCAAGTTATGGGTTTTCTAAGTTCTCTAGTCATTTAAAAAAGATTAACAAAATTGGTTTAATGGAAATCCACTTTGCACTGGGGTCCCTGGCGGTTTTTTTAAGTTTTCCCCGCGGATTGGTCCTTAGGCTACTATTCACATGAGTCACTGACGTTACAGAAAATCCCTCGGGTTCTATAAATCCTAACCCGAGGTCCTTCGTCTAACTCAAACAGTGACCGCGGTGGAAGAAAGGGCGGAGGGGCTTACCGGCGGCAAGATTGCTCCGGTGAAGTGGTCGAGGACGTAGGGGAGGTCTCGGGGATCACAACGGTGTGCGGGTCGCCTTCGGAGATGGCCAGAGTCGGTCGGTCCACGAGCGCAGGCGGGGATGCTCGTCGGCGGCGAGGAGTCCGGCCTGGTCACGGCGAGATAGAGTAATTGGATGGGTTAGAGAGGTTCACGGGATGCCAGAGAAGATATATGGGTGCAAGGAATCAGTCGGAGACTCACTGGATAGCTCGGTCCACGTGCGGCGGTGGAAGACCGAAGTCCGGTGAGGTCGATTTCGGGCCTCCGGTGAAGTCCGACCGTGTCCGAGGGCTTGGCAAGTTTCACGGGCTACTGGCGGAGCTAGCCGAAGCACTGGCTCGACTTGAGGGTGGCTGGAGTGGGCTGGCCACGGTGGCCGAAGCTCTGGCGGCAATGGCGGGCGGAATTGAGCTCGCCGGAGCTAAGGGAAAGTGGCTGGCCGGTGAGGGTGAGTGCGGGGCGAAGTGAGGCGCGCCCGGGGGGGCTTTATAGGCACGGCGCGGTGCACGGGCGGTCGTGGACCGGCGAGCGCGCGCGGGCGTGCACTGGGAGGCGCGGTGCGCGAACGGGCGTGAACCGGGGGTGTCAGCCACGGTCGAACACGTGTTCCCGTTGCCTCTGCCCATGTTCAAGCGCCGATTAGGTGCAAATCTTCGCGAATTTGGGCAAGATCGCTGTGAAGGATTTGTTCACCTGACCAAGCTTTGTCTTTTGTGTATGGACGTCGCGCGGTTTTAGGCTAGGGACAGGGAGTTGTAGCATCACCAAGGTGCCAGTGTCAGAATGCTTGGTCCCGAGGTCAAACTGCACCAAAACCGTGTCAAATGAATTTGGTTTGAGTTCAAACTTTTCCAGGATGTGTTCAAGGGAATTTGGCACAACTTTGATATTTGGATCTCCTGGCTTTGAGTTTCGAAAATCAGAGAACGCAGATGATCTTTGGGAAGAGGTCTGAAATTCAGAAATTCAGAAATCTGAATTTCTCCAAGGGTTCATAGTTCAAGGGCTGATTTGGGGATTTATTTGAGTTATTTTGGCTAAGCTTTCTCAACATTTCTTGTTGCTTAATAAATATACTTTAGTTTTTATAATTGGCTCAAGTCAAAATTTTAAATTTTTCATACCCTTTTCCTTATTCTCTTGCATTTTGCTTATAGGGCTCACTTAGGGTTCTTGTTAGGGTTGCACATTCTTATCTTTTTAAAAGACTCAATTGTTTTGATCATGATACTTTTAAGCATATACTTGGTGAATTCTTTATTCCTAAGTTAATTTGATGCTCATGCTTACTTTGGTTCACATAAAATAATGGTTCTTGGGTTGGTAATTGAGAGAAACCCTAGGTGACACTCGGGTGTCACAACCTTCCCCCCTTAAAGGAATCTCGTCCCGAGATTCGGGCCAGAGTCCTCCCAGGGTGAAGCGAAGGGTGAGACTTTAAGGAAATGGGTGATTATTGTTATTATTAGGGTAAAACTGCTCTTCGAATGTCATTCTCTTTGCAACTTCAGAAGGAAGTCCTTTTAAGTTTTACTTCACAGTTACTTCATTCTGAATTAAGATCATATTTTTGGAAATTAGATTCGAAGGGCAGGAGGAGGGGTTGGGGGTGATTACGTACCAGCTTCCTTAGGTAGGCAATCGGGGAAGTTGGATCTCAAGAATTCCTCGGTTTCCCAAGTAGCTTCCTCCTCTGAGTGATTACTCCACTGGACCTTGTACATCTTGATCGATTTAGCCCGAGTTGATCTTTCTTTGCAATCCAGAATCTTGGAGGGGTACTCTTGGTATGATAGATCTGGCTCTATCTCCAATTCTGGCTCTGCTATAATCTCGGTCGGCAATCGAACACACTTCTTCAGTTGAGATACATGGAAAACACTGTGAATGGCAGACATCTTTGAAGGTAACTTTAGCTTGTATGCCACGGGTCCACATGCTTCTATGATCTCATAAGGTCCAATATAACGAGGGGCTAGCTTGCCCTTGATCCCAAACCTCTGCACTCCCTTGGTGGGTGATACCTTGAGGTATACAAAACTTCCCACCTCGAACTGGAGAGGTTTCCTTATTTTATCATGATAGCTCTTCTACCTGGCCTGAGTAGCTTCTAGATTCTTCCTGATTAGCTTGACCTTCCTTTCGGCTTCAGTCACTAAGTCAGGTCCAAAAACTTCTCTTTCACCAGCTTGAGACCAATTGAGTGGTGTCCTGCACCTTCTTCCATAGAGAGCTTCAAAAGGTGCCATCTTTAGGCTGGATTGATAACTATTATTATAAGCAAACTCTGCCAAGGAGAGGTGCTTATCCCAGTTCTTGGCACTATCAATCGCACAAGCTCTCAGCATATCCTCCAGAATTTGGTTTACCCTTTCCGTCTGACCATCAGTCTGTGGGTGGTAAGCTGAACTCCTGATCAGCTTGGTTCCCAAAGACTCTTGCAATTGTTCCCAAAATCTGGCAACAAATTGGGCTCCTCGGTGTGAAACAATGGTCCGAGGTAATCCGTGCAAACACACGACCCGGTCAATATACAATTCTGCATATTTATGAGCCTTATCAGTGGTGTGCACAGGAAGAAAATGTGCCACTTTCTTCAATCGGTCCACAATAACCCAAATTGAATCATGATGACGAGAGGTGTTGGGCAGACCCACAATGAAATCCATGCTGATGTCGTCCCACTTCCACGAAGGTACGGACAGTGGTTGCAAAGCTCCAGCTGACTTCAAGTGGCTTGCCTTTATCCTCTGACAGGTGTCACATTCTGATACATACTGGGCTATCTCCCTCTTCATTCTGGTCCACCAGTACAAAGGCTTCAGATCATGGTACATCTTGGTGCTTCCCGGATGCATAGAGAATTTGGAGAGATGAGCCTCATCCAAAATTTTCCTCTTGAGATCCTGGTCTTTAGGAATCACCAATCTGCTTTTGAACCATAACACACCCTTCTCATCCTGGAAGAAACAATTATACTTCTCAACCTTCTGATGGAGATTCTTCTTGATAATCTGCACTCCCTTGTTACTGAGCTGGGCCATGATAATCTAGTCTTGCAAAGCTGGCTCAACAGAAATGTGAGACAAAGAACCAGAAGGAATCACTTCAATTTGCATCTTGCTCAACTCATCACCCAAGGTGTTAATGCGAGAATCCATCAGAATACAATTGCATTGCAACTTCCGACTCAAGGCATCTGCTACCACATTAGCTTTTCCTGGGTGATAATGTACCTCCAGGTCATAATCCTTGATCAGCTCTAGCCATCTTCTCTGCCTCATGTTGAGATCAGCCTGAGTAAAAATGTACTTAAGGCTCTTATGATCAGTGAAGATGTTGCAGTGGGTTCCCATTAGATAGTGCCTCCACATCTTCAATGCATGAATCACTGCTGCCAACTCGAGGTCATGAGTAGGATAGTTTTGCTCATGAGGCATGAGTGCTCTTGAGGCATAAGCAATGACTCGGTTGTCTTGCATCAAGACACAACCTAGCCCGGTGCCAGAGGCATCGCAATACACATCAAAAGGCTTGCTGCTGTCGGGTAGCGCCAATACTGGTGCTGTGGTCAGATGCTGCCTTAATGCATGGAAGGCATCTTCGCACTTCTGACTCCACACAAACTTAACTTCTTTCTTCAGCAACTCAGTGATAGGCTTCGCAATTCGAGAGAAGTCCGGAATAAATCTTCGGTAATAACCAGCTAATCCCAGAAAACTCCGAATCTGGCGAACAGTTGTTGGTGGCCTCCAGTTCATCACCTCTTGCACTTTATCAGGATCAACAGCTATTCCAGCCTGAGAGATAGTGTGACCCAAGAATTTGATTTCCTTTAGCCAAAAATCACACTTTGATAACTTGGCATAAAGGTGGTGCTCTCGTAGACGTTGAAGCACTACATGCAAATGCCCGGCATGTTCTTCTTCGTTCTTTGAGTACACCAGAATATCATCGATGAAAACCACCACGAACTTGTCCAATTCCGGCATAAAAACAGAATTCATCAGATACATGAAATATGCTGGTGCATTTGTCAGCCCGAATGACATCACCAAGAATTCATATAGCCCATATCTGGTTGAGAATGTCGTCTTCGGAATATCACTTGCTCGTATTTTGATCTAATGGTAGCCAGAGCGAAGGTCTATCTTGGAAAATACCTTGGCCCCGACCAACTGGTCAAAAAGAACATCAATACGAGGCAAAGGATACTTGTTCTTGATAGTTACCGCATTAAGAGGGCGGTAATCTATACACAGCCTCAAGCTTTCATCCTTCTTCTTCACAAATAGTGCTGGACATCCCCAAGGCGAAGTGCTTGGGCGAATAAAACCCTTATCCAGCAACTCTTGCAACTGCTTCTTCAACTCTGCCAACTTAGCGGGTGGCATTCGGTAGGGCCTCTTGGAAATTGGGGTCGTTCCCGGTTGCAACTCGATGGCGAATTCAATATCCCGGTCTGGTGGCATTCCTGGCAATTCATCAGGAAAGACATCTGCATACTCACAGACCACTGGGATCTTCTTCAGGGGTAACTCCATCATAGAGAAAGCACACGACTGAGTAGAACCTTGACTAGGCAGAATTAAAGTGAAATTCCCGCAGAACGGAGAATTAACTTCCACGGTATGGCTGGCTACATCAAGCACAACTTGGTGCAAGGTCATCCAATTTGCTCCTAGAATAATGTCCACATTTTCCAATCCCAACACAAGAAGAGTGGTTTTGATAATGTGGCTTCCCAGTTGAATAGGCACACTTTGGTTTAATTGATTAGTTGCAATTTTACCCCCAGGTGTGACTATCATGAATGACCCTTTTGAGTGAGAGAATGGCAGTTTGCATTTAGCACTGAACTTTTGGCTAATGTAACTATGAGATGCACTAGAATCAAACAGAATTAAAGCAGGTTGATTATAAACTGAAAAGATACCGGTCATGATAGGAGCTACTTCAGGTACTTCCTCCAGAGTAGTGAAGTTGAGCTTCCCTTGCCTGACTTGCACCTTCTGCTTTCTTCCCTTGTCTTGATTTGGTGCGGGCATCTGCCTCTGCTGGTTCCTGGGACAATTCTTGGCATAGTGGCCCACATTGCCACAAGTGAAACACTTGTTCCCATTGCCCTGGCGGAACTGCTGCTGCTGCGGAGGCTGATTGTTCCTTGGGGCGGGAGCTGGATAGCGGTTGGGTGCTGGCTGCTGCTGCTGCTGAGGTGGCCTGATCACCCATCTGCCTGCCTGCTGCTGAAACCCCCTGCTCTGATTGTGAGAAACAATCCAGAACCTCTGAGCCTGAGCGGATGGTGCTGCCATTGGTGCCTTCCTCTTCTTCTCTGCCCGGTGAGCAACAATGCAATCCTCCTGGGAGATGGCCATATTGACCAACTCATTGAAGCTATCAGCCCGGACAGTGTTGAGTCGTTCCTGCAGCTTGGTATTGAGACCTCTGCGGAAGCGATCCCTCTTCTTTTCATCAGAATCAGCATGATACCCTGCATACTGGCATAAGTCGTTGAAGGCTTGCGCATACTGCAGTACCGTGCGGGTTCCTTGATTAAGGGCCAGAAATTCATTCAACTTCCGATCAAGAATGCCAGCTGGGATGTGGTGTCCTCTGAAGGCAGTCTTGAATTCCTCCCAAGATACTTCACGATCAGCGGGGAGCATAGCACGGAAGTGGTCCCACCAAGTCCGAGCAGGGCCGCGAAGCTGCTGTGCGGCGAAACGAGCCTTGGCCTCATCAGGGCAGTCTCCCGTGAGGAGGGGAAACTTGGACTCGACGACGCGAAGCCATACGTCGGCGTCCAACGGATCCTCTGCCTTGGTGAACAAGGGCGGCTGCGTGCTCAGAAACTCCTGGTAAGTTGCCATAGCCGGAGGTCGCTGATGCTGGCCTCCACCATGCTGCTGAGGGTGGGGCTGGCGCTGCAAGAGCTGTCGCAGAATCTCATTCTGCTAGGCCAGTAGCTCCTGCACTGTGGGAGCTGGAGGAGGTGGCGGGGGAACCTGCTCGTTCTGCCCGCGACGCTGCCTAGCTGCCATCTGAAAACAGAGATTGTCGCCATTGTTATCCCAACTCACAGTTCGAACGACAAGGTATCATCTCATATGGAAGGAAAAAAATGCCATAATCATAATATTAGGTTCGAAATGAAGATAACATGGTGACAAATATCCCACAGATTTCAAAAGTTCACAGGGTTACATCAATCAGGGGAAAGTACCCATAAGCCTAGTCCAAAATGTGATATTTCTAAGCTCGCATAGGTTTCTATCCGCCTAAAAGTGTCAAAGTGATTGCTTAACCCTGAGCTGTGGAAGCGACACTGGATACGGGTGAAGGAGGCATCGCGGAGGTAGTCCCATTGGCACCAGGGGCTGGTCCTAGCTCCTCGGGAGCCTCTTCTCCCTCGCTTCCTTCTTCATTGGCCTCCATCTCCAGGTGGTGCATGTCCAAGTGGTCATTTGCTTCTTCGAGTTCCCTCTGCACATCGTGAAGCTGATTCTCCAAGACATCAATAGTGTTGTCTCGGATCTCCACCTGCTGCTCCAAGGTGGTGATGCGCCGGCTCAGCCTCTCTACCTGCAGATCCTTCTCCACCAACTCGGTGGATAGGTCGACCACAAAATCTTCCCGACTGTCGAGAGTGAGCTTGGCAGTCTGAGCGGTGTTAGCAAGGAGTGCCAAAGCATCGCTCTGAAGGGCCTGAAGGCGGTACAGCGCACTCATGCACTGAACAGTGACCCTCCCAACCAAGTCAGGATACATTGCCCACACATCCTTCACATGGCTCACGCGGTTACACCACATGGGATCATCCTTCTTCTCAGCAGGGAAGAGTCCCAAGGGGTGCATCACCATCTCCAGGGGATGGTAGCCATAGAAAGTCGTCAGAGTCTTCATGGCTGCTGCCTCAACGGTGTCGTCCGTCCTGAGTCCAATCATCTCAGAATCAAGTGAATGCCAACCCGGCTGAAGGGGATGAGCCTCCAAAGTCAGCCAGACCCGACAACGAGGTACCCGATGCTTCTCATACAACTGCACCGTGTACAAAGGGGGCGTAGGGTAACCGGCGAAGTTAAGCACTTCCCACAAGATGGAAGGAAAGCCATCGCGAGAAAGGAAGTTAGAGCAGAAACGAGAGTCTCCTCCACTGGCAGGGGTGGGTGAATTCATCTGCGGAAGGGAATCAAAGATAAAGATTATGGTGGAAGGAAAAAGAAAAAGAGAGCCCGGATGGTTTTTAAAGAAAGGGGTTAGCTCAAAATTTTAATTCCTCTTTGTGTTTTATAATGCATGCATGCTGGAAGAAACGTTGCCTCTCAAAAGAAAATAGGGTGCTTTTTAGGGCATCCTTAAAAATATAAGTATTGGCCCACGGGGTCTAATTAGTTAGCCACCTGTTTCTCCCTCTATGTCTAAGGCCTTTCGTCCTAGGTCTAGCGGTCTAGTCCTGACGATCCATAGCAATTTCTAGGCAAGTTTTAGCTTTTGAAAATTGGTATTCATGGTTTATTGTCCTTCTCTGTGGTGGAATTTGCTCCGATAACAGCTGTGGCAGAACCACCCGAATTATTCCAGCTTAAGTGCCTAAGTCACGCCTCAGGGGCCGTAACACACTTAAATCGGAATAACCCGTCAGTACTTCAGATCTAGTCTGATAGAGCCACTTAACCAGGATCAAATTCCACAATCTCACTCGAAGGTGAGTCACAGAAGAAATACAATAAAACAGGAAACCTCAAATTAAGCGCGGAGTTATTACATAAATCGGAGTTTTTGCGTAGTAAATAAAGTTCACAAAATAAAGTGCAGCGGATAATCGATGTCGTCGGTAATGAGGAAATGGGCAAGGCCTAGCCCACTACTCCTCGTGCTCCTCTCCTGCCAGAGCAATATCCCACCATCCACCGTCCAACCCGGTGGCAGGGTGGTAGGCCAAGTCACACCATCAACCATTTCCTGAAGGGTACCTGCAAAAATTGTGCCACAAGCAAGGCTGAGTATACTAATACTCAGCTAGACTTAACCGGTGTGAGGAGTCTACTCCTCTACCTCTAGACTATGCAGCTGTTTGGCTGAGGGGTTTGGTTTGCCAAAAGCACTAGCTGTTTCTAAAATCAATTTTTAGCTTTTCAAATTCTATCATCATTAACTTTGCTAGGTTTGCTCCTTCTAAGCATACATGGTAACAATCATTTAGTTCAATCAACAAGTTATCTCATGTAACCATATTTCACTTCTTACTCGATGCAGTACAAGGAATCAAGCAATCTCATTAGCTGCGAGAAGCAGACGATTCGAATCGAGTTTTTAACCTTGCAAGGTAAACCTAAACACACGGCATGTCAGGGTACTCCGACCCCACACATGACAACCATCCCCATCGATTCCCCGTTCGCGTCCAGGCCTCACTGCCTTGGCATACAATGCTCCACTGACCCCGGCTGCCGCCGTGCAGTGACCGCACTTGTACCCACCATAGCTAGCATGGGAGACCCAGTCTCAGGTCGCATGAGGGATAAAGTCCGCGCCCGGCTTCAATCAGGTACTAGGTTTACCAGTTACCATTTTTCCCGGCATGTGCTTAGTACGTTCAAAAGCTTGACTCAGGTATCCACACATTAATCCTTAATTCCTTTTCCCGTCTCATGGACAAGGCATCCTCCCTGGATCCAAGTCCATAGACTAACATGTATCCCATTATCAAGATGAATACAATCAATTCCTGACCTCGCGCGAGTGCTAGAAAAATCACTTGACTTCTACCGAGGTCCTGATTAGCAAGCAGCTACTCGACCTAGCATACTAGTATTCATCTCAAAAAGGAATCCTAAGTTTATGCAACTAGAGGTTTCAAGCAACTCCTACACTTAAGTGCACATTACAATCCTACAAGCATTAAGTGTAGTAAAGTAGCATATAATAATACGGTTATACATAAAACCGGGGCTTGCCTTCAATTGCTGGGGGTGCGGGGAGATCCTCAATAGCAGCCTCTGAAGCCTGCTCCTGGTCCTCCTCTTGGACAGATCCTTGCTCGGGGATGAGCACGTACTCTCCGTCAGCAAGACTACAATCTAATGAATGCAATGCGTAAGATATATGCATGATATGATATGTGCTTCTAGAAATTACAACTTTAAAGGTGTATGATCTTCTTGAGTTAAACAAGGTTAACTTTACTTATGTAAGACCCTTGGGTGGTATACTTGGTAAATTGGTTTAAACTTAGCTAAGGTAAGTAGTGGATTCAATTTTTGGGGTTCCACTGAATTCCTTTTAAGTCTTAGGGAGAATTGATAAGTTCTCAAGTTAGACTTATTGGGGTGAGGTTTATTTCTTCTTCCCTTTTCTTTTATTCTTTTTAATGTTTTGGAGTGGGTTTGAACTACAAGTTGCTTTTATAAAATTCTAAAAATTCTGCACAAATTACAGTGGCTGGGTACTGGTGTATCTTTCGCTGTCTCAAAATATGGGGATCAGAAAGTGAATAGTTTTCTCTGGACAAAATTATTAAATTCTAGGGCAGAAGGGGTGCTTTGAACTACAACTATTATTTAACAGTGGGTAATTCTCCAAAACTCATTTTTGCTGGCTTTTAGGTGTTATAACATGACTTGATACAAATTTCTAGTCATTAATACCTTTTAATTATTTTTCTGTGGTTTTCTCAAGTTTCTAGCCAAATGGGTGCTTTCTACTACCACTATATTTGAAAAACATCAAACAACAGAGTTCTTATTTTTCTTGGTTATTATTTTGTGCAAGAGCAATCATTCTGAAGTTTGGCATCTTTTTGCTTAAGGGAAGGGGTGGTATGCATTATTTGAATTAAGTGGCCTTTCTCATAAATCACTAGCAATAGGTGTGAGTTTGCCTCTTTTTCACGGGTTTGCATTTTTCTCTGGTAGTTTATCTCATTATGGACTTAGCTAATTTTTGGTTGCCCATTATCACATTATTAGGGGTTGTTCATGATTTATTTGGAAAATGCCTCATTACCATTTTATATTTATTTTCCTCACTTAAAAAGTTGGGCTGAGGTGCTCTTTATTTTTGTAGTGGGGCTCTGGTGGTTGTAAGTCCACTGGATTTTTATTATTCATTTTGGTTATAGTTTTGCTACTCTAATAATTGATTTTCAGTCCAAATAAGGCTAAATAAAACATTTTAATTTAAAACTGGTCCAAATTAATGGTCTCTGTATTTTTCCTAGGTTCTCTGTTACATAAGCAAACTGGGAAAAATAACTTTACTCATTGTTCATTACTTTCTAATGCCTTTCTGATTTTTCCTAAGTTTTGGGCAAAATAGCTTTAAATGAATAACTACATCATAATTTCTAATGCTGGGGTTCCTACTATTTTTAAACAGTGTCTAAGTGAGGTTTGATCATCTACAAATTTTCTTAGGTTTAGTACAGAAGAAAAACTAATTTTCCTTAATTAAACAAGGTTTGGTAGGTTTCTGTTTTTAATTTTAAACTCTAAAATTCAGAACAGAAAGCATAGGGTTCATTATTTTTAAATGATAGTTCATAATATTCAGGAGCTAGCAAAATTAGTTTGACAACTTTTTATGAAGAATTCATCAAGTTATGGGTTTTCTAAGTTCTCTGGTCATTTAAAAAAGATTAACAAAATTGGTTTAATGGAAATCCACTTTGCACTGGGGTCCCTGGCGGTTTTTTAAGTTTTCCTCGCGGATTGGTCCTTAGGCTACTATTCACATGAGTCACTGACGTTACAGAAAACCCCTCGGGTTCTACAAATCCTAACCCGAGGTCCTTCGTCTAACTCAAACAGTGACCGCGGCGGAAGAAAGGGCGGAGGGGCTTACCGGCGGCGAGATTGCTCCGGTGAAGTGGTCGAGGACGTAGGGGAGGTCTCGGGGATCACAACGGTGTGCGGGTCGCCGTTGGAGATGGCCGGAGTCGGTCGGTCCACGCGCGCAGGCGGGGATGCTCGTCGGCGGCGAGGAGTCCGGCCTGGTCACGGCGAGATAGAGTAATTGGATGGGTCAGAGAGGTTCACGGGATGCCAGAGAAGATATGGGTGCAAGGAATCGGTCGGAGACTCACTGGATAGCTCGGTCCACGCGCGGCGGCGGAAGACCGAAGTCCGGTGAGGTCGATTTCGGGCCTCCGGTGAAGTCTGGCTGGGTCCGAGGGCTTGGCAAGTTTCACGGGCTACTGGCGGAGCTAGCCGAAGCACTGGCTCGACTTGAGGGTGGCTAGAGTGGGCTGGCCACGGTGGCCGATGCTCTGGCGGCAATGGCGGGCGGAATTGAGCTCGCCGGAGCTAAGGGAAAGTGGCTGGCCGGTGAGGGTGAGTGCGGGGCGAAGTGAGGCGCGCCCGGGGGGGCTTTATAGGCACAGTACGGTGCACGGGCGGTCGTGGACCAGCGAGCGCGCGCGGGCGTGCACTGGGAGGCGCGGTGCGCGAACGGGCGTGAACCGGGGGTGTCAGCCACGGTCGAACACGTGTTCCCGTTGCCTCTGCCCATGTTCAAGCGCCGATTGGGTGCAAATCTTCGCGAATTTGGGCAAGATCGCTATGAAGGATTTGTTCATCTGACCAAGCTTTGTCTTTTGTGTATGGACGTCGCGCGGTTTTAGGCTAAGGACAGGGAGTTGTAGCGTCACCAAGGTGCCAGTGTCAGAATGCCTGGTCCCGAGGTCAAACTGCGCCAAAACCGTGTCAAATGAATTTGGTTTGAGTTCAAACTTTTCCAGGATGTGTTCAAGGGAATTTGGCACAACTTTGATATTTGGATCTCCTGGCTTTGAGTTTCGAAAAACAGAGAACGCAGATGATCTTTGGGAAGAGGTCTGAAATTCAGAAATTCAGAAATCTAAATTTCTCCAAGGGTTCATAGTTCAAGGGCTGATTTGGGGATTTATTTGAGTTATTTTGGCTAAGCTTTCTCAACATTTCTTGTTGCTTAATAAATATACTTTAGTTTTTATAATTGGCTCAAGTCAAAATTTTAAATTTTTCATACCCTTTTCCTTATTCTCTTGCATTTTGCTTATAGGGCTCACTTAGGGTTCTTGTTAGGGTTGCACATTCTTATCTTTTTAAAAGACTCAATTGTTTTGATCATGATACTTTTAAGCATATACTTGGTGAATTCTTTATTCCTAAGTTAATTTGATGCTCATGCTTACTTTGGTTCACATAAAATAATGGTTTTTGGGTTGGTAATTGAGAGAAACCCTAGGTGACACTGGGGTGTCACACATAGATCCAGCTAGGGCGACATCATTGTGGGCAATCCTGTGCGAGAGAACGTGAAATTGTTGTAGGATTGATAATGATCAGGGGTTTCTCCGCCCACATGCATCAGGTTTTGCTGCCATTTGCAGCGAGTGTGTTCCAGTTCGACCGTTTGGGGGAAAAGGTGAGTCCTCCCATTTCCTGTAGATGCATGGGTTGATAAACATTTGGGAGAAACGTCCCCTCTTTAATTCGAAAAATAGTTGTGTATTTGTTCAATTTATCTGTGGCAATGTACCTTTGTACACGTACAAACATCTACAGACAAAAACAAAATGACACTTCATGGATGTAGCAAGAGCGGGCTACGAGAAACTAGCAGATCATGCATAAAATTCAATTAGCATTAGGGTCAGACAAAATACTACATTTTCTGGATTACAATAATGTATAGCTGCATGAAAAAAAACTTGATTCCAATGTGTGACAAAGTGTGAAGATGAACGTGCACTTTCACGCTGTCATAACGCGGATTTGTTTTCCTTGCTCATGGACTGTGCCTTTGTGTGTTTGCGTCTACTGTGCGGCTACAGGCAAGGAAACAAGATCTGTCACGGAAGGTATGTACACATTACAGTAAACGTTGTTCGTAGAACATGCACTTTGTGGAGTGGTCTTTGAATGAGATGCGTTTAGAATTACCTTTTCATGCAGATCTCTTGTTCAGACCTGGTTGCTTAGTCCTTTCTTGTTTTGGGTTGCTACTACAAAAAAGTGCAATGCTTTATATGAATCGCCTCTTACTAATATCCAGGGTCAAATGGTGGTCCTTCAGTGACCAGACTAATATTTGAGCATTAATCTTATTTGTTTCACAGTCATTTCTTGTTTATCAATATGAATGCTATTTTCTGTGAGTGGACTTGTTAACTAATAAGCTCATAGATATTTTAACAAAAAATAGTGTTTTGTTCTGAAACTGTCATAAAGAGTGCATACATCATAGCTATGGTTTCAACTGTGATTTGATGTCCTATAATATTGAGTGTCCTATAGTGTGTTGTTCTGAAACAGTCACAAAGAGGGCCTGAGAAGCTGATGGAATCCTCATTCACCGCCGCTAAGGAGTTTGAGCGGGATTGGAGAGGAGACGTCAGTTCTTCCTCCTCCGCTCAATGCGGCCATTCGCTCTGTCCCCCAACCCTGAACTCCACACTGCCACTCCGTGAACATTTTTTTCTGAAGGGGAAATATTCATCTCCTTGTTGTTTTGTACCATGGATACTTTAGCATCATTCTCATAACACTAGGAGTGTAGGTAAGGAGTCCACACATGAGTTTGCAAACACGATTAAGCCTATTTTGCTTGATTAGTGCCCTGCAACACTGCTTTTGTCTAAGTTACACATGTGCAAGGGAGTTCACCAACGTGTTGTGCCTCACCTACAGGGGTGCTGCTTTGTCACCACTCTTGTGTATGTTCTTTTTTGGAAGGAAGTATGCCTATATCAGCATGCCTACACAGCAAAGAGTACATGGCAAATGTACCTCCTACAAAAAAATGTTCTTGTAAGTGTGTTAGAAAGTAATATTTGATCTGCTCATGTAAAGAGGTATTTTCTAGAAATTACAACCCCACCTCTGTCAGGCCTTTCAGTTCAGATAACAAATCTCTCACAAATTTCCATCTCTACAATTGATTTAGTTCATGTGGCAGTGCTCATATTGTCATAGTATGGTAACGTGTTGTTGTATGTTCATGTTTGATTCCACTTGTGTTATAGCTCTCACATAGACTAGAGGGCCACCCAGAGGGAGGAACCATAGTCAAGGCCTTGGCGAGACCAACCTGCCTGTCTGATCACCTCAGACTAGGTAGGGCGTTCAAGTTCAGTCTTGTCGTTATTGATTTCCCAACAGTTTTGTTTCTGAGTAAACAATAGTTTGTTGTGTGTTTTTACTGCCTGTTTTTTGTCCTACCTTCAATATCGCATGAGCTTTTGGCCCATTAATTCCTTATTGATATAAGTTGTTTTATGCTACTAGAATAGGATGTTTTAGATCGAATATACTATAGCAGGTGTTGTCAAAAGAATTCGCTATTATGCTTTTATTTAGCATCCAACCTACTTGTCGTCGTCACATGGGTGATCAATGTTGTTATTGCTAGAACAATGAGATGCATGAACTTCTCAGCAGAATATGTTTCAGATCTGTAGTTAGATTCCTATAGAAACGTAACAATCTCTTCTATTTTTGGGCTGCTTAAGCCCTTTTCTAGCGTGGATGTGAGTGTGATCGCACTTTCTTTTCTGCCTAATGAAATACATGCTTAGGCGCATTCATGAAAACATACACACATAAAGTCTTGATGACATGGTCTTAAAGCAGAGATCTACTCACTTGGCTATAGTTTGCATCCACCCACTCGCATAAAATCCTCAAAACACATTTGGAGGTCATGCTTTAAAGGTTTATTATGGTTGTGAACTTCATTTTGACGATACTGACAAATAATTCTCTACACAAAATGCTATCCTTGCCAGCATCGCTGAGGTTGAAAAGCAGAGTGAGATGGATGCTCGAGATTCAACATGGAAAGAAATAATTGAGAGTGTTTTGGAAGAACATGTTTGTTGCTGGCTTTAACTGCTTACAGTTTTGCATTTTTAGCTTGTTTAGCGCTCACCCCTACATCCATGTCTTTCATGATAAAAACACACCTTTTGATATTAGTTAATATGGGGAGCAAATCCTTGACAAACTTTCATCAAGAACTAACAATACATGAACTACATCTTTTAGTGAGATTGTTAGTGGTGGACCAAAGTGTGAGATTGTCAGAACATTATCTACCCTTCTCCATCTGGTAAAATTCCCTTTTCTCCCTGTTTCATAATCTGGTTATCTGGTGCGACCCAAGCAGGTTTTTAGCCACATGAATGTTATAGGTGAACGACAGAAGTGTTGATCTGGACAAAGGACAAGCCACGAACGAGTTGGTGTGTTACACAATAGCGAATCCATTCCATGTAAGGCTCATTGGTCCCAACCGGAGGCTAGAAGTGGAGGCACGCTTTGCCCGAATCCATTCCATGTACCAGTTTTGAGGTCGAATGATCATAGCATTCAAAGCGATACATTTGACAGGTTCTAGATTCCCTTTCATGGACTCAGAAACTGAAAGCTTGACTCCAGGGGAAGTCAAGCAGCTGCATCAATAATACGCTGATTAGCCTGTAACACAGAAGATCATTTAGAACACCGATGATGTTGGTTAGGTAAATTTTCAGTTAGGACACCCACTTGATGTAACAACAACCAGTTCGATTCTGATCCTGAACTCTTCATATGTTCAAGACAAAATCCATACCCATGTCTATTGTTGTTTGATATTATTTGCATTGACCGTCGCTGCTCTTCTTGATTGCAGTCGCTAACATTGCATTAATCTATGTGATACATTTATTCAGACGATTCCCATTTCCCAGTGATGATGATGTCCTGTACTCCTGTATATTTGGATTCAACAATATGCCATTAGGTGTGTACTCCCACTTCTTTGAGTTTTCCTTTGTCAGAATGCATACTCATTGTTCTTACCATACACTTATCCTTTTGAAGCTACAATGAATAAATTGAACTTTGTTGGAGTCATCGATGTGTTGTGTTTTTTTAGATGCTGGTATGTTGGACATGTTAGTTTTTTTTCTATAATGCTAACATCTACGTGCTTGACACTTGTAAATAGCAAAGGCATGAAATTTGCTCTTTAACTGAAGACGGTGTTTAGTTGGAAACAGAAAACAATAGATTTATGATGTTTTTAGATGCTTGAACTCTGCATACATCCACATATAGTATTTGTCTAAACAGTGAACCCTCGGTTGTATATATAAATGATGAAAACTGTTGTTTATTGACGACGAACATGCATATCTATACTACTTCTTAAGAACCTAAGGAGGGCGTCCACCATCCGGTGAAGCCTGCCCCCGTTCGCGTGGTCCCCCTCTGCGTCTCCTCCATGTTTGGTCTCCCTCTGCCGGAAGCACGTTCTTTCACGTCTCCTCTCACCCCATACGATTGGTGTTGGGATTAGCGGCGCAGAAGGAATGCAAGTTTGTTGCTGCTGCTCGCTACCAGTTTACATGCTATCCTATTTTTACAAAAAATGTCTTGATTACAATTTATGACATGCTAAGTTAAACCATGCTACTTCTTGTCCGGACATACATTTGTTTTATAGGTCTTCAGGAGGAACCTTGCTTTTGACACCAGGAATGTTGTAAGCATTACAATATGCAATTAGTTCCTTCTTTATTACCATATATATGAACTTAGAACCATGATACAGTCTCTAATCGCACCAGGCGATAGTTCTACCTAATGACCACGGTCATTTTAGTACAAAATTTGCAAGACCATGACAAGGATGTATCAACAGATTTCAAATGATTAATCAAATGAAGAACATACATTTGTTTTATAGGTATTCCTTTTTGCCAACTCGAAATGTAAGCGCTACTTCCACAACTACCTGAAGCCTACAAAGCTTGCCTAGACAACAATGCACAAGAAGCAACACAAGAAGGTATGTGATATTACCTAGCCAACTTTCTTAACTTCTTAAGAGTGTCATTCGTTCATTTCTCTTATAAAGATTCCATGTTTTTTTATTATAGATTAGCTACAACTTTCTTGTATTAGCAAAATACAAGTCTTATTAAACTAGGACCAGGATTCCAATAAACCAAAGCTTTGGACATTTTCTCGCCATTCTGGAATCTAGATTATGATTCATATGTTAACTTTGATATTTATCTGCAACACTGATATATAACATTAACTATATAATCTTCAGGTGTTAATGTACATTTAATGTTAGCTAATATGGTTAGTTGTCTTCTCAATCTTGTCATTGTTGCATCCTTTGTAACCTTACACTTTGTCATTATCTTTGTATTGAACTATTTGACGCATGACATCTAATAAGATGTTTGCAAAACAATTATTTTTACTATGCTCATATTGCCATATTGGTGCTGGAAGTCTAACTCACATGTATTTACCATTTTTCTCTATAGGATATCCATGATTAAGCTGTCAAGAAGATGCGTTGCACCACCAAGAAGCCATACTCCAGGTCAACTGTGGGTGCTTCCTTGGAAGTTATCCAGAAGAATAGAGCTGAGAAGCCAGATGTCCCCGGTACTATTAGAGAAGTTGTGGTATGTTTGTCAAATGTTTAATAAAACCATCATTTGGTATAACCAATAAAATCAACTTTGTACTCTCAAATTATTTTTTACAGAAATGCAATAAATATTGATGCTCGATACCTCTAAACTCATCTGAACGGTCATGACCTTGCAACAAGATCAAGAAGTGCGTAAGAAGCAAACAAATGGCACAGTCCAGAAGGGTTCTAAGGGTTCCAAGTTGGGTGGTGGTGGTGGGAAGCGTTATTTTCATTATAACTGTGCTATTTTTTGATCCAATGTTGTGATTTGACTACCTCGATGCTCGAGTTGGTTCGCGTCGCCATGTAATTAGTCGAATTAGTGGAAATGTGCATAAGTTTACTTTTTTAATGTAGAATATAGATTCATTTTTGAGCTTCTAATGCTGGGCAGTTGCACCTCTGCATTCCTGCAACTGCACTTTGGATTTCTTTGTCTGCTTGCATTTGAAAAGAAGAAACAAAATCCAAATGCTTTGCATTCTATCATTTCATCGATATATTGGTTTCACCTCTGAATTCCTATAACTGCACTTTGGACTTGAAGATCATTCATTCAGTGAGACCAGTGGTGGTTAATTGTAATCTACTGCTAGATGATAGAATTTGGACTTTTAAGCATCAGATGAATTACTGGGACAATTTTA
This sequence comes from Zea mays, assembly GCF_902167145.1. Classification (NCBI taxonomy): domain Eukaryota; kingdom Viridiplantae; phylum Streptophyta; class Magnoliopsida; order Poales; family Poaceae; genus Zea; species Zea mays. Next base: position 43,875,388 of record NC_050102.1, read on the forward strand.
TATTGTCTCTAAAATTTTATCAAATATCTACGTGTCGTAGCAACGCACAGACATATAACTAGTTCAGCTAATAGTTAGTCAGCTATTTGTTAGCCGATTAATTTCACTACCAATTTTTAACAGGTCCTAAATAACCATTGTTGAACCGGAGATGACGGTACTGACGTCGTCTATTGCATGGTGGTACAGCTGCTTACTTATATTAGGTCTATTTGCATCTACGACCATTTAAGAAGAGAAGTGATGATATGTGGTCATGGGCCTATGCAAAGCAACCTAACCATCTAAGAATTGGGTTTTTTGTCAACAATGCTTTAACAAATGGAGTGGAAAGCATGCGCAGTGGCCAGTGGGTTAATGACATGCCTCCAAACAAATCGCGAACGTTGTTTATCACATCCTAGAACCTAATCTAAACGAAGATCTGCATGTGAAACTGTACGGATCTCACGAAAATAAGCTGCTTGCATGTGGCAATCCCTTGGGACATCAATGCCCGTGAAATATGTTACGTGTGTAATGGCATTGGATACGTTATAGAATGATATCCCTGTGAGTTGGGCAGCCTTCTTTATGCACGTACGATTATATATATAGTAGTATAGCGTCATAGGTCACCATAAAAGGTTAGCAATCTGATCATCACTAAGTAACATATTACAGTGGTCACAATGCACGTTTAGTTGGTACACCAGTTTTAGTATATTCATAGAATCGTTCTTCCCTAACGGTCGACGCCCAGCTAGTTGCTGTGGTACCTATGTTCACAGAGGAATCCTCTCTGTATGGAGATCTGGATGGGAGTATGGGACCATGCAAGAAATATCTGCAATTTTTTTCGCATATAGGTTAGGCACGCACTGAAAATGAAAATTGTTGATTAACTAGCTGTATTGAGCATCTAGTTTAATGATAATTTGAATCTCATAAAATATAATATATATATATATAGATATATATATATATAGAGAGGTCAGGTATAACGGGAGCTCTGGGCTTCCAATAGTTAAAGGAAGCTCAGGCCGATCACCCCTGTAACCTGGTTCAACCTAGCGCACTGACTGGACCAGTCTGTCGGTTGCACCACCCGCGTCCACGTCTGTGCGCGCAAAAAAGGAAATGCATGTATGAGTCAAACATGTTCCCTTACATGCGCGTAAATTTAGAAAGATATGTATAGTGGTTTCTATTTTTAAATGCTTTATTTTCTCCATAAATTTAGGATCGCTGCAACAGCCATGCAACTAGACTCGTAAGGACCATTTTATGATATATATACTGCTACTAAATATGCTACCATATGTAGATAATTATGCAATTCGGTATACTGCGTAAAAATCTGTTACCAGCTGCATGCACACGAATTTATGATGAAAATAATGTGCAATTAAAGAAAATAAATTACACGCATAAAAAAATTGTATTTAATATTTTATTTCCTTCATAAATATAAGATCCCTCCAACAGCCATGCAGCTAAACACATTAGCTCTAGTTTATGATATATACTAATACAAATTATACTACATGGTGTAGGTATTTATGCAATTCGTTACACTGCGTAAAAAATCTGGCATGTTGTTCACTGGTGGACGCATCTCCGGGTTGGAGCGTAATAACCTTAAATTTTGAGCATAAAATCCCTTAATTATAAGCGTATATACCGAGCCAATGTGAGAGGTTGATAGCTCTAGTGGGTTGTTATTACGATCCTATTTTTATGGCAGATCCGAAAAATATGCTAGCCGCATGCATGCGGTTATACAGATCCAAAAATTATGGCAAAATGCATGCATGAGTCAAACGAGTTCTTTTGTATGCGCTTAAATTTAGGAAAGATATGTGTGACAGTTTTTATTTTAAATCCTTTATTTTCTCCATAAATTTAGGATCGCTGCAACAACCATGCATCTAGACTCGTAATGACCATTTTATGATATATACTGATACTAAATATGCTACACTGTGTAGATAATTATGTAATTCGGTATACTACGTAAAAATCTGTTACCAACTGAATGCACACGAATTTATGATGGAAAGAATATGCAATGAAAGGAAATTAATTGCATGCATAGAAATAAAAAATCGCATTTAATGTTTTATTTCCTTCATAAATATAGAATCCCTCCAACAGCCATGCAGCTAAACACATTAGAATTAGTTTATGATGTATACTGAAACAAATTATACTACACGGTGTAGGTATTTATGCAATTTCTTACACTGCGTAAAAAATCTGGCATGTTGTTCACTGGTGGATGGTGGACGCATCTCCGGGTGGAGCGTAAAAACCTTACGTTTTGAGCATAAAATCCCTCAATTATAAGCATAAATACCGAGTCAATGAGAGGTTGATAGCTCTAGTAGGTTGTTATTACGATCCTATTTTTATGACAGATCCGAAAAACATGGCAGCCGCAGGCATGCAGTTTCTATTTTTATACAGATCCAAAAATTATGGCAAAATCGTGTGAGTTTTCATTGCATGCGCGCAAATTACGAATAACATAAATCAAGGAATTGCCTTTCTAATGTGCATGCAGTAAACTGATATACGAACTCCGTGTTCAAGCATAAAATCGTACAGTTTTTAGCGTAAATATTACATGTGGTAGCCATAAACATAATAATCGAAAAGAAAACTGCGTCGGATCGGAGGATGTCACGCGCGATCATCGTTGCGCGCATCTTGCGCCTTCCGTAACGCCGCTCGCTTTAACATCGCGCCTCATGCGTCGTCGTCGCTACTCGCACGTCGACGGACGTCGCTTGCTCGCCGGCCTTGAAATTGCCGCCTCCTCGGGGCTTCGGGGACGCCGCCGCTTGCCCGCATAAGGGCCCCGCTGTCGCTCGCCCTCTGGATCGGGAAACCGCCGCCACTACTCCGGATCGAGGAACCTCCGCCACCGCGCGTCGAGGTAATGGAGTTGCGGCCATCGGCCTGGGAACCGCTGCCATCGCACAAGGGCACTGTCGTCGCTCACCCTCTGGCTCGGGGGCCGCCGCCGGCGGCCTGGGAACCGCCGCCACCGCATGTCGAGGTCGAGGAGCCGCGGCCACCGCAGCCACTGGTCGGGGGTCCACCGCCGCGCGCACTATCGGGCAACCGTCGTCGCTAATGAATCGAGATAGGGCGTGAAAAACTGATCCCTAGCACTACGGATTTTCATTTATAGACGTTTGGACCTGGTCCGGCTCGACCGGATTGCACTTTCTGGCCTGGGCTTCCTTTAGTTATTAGAAGCCCAGGGCTCCTAATATACAAACTATAAATATATATATACTCTACTTAAGCACCGGTTTCAACGGTCGTTTTGCGTCATATTTTTACAAATAACCCCTTACATCTATCTCAAATTAACCTGCTACATCCTCCATACACACAACCTCCACGTCCAGCCCGTTAGACAATCAGGTGGTTAAATTAGTGTAAAATAAAAAAAGCCCGTTAGACAGTCAGGTGGGTTCGAACCCAACTACCCAAGCCCTGATGAAAGAAGGGTGGGAGACACTAAGTGAAGTCATCTAACCAGTAGAAAATCATGGTTAATTGTTTTTAACATTGAATATAAATTGTATATATGTATATACGAGTTTTGTAAAATAAATATATATAATCGTGTGGGACCGGATCAGCACTATGGGCTAAGGCTACGGCACAAGCACGACACACCGATCGTGTCAGGCTGGCCCAGGCTTAAATGGGTCATGCCCCGGACCAGCCCGCCAGACATGGCTGTAGGAAACGGGTGACGCCTAAGAGGGGGTGAATTAGGACTTCTAAAACTTTCGTTAAACTAGGCCACAAATAAATCCTTAGAGCAAAACCTATGCAAATAATCAAACGCTGGCCCAGGCTTAAATGGGTCATGCCCCGGACCAGCGCGCCAGACATGGCTGTAGGAAACGGGTGACGCCTAAGAGGGGGTGAATTAGGACTTCTAAAACTTTCGTTAAACTAGGCCACAAATAAATCCTTAGAGCAAAACCTATGCAAATAATCAAACTAGAATGTGCAAACTAAGTTTTGTCTAAGTGTTGCTATCTCTACCGCAATGTCTAAGTTTCAATCTACACTATATAAGCATGAATACAAGATTAAAACTTAAATGCTTAATATAAATGCGGAAACTTAAAGAGCAAAGTAGAGAAGCAAACTCTCGTGGATGACATCGGTATTTTTACTGAGGTATCCGGAACCGCGCAAGGTCCCGACTAATCCTCGTTGGTGCCCCTACGCAAAGGGAAGCCCACGCGAGGGCCAAGCACCTCGGTCGAGTAACTCCGTAGAGAGCCACGGGCCTTCTCCACGCGCAAGTGGTGCTCCGCTTCCAGCTCCTCTCGGACGCTCCCTGCCATCTCCACTATCGAGCGGGCCTCGTTCCCTCCGGTACACGGTGGCGGCCGTGACACAAACACGGTTGCCACGGTCTCGCAAGACACTCGCCCCACTCGGTACAATTACAACGGCCCGCGCAAGAGCCGAGGGGTTGTGTGGTTTGTCTAAACTCACTCAACTAACTAGGATTCACCTAGAGCAAGCACTAATGCGGTCTAACTAACCTAAGCACTTCGCAAAGCACCTACGCTAATCACCGAGTGATTCTATTAAGCACTTGGGTGTTTGAGCACTTGGAAATGTCTACAATATGTCTTGGTATGTTGCTTGGGCTCCCACACCTCCAAATGGTCGGTTGGGTGAAGTATATATAGGCCCCAACTCAAATATAGTCGTTGGAAAGCAGTTCTGCAGCTTTCTGCGGCGCACCGGACAGGTGCACCGGACTGTCCGGTGGTGCACCAGACATACCACGTGTACTAGCCGTTAAAAGTAGCTATTGGAGCTTCCAAAGATGGCGCACCGGACATGGCGCACCGGACGGTCCGGTGTGCACCGGACAGCCCGTGCTCGCTTTGTCGTATTTTGGCCATAACTTTTAGCTCCGAACTCCGATTTCGATGATCTTGTACTTTTTGGAAAGCTTATGAAATTATCTACATCCCAGAGTTGAAGCCATACCAGTTTGAGCAAATTTGGCACACCGGACAGTCCGGTGTGCACCGGACATCCCATATGCTGCTCTTGTTTTTTCAGCAATTCCGACTTCGTATTGTGGGCATAACTTTTAGCTCCGAACTCCGATTTTGATGATCTTGGACTTTTTGGAAAGCTTATAAAATTATCTACATCTCAAAGTTGAAGCCATGTCAGTTTGAGTAGATTTGATTTTGTGAAACACTTCCAATTCAGTCAGCCCTTCCTCTCAACTTTGTCAAGTTCACTTTTGTTTTGCGTCTTTGTATCTCACTTCTACTTCTTGATGTGTTGGACTCTTAGCATGTATAAAGTGTCTTCAATATGACTTTGTAATGTCTTATATGGGTATTATAATGTCTTCTTTGAGGTGTTGCATCCTCAGAGCCTCAGTCCAATCCACTTCGCATCCTGTGAACTACAACACACAAACACTTGGAAAATACATTAGTTCACAGGTTGTGTTAATCATCAAACACCAAAATCTATTAAGCCAAATGGCTCGGGGTCCATTTTCCTTACAATGGCTCATTTGGCCATCTATAACTCCGCACGATAATGATGGTCCTCGCCTCAATTGTTGCCACCTCATTCGTCATCATGCTTCTTTTCTCTCTCCCCTCATGCCTCCACCTCCATGCCACCCATTCTCGGCAGAGGGCGTGGGAGCAGGCGCCTCCTCCTCGTATTCGTCCGACACCAACCCCGACATCGACCCGCGCAGTGGCTATTGCACGTCCACGAGGGTGTTTCACAGCATGCACGCATCGTCGTCGGACGTTTCGTTCGTCTTCCCGACCTTCGCCATGTTCTTCCTCCCTAACCTGTTGCCCCTGCCCACGGTCGCATCCGCGAGCCGACTGACGCTCGTCGACGCGGGTACGGGTGAGTCGGTCTTGCTCCTGGCTTTTCTTCGTGCGTGCCGCCGAGGAGGCACGATGGCACCTCACGCTTAGGTTACTTGGCGATGATGAGTCCAGATCTAAGATATTGGACAACCAAGGACCGTAGCGCGGTAGCAGTCGACATATGCTACAGAGTTGGTGGTGGTGTTGTGTCGCCTCGGCGGGTCCATGGCTGGAAGGCACTCGCATTCTCTCGCCCTTTTCGGACTGACGCCTGTTGCGGGTTCCTCTCGGTTTAGAGCTGCTCTGGATGGACTTCTTTCTCCGCTTGCGTTCTCTCTCTGTGTATGTATCTAGCGATATACTACCTATATCGCCTCCAGATGTCCATGTCTTCGTCATGTCCTTCTCCGGCAACGAACAGGTATGACTGCCTCTTCCCTTCCCTTCCTGCTCTACGAAACCTTGGAAGTGGGGGAGGCGAGAGATGGGGTCCCTGATTTGCTGCATATGGTACTCATTCAATGGCTCGTCATCGCTTGTCTACGTGGTCTTTCCTTCACCACGATGTCAACTCGGTTAGTCAAATAAAAAAATATTATGCGAAGAGCAGAGGCAATCAATAGAAAATTTTGAGATTTTTTGGTGGATAATTTATGTGGGTATTGTTGTGAGCCGTCGCAACGCACGGGCAACCGACTATTTTATATATTTATATATTTATATATATATATATATGGAATCGTTGAATAAGTCATGCCATGGTATGATAGTTTCATTCGTACACTATAGATAGCATATCCCCGCAATCATATTAAAGCAAATAAGTAGTTGTTTAGAGGAGATCACACTAGTACAAATAAGCTCTATAAAGATGGTTCAGAACCCTTTTTACATAAGTTTTTCAGAAACATCAGTGCTTAGGGCCTATATAAATCGATCTTTTTATAAGAGGGTAAATCAGAGAAAATCGATTTTTACTAGCGGTTGAGATAATAAAACTGCAAGTGTGAATACTTTCTAAGAAACATAAACTAGGTTTTAAAAACAGCAAAAAAAATAATTAGAGGAAGCATAGTCGTCTATCTCCATCGAAGTCATAAGTCCCGGAATTTTTCACGCAATACGAGGCAGGTGGAAACTGAACCCGCGAATTCACCCTCTCGTGAAGCCTCATCTTTCACTCCACCCATAAAGTGCCTTGTGTTTGGATTGCGGTTTTATTGCCCACGTATTAGAGCAAAGTGAATGTAAATTTATTGTTTGAGGCTGCAAACAAATTCAAACAAAAACATTTCAACTACAAAGTAGAACAGCTTTTTAAGTTCGACAACTTTTATTTTGGTACTTTTTCTATCTGAGGTCGTTCGCAAAAAAAATGTATTTTAAATTTGACAGATTCAAATGCAATTTTGAGAGCCCAAATAATTTCAAATGGCAAAGTTGTCAGTTGTAAAGTTTCATAATTTTATAGGTCTATAACTTTTATTTTCATGATTTTTTCATACGAGGTAATTTAAAACACTCGAAAAAATTCAGGATAAAAATGATTTCTATTTGCGGTTTCTTAAGAAAACCGCAGGTAGAAATCATGGATTTGTATTGGCGGTTGTCTTAAAAAACGCATGTATACATGCATGGATTTGTACTTGCGGTTGTGTTACATTCTATAAGTGGGTTTTACGAAAACCGCAAGTGAAAAGTTGTTTCTACTAGTGGTTCTTGAGTCAGGACGGCCAATTTAATATCACTGGCGCTTGATAACCAAAATCGTCTATAAAAATTAGACCTCACTGTACCCATAGAGTTGTTCTCTACTAGTGTCACTCGGTCAAGCGAGGAGGTGGAGTCTACATGATAAAAGTGATCATCCTCTAGCTTAATGCTTATTAGTGAGTAATTACTGCAAGAAAGGCATAAATAGAATGATTTCATGGTCATGCTTTCTTGTTGCTGCTTCAAGGGGTGCACCAAATGTCTTGGAGCCATAGACTCTCCAACAGCAACATGTATGTTGTCTAGTACCTTACATCTAGCGTATCTCAATATTTTTTGTGTCTCAAGCAGTGTCCGGTAAAACCTCCTCTAGAATATAGAGTGGGCAGTGCGTCCACTAAATGTGGTGTGTCCGCTATCCAATACCGTCGGGACAATCGCTCGCTGATTGGTCTGCATGCTCCTACCGCCATGTTGCTACTGATTAAAGTACGAACATTTAAACAAAGTGAGAATCTTTTATTTGCTACTCCATGACAAAAGGAAAATAAATGGCATCTATTGAGCTTCATTTTGAGCGGGCGGACGGTCCGGCCCTGAGGCCGGACGGTCCGCGGTCCGAACAGTCCGCGCCTGTGGGCCAGACGGTCCGCGCATGCGCAGAGCAGTTTAGGGTTCCGAGTTTTGCGCTATGTTTGTTGGATAGATTTGCGGAATTAGCTCGGAATCCAGTCGTGTAAAGGGTCCAGCCCCCCTCCTCTATAAAAAGAGAGGTCTACGGCCGATTTGTAATCATCAATCGAATCAATACAACTTCTATTCGCATTTATTTCCAGTACAATTAGGAGTAGTTCTAGTCTAGTTCTAGTTTAGTATCTCGATCCCCAAATTCTTCGCCTCTCTTCGACTCTACGCCGATTAGAGGAGTCTAGGTCGGCCGGCCCGAGCCTAGACAACCCCTAGGATCTCTCCTCCCCGACGGGGTCCCTCCCGGGAGAGAGATCTAGGCGTCGCCGGCGATCTTCCGCCGCCCCTGCGCACGCGCGGACCGTCCGGCCCCAGGGCGCGGACCGTCCGGCCGTCAGGCAGGAAACCCTAGCCCCTGCGCCAGGTCGCGGACCGTCTGGCCCTAGGCCGCGGACCGTCCGCGCCTGACCAGAGAGCACCGCCGCCGGTTCTTCTTGAGTATTTGACGCTCCGAAAAGGCGTCAACATACTTTTTGGCGACTCCGCTGGGGAAGTACATATCTAAGCTTATCAAATCGGCCCTCAATGGCCGGTTCAAGGGATAGCTCTGATATTTCTCCAAGCAACATCATAGAGCCGACTTGGGAAACCTTGTCGGCTGACGAGCAGCTCCAGTTCGAGGAGCACAAGGAGCGGATGATCCAGGAGGCGAAAGCAAAGTTCTTGGCCAACTTTAAAGTGGACAGGAACAACAAGGTCGTCCGACATCGGGCGACGGATCCGGCTTCGCTCCAACCCACGCCAGATATCCCCAATGTAAGTAATACCAACGATCTGCAATCTCTTAGAAATTATGTAGAAGATCAGCGTGAACAAATGCAGAACATCATAGGGGGTATGCAAAGCGATCTTAAGAGACTAGTACGTGCATTTGATAAATCTAGTATCACAAATTTTCCTTCGCACGAGGTTGAGTTAGGAGGTAACACGCGTAACACATCGGCTGCAGGTTGTCACGACCAGTCACAACCCCTTTATGGGATGCCGATGGACACATACCCTAAGCAACCGCAAATCGGCAGCAAATCAGCCGATCTGCACATGCCCGGACCGTCCGCACGTGAGCGCGGACCGTCCGGACCAACAACAGTCGGGCTGATTTTTAACGAGTTACCTAGATATGCGCCCGAACCACCACACACGACACAAAATCTAAACTACCCAGTCGGACGGTCCGCGTACAACGACGGACGGTCCGCACATAATCACGGACGGTCTGGGCTAATGTCCGGACAGTCCGCACATGACCTTTTTGAGGAGGATTGTTACCTGAATCCTCACCTGTACCAGCAGCACTTCCCATCGCACTATACAATGCATCAACCCATTAATTCGAGATCTAGAGCCCAGGAAAACTTTCCGGCCCCACCGAGAAGGCCGGAAAGGAACGATCAAACATATGAACCATATAGGGCAAGTGGCAATGCACCACGTAGTTCAAACCAATGGGGGGAAAGACAACATGCTAATATCCAGCCAACTCCACCTATGTTTGACCAGAGAGCCGGTGGTCTCGCACCGGCTGCCATTGATATAGTAAGGGAAGAAATTGTCGGGGCGTTCCGAGATAAGCTCGGAGTAAGCATGGTCCCTGGGGGGCAATCATATCGGAAACCTTATGACAGCCGATTTGATCACCACTCATACCCACAGGGAACCAGGATACCCGAATTCGCAAGATTTTCGGGTGATCAAGGAAAGAACACACGTGAATATATAGGCCAGTTCTTAGCACAATTGGGAGAATTGGCCGACACAGAGGCATTTCGCGTGCGCTTATTTTCATTATCTCTAACCGGAACCGCGTTTGCATGGTACGCCACTTTACCTCCTAATTCCATTTCATCGTGGGGGGATCTAGAACAAAAATTTCATGATCATTTTTTCTCCGGTGACTATGAGTTGGATTTGGTAGATTTAGTGTCATTACGACAAACAAAGGATGAATCGGTTAATGATTACATCCGGAGATTCCGCGATACAAGAAACCGATGCTTTCAAATTCATTTAGCAGAAAACATCTAGTAGGATTAGCCTTTAATGGTCTGCGATATTATTTAAAAGAAAGATTAGAAGGCATCCAATTTTTTACACTAGCACAGTTACACCAGAGGGCTTTGGCTTGCGAAAGCCGGAGCAAAGAAACTGCTAAAACAATGCGTCACAACGTACACATAGTAGAATGCGACCAAAGTAGCTCGGATGATGAATCAGCAGAAGTGTACGCTGCTGAAATGGTTTGGCCAAAACAGGCCAAATCTTCGGCTTGTTCCTCCTTACAGCCGGTTCAAAAGAAACAGCAAGAGGAGGTTAAGTTTACGTTTAATGTTGGTAAGTGTGATAGAATATTTGACGAATTACTCAAAAATGGCAATATTAAAATAAATCACACTGTTCCATCCGCCGACGAGCTAAAACGTCGAGCATACTGCAAGTGGCATAACTCATTTTCTCATACCACTAATGATTGTAATGTATTTCGGCGACAGATTCAATCGGCCATTAACGAAGGACGATTGAAATTTCAGGAAATGCAGGTGGATATAGAGCCCTTTCCGATGAACATGATTGACTTCGAGGGCAAGAAAGTCCTGGTTCGGCCAAATACAGCCGATAAAGGCAAAGGCAAGGAAACAATCATCGGCAATGCTAAAAAGGCCGATGGGGATTGTAAAGTTTCTTGCAGGAAAGTGGTGGCCGAGAAGACTCCCGATGGAGGGGAGACCCTGAAGGTGACCATCACAGCCTCTAGCACTGGGGGGCAAGCACAGACAGGGAGACAAATGCGGGAACCCGTGCTGCGCATCACGGACAGTTCGCCGTCCCGACGCGGACGGTCCGACGCTTCTCCGGACGGTCCGGAAAACTCTGGCGGACGGTCCGGCCGTGCTCAGGACTCGCAGCGACCACGTACCTTCAAACCACGATGACCAGAGATAGGTACGTGGAAAACAAATACATTTAAAGCAGCTGGTCGGCTGATCAAGCCTGGCCCGACTTTCGATCAATTGTTGTCTAAATATGTGAAAAAGAAGGTCGGCCCCAGTGACCGGCCACCGAAGCGACCCCGCTCACCCATTCATGAGCAACGTCAGGTCAGGCCAATTGGACCACCTCACCAATCGGAAGAAATGAAAGGTCATATTGTACAATTGAGACCTAACATGCCGACATGGACCCCTCCACCTCCTTATCCATCTATGCCATATCCATACACATACTTACCTCCACCATATGTCCCAAATCAAATGTGGGGCATGCCACCATATCCATTTGGGATGCCACAGTACCCCGCCTGGGGGGCACCCTAAACATCCGTTTTTGATAGGTTGGCGCCGCCAGTGTAAGACCGATTGAGCGCTGCTGAATCCGATCACCAGGCACAGGCCCAACAAGATTGCCGGACTACTCGGCCTCCTAGGCCAACCAATCCGGCAGGGGGGCATATGCCTGTAGCAACTCAAAGAACAACAAAAAAGGACATCATCAAAATAGGCACCGCAGATGTTGTCATACAGGGAGACAATAAAGGGCCGATGATTTTCGGCGAATCGGCCAACACAACCGAAAAGGATACGGCTACCATCAAAACAGCCGATCCAAAATACTCCATGCCTCGATGGTGCCCAGCGGGATTGACACGATCCCAAAAGAGAAAATTACAGCGCCTAAGAGCAAAGGAGAGCCAGGAGAAGGAGGCGGAAAAGACATTTAATGACACACATCCACTATACCCACCACCGCAAAAGAAATGGAGACCAAAGGCCGTTGAGAAAAAACAAACGGCCACAGAAATAGAAAGTCAACCTGCACCAGGCGCGAACCGTCCGGCTCCCGTGCACGGACCGTCCGCCATTCACCAGGAAGCCTCTGGACAACCTGCACCAGGCGCGGACCGTCCGGCCCCCGCGTGCGGACCGTCCGCCGTTCACCAGGAAGCCTCCAACGACACGACAACATCAATGGAGGAGGACGACCTGCTGGGAGAAGGCCTGGTCGACTACGAGGCTTCTCCAGAACGCCCAGGTATGGATGTAAATATTATTACATTTTCCGCCGATTGTACTATCATCAACGACGATGAACCTATTGTTGCCCAGTTTGATTTTGGTCCTAAAGAAGCCGCCTTTACTAAACCAAAGGAATCGGTAAATCATTTAAAGCCGCTCTTCGTGCGCGGTCACATTGATGGGATACCGATTGCTAAGATGTTGGTAGATGGAGGGGCGGCTGTAAATCTAATGCCTTATTCATTATACAGAAAATTAGGTAAACAAGATGACGAACTTGTCAAGACCAACATGACCCTCATCGGTGTTGGAACTGATAGTTCGATCAAAGCCAGGGGAGTCACGTCCGTTGAATTAACCATCGGGACTAAGACCCTTGCTGCTGCATTCTTCGTCGCTGATGTAGAAGGAAATTACAGTTTAATTATAGGCAGAGATTGGATTCACGCCAATCAATGTATACCTTCTACATTACATCAAATGCTAATACAATGGGTAGGCGATGACATAGAACAAGTACATGCTGATGTATCGGCCTGCATCGCTGTGGCCGATGCCCCTGTACTCTGGACTTATGAGACTGCTACATGTCTCACAGGAGTAAATTTTTCTGATTATCAATTCATAAGTATAGATAAGAAAGGCTTCATTCCTGTAATGCTAGAGCCGATGGAGAATCGGCTAAATCCTAAATGAAGTTTAAATGATGAATACACACAAAATTCATGAGTCTCTGGCCACGGACAGTTCGGCTTCCAAGGCCGGATGGTATGGTCTTTCACAAAAGGGTTCGGGCTTTAAGACCGAACATATATCACAGCAAAAGGACAGTATCACGGATGATCCGGTCCCCGAGACCGGAGAGTCCGCTGTCACACAAAGATCTTCTAATTCCTCTGCGGGGAACATGATAGAGGAATTCAGAGATCTTGATAATCTAGGACAGGGGTTTACATCGGTCGATCCTTTCGAGGAGATTGACATAGGAGATGGTAAAACTCCAAGGCTGACTTTTGTAAACAAGACCCTGGAGACCGATCCTAGAGATGAGATGATCGGTCCATTAAAGGAATATTCAGATTGCTTTGCTTGGAACTATACTGAGATGCCTGGATTAAGCCGAGAGATCGTAGAGCATCGGCTGCCTATTAAATCTGGTTTCAGACCTTTCAAGCAAAGAGCTAGAACATTTCGTCCAGATCTTCTCCCACGCATCAAGGACGAAATCCACCGGCTAGTAGAAGCTGATTTTATCAGACCTTACAGATACGTAGAGTGGGTCTCCAATATTGTGCCGGTGGAGAAGAAGGAGTCAGGTAAACTTAGAGTATGCATTGATTTTCGCAATTTAAATAGAACAACTCCTAAAGACGAATACCCCATGCCCATAGCCGACACATTAATCAATAATGCATCAGGAAATAGAATTATTAGCTTCCTTGATGGTAATGCCGGATATAATCAGATTTTCATGGCCGAAGAGGATGCGTCTAAAACGGCCTTTATATGTCCAGGTTTCATTGGTTTATTTGAGTGGGTTGTCATGACATTTGGTCTGAAAAATACTGGTGCTACTTATCAGAGGGCTATGAATTTGATCTTCCATGAATTATTAGGAAACACTGTGAAAGTTTACATTGATGATATTGTAGTCAAATCGGCTGAGTTTAGTTCTCATATAGCTGATTTGCGCAAAGCCTTTGATAAAATGCGTCAGTATGGTTTGAAAATGAACCCACGTAAATGTGCTTTTGGAGTGTCGGCTGGTAAGTTTTTAGGATTCGTCATACATGAACATGGTATAGAGATAGACCCTGACCGAATCAAGTCTATTCGGAATGTGGGACCTCCGACCTGTAAGGTCGAGGTACAGAGTTTTCTCGGCAAGGTGAATTATTTACGAAGGTTTATTTCTAACCTAGCCGGGAAGATTGATGCGTTCACCCCTATTCTTCGGCTTAACAATGATGCCGAATTCGCTTGGGGGCAGAACAGCAAGAAGCATTTGATCTCATCAAAAAATACTTATCTTCGGCTCCCGTATTAAAAGCACCACGAGCAGGAGTACCATTCCGATTATACATTGCAGCTGAGTATAAGGTCATTGGGGTTGTTCTGACACAAGAAACTGAGGGGAAGGAGCATGTGGTGACATATCTAAGCCGAAGGTTGGTGGATGATGAAACAAGGTACACTTTTATTGAAAAGTTATGCTTATGCTTGTTTTTTGCATGCACCAAATGTAGATGTTATTTACTGTCTAGTCGTTGCACTGTTTCTGGTCAAGTCGATGTGATCAAATACATGTTGCATAACCCAATTATGAGTGGTAGAATTGGTAAGTGTGCTTATGCACTCATAGAATATGACTTGGCCTATGAACCATTGAAATCTATGAAAGGCCAAGTCATAGCGGATTTCATTGTAGAACATTGGGTTAATGATATTCATGAGCTAGACATGTCATACCTCACTATTACTCCTTGGACTTTATATTTTGATGGATCGGTTTGCAATGAAGGGCAAGGAATTGGCATTGTGCTTGTTTCACCAAGTAATGTCTTCTTTGACTTCTCTAGCCGATTGAAAACTTATTGCACTAATAATCAAGCTAAATATGAGGCCCTCCTATTCGGCTTAGAACTTTTAAATGGTATGGGAGTAAAACATGTGAAGGTATTTGGTGATTCTCAGCTGGTTGTCCAACAAGTGTTAGAAGAATATCAATGTTTTGATGGTACTCTAAATAGTTACCTTGAGAAATGTTGGAGCATAATTCATTCTTTTGACGAATTCAGTATTCGGCATATCTCTAGAGTTGAGAATCATAGAGCTAACAATTTGGCACAAGATGCATCAGGTTATCGGATAAAGAGAGGGAAGTTTCACAAAACTGAAAATCTGATAACCAGTGCAGAGCCAAATTCCCAGGTCGCGGGCCGTCCGCGTGATGACGCCGGACCGTCCAGGGTTACCAGAAATGTTCTCTTAATCGATTCGGCTGACAATGAAGCCGATGCAAGAGATTGGAGGACACCTATACTTAATTATTTACGAAATCCCAATATCAAAACAGATAAGAACATTCGGCGAACAGCTTTCAAGTATGTTTTGATGAGTGACGAACTTTACCGCCGAACAGTCAATGACATCCTGCTTAAGTGCTTGGGCCCAGATGATGCTATATTAGACATGGCCGAAGTACATGAAGGGATTTGTGGTACTCATCAATCAGCTCCAAAAATGAAGTGGTTGTTGCGAAGGTCCGGTTTTTATTGGCCTAGTATGATAGCTGATTGTTTCAAGTACTACAAGGGTTGCCAAGTGTGTCAAAAATTCGGCGACCTACAGTTGGTTCCTGCAGCCGAATTACATCCTATCATCAAGCCTTGGCCATTCAGAGGATGGGGATTAGACTTTATTGGAGAAATTCATCCTTCATCATCAAAGGGACATCGGTTTGTGTTAGTTGCCACTGACTATTTCACCAAATGGACTGAAGTCGTTGCTCTAAAGAACATGACGCACAAGGAGGTAATTGAGTTCATAACTGAGCATATTATTCATAGATTCGGCATTCCCCAGACCTTAACTACAGATCAAGGTACTTCTTTTATGTCAAAGGGGGTACGTGAATTTGCTGAATTATACAGAATTAAGCTGCTTAATTCATCTCCATATTATGCTCAGGCCAATGGACAGGCCGAGTCTAGCAATAGGACATTGATTAATTTGATAAAAAAGAAAATATCTGATAATCCTAAACATTGGCATAAGATTTTGTCTGAAGCTTTATGGGCTCATAGAATATCTAAACATAGGGCTACTAAAGTATCTCCTTTTGAGCTTATCTATGGGCAGGAAGCAGTGTTGCCTGTGGAGATAAGTTTGAATGCTGTCAGGTTCGCCAGACAAAATGATCTAACTGCTACTGATTATTATAATTCAATGATGGATAATATTGATGAGGTGACCGACAAGACGATGATAGCTTTGAGAGAAATAGAAAAGGACAAGATCATGGTAGCCAGGGCCTACAACAAGAAGGTCAAAGCAAAATCATTTCAAGTAGGGGACCTGGTATGGAAGACCATTCTGCCTCTGAGGAATAAAGACCGGAAGTTCGGGAAATGGTCACCAAGCTGGGAAGGTCCTTATAAAGTAAAACAGGTGATGTCTGGCAACGCCTATTTGCTACAAACATTGCAAGGCAAGGACTTGCCTAAGGCTTTGAATGGGCGTTTCCTCAAACAGTACCATCCTAGTATGTGGCAAGATGCCTAAGAGAACCGATGTAATCACATCGAGTTAGTTGCTTTTGGTTTGCTCAGCTCCACCAAAAGGCAGGGGGGCATATGTTGAGCTTCATTTTGAGCGGGCGGACGGTCCGGCCCTGAGGCCGGACGGTCCGCGCATGCGCAGAGCAGATTAGGGTTCCGAGTTTTGTGCTATGTTTGTTGGCTAGATTTGCGGAATTAGCTCGGAATCCAGTCGTGTAAAGGGTCCAGCCCCCCTCGTCTATAAAAAGAGAGGTCTACGGCCGATTTGTAATCATCAATCGAATCAATACAACTTCTATTCGCATTTATTTCCAGTACAATTAGGAGTAGTTCTAGTCTAGTTCTAGTTTAGCATCTCGATCCCCAAATTCTTCGCCTCTCTTCGACTCTACGCCGATTAGAGGAGTCTAGGTCGGCCGGCCCGAGCCTAGACAACCCCTAGGATCTCTCCTCCCCAACGGGGTCCCTCCCGGGAGTGAGATCCAGGCGCCGCCGGTGATCTTCCGCCGCCCCTGCGCACGCGCGGACCGTCCGGCCCCAGGGCGCGGACCGTCCGGCCGTCAGGCAGGAAACCCTAGCCCCTGCGCCAGGTCACGGACCGTCCGGCCCTAGGCCGCGGACCGTCCGCGCCTGACCAGAGAGCACCGCCGCCGGTTCTTCTTGAGTATTTGGCGCTCCGAAAAGGCGTCAACAACATCGATCTAATAATATGGTTGGAAAAAATAAAATATGAGATATAGAGGACGCTGCTAGAAATGTGAAAGATATAAGGACAAAATCTTTTATAGTGTGTTATAAATGATGAGGAATATTTCTCTAAGGGATGAAATTTAGGGAAGGCTACTGGAGACAGCCTAATTAGGACCTTACCTGCAGCAAACTTGTCAACCCTCTGACTTGTTGGGAAGGCAGAAAGAAGTTGTATAGGGATCCAAATCATGTGAGAGGAAAAAACATGCCTTTATGGCTAGTGGTTCGTCAACCTTGGTGCCTGCCATTGAGGTGGTAATCCAACTCCTTGTATAGAAAAAGGCTTTGTCTATGTAGCTCCAACATGGATTGTCGGTTGAAGATTGCACACTAGCATAGGATAAATCCTTATGCCCAGTTTGGTCCCTCTTTACAACTTATGTCGTTCTTTTTTATTTATCATGTTTTAGTTCAAAAATAAACTAGCGGACGACAAATATTTGAGAACGGAGGTAGTACTCTCTTAGAGTAGCTTGACATGTTAGCATTGTACGATTGGTCTAAATTGCAGAATTCTATGTGCGATCAATGCACTAGGTAATTCATAGAACACATCTAAATAGACAAGCTTATGCTTATCTTTAGTATAAGTAGAAACCTAGAATATGTTTTAAGTCTTCAATTCACCCCTCTTTTGTTAGGACACATTGCCATTCAGTTGGGAATGTCAACTATGTAACTAGGCTTCTCTTGTACATTTTATTACAGCCACATTATCACGAGTGTTTTGATTTGATTGGAGGTATGAGATGGGACAATATGATGGGTTGGGTGTTGGGACGAAGGCGAAGACGCTACCCTTCGCTCCAGCCTTCGTCTATCTCGCTGCGCCAACGGAAGCAGAAGAACCAGCGAGTTCCACCCTTCGCCTTGTACACTACGAGACGAAGGCCTACGACGGCGTCCCCCTGTCCCACGTCCTCACTCGACCTGGAGGCCCACGTGGGATCCGGCCCATTGTAACAGGCCCCGCGCGGAGAAGTGTGTTACGGGCCCAATTTGTAATAGCTTTTTTGTAATGACAGTCTGTAACCCTCCTTTATAGGAATATTCTAGGGATAGTCCAGGTGCCTGAGGGTACATGCGTCCTTACATTGAGACGTTGGGCACTCAGGCACCTATAAATACCCCCGTACAGTGCCCTTGAGAGGCTAGATTAACAGAGCTATTGCCATCTCGAGTTGAAATCTTGTTTACGTTGCTTTCATTCCCCCGTTGGATCAACTTGCCCAAGAGAGCAAGTTCCAACATTTGGCGCCCACCGTTCGTGCTACGAAAAAACCACCCTCGATGGCACCCAAGAGAGCTAGCTCGAAGGCAGCCCCATCCGTTGACGAAGCAGCGAAGGCAGCGCTGCTGTCCGAGAAAAAGGGCAAGGCCCTTGTCGACACCACCCACCAAGAAGCCTGCGAAGACGACGCACTCAGCAAGAGGCAGCGCAATGAACAACCTACACCCGAAGGCAGTCTCCGCACCTGTAGCTCCGGAGGACAACCGCAACCTCCCCTAGGCTTCGCTCCACTGGAGGGCGCGGACGCCACTGAGGATGGCAAAGTCATCGGCGTTTCAGCAGAGGAACAGCTACAGCTGCGGGCCTTGCGCATCAAGAACCGCAACCTCCAGAAGCAGAAAGAGATCCTCGAGGCCAAGCGCCAACGTGTCTCTACGCAGGCCAAGGTGCGCAAGATGATACGCGACGAGGAGCAGAGGGCTCAGGAGCTTGAGCAAGAGATTGCGCTCATGCAGCGTGAAGGCCAACTTGGTCTGCAACACGGCCCACCCCTCCAACAGCGCGCGTCATTCGAAGACCTGTTCATTCCTCAGCGCAGACCCGTCATCCCGCACGCCACAGCAATCCAAGGTGTCAACTACCTTGACGAGCGGAGTCCCCTGGTGCCGCACCTACAAGTGTCACCATGGCCCGCCAACTTCAGGACAGGGACCTACCCCAAGTACAACGGCAGCACTGACCCAGCACGGTATATCATGAGCTATCAAGTCGTTGTTGCATCATCCAGAGGGGACGACGCCACGATGGCCAAATCATTCATCATCGCCCTCGAAGGCCCGGCTCTCACCTGGTACACCAGGTTGCCCCCGTTATCCATCGACTCCTGGAGAAGTCTCCGGGACAAATTTCTGCTCAACTTCCAAGGGTACCGCCCAGACACCGACGCCTTGGCTGAACTGTCACTCTGCAAGCAGCTGGAAAGAGAAACTCTGCGGGAGTACTACCGCAAGTTTCTGACTCTCAAGTCACAACTACCTTCGGTTGATGACCAAATCGCCATTCACTACGCCATCAATGGCCTTCGGGCTGGCGTCCTTTATAGCCACTGCATCAGAGATCCACCCAAGAACCTCCAGGAGCTGTATCAGCTGTTCGAAAAATATGCCAGATCCGAAGAGCTCCACCAGCGCAAGGTCGAGTCCCAGAGGAAACCCAAAGACCCTCCGCAGTCCAGCCGAACGTGGACGAGACCTTCACAGTCAGACTTCGGTCAGGACGGCCGCAGTCAGCAGCAGGTACACAACATCGCCAACCAGCACCCCGCTGGTGAGGCCCCTCGCCACCAAGATTATCCCCCTAGGGCCGCGGCAACGGAACTCGTGGTCGGGGCCGAGGACGGGCGCAGCAGCCGCGCAGATTTTACTGCTTGTTCCACGGCGAAGACTGCGCGCACCCAACAAGGGACTGCCCGGAAACGAAGGCCACCAGAGACAGGATGTCTCGGGCGCAACCAGCCGACAACCCAAGAGTTGTCGCGCACACATATCAACAACCCCCACAACCATACAACCACGGCCCCGCTCAGCATCCACCTAACCACGCATACCAACACCACCAGGAGGTACAAATCGTACCTCCCCCACTCCCACCTCCACACCCGCAACAGCCAAACATCCACCACCCCAACCACCCCCAAGAACCAAAACAAGAAGACTTCGCTGATCAGCCGTATCGCGAAGTCATTCACATGATCACTGGGGGGTCCAGCGTCGACTTCGACACGAAGCGACAGAAGAGGGACCACTACCGCAGCATCAACCACATCGCCATCACCGGTCCAGTCGTTTAGACAAAGCGGTCCCATGTGCCATTGACCATCGACGCCAGAGACGTCGACCTACGCAGCGCACCCCACATCGATGCCATGGTTATCAACTGCAGCGTGGCAGGCTAGGACCTGCACAAAGTCTTAGTTGACAACGGCAGCCAGGCGGATATCATTTTCCTCCACGCCTTCGACCGCATCGGCATCAGCCACAGCTTGCTTAAACCTTCGGACAACCCACTGTATGGCTTCGGCGGCAAGGGCACCTTTCCAGTCGGCAAAATAGAGCTACCCCTCTCCTTCGGTGTAGCACCCAATGCACGAAGTGAGCAAGTCACTTTCGACATCGTCGACATGGTGTACCCGTACAACGCCATAATGGGTCGGGGCTCCATCAACAAGTTTGAGGCAGCCATTCACGGACTTTACCTGTGCATGAAGATCCCGGGTTCGCAAGGCGCGATCACAGTCTACGGCAACCAACAGGCCGCGCGCAACATAGAAAGAGACTTCGTTCCAGGGCAAAGGAACGTACACTGCCTCACGGCGCAGCGCGAGGTCCCCAAGGCTACCAGCCCAACCGCCAAAGAGCATGAAAAGGCACAGCTGCAGAGCAACGATGGGACCAAGACTGTTCCCCTTGACCAGGCAACGCCCAAGGAAACAGTCATTATAAGCGAAGACCTTGCTTCGCATGACGAGGAGAGACTCCTCTCATCTCTGTCCAAAAACAAGGACGTCTTCGCCTGGTCCGCCCTCGACCTGGTCGGAGTCAGTCGCTCTATCATCGAGCACAGCTTGGGAATCGACCCTTTGGTGAGGCCGAAGAAGCAGCGGCTGCGCAAGATGTCTGATGAGAATACAGAAGCCGCCAAGGCCGAGGTACACCGCCTGCTTGAGGACAACTTCATCGAGCCAGTCGCCTACCCTACGTGGCTCGCCAACGTAGTCATGGTGCAAAAGAAGAGCGGCAAGTGGCGGATGTGCATTGATTTCACCAGCCTCAACAAGGCCTGCCCCAAGGATAATTTCCCGCTGCCTCGGATCGACAAGATCGTCGATAGTGCGGCCGGGTGCGAAGTCATGTCACTCCTTGATTGCTTCTCTGGCTACCACCAAATATATATGAAGGAGGAAGACAAGGCCAGCACCAGTTTCATAACACCCTTCGGCACGTATTGCTTCATCAGAATGCCGGAGGGACTTAAGAACGCTGGGTCCACATTCTCTCGCCTCACCAAAAGGGTGCTCGAGAGCCAAGTCGGCAGAAACATATTTACGTATGTGGACGACATCGTCGTCGCCAGCAAAAGCAAAGAATACCATCTGGCTGACCTCGCAGAAACGTTCGCGAACATGCTGGACGCACGACTTCGCCTAAACCCCGAAAAGTGCGTCTTCGGCGTCCGCCAGGGGAAGATACTGGGCTACCTGGTGTCGCACCG
Organism: Zea mays; assembly: GCF_902167145.1. Lineage (NCBI taxonomy): Eukaryota > Viridiplantae > Streptophyta > Magnoliopsida > Poales > Poaceae > Zea > Zea mays. The sequence continues at coordinate 43,897,274 of NC_050102.1, forward strand.
AGGGATCGAAGCCAACCCGACCAAAATCCAGGCCATCATCAACATGACGCCCCCGCAGTCAGCCAGAGACGTCCAACGACTGACAGGCAGATTGGCCGCCCTCAACAGATTCATTTCCAAGTCCGCAGAGCGAAGCCTACCTTTCCTCAAGACGCTACGCGGCGCAAAAGACTTCGCATGGGGACCAGAGCAAGCGGCGGCCTTCGCTTCACTAAAGCAGCACCTGTCAGAGCTGGCGATTCTTACAAGCCCCAACCCCTCGCTACCCCTGTTGCTCTACGTCGCAGCTTCGCCGCACGCGGTCAGCGCAGCGCTGGTTCAAGAGCAGGACAGAGAGGGCACGACCAGACAGTGTCCAGTTTATTACGTCTCCGAAGTGCTCACGACATCCAAATGCAACATGATGGAACTAGAAAAAATCGCCTACGAGTCGTTATGGCTTCGCACAAGTTGCGCCATTATTTTGAAGCGTTCAAGGTACGGGTCACCTCGGACAGGGGACTCAGCGAATTATTCAGAAATCCGGAGGCATCTATCCGGATCGCCAAATGGGCAGCCGAGCTTTCCGGCTACCATATCACATTCGAGCCCAGGACAGCCATCAAGTCACAAGTCCTAGCAGACTTCATCGTCGATTGGACCGGGCCAATAACGTAGCCGGACACGCCTGCAGAGAAGGTGTGGACCATCCACTATGACGACGCATGGTGCCATGCAGGGGCAGGCGCAGCTGCAGTCATTACTTCACCCACAGGGGTCAAGCACCGATATGCAGCACGACTCAGCTTTGCTTTGGAGTCCGACAGATGCACCAACAATGTAGCAGAGTACGAAGCTGTCATCCTCGGCCTTCACAAGTTACGGGCACTTGGTGTTACCACCTGCATAATTAGAACAGACTCCAAAGTGGTTGCCGGCCAAGTCGAGAAAGATTACGCAGCAAAGGACCCCGCACTTTTGCAGTATCTCGCGGCTGTCCGCAGTCTCGAGAGACAATTCAAGGGCTTTACCTTGCAGCACGTGGACCGAGCCAAGAATGAGGAGGCCGACGCATTGGCCAAGGCAGCCGCCAGAGGCGAGGCCCTGCCCTCCGACGTGTTCTACCATGTCATAGGCACGCCAGCCGTCCGCAGCCCAGAGGGCCTCCAAATCACCAACGACACCGAGGGCCACCGCATAGTCAACCTCATCATGACCGAAGATTGGCGGGCACTAATAATCCTGTTCCTGCAGGGATACTACCATCTGAGCGATATCAACGAGGCCAAGCGCCTCAAACACCGAAGCTGGGACTTCGCACTCATCGAGGGACAGCTTTACAAAAAGGGGTCAGTCAATCCATGCTTAAATGCGTCACCGAGACCGAAGGCGTACAGATCCTGCGCGAAGTCCACAGCGGAACTTGCATCTCTCACGCAGGGCCTAGGGCCCTAGCCGCCAAGGGGATCCATCAAGGCTTCTACTGGCCTGCTATGATTTGCGCCGCGAATCGGGTGACGAGGTCCTGCGAAGCCTGCCAGAAATTTTCTCCACGCTCGGGAAACCCTTCGCAGTTCACAAAGTTAATCGCCCACACGTGGCCTCTTCAGCGGTGGGGCCTGGACATTGTCGGGCCGCTACCCATGGCCCAAGGGAACCTCAAGTTCACCTTCGTCGCCGTCGAGTATTTCACCAAGTGGATCGAGGCAAGAGCAGTATCCACGATAACATCGAAGACCGCCCAGAAATTCTTCTGGCAAAACATTGTCTGCCGATTCGGAGTCCCGTCCGAGCTCACAGTTGACAATGGCAAACAATTTGACAGCCAAGACTTTAGGGACTTCTGCTTCTCCATTGGCACCAAGCTCGCCTTCGCCTCAGTGTACCACCCACAATCCAACGGTGTCGTGGAGAGCGCCAACGGCAAGATTTTCACGGCGATCAAGAAAATGCTCCTCGACGACAAGAAGGGTAAATGGGTCGACCTGCAACCTGAAGCAGTCTGGGCACTAAACATGACCGAGTGTCGGGCGACTGGATTCACTCCCTTTCGCCTGCTATACGGATCGGAGGCCATGACCCCGCAGGAAATCAAACATGGGTCCCCGCGGACAAGCGCTTCAGCAGTACCCGACGTCGACGAGCTAACCTCCAAAGATCTCATCGACGGAGACCGTGTCTTCGCCCTGCAGGCCCTCAACAAATACCAAGCCCAAACGAAGGCCTGGCGCGACCACGCAGTCCTCCCAAGAGAATTCAACGAAGGGGACCCCGTACTTGTCCGCATAACCCGGACAGAGTCACGGGGTAAACTAGAGCCAAAGTGGGAAGGACCATTTATCGTCAAGACGAAGTCGTCTCCCAGCGCGTACAGACTAACAACGCAATCTGGCGAAGACCTGGAACATTCCTGGAATATAGATAATCTCCGCAAATTTTTTGTTTGAATCCTCAGGGCCATCACGCCCTTGTAAATCACCAAACATTATTATTCCGGCCCGCACTCTTTTCCTCCCAGGGGGTGAGGTTTTTAATGAGGCGGAGCCACGCAATATACCCGTAAAAATCCCCCGCAAAAATTAAGGCACAATATGTCGAAAAGGACCGCATCAACGGTCTTCGACATTCGACCACACCAAAGTCACCGCGAGGGGCAGCGCTAACTACCCTCGCGTGCGACACTCCGTGCAAAAGTCGCATAAGGATGCAGCCAGACTAGCACAACAAGTGCGCAAAATCGAAGTCTTCCTCAAAAGACTATCCGTGCAAAAGTCGCCTAAGGGTGCAGCCGGACTAGCACAACAAGTGCGTAAAACCGAAGTCTTCCTCAAAAGACTATCCGTGCAAAAGTCGCCTAAGGGTGCAGCCGGACTAGCACAACAAGTGCGCAAAATCGAAGTCTTCCTCGAAAGACTATCCGTGCAAAAGTCGCCTAAGGGTGCAGCCGGACTAGCACAACAAGTGCGCAAAATTGAAGCCTTCTTCAAAAGACCATCCGTGCAAAAGTCGCCTAAGGGTGCAGCCGGATCCTCCGTGCAAAAATCGACTACGGGTGCAGCCGGACCAACACAATAAATGCGCAATATCAAGTGCACAAGTCGCCTACGGGCGCGGCCGGATCAGCGAAGGCACGTAGCCTTATCATACAAATTATAGTTACATACATGCAGCGAGGGCATCACACGTTACACCAGCTCAACCTTCGGGATGATACCCATCTCCCTATAGTTGAACAGCATTATCCTCAATTCATCGCCCTCAAACAGGCTTCGCAGCTCTCCCTCACCTACACTCGCCCCAGCCCGCGAGGCCAGCAATTCCCGCTTGCCAGTCCCGTCCACACGAAGGCGACCACCCTCCACCTCACCATGATGACGCCTATCACTTCGCGACAACTCACCCTCTGTTTCGCCACCGCCCTTCGCCGCCTATGCCCAACACACGCACCCGAAAGATCCTCATCACCCATTACACGCGGAGAAGCCTCCGCCGCAGCCACATCCAATGCTGCAAAGTAATCCAAATCCTCATCCGAATACTCCTCTGTCCACACAATCGAACTCCCAGAATCATCAGACTCAAAACACTTATACACATAATCATCAGAATCGTCTTCAGCAACCACGGTCGAAGCCGCCACAAAATTAGCATTGACAGTAGCGATTGCGTGCGCAGGCCCAAAATCCTGAACCTGCGCAGCAACCAAGGTTCAGTAACACAGACAAAATTTACAAACTCCCCAAACTCCTACTCAGCCACCTGCGAAGGCCCGACCGCGGCCATGGGGTCTTCGGCTGCCGGCTCAACCACAACCTTCGGGGGATCTTCGGCCGTCGGCGCAGGGGCTGGCAAAGGGCCTTCACCGGCCACGGTAGGCACGGGTGCAGCCGAGGAGCCTTCACCGGCACTCGAAGGCGGCACCGGGTTGACCTCAGCCTCGGGCGGCGCGCCGACCAGATCTCCAAGGTCCTCGACATCCTCGGCACACGCCATCTGCAGCAACAGCACACTCATTCAGCAAAACCACACGTACCCACACAACCACACAAAACAAAAGATAACCTTTACCTGCTCTATCGCTCGGTCAGATCGCTCCTTAACCGCCTCCTGACCGTGCGGACCCCACATCCTATCGAAGAGTGCCCCCGCTGACTGCTTCGCCACAGGGTATTTGGCCTTGAAAATTTCACGTTCAAAGTTCTCGTCTGATTGGTCGAAGACCCCGTAGTGTCGGCACCCCTCGCGGGACAACGCATTCAGGGTCCCCTCGCAGGTGACGAGGGAGGCGAAGGACATGAAACCCTGCACAATGGTCGGGAGCACCAGCAGCTCCTCCTGCAACCATTCGAGGAAGCGAAGGCCTGCCTCTTGGTCGGGTACTTCGAAGTCTGTAGTCCAGGCACCCAGATCGCGGTACGCATCCACGAACTGCGCGTGCGTCCGCTCGACTTCCGAGCACGCCGAGGCCTCGGCCTTGTCCACGCGGCCGCGTAGGGCGTTGAACCTTGCCTCCCACTCCTCGGCGCGTTGGCTGGCGAGACTGTTCTCCGCCCGCGCCACTTTAGCCTCCGCTCGCATAGCCTGCGCTTCAGCGATAGCCTGGTTAGCCTCCCTCCTCTCCTCCGCCATCCAGCGCCGGAGGTCTGTATTCTCGGCCTCCAAGACAGCCACCTTCTCCGCCAGCCTGCGGTTTTTGCTCTCCGCAGCCGACTTCTCCCGGACAGCATCTGCATGCTGCGCCCGAAGACTCTCGACTTCGGCAGCGACGTCTGCAGTCAGGATGCCCGACGCAACACGGTCGGTGAAGTCGGCCGCCTGACAAAAACACATGAGACCCAAACCTTCAACGAAACAACAAACATCGAAATCCAGCACAACTTACTTGCTTCAGCTGCTGCGTCAGCTGCTGCGACAGCTGCAGCGACACCTCCCTCAGTCGCTGGGACATGGTGCCCGCCACGTCCTTAGCGGGAGTGGCTGTCAGAATCTCGCCGCTCGCGCAGAAGGCGGCCCACGGGTCCTGCGTGGCTCCCTTCGCCCTTACCACTGCCGATGGCGAAGTGGTTGCCACTGAAGGCGGGACAACAACCAACTGTCCCTCACCCGGCCCTGCAACATATCTTCGGTCAAAAAAAACTTACCAACAAGATAATCCTCGACACTGATATTCGTGCCGAAGTCAGCAACACATTTCCCCGGTGAAGGCAGCTCCTGTCCTTTCGTAGGTCCGCCCGGGGGAGGCCAGCCTCCGCCAGAGGCGGCAGCCTTCGCGCTAACTGACGCCTTGCTGGGTCCAGGGGCAGCTGCTTTTGCAGGCGGCACCGGCTTGCTACTGCCGGAGGCAGCAGCTTTCGCGCTCCCCCGCGCCCTTTTCGCCTCGCGCATAGGATCTGCCATCCTGACGACGGCCCGGCGCTTCTGCGTAGCGTCTTGACGGTCCTTGTTCATCACTGCCGACACAACAGCAGCAATATTCCGTCCGTAAGGAAACACCTTCAAGTCGCGTGCCATGCGGGACGTATAGAAGTCTTCGCCAGCCACGCGGGGGATCGGAACATTCTTGGGCCATCGACCCCCGGTAACCTCCAGCATTTGCGCCGAAGACTCCCGGAGCTCGGGCGAAGACATCCTTCCCCCGAGGGCTGCGCACGTCCCCATCAAATCCACAGCGAAACTATCAGACACCCCCATTCCCCCCACTATAGTACATAATTTTCTCTTCTTAGTGGCCGGGGCAGCCTCCTGCGAAGGCCCTTCCTCAGTCACGCCCATCGGTTTCTTCCCGCGGCGATCGGTGGCGTCTTCCCCGGGATAACCACCGTATGGCAAGCGGTTCAATTCGAAGACCCAATTCAATCTGTCGTTGGACCCACGGATATCCCAGCTCCGCAGACCCTCTGTCTTCGGCACGTAGCGCCCCACGATCCTCGCTGCACCGTCTTCCGCTTCACGCACGAACGCGGTGGGATCTCGGCCGCGCAGATCCAACGCGAAGGCAGGACTTCGCACCCGCTGCCCGCCCCGGGAGGGCATCTCGCGAGGGCATACTTCGCCCAGCGCCCAGCCATGCGCCAAGGGCCATACCCCATACCCGACAAACTCCTCAACTAAATCGCGCCCACTACTCATGCGGGCAGCGCACCGAAGGGCTCCTTCGTCTTCATCATCCTCCGCCACCTCAAACTGCGGGTACGCTACGTAATAATGGGAGCACATGACGGCCACGATGAGCCCTGGGTGGTCTTCGACTAAGCCTTCAGAAACGTAAAACCAGAAATCCCACTAGTTGCCCCACTTATTGCGGGCGCAGGAAACCAATTTCACGACCTCCATCGAAGTCTTGCCGGTCCTTGGCGTAAATGTGCACGATCCAAATTGTGTAATCTCATGTCCAATTTTCCTCTTTTGCCAATGCAGACAGTAATGTTTTGCGAAGACCTCCACAGAGGGCTGACCGCCATATGAGGTCGTCGCCCAGACATACTTCACCAGAGCCACCACGGCATTCGGCGTCAGCTGGTGGACCTGGAGCTCGAACTTCCGCAGGACCTCCGCCACGAATCGATGTGCAGGCAGACGAAGACCAGCGGCGAAAAATGCCTCAAACACGACCAGCTCGCCCTCCGGCTCGGGGACCTCCTCCGCTCCCGGGACACGCCCCACTCCGCTGCCAAAATATCCAAGTTGCTGCATATCCTGAACGCGGACCGAGGAAATCCACGACACGCCAAACTCCACTGTATCACCAGGATGTAACTCCTCTGCCGCCAAGTTGCTCAAAGTGTCCTCGGACGATGCGTCGGCCGGCGGTGTACTTGCGGCAGATGAGGAAGAGGACGACATGGCTACGTACCGTCGGCGGCGGCGGGCGGTCTGCTTGACGCGGGCCAGATCTCTGACGAGCAGGAGCAAGGAGGGCAGGCGAGAGGACGAGCGGTTTCAAAAGGAGGCTAGGGTTTTGCGGCGCGCAGAAAGTGAACCTGAACTCCGCTGCCCCGCCCTCCTTTTTATACACGGGACACGACGCTTCGAGAAACCCGCAGTCCAACAGTACCGCGTCCGTCAACGGTCACATCAAAAACCCCCGTGGAACCATTTCGAGCGAGGGCAGCGTCTCCACCATCTAGCGACGTCTTCGGCACCAGATGACTCAGTCAAACTGGTCCCTCGGAGGGCAAATGTTGGGGCGAAGGCGAAGACGCTGCCCTTCGCTCCAGCCTTCGTCTATCTCGCTGCGCCAACGGAAGCAGAAGAACTGGCGAGGTCCACCCTTCGCCTTGTACACTACGAGACGAAGGCCTATGACAGCGTCCCCCCATCCCACGTCCCACGTCCTCACTCAACCTGGAGGCCCACGTGGGATTCAGCCCATTGTAACAGGCCCCGCGCGGAGAAGTGTGTTACGGGCCCAATTTGTAATAGCTTTTTTGTAATGACAGTCTATAACCCTCCTTTATAGGAATATTCTGGGGATAGTCCAGGTGCCTAAGGGTACATGCGTCCTAACATTGAGACGTTGGGCACTCAGTCACCTATAAATACCCCCGTACAGTGCCCTTGAGAGGCTAGATTAACAGAGCTATTGTCATCTCGAGTTAAAACCTTGTTTACGTTGCTTTCATTCCCCCGTTGGATCAACTTGCCCAGGAGAGCAAGTTCCAACATTGGGCAAGCCCAAGTTTGTGGGTGTTTGCTTCAGAGAGAAGTGGAACAAATACATCTATAGATGAGAATAGGTTAACTCCAGATAGGGATGAGTTGATCCCAAAAATCAAGTACTAATTCCACCTAGAACATGATTTGTACCTCCAAGAGCATGGGTTTACAACCAGAGCCAAGCACGTCTTGAGAAAAATATCAATGGGGAACTCAACATCTACAAGTATGATGAAGTGCATGAGTGAAAGGAATCTGACGTTCTTGCAAGGGTCCAATTTGCGACCCAAGAAGAGGAGAAGGTGGGACCACTAAAAAATATTAACCTAAGGCTCTAACTTGATTCTACACTCTAAAATAGCTAGTGTGAGTAAAAAATTAACTGAAGGCTCTAACTTGATTCTACACTCTAAAATAGCTAACTACTAAAATATGCATAAGAAAAATGGTACCTATTATTATTGGCCATTAGGTAATTTGTGTGTTTGAGGAACATCACAAACATTTAGGTTAACAACATATGCTATTATACTAGAAAAGTTCAAATAGAAGCAAGGTTGGCTTGGTCCTAGGTAACATGAATACTAAAGCGAGCAATACCTCAACCAAGACATTATAAGCTATGATGATGACCTACAAGAGAAACTAGAAGTCTAAGACACCAAAAAGTAGAAGTCCGAACACAAAGATCCAAACAAAATTGAATCTAAGACAGAGTTAGATGAATTGATCTTATCTCATGATTTTGGTTTTGATAAAATTTAATATGATATTAGTTCAAAGATGTAAAGCTCTTCATTAGCTTTCCAAAAAGCGCAATATCAGCAAAATCAAAGCTTTGAGTTGTTATGCCCAAAATACAATAGTGTGTGGACTAAAAATAGGACATCAGAATTTCTGGTGAGGTGATGAGAATTTTAGATACCAAACAGTCGGTTGATCAACAATGAAATTCCAAATAGCTAGTTCATGTGGCGGTCCTCAAAATTTCTGATACTTATGTTGAATGAGTTGCACGATGCCCAACGACTAGTTTCAAGGTTGGTGCTATATATACTCCGTTAGTCGGCCATTTGAGGGGTGTTAGAGTTATGAAACATATCAAGGGAGTTGAGACTATACATTATCTCTTACCACCATAACACTTAGTGTTCTCACTTGGTGATTAGTTTAATGTAGGTGTTTTTTGAAGTTCTTACACTAGTTACATCACCACTAAAAATGCTTGCTCTATTTTATGCCTAGTGTTAGTGATATTTGCATACTTATTGCTCCCTTAGTGCTTGCGTGCAACATTATTGTACTTGAAAGGACTTGTAGTATTGAGACATCACACTAACCTTTTTTTGGTGTGACCACCACTAGTGTACTAGAGGAAATGAGATCCATGATTTTTAGTTGGAAGTTCAATAGCAAAGACATCGGGGAGCAGTCTAAGAGAGGTTGTCTTGGAGACCCACTTATGTGTGGTGATGGCCTAGAAGTTATCCACAAAGTTATCTAATTGAGAGCTTGGTCCTTGCAAGTAATTCTAATGAGGACTAGGGGGACATGAGTGTCTCAATACCGTTGGAAAAATATCAAAGTTGTGGATGGGAATTTGTATCTCTATCTCATTTAAGCTTCCATATTTAATTTGTGTATCTAGATTGTGTGCTTATATTCTACTTTAGCTTGCTAGGATTAGGATTTAGGTTACATAACTTCTTTGCAATAAAGATAACAACACACTTACCAAAACTTTAGTTGAACATCTAGATAGATTATTTTGTTGCATACATTTTGATAACTAGAAATTAGAGACCATATTTTAGAGTAGATTTTTATATAGTGAAAGCTCTACATATGGTTTTGGTAATCAAAACAACCAGTGGGCTAACATCTAATCTAGTGTTGTGTATATGCAAGGTTAAGTCCACATTCAAGTGCTCAAATGAGAAAACAATGAGAAAGACAAACAAAACTCAAGGGCTTGAGGCAAAGGTATAGATAGATAATTTTATTTTGATGGTCAAGACACAATAGTGCACCATCAAATTTAGGATATATGGTTGTACTATTAAGAGGGGAGATTAATTGGACAAATAGTCATCTAGTGCCACTAGGTGTTGGAATTATGTGCATACATATATGCCTAAGTGACACATTCGAAGAGCAAGCAAACATGTTTGTGGAAAACACTTAGAAAAAAATATTAACTATGCTCTAATATATGTGAAAAAATATTTGGTAGTTGGCACGCTTAAGGAAAGATGAGAGAGTGCCCTTGGTGCAGCAATTCTGTATGCATCAATCATATCTAATGGTGCATCAAATGTGTGCCCCATACACAAGGTTGGTTCGCAAACTCTGTATAGTTTCATCCAAACACCTAGTTGTTCATAGGATATGAGATCCTAGGCATAGTAGGTCACTAGACATGTTTGGTGTTGGCATCAGATGCCACACTAGATGGGAAATTCAAAGAGCATGTTTTTGGTACATCTACACTAATGCTCACCGGACGTGTCTAGTGCTTGCACTGAAGGCCACACCAAATAGGGAACTCATAGAGCATATTTTTTGGTACATCTACACTAATGCACACTAGACATGTTTAGTGCTAATATCGAGCACCGCACCATAAATGGAACTTAGGACATCTAAAATACACACATTAGCTCTTATATATGTTAGACATGTATGATGCTATGTCTAGTGTGTGCACTGGACACCTGACACACCGTAATGGCTATTTTAGAGCCATTGGAACTATATCTATTGGAGATGCACCGGTAGTCCACTAGACATATCTGGTTCCTTTGAAATATGCTGTTCAAGAGGGTAACCCAGATTCCTTTGGTAGTCTAAATATAGACCTTATTGTCGACCTTGGATCATATCTTATCATCTCATTCACTTATGTATTGTTGGTCACTTGTTCTCAAATGCTATGAATCAAGAACAAGGCAACACAATTGTTATGTATCAAGGGCCTTCGTCTACCGAAGCATTATATCCCCATAGACATAATGATCATTAAACGAAGGTTATGAAGGACATGCCTTCATCATTTAATAGATAAATCAGAATACAAAGAGATAAAAATAGGGATGGCAATGGGTCGGGTTTGGATCGGGTAGAGTAAATACCCGCCCGCGACCATACCCACGGGGATTATCCATATCCGCCCATGACTATACCCGCGGGTAAAATTTTGTACTCGTGCCCGTACCCATCGGGTATCGGGCGGATATCGGGTATCCGTCGGGTATAGCAGCTTGGTGCATTCTCCCTAAATGAAGTCTAGTGCAGTTCTGAGCGTCGCACATCGCCATGATCACCAGAGGCATATAATGTTGTTGCATAGTGCAGTCGTGTAGATGTAGCCCTGGACATTTGTTGCTAATGTTTTTTTGTTAATAAACTTCCAACTCGTCAAAATCGAAGAGTAGCTAGCATAGTCGTCTGGTGTATTAACACTCTCTTAGCTCAAGTACTTGTACTAGATAGCACTGGTACTACGTACTGGAACTTTATCAAACGTACTGACACTAGTACTAGAACCAGATCAGAAGCATCAGCAGACAGGGAGGGATGGCAGTAGGATGAGCTGTCGAGGATGGACGGCTAGCTAGCGTACTCGTAGGTTGAAAATCTAAAATCACTATTTTCGGATATTCGTCAGGTACCCGTGGGTAAGAAATCAAATCCGTACCCAACCCGTAATAAAATCGGGTCGGGTACGGGTAAGACCCACGGGTCAAATTTCGTGCCCGAACCCGTAACCGACGGGTCGGATATCCGAACCCGCGGGTAAAATTGCCATCCCTAGATAAAAATGGCAAGTATGACTTATCGATCCATTCATGTTTTCATTCCGTAAAGCATGCATGAGTATTAACAAATTGTGTATTACATTGATATCTTCGGCTTGCTCGAAGGTGTTGACGTGACGGCGAATACAATTCAGCGTAGTACGGTGCTACTATTCATCTATTTATAGGCACGGGACACAGCACAGGTAAAATTACATTTATGCCCCTGACATTTACTTATAATCATAACATGTATCATTAAGGACTAAACAGTCTTTTTCCCTTTCGGCCAGCATCATTTTCAGTCTTCATCACCATTATAAGCCGAAGTTGTTACTCTTTGGCAATAGCTTCGGCGTTCGTTCTTATCATCTTCAGATCACATCTTCATCCTGTACGCCTTCATTATAGAGGAAGAACTTCCATTTTGAAGACGAAGCTCCCTGTAACAACATATATCATGCTGGAAACAAATGGTTAATCATGTTTTTAAGGACCTTCGGAAGACGAAGGCCCCCAATAGTAGCCCCTCGCAGTATTAATTTGTTCCTTTACAACAAATTTAGACTGCGATGTGAACGAAGGCATTTAGCCGAAGGTCGAAAAAATACCTTCCCTTCGCTAGAATAGTGAATCATTCTGAACTGTGGGACCCACCGAACTGTGCGACTCTGAGTATATATAGAAGGTTGTGTTGCATATATTTTTCGTGCCATCTAGCTTTCGTGTTGTGATTGTCATTTTAACTTTCGTGTTCTGTGAGCGCAATTGTTTTTGAGCTTCGACTTTCTGCAGTGATCATCACCGAAATGGTCGAGGACAAGAAAAGCGTGGATCCCGCACTCGCTAGTTTCTATGAATCCATGGAAAGGACCAACATAGAGAAAATCGCTAATGAAATGTTAGCTGGGCTATCTGGTGATTCAAGCGATAGCGAGAGCTTCGATGTTGAGAGTGAAAACGAAGATGCTGAAGATCGGTCGTGGAGGCCAAGTCATGTTGTTTTCGGAAAATCAACTGTCAAACAAGGGCAATAGAAGCGATGAAGGGTAGATATTTCCATGATATATCTATAGTGAGGGCTGGAGGAGAAAGCACTATTCCTCTTCCTGAAGCAGATGAGGTAGTAGTATTTAAAAGTTTTATGAAGGCTAGGCTTCGTTTCCCCTTGCACAAGATGTTGGTCGAAGTGCTAAAGATATTTGAGATATACCTTCATCAGCTTACTCCTGAATCCTTAATTAAAGTTGGAGTTTTTATATGCGCTATGAGAAGCCAAGGGTTGGAGCCAAATGCCAAGTGCTTCTGCAACATTCATGAACTATCGTACCAGACGAAGGCGATTGGGAAGAAGCAGTATCATAACAACTTCGGTTGTTACAGCTTCGTGCCTCGTTCTGATGTGAGGTATCTGGTGCCAACATTCCGAAAGAAGTGGTCGGGCTCTTGGATGAAGCAATGGTTTTATGTGAAAATGATCTGATTCAGAGGGAGGATGTGAGAGGTGTAATCCAACGTCCTATATGGTCACGCTTCGGCATTAGAAGGCCATCAATCGCACTTGGGAATGAAGTGCAAGCCTGCCAAATGGCTTTCAACACCATATGCACCTACATTGGCACAAGAGATTTAGTTCAAGAACACATCGCTTTCAGAGTGTGGCCTCTGGCAAATGAGTGGGAAATGCCAAGGAAGCTGTCGCTGGCTCCAGCCAAGGTGGCTTGGTTTATCTCAAGTACACCTTCCGGTGCAGGAGCCAGTTCGATGAGCCAAATGATGACTGGCTACACGCTATAGAGGCCACGAGTGATGAGCTACTTGGAGCGTACTCAAGGGCAGAAGACGAGGCCATGACAATTGCCTTCAACATCTTCTAGTGCGCCGAAGGCGAAGAAAGTCAAGGTCTTGACACATAGACCAAAGCCCATTGGGACGACAAATGTGCCGAAGCTAATTGAAAGGGCAGAAACTGCCCCCTTAGCCACAGAGACGGTTCATGTGATGCTGATTGAAGCTAGTGCAGACCCGGTCAAAGAGCCGGAGCCAGAGAAGGCAACAGAGCAGCCAAAGGTACTAGTGACGGCATTGCCGAAGCTATCAGCTACTGCAACAACAACTCCGAGGAAGAGGAGGATGGCTAGCGTTTTGGAATCTGTAAAAACTCCTATTTCTACCGAAGCTTCAGGCAGGAAAATTGAAGATGCAAGAAAAGTGGTCACTGGAAGCGCTTCTTCTGCTCACACTGAAGTGGAACCTTCAGAAACTACGCCAGTAAAGCTGATGGAAGAAAGTACTCTAGAAAAGCCCACAACACCTACTCCCGAAGCACCTTCCTTGGGTGATTTGAATTATATTGTTCGAGATGCTTCGGGAAAACAGCTATCAACAGAACAACTTGCCGAAACACAACATTATGCTAAGGAGTTGAAATACCCCGAGGGGTCCTTGATATACAGAGGAGACAACGAAGATGACTTCCTATACTGTCTACCAGACAGTAAGTAGGTCAATGTTTGCCGTGAAATGATGGACAACATGGGATATCCAAAGCTTGAACTTGGCTTGTCTGCAATGACAAAGGATCAGCTTGCAGATAGCCTTGCCTACAACAGCTTGAAGGTTTTTATACTTTGGCTTGCTATTTTGTAATTTTAGTTACGGTAAACTATTTTTGTGGTAATTCTTATCGTTACTATTTGTTCACACTTTGTTTGCCAGGGCTTAATTCTAAGCAAGGCCCTGAAGGCCCAAAAGGATGCAGAGGATGAGAGTTGTCGAATAGCACTTGGAAACCTCCGATTGGAGGTTATAACCTTGAGAAACGATGCTCTCGCAAAAGACAAGATTTTGCTACCATTGGTCCTGAAACTGAAATCCAGCGAAGCCAATCTGTCTGCTCAAGCTGAAGCCCAGGAAACCGACATGCAAGAGCTAAAGAAGAAAGTTGTCGAAGCAACTGAGAATTTTAACGTTGAAGTAGTAAAACATGAAATATATGGGATCGAAAGATCAAGGGCACAGAAAAATATTGATGAGCTTCGTGCTGCTAAGGAAAAATGCTACGAAATGGTTATGGATTGTGCTAAAATTTTGAAGAACAGTTTTTCTAAAGTTGGTGCATTTTCTTCCGAGCAGAAATTCATCCGCGACAATCCTGAAGTTATCCAATGGATTAACGGCGAGGTCGAAGCTTTCAAGGAAATTCTTAGTGACAGAGGGGACTTCTGTGCCTTTGTCGGTGCTTGTGGGGCCGTGTCTATTTTGGAGAAGGCTGGTTGTGATCATGCCAAGGTTGTAGCTCAACCAGATTTTACCTTCTCAGCCGACGATGTTAGAAACCCTTCAGTCGAAGCTAATAGCCTAGGTGGGAAGTTTTATTCCGAAGTATGGCTGAAGGGTGGCCGAGACATAGCTTATGAAGCCATTAGAAAGAATGAAAAAGAGTCTCATGATGCCTTAGAAGAGGCTAAAAGAGCCAAAGAAGCTGCTGAATGGGCTTGGCTTATAGTTATATCTTTATAGCTTAGCTTCGTAAGTTTTTCAGCTTCGGTACTAACATATATTTATGTTTCGATGCAGCTGAGCTTTCTCCCTCTCCCGAGCCATATGATCTTGAAATTGACCCATCTATCAAGGAGGCGCTCGATATAATTAAGATTGCTAATGATGCTATTGACGAAGCTGTCGACAAGCTGCTGAACAAAGCTACCGACAAAGTCCTAAAGGAAGAATGAAGCTTTGTATTTTTGATAGTTTAGTGTCCTGGTACATAACTCTTGGTTTTGTAAGAAACACTTATAAACAATTTGCATGTATGTTGATGTAATATATTTCTTTGTGAAGCGTGGAACCTTCGTACATACTGTTTTTAAGCCGGTGGCAAAAAAATACATTCCCTTTTTTTCACGCTTCAGAAAGAAATCGCCCTTTTTTGCTAAAGCAACTGTATGATTCTTGCCATAGACATTGCTCGACGGGGACTTGGTCGATCGCTCCGCCACTCAGGCTTGCTCGGCGGGGACTTGGTCAGTCGCTCTATCTTGTAGGTTTGCGAGGTGGGGACCCTGGTCGTCCGCTCCACCTCAAAGGGTTGCTCGATAGAGGGCTCATCGATCGCTCTGCCTCGCAGGTTTGCTCGGATGAGGGTTGGTCGGTCACTCTGCCTCAGTGGTTTGCTCGATGGTGGGCCGATCGGCGAGTGGGCCGTTAAGAGGTTTTGTGCCTACTTTGGGCACCCGGTTCCTAGGTACCCGACACATAGCTTAATTAAAATTCCTAAATAGATGGCACTATTGTTTGTTTCTAAAGTTATATATTTCAATTAGTGTCATTTTGAATTATATGTGCCAAAATCCGGATTATAGATAATTTGCCCCTCTTGATCTCAAAATCAAAGTGCATGTCTTCTACAAGTATTCAAAACTTGAATGCCACTTTAGGGTGAGGTTACTCTATAATCTAAGTCTTTGAGACTAACACTGTTTTTCAAGCCTATTATGTGTCTAGTAGTCTCATTGAAGGAAAATAGAGTCCCTGGAGAAAGACAGTGTGCTTCCACTATAAGATTGTCATCATCCAAATCTTTTGATTGGTGTCATTTACGCGTCTTCTCCAATATTTGAATAAGTTATGTCATTTTCATCTTATGCCCCCCATGTTGCCATATATGCATATGTTGTTAAATGGTTTCTTTTGATATCGCTAGAATACCTTCTATCATTTACCTATGAATTGTTTTAGATGGAGTTAGTCTATTTCAATCAAGTCTTGTTTTCTCTTATATATATATATATATATATATATATATATATATATATATATATATATATATATGTGTGTGTGTGTGTGTGTGTGTGTGTGTGTGTGTGTTTTCTAAATGAAGGGTGTCCGACAGGGGGAATATGTCTTTTTCCTTGAAAGGGGGAGAATACCTTTCCCACAGGGGGAGAACTTTCTTTTAGAGGGCAAGTCTTTAACTACTTCCTATGTGCTTGTATATGTCTTCCTTTTCGTTATTTGATTCCAAATGGGCGAGGGAATTTTATAGACCAAAGCAAACCATAGTTATCAAATACCAAAAACCACCAAGTTTATTTTTTTTATTCTTTCATGTGGTTATCTATGTTGGTTTCAGTCCAAAATATGAAGTATGTGGATTATGGAGATAGGGGGGCTTAAGTCCACAATCACACATTAGGGGACTAATTGCATATGCAAAAATGTGCTTGATTTCTAAATGAACTCATAGCTGTCAATTTGGTACGTCATACATCTTGCTTATATGCATCCATAGCAAGTAGAGTGCATATTTCAATTTGGTATTCAATATTTGCTTGCTTTGGTTGTGTTGTCATCAATCACCAAAAAGGAAGATATTGTAAGGAAAATGGACCCCGACAAATTTGACTAAGGGATTTTGGTGTTTGATTAACAACATAATTAGTGAACTAATGTTTTCCAAGTATTTGTGTTTTGAAGTTCATAAGATGCAAAGTGGATTGGACTTAGGCTCTGAGGATGCAACACCTCAAAAAAGACCTAAAAGACTCCAAGAAGACCTATAAATACTTAGCACAAGTTCAAGACACAAGACCAAATGAGCCCAAGAAAAGAAGATACAAGATACAAGAAATGGTTGTCGGCTGACGCACCGGTGGCTCACCGGACCGCGTGTGCAAAAAGCTCTACAAACGACTCTTGGGCAGCTGACGGACCGGATGGTACGGTGGCGCATCGGACCAAGGTCCAACGGCTAGTCGCCAACGATCGACTGGCATGGCTCAGTCACCAGACGGTCTGGTGGTACATCGTACCGGCTATAGTGTCGATAGCGTCCAACAGCTAGCTGACGTGGAGGTCGCACCGGTCCGATGCGCCCATAGACAGAAAACAGCAGATTCTTCCCAACGACTATTTTTGAGTGGGGGCTCTATATAAATCCCCTAGCCGGCTATTTGGCATATATGCACATTTCCAAGAGCTCCATCATACATGTGCTTAATAGAATCACTCGGTGATTAGCGTAAGAGTTTTGTGAAGTGCTTAGATTAGTTAGACCACATTAGCGCTTGCTCTAGGTTTGTTACTAATTGTGTGAGTGACGTTAAACAACCCACAAACACATCGGCTCTTGTGTGAGCTGTTGTAATTTTACCGAGTGAGACGAGTCTTGTGAGACCACAACAACCAAGTTTGTGGTGTGGCCGCTACCGTGTACCGAAGGGAACGAGGTCTACAACGTTTTGGCTGGAAACTCGATAGTGAAGACGGCGATGAGCATCCAAGAGGAGCTGGAAGCGGAGCACCACTTGCGCATGGAGAAGACCTGCAGCTCTCTACGGAGTTACTCGTCTATGGTGATTGGCTTCGAGTGGGCTACCCTTTGTGTAGGGGCACCAACGAGAATTAGTCGGGACCATGCGTGATTCCAGATACCTCGGTAAAGATATTGGCATCATCCACGGGAGTTTTCGTCTCTACCCTTGCTCTTTAGCTTCTGCATTTACATTCAAGTACTTAAGTTCCATTCTCTCTATTCCTAGTTTAGATTTGTTAGGATTGGAATTTAGGTTGCAAAACTCCTTTTGCGGATCGAGATAGCAACACTTAGACAAAACCTAGTTTACACATTTTAGTTTACTTATTTGCATAGGTTTTGTTCTAGTGGTTTATTTGTGACCTAGATTAGCGAAGTTTTTAGAAGTACTAATTCACCTACCCCTCTTAGGCGTCTATGTTCCTTTCACTCCTTGCACACTATCCGCACCTAGCCGTGCAAAGCACTTAGATTACTAGTCGGTGATTTTGAAACACCAACAGGACTATGAATAACACCCAACCAACCATTTGTTGTGTGTAAGAGTTGGAAAACATAACTAGGGAGTTGTTGCTATTGTTACACATAGTGCTTAAAGATCACTTGTTGATTATTGTAGATGTTTTGTGAAATGCTTAAACTAGTTAGATCACCGCTAAAAGCATTTGCTCGAGAGTTTAGACCTAGTGTTAGTGAGAGTTGCATACCTATTTCTTACTAGGTGGTTGTGCACACCAATGTTGTACATTTGATGGGCTCGTAGTACCAGACGTTTAAACGTGTTTGTGGTGCAGCGCCACCACTTACGGAGGGAACGAGGTTCGCTGCAATTTGGCTAGAGGATCTATAGTCAAAATGGCAGAGACCAGTCCGAGAGAGATCGTTTCGACGATCCACTTGCATATTCAAGAATGGTAGTACATATAAATTAACTACGTAGAAATCAGAGTCTATAGTTTTACAAATAGATTTAAAGTTATCTAATTTAACTTCCTACCCTTTTAGGTATTTTGGTCCCCTCAGAATTGATACGGATCAAGGAATAAACCTCCCCATGCAACGGACTTACATGGATGATTTTGTGTGCGTCGTGCGCTAAGCTCGTTTTAACCAATGATCTGCACTCAACTGGTTCCATTACAGTCCAAATCCAACCCCAGACTGATCTGATTCATTCCTTACAGTCACAGTGCAATCAAATTCCACTAACATTTACACCTTCTAGTCATCTCAGTTCGTATGAGGTTACCTAGAGGCTGAAGAGGCCACCGACTGCACCCGCACACCTCCGTCAGCACCTAAACACGTGTGTGGTGCAGGCACGATATGGCCACGGCGGCGATGCTCTGAGGAGCACAAGCACGACTGAAGACAGGTTTAGCTGGTTCTAATGCGTGCTGAACACGGTCTTAGTTCCCAATTACCACCAAAGAATCTTCTGGCCTAACCTTCTCCATCATTTGCATAAGCAACTAGTATTCACCAAAAAAGGGGCAGAGTGGGTTACCTCAGGACTTGACCAACCAATTAGAGACCTCAGTCTCGTCGAAGTCACCCACGCACAACTCAATTATGGAAAAACATGTTGTTATGTCAAGTGTAAAAAGGCGCAGGAATGTCATGCAAACAACATAACATCAGTGGACATTGCCCCCACCGAGATCATGACGCCAATTGATCCAAAACATAAAAATATGTCAAAAACACCGAAGCCTGTCATCTATTAGTTTGCATAGTTAGAATACACTATCTGCTCAAATACCGCAACTGCAAGGTAGCTGGCAAACAGAACCTTCCCCAAACTAGACTTCAAGCCAATAACTACAGTCAGGAAATAGGTCTAAC
Source organism: Zea mays (assembly GCF_902167145.1). Lineage (NCBI taxonomy): Eukaryota > Viridiplantae > Streptophyta > Magnoliopsida > Poales > Poaceae > Zea > Zea mays. Next base: position 43,916,867 of record NC_050102.1, read on the forward strand.
CAGGGCACCATTATGTACAAAACCAAAGCTTGATCTCTTGTACACTACAACGGTTCCAGAAAAAGAATTTGTTGATGGTTGTCAATGACTGGATCATTTTGTCTGATTGTTCTTCCTGAACACAATACTACTTCATGACAAATTGATAACTAGTCAACTATTAAAGGTACATAACTCATAATTTATGCACATAAATTTTGGTAAAAAAAAGATACCTGGCCTGAGTAGTGTAAAAAATCTAAGCCAAAGAGCAGGACTAAGGTTTCTAGCAGAGTTGTCAAGGGAAATAAAAAAATGTGTAACACGAAACATTGATGTTCAAGGTTTACCTGCTATAGACTGTAATTCTGTAAACATCATCATCCATACATGAAGTCCAGTACCGGCCTTACGAGTTTAACTTTCGATTCCAAATATCGAAACAAAGCTTCAGAATACATAGAATATCAGAAACACAAAAATTGTGGGAATGAAAATTGATACCTACCTGAGAATTTTTTTTTTCTCATGTAAAAAGGAAGACTGTAGGGTTCCAACAGAGCTGTTACAGCAGAGCAGAGACTCAAACAAGTGCGACACTTCAATAAAACCCATTGTACAGTAATAAATAGCAGAAGGGAACGGTCTACCTCATGAGTCCCAACTGTGAATAAAACTATCTAAATATTCAGCTAATGATTTGGACTTCCAGATCTTCCATAGCCATGCCTTGTTGGAGAACGTGATCTGCTCCTCATTCTCCCCCGGTCGTTTGTCATATCACCACTCCTGTATCTGTGTCCACCTCTTTCGGAATCCCTCCCATTTCTGTAGAGATTGCTTCGGTGCTCTGATCCTCTCTCTCTGTAATCATAAGACCTGTCTCTTCCACGGCTTCGCTCATACTGACGATCACGGTCATAGTCACGCTCCCCAGACTTCTCCCTTCTGGTATCTCTATCCCTGCCCCCATTATCATACTCTTTTCCTCTCTGCTTCCGACGCTCCTCTGCTTTCTGCTCCCTTGCAAGCCTATCTTCCTCTTTTGACTTCTCTATTGCCGCCTGGATTAGATACAACCATCATAAGTACTCAATAAATTAAATCGGTATTCAAGCTTCTAGTGAAGTAGTAACTCACCTTGTATTCCACCAGGAAATCTCTAACCATACCATATCCAATGTGTTGTTTCCCAGTCACGTGGGACTGGGTTCTCTCAAGAGCATCATCAGCAACTAAGAATGATCCACACGTTTCGCAAAGCTCCATCTTCTTCTCAAGCATAGCCACTTTGCTGTCTGCTTGGTTAGATAAAGCTGTCTTCTCAGCGTTTAGAATGTCAACCTGTAAACCAAAACTTAAGTGAAAATTTCACAAATTGATGTAGTCTTCAAACATAATAAATGAACAAGACGGATGTTGCATGTCGGTACCCGTTTCATAAGTGCCTCAGCTTCATCCACTTTACCAGCCTCACCAAGCTCCTCGATTTGCTCCAGTAGCTTCTTGACCTGTTCTTCTCGCGCTGAAAGCTGCTCAGCTATTTTTCCAGGGATTGGCATTGGCACAGCAGAATCGTGAGCCAACCTTTCTCGACCACGTCTTATCTTTCTATCCAAATCCATTACCTGCAACAGAATAAACAGAGGTAATTGTACTACTCAGAATTTTTTGAAAGAGCAAGTGTTGACTCACCAATTTCTCACATTGTTGTGCAAGCTCTGCCTCAAACCTTTGCATATAAGTATCATGCCTGGGAGATTTCTCAAAGCTGCACATATCCAAATACCCATGTGAGATACAAATAGATAGTTGAATATCTACCATATATAGCTGAACATATAATCATATTGAGGTGAATTATTGGTTCAAAGCTATCTCTATGGATGAAAGTGAAGTCGCAAAGCCAATCCAGTACAGTACAACCACCAACTTTAACGCCCACCTCACCAACTGAAAGTAAAAAATATTAGTTTCTTCGTTTCTTGTCCCGGGTAATTAAAGCATTCAATCTGAACCAATAGCTATTACCTTAGTGTCTCTGTTGTGAGCTAACATTTATTCAAATTATTCAATGTTAGTAACTAGGTTTGCTTGTTTTACGAGAACATTACTCAATGTTGGTAATGTGGTAAGATTGTTTTAGAATTATTCACTAGATGGAACTCCTAAAACTTGCATGAGATCACAAAACAAGAAAATCTACAAACTGCAAGAACCCTTAAAAGTATCCCAAACTGAAACAATAGCATGAAATTCTGAATGGCTAAATGAACTACACATATGACATGTTCAATAATCTTCATTTTGATTATAGAAAAAAAAATACTGCTAGTTGAAGCCAAAAGTCAATATCATATCAGGAGAATACAGCATGGCTAGACATCAATTGGGAATGAGGGTGCTAATTATATCCTATTTGCCAACTACAAAGGGTGGGCAGCTACCTCTTAAATTTTAATCGGATGCAACTCTCACTTAATTCACCTAAAGATTTTTATTTACACAAAATATAATATTTAGAATACCTAGACACATTTCTGAACCCTTCGTTAATACGTATTCAACCTTGCTTCTTCACCATATAAGATCAAATTCCTCTCAATATTCCGCTGAGAAATTTTTTTTATGTCTTGATATAAGAAGGGCAGACCCAGTGCCAGAGACTCCCAAATATACTATAATTTTAAAATTGAGAGAACATTGTTGCTGTAGGACGTGTAATATCCTGGAGCAACTATTTATTTTTAGACTGGATAGGGGGGCATCATGGCACAGTCATTTCACAGTACAGTTCTAATGTGCTGTCTAATTTCAAACAAAAGATGTACCAGTCAAATGAAAACCTGTGGCCTAACAGGAACATAAGACAGCTTAATCCTCACAACTAAAAACTAGCCCACTCTACCATTCTAGCAATTCATATAACACAATCGTCTATTATACTTTGGTGTCATGCCATATGGCTCCCAATAGCAAGGTTTCTCTATTCCTAGTTGCAGTCTATTCAATACCCTACTTTGCTTCCTAAACATAACGCTTTATTAAAGGATTACAGCAACAAAATCATACTTATTTTTTTTACAAGAAGCATGTTGGTTTTTATTTATTTACATCTCAATATATTAAGCTTCACAACTGGTATCACCTTTCCTTGAGCTTCGGATCATGGATCCTCAAGCACGGCCCTGCAAACACCCCAACCAAACTTGTTATGAGTAAAATAAAATCACTGCAAAACATATTAAGAAAAAGAGAGAAAGAAACGAAGGAACGGCCATACCGAGATTGCTCTTGGTGTTGACGAAAAGGTCGTGGGGACAGAACCGGACCATGTAGGGGCCGCACACGTCCGGATCGTCCCACTTCAGCTCCTTGTGCCCCTTCTTCTCCTCCTCCGTTAGGTTACGAGCTGCGAACGACAGCACCCGCGACGCGGTTAGGGGTAGGGATAGGGCACGGGCCGGCGTCATTCGGGCGAGGGGGGATCTGGTGGGTACTTTACCTGTGCCCATGAGCTCGTCAAGGAGGGCTCGCTGCGCGTCCATGGCGGAGAGGGCAAGGAGCCGTCAAGAAACCCTAAGCCAGGCAGCCCCTTGCTTCACTTTCTTTACCCTTTCCTCAGGACGATTTGGATTTGGGCTCGTCCTAGTAGAATCTAGGAACAGACGAAGATAAGGCGCGTTTGGTTTTAGTCACTAATTTTTAGTCTTCTGGTTTAGAGCAACTTAAATAGTTTTACAAAATACTACTTAAATCAATAATTATAAAGTTAAACCTATCGGGGAACATAATTAGGGGTACCCTTAAGGCTCCTAATTCTCAGCTGGTAACTCCCATCAGCATAAAGCTGCAAAGGCCTGATGGGTGCGATTAAGTCAGGGATCAGTCCATTCGAAGGACTCGATCACGCCTGACCCGAGCTTAGCCGCGGACAAGGGCAGCCGACCCCGGAGGATCTTCGCCTCGTCCGAGGCCCCCCTCCAGCGGCGAACATATTTCCGGCTCGCCCGAGGCCCTATCTTCGCCAAGAAGCAACCCTGACCAAATCGCCGCACCGACCGACCAAATCGCAGGAGCATTTAATGCAAAGGTGGCCTGACACCTTTATCCTGACGCGCGCCCCTCAGCCGACAGAGCCGAAGTGACCGCCGTCACTTCGCCGCTCCACTGACCGGTGTGACAGAAAGACAGCGCCGCCTGCGCCGCTCCGACTGCGGAGCCACTTGACAAAGTGAGGCTGACAGGCAGTCAGGCCCGGCCGCAGGCACCATAGGAAGCTCCGCTCCGCCCGACCCAGGGCTCGGACTCGGGCTAAGCCCCGGAAGACGGCGAACTCCGCTCCGCCCGACCCAGGGCTCGGACTCGGGCTAAGCCCCGGAAGACGGCGAGCCCCGGAAGACGGCGAACTCCTCTCCGCCCGACCCAGGGCTCGGACTCGGGCTAAGCCCCGGAAGACGGCGAACTCCGCTCCGCCCGACCCAGGGCTCGGACTCGGGCTCAGCCCTAGAAGACGACGAACTCCGCTCCGCCCGACCCAGGGCTCGGACTTGGGCTAAGCCCCGGAAGACGGCGAATTCCGCTCCGCCCGACCCAGGGCTCGGACTCGGGCTAAGCCCCGGAAGACGACGAACTCCGCTTCGCCCGACCCCAGAACTCGAACTCCGCCCTAGCCTCAGCCAACGGCCTCCGCCTCGCCCGACCTAGGGGCTCGGACTCGACCTCGACCTCGAAGGAGCCTCCACATCGCCCAACCTAGGGCGCGGGCCGGCCACGTGGGAGGCGCCATCATTACCCTACTCTAAGCTGACTTAGGCTACGGGGAACAAGACCGGCGTCCCATCTGGCTCGCTCCGCCAGATAGGCAATGATGGCGCCCCGCACGCTCTTTGATGATGGTGGCTCTCGGCCCCCTTACGGAAGCAAGAGGACGTCAGTAAGGACTCGACAGCCCCGACAGCTGTCCCTCCGCCAGGCTCCAGCGCTCCTCCGACGGCCACGACATCACACAAACCGGGCGCCAAAACCTCTCCGGCCGCCACGATGGCATGTACTTAGGGCGCTAGCTCTCCTCCGCTAGACACGTAGCACTCTACTACACCCCCCATTGTACACATGTATCCTCTCCTTACGCCTATAAAAGGAAGGATCAGGGCCCTCTTAGAGAGGGTTGGCCGCGCGGGGATAAGGACGAGACAGGCGCCCGCTTGGAGCCGCTCGCTCCCTCTCCCGCGTGGACGCTTGTAATCCCCTACTGCAAGCGCACCCGACCTGGGCGCGGGACGAACACGAAGGCCGCGGGATTCCCACCTCTCTCACGCCGGTCTCCGGCCACCTCACTTCCCCCCTTCGCGCTCGGCCTCGCGTCGACCCATCTGGGCTAGGGCACGCGGCGACATTCACTCGTCGGCTTAGGGACCCCCCGGTCTCGAAACGCCGACAGTTGGCGCCCCAGGTAGGGGCCTACTGCGTGTTGACGAACAGCTTCCCGTCAAGCTCCAGATGGGCCGGCACGGGACGGTGCTCCGTTTCGGGAGTCTTGAGTTCATGTCCCTCGACGGCAGCTACGACATGATACTCCTTCCACCGCCGGGCGACAGCGACAATGGCGGTCGACAGTCCGCCCGCCGGCGGCGGAATCAACGACGTCTTCCCCGCGTGGTGGAAGAACAACATTTGAGCTCACCCCGTCCTCTCCCCCGCCGACGGAGGAGGAGGCGGGGCAACCAAGGCCAAGCAGGAGGCAGCGCCTCGTCGGCTGTCGAGCGAGTCGACGGCGCCAGCGCCCTAACGGGGGGCGCGTCAGGCATCGACCTCGCGTTTGAGACGAGGACGAGCGCCGTCTCCCCGCAACGCGCCGATTCCGAGCAAACGGACGACGCCCGAGGTCGACACAAGCTCACGCCCCCCTGGGAGGGGCCATTCGTCATTGCCAAAGTTATGAAGCCCGGAACGTACAAGCTGGCCAACAGTCAAGGCGAGGTCTACAGCAAAGCTTGGAACATCCAACAGCTACGTCGCTTCTACCCTTAAGATGTTTTCAAGTTGTTCATATACCTCGCTCCCATGCAAAGTTTAGTCATCAAGGAAGGGTCGACCTCGCCTCGGCAAAGCCCGACCCTCCCTCGGGGGCTAAAAGGGGGGAACCCCCTCTGCGTCGAATTCTTTCCTCGAAAAAAGATCCTTTCTGCCAGAACGTCTTTCGTGCTTTTTGACTACTTCGAAAGTGGATCCTGAAGACGACGGAGTACACGTAAGCAGCCAAGGCTGACCGAGCCGAGGGACTCCTACGCCTCCGGGATACGGATACCTCACTCATCACCTTCTGCGATAAGTAACTCACGTTCGGATAAGTGATTCCGCGGACCGAACAAGTCTTCACGTTCGGAAGCTCTTCTGCCGGAGCGATTCTTCGAGCCTTCTCGACTGCGTCGGTGACAGAACCCCATGGACGGGTAAGAGTGCGCGTAAGCGGCAAGGCCGACCGAGCCGAGGGACTCCTACGCCTCCGGGATACGGATACCTCACTCATCACCTTCCGTGAGAAGCAACTCTCGCTCGCACAAACGATTCTGTTACCGACAAAAAAGTCCAGATACTCGAAACAAGAGGAAAAGAGACGCAGCTTTACAACATGGCGAGGGTGTGTTTTGGCCTCGGCAGCCGCAGAAAACACACGCTACAAGATAATCCGATCCTGCAGGCTCGGATCTTGACGGCTGAAGGGAGCAGCAGCACCCTCAGCGTCGATAACACCTTCGGCGAGGTCCGACCTAGCCTCGGACGGCGACGCGGTCCGAGGGTCTCCGCCCTGAAGGACAACGTCATCACCAAGCCCGGGCCATCGCCGCCAGGGTCTTCTCCGAGAATCCGGCCCGAGCAGGCGGCTCGGCCGGTCACCCCGGGGCCTCGGCCAGCTGTCCCCTAAGGACATCAGCCCGGCCCGAGGCCTCGGCAGATCAATTCCGGCGTCGGTCCCGCTAACGGACGACCCGACCAGGCTCCGGCCGACCAGGTCTTCTTTTCGAGCCAACTCTGCCTCCGTTCGCGCTGACACCGCTACCCCTGGCCTCGGCTCATCGAAGAGCGGCCGAGGGTTTCCTTTAACTAAGCAAGGGAAGCCTCGGACAACAAGGCTGACCGAGCCGAGGGACTTCTACGCCTCCGGGATATGGATACCTCACTCGTCACCTTTACACGGGGCGACTCACGCTTGGTGAAGCGGTTCAGACAACCAACAGGCGAGTCTTAGTGCTCGAAAATAAGGAAAAAACACGGCTCCGTGCCGAAACTACATACATGTTCAGGCCTCGACAGCCACAATGAACAAAAACACTGGCATTCAAAGTGCCATTACAAATGGAACTCCGGTTCCACCTCCGCAGGTACGAACAACCCCACTCGATGGGGGGGAGCCTGCGGAGCAACAGAAGACTGACGGGCGGCTCGCCGTCGCCCGCTCCGGCAGCAACGACAACGACCCCCGCTCCGGGTGGCCGAACTACAGCAGCGAGGGCCCCAGGGCGGATGCCGCTGCAATCTTGCCCTCGCCCACGCTGACGCTCGAGGGGCGAGGACAAGTACAAAGAGCCGGAGGCCCGAAGCGCGGATGGTGGCGGTGATCCCGTCGGCAACGGGGACTTCTCGAGCCGCCCCCACCTCGGCACTGACGACAGGGGTCGTCAGCCCTCCGGCAGATCCCCACTCAGATCCTCCCGGAAGAGTGGGGCATCGACCTCCGCGTGGAGACGCCGTACCGGTGCAAAGGCAGGACCGCCCCAGAACACGAACGCCGCCCTGGCAGCGCGCGACATCTTGGGCGGTCCTCCCGTGCACACGGCGCGGCAGCCGCTTTCCGGCAGGAGGGGGCACCGGGAGCTAAGCCGACGAGCCTGACGCGCTGAGGCTAACGACGCCCGCCGTCGACCAGCCCCGCGTTGTCGAAGTCCGACCCGCCCGCAGGGCCAGTGAGCGCCCTCTCCCTCGAACGCCGAAGGAGAGGCCGACCCACGAACCCGCGCGAAAGGTAGAGCTCCGGCTCAGCCCGGCCTCCACCCCAGCGAGGATGATGAACATCCTTGAAGCTGAGGGTGGGACCAAGATCGCAGCCCGGCTTGCTTCTCCCCACCCAGGGGCTGGTGGTCACCGTCTCGGGTGACCGCCGACGGAGGGGTGCAGCCGGGCTGGCTGATGAAAATCCTTGAAGCCGAACGATGGCTGAAAGGTACCAACTCCCACGGAGTTGCGTTCCTCCAACGACGAGGCGAAAAGACGGCGGGTATCCCCCATCCGGGGGCTTGGAAGGTGGAAAGACACGATGCATAAGGGAGCGCGAAGACATGGTCGCCTCCCAAGGGGTCACCCTCCTTTTAAAGGCGACTCTCCCTACTTGCGTCCTCAGCCGTCGTGGGCTGAGTCTTCTCCAACACGCTCCAAGGTCCTCCCCTACAGCGCGGGGGCTGGGTCCCACACGTCATGCAAGCCAGTCAAGAGCAGAAGAAGCCAAACTGCCGTGCACGGTGCGTGCAACCGCCCAGCGGTTACAAGCGGCTCTCCACTTTTGCCCAGACCAGCGTGCGAAAAGGCGGGCAGCCATGCAGGCGGCATGCAACCGCGCCAAGTGGGCGCACTTCTCCGACTCCCAACACGCCCAACATGGAGGCCAGGGCCCACGCGTCATGCAACCGGCGCGCCGAATGCTTCGTGCATGCAACTGCACCGCCACTTGCGCCACCACCGCGCCTCCTCGACTGCGGAACCAATGTTGTGACTCGAGGCGACCCAGCGCACGACCCAGCAGCGCCAGCCTAGCGCGACGGTCAATGCGGCCAAAAATGGGTCGGCAGTAATGGCGGTGGCAGGCGGGCAGGAGCAGCGGTCACGTCGTCAGCCAAGCTTACGTCCCATCCGGGGGCAGCGAGCGAACCCTCTCTCACGGCGTGAAGACGACGCACCCGTGTTCCGTTCCTTGAATGGAACGCGCACGCGCGACGGCCGCCCCGCGAACCACTCGCCCCATCGCATTAACTCCGCGGCGGGACAGGCGGCGCCTCCGGCAGGAGAAGCGAGCGACGTTTCGCCTTCGCCATAATGACCGCGTCAAAAAAGGTACGCCGCGTCGTTCGATTTCGTATCCTTTTCCTTTTTTCCTCTTTCTCTCTCTTGCAAAAGGGACCGGGAAAGGGGGATACCCCGAAAAGGATCCTTCCCCGTGAAGGAACCAGGCTCCGAGCCTCCCTACTGATCAGAGGTTCGAAGGCTGGCCCCTCGGAAGGGTTCAACAGCCGCCTCAGAGCACGTGGGCTCCACACCCACTACTGGTCAGAGGTTCGAAGGCCGGCCCCTCGGAAGGGTTTAACGGCCGCCTCAGGCTACTCGGGCTCCGCGCCCACTACTGATCAGGGGTTCGAAGGCTGGCCCCCGAAGGGTTCACAGCCGCCTCAGACACAGAGCGAGGGATGACCATGGGTACGTTCGATACATAACCAAGGCTCGGGCTGCGCTCCCGAGGTACCCTAGGACATTTCCGAGACCAGCGGGAACGATCTTGTAATGGAATCCCATCAGAGGGAGGCATCGAGCCCTCGGACCCCATCGCCAGGGGACCGGGTCCGGCAGATCACCCGCAGGTACTTTTGGGTGCGCCTCTGGGCCTCTAGCCGACCCCTAACGAACGGGGCACGGACGTCCACTCGGATCACCCGCCTGCAGCTCACCGGAGACACCATGTTCGGCGCCCACGAGGGCAACATGGCGCTCTCCCCCCTCCTCCTTGCGGAAAGGCGACGCAGGGGCGTATGTAAAAAAGTCGAGTCTGTCCCTGATCGCCCTCTCGCCCTGTGCAGAGGCTCGGGGCTGCTCTCGCAAACCCGGCTCCGGCCACACCGTTGACAGCGTCAACATACCAGCCCGAGAACTTGGGACCCGACCGTACACCCGGGCTACGGCCAGCTCGCATGAGGGAACGACCAGACCAGCCGAAGCATTGCGCGAGGCATTAAGACCTCGGAGGAGTCAAACCACTCCTCCGAGGCCTCGGGGGCTACACCCACCGGAACAAAACGCAACCGAGAAAGGCTGGTCCCCTTGCAAAAAAGTGCGACGAAAGCCTCCAAGCGAGTGCTAACACTCCCTTCGAGGCTCGGGGGCTACTGTCGAGGACCATAATTAGGGGTACCCTCAAGGCTCCTAATTCTCAACTGGTAACCCCCATCAGCATAAAGCTGCAAAGGCCTGATGGGTGCGATTAAGTCAGGGATCAGTCCATTCGAGGGACTCGATCACGCCTCGCCCGAGCCTAGCCTCGGACAAGGGCAGCCGACCCCGGAGGATCTCCGCCTCGCCCGAGGCCCCCCTCCAGCGGCGAACATATTTTCGGCTCGCCCGAGGCCCTGTCTTCGCCAAGAAGCAACCCTGACCAAATCGCCGCACCGACCAACCAAATCGCAGGAGCATTTAATGCAAAGGTGGCCTGACACCTTTATCCTGACGCGCGCCCCTCAGCCGACAGAGCCGAAGTGACCGCCGTCACTTCGCCGCTCCACTGACCGGTCTGACAGAAAGACAGCGCCGCCTGCGCCGCTCCGACTGCGGAGCCACTTGACAGAGTGAGGCTGACAGGCAGTCAGGCCTGGCCGCAGGCACCATAGGAAGCTCCGCTCCGCCCGACCCAGGGCTCGGACTCGGGCTAAGCCCCGGAAGACGGCAAACTCCGCTCCGCCCGACCCAGGGCTCGCACTCGGGCTAAGCCCCGGAAGACGGCGAACTCCGCTCCGCCCGACCCAGGGCTCGGACTCGGGCTAAGCCCTGGAAGACGGCGAACTCCTCTCCGCCCGACCCAGGGTTCGGACTCGGGCTAAGCCCCGGAAGACGGCGAACTCCGCTCCGCCCGACCCAGGGCTCGGACTCGGGCTCAGCCCCAGAAGACGACGAACTCCGCTCCGCCCGACCCAGGGCTCGGACTTGGGCTAAGCCCCGGAAGACGGCGAATTCCGCTCCGCCCGACCCAGGTCTCGGACTCGGGCTAAGCCCCGGAAGACGACGAACTCCGCTTCGCCCGACCCCAGAACTCGAACTCCACCCTAGCCTCAGCCAACGGCCTCCGCCTCGCCCGACCTAGGGGCTCGGACTCGACCTCGACCTCGGAGGAGCCTCCACATCGCCCAACCTAGGGCGCGGGCCGGCCACATCAACGGGAGGCGCCATCATTACCCTACTCCAAGCTGACTCAGACTACGGGGAACAAGACCGGCGTCCCATATGGCTCGCTCCGCCAGATAGGCAATGATGGTGCCCCGCACGCTCCCTGACGATGGCGGCTCTCGGCCCCCTTACGGAAGCAAGAGGACGTCAGCAAGGACTCGACAGCCCCGACAGTTGTCCCTCCGCCAGGCTCCAGCGCTCCTCCGACGGCCACGACATCACACAAACCGGCCGCCAAAACCTCTCCGGCCGCCACGATGGCATGTACTTAGGGCGCTAGCTCTCCTCCGCTAGACACGTAGCACTCTGCTACACCCCCCATTGCACACCTGGATCCTCTCCTTACGCCTATAAAAGGAAGGATCAGGGCCCTCTTAGAGAGGGTTGGCCGCGCGGGGACGAGGACGAGACAGGCGCCCGCTTGGAGCCGCTCGCTCCCTCTCCCGCGTGGACGCTTGTAATCCCCTACTGCAAGCGCACCCGACCTGGGCGCGGGACGAACACGAAGGCCGCGGGATTCCCACCTCTCTCACGCCGGTCTCCGGCCACCTCACTTCCCCCCTTCGCGCTCGGCCTCGCGTCGACCCATCTGGGCTGGGGCACGCGGCGACATTCACTCATCGACTTAGGGACCCCCCGGTCTCGAAACGCCGACAAAACCAAAAACTCCTCTCCAATAGTTCTTTAAATGAAATTACTAAATTTAGCTACTTCTTGTCTAATCTCATTTTCTCCCTATATTTAACAATCATTTACCAACTCCTCCGATAGCCTGACGATAATTTTTATATTTTTGTGCCTTTTCCACATTATAGTAAAGATATACTAACATAGTCCATATATCAGACGACAGGTAGTCAGATAGAGATTAAACAATTGCTAATGCAATAGCCTCATGTGCACATGTCGAAATTAAAAGATATATTAACATAGTCTAATGCAATATGTTATCGCTGATGGTCCCACTTAAACTTTTGATATGCTAATTTTTAACATATTTAGAAATTAATATATAGAGAACTACGGGAGGAGATGAGTTTTTTTATTTCTTATATTATTTGAGGACTTGCTAAACCTAGTATTTAGGTAGTATAATTATACATAACTACTAGAGTTGCTCTTAGTTCTCATTGTTTGCTAAATGTAAGGACTAACATCATCTCGAACAATAAACTTTAATATAGAGTTCTAAAATTGGAAAAAGGATCATATTTAGAGTATTTAGAGCCTTAAAATAAATTTCTACTCCAACGGTTAGGCCTTAAATAATGATATTTAGGATATAAATTATGTTATTATAAAATAAATGGTTGGAGATTAAGGGTCTACTAGCCAGTTACCCGTGCTTTGCTACAGTTGTTATATATCATATAAATAGGTATTGAGATATTTATTTAAATATAATTATTGTTTATTCTAAATACTAAGGTATGTGTGGTTTGGTGGTTAGCCCCAAATTTCTAGAATAGGAGGGTGTGGGTTTAAGTGCTTGCTTTGCACTATTTTTTGCGCGGTGTGGTAGATATGCATGTGGGGTCGGGTGTAATGCCCAAAATTTGGGTGGAATAAATAAACATATAATAAAGTCTTGGAATTTATGAAGCTCTATGTGATTACCTTTTCTTTTTTTACATATTCAAATATTAGGCCCAATTTAAACAACGGACAATTGTATAAATAAAATAAATTTGTATTCAAATTTGTAATACAAGTTTGAGTTTGAAATATTGAAATAGGAATAAAACACAAAAAGAAAGAAAAGGGAAAGGAAAGAAAAGAAAAGAAAAGAAAAAAGAACTGATCTACGCCTGGGCCACCTCCTCTCGGCCCACCTTTACTCCATGCACAACTCACCTTTGGGCTCACGCGCGTACTGCGCGATCGTGCCCTTGCTCTCACTGAACACTAGGGCCTGGGTGCTAGCCCTCCCCCGCTTGCCTTGCGCCGTGTCACCCAATGTGGGCACCGACAGATGGATCCGGGTGGGTAGTCGCCCTTGCGCTCGCGAGCGCGACTACGTTCGCCGACACTTGGGCCCGGATCGTCATGGCATCTTCTTCCCCCCTCCACGCGTAACAAACAACACCGGGTTGTTGAGCTTTTCCCGGCACCGAATCAGCACAAGTCTGTTATGGTTCGGTTTTCGAGGGACTATGTGAACTAAGCCTTATCTTCCCTTGGGCCATCCACGTCAGTGCCGTCGAAAGCCACCACCACCGAGGGGAGTGCACCATGACGGAGTCAAGGGATGCAGGGTGGGTGGAGGCAAGCCGCCGCCATCATACCTCCACTTTGGGGTCGTTTGAGGGCCAGGGAAGGGCTCTGGATCTGTGCCTAGGCGTGTGGCATGGGCGCGTGGGATAGCCGGGACTAGAACTCGATCCGAGCGATGGCAATGGCTCACCGGATCAGTACCGTCGTCGCGGACCCACCACCTCGCAACAACAACCTCACCTCCGCTCTGATCCAAGGTGAGAGACTTCCCATATAGTCTGTCATGTCCTTCACTACGTGTACCATTATTTGGTTGCGAGTTTGGTCGTTGGGTCCCCTGATGGGCGAGTCACAGCAATGGCGCCACCGCGACATGTTTCCGCCGCCTTGTTTGACCACTGGGGGGAGGGCCATGCGCAGTTGGGCGTTAGATCATGGGGCACAACGGGGATTAGATCTGTACGAATCCCCTTCACCTGATTGATCCTAGTCGTTGGATGATAATCGGACCGTTCCGTATCAATTGTAGCCTAGGTGGGTTGTGGGGCATCGATTTTCGATCGGGCGACCCAAGTAACGTACCAGTTCGCTTTATGTTATCTTTGATTTGTGCGCTCGGATGGTGATCCAACGGACCTAATTACAGCATACCCCTTCACGCTGCAAACATTATAAAGAGCCCCTCAATTTTGTGATAATCAACCTGTAGTCCCCTTTAACATAAAGAATGTCACAATTAGGTCCTTGGTTCTTACAAATCCAACCCTGAGCTTTAAGATAATATGAGCCGCAGTCCAAATAAGCACCAAATTTAATCAAATAAATCTAAATGTGAATTTTAGTAAAGAAATTAATCCCTAGAAACTTAGAAAATCTATAACTCTTTCGTTTTAACTCTGATTTGACTCGTTCCAATTGTGTTAGCTTCATATTAAAATTGTCTACACATTAAAACATTATTTGTCATGTTTTTTGGGATAATTAAATGATATTTTATCATGTGCTCATTAGAGTTACTTTTCTAATTAGAAGTAAATACAATGCTTTACACCTATAACTAGGCTTTGACTAAAAGATGATCTCCGACCAAGTTATAACTTAGTTAAAGTTGGGTTATCTATTTCTTTTTAATCTTATCTCAACTAAATTATATTAAATAAAATAGAGTATATATTATTACTATTGAATCATCTAAAGTTTCAACAAATCATATCTTCATAACCATAACTCCGATTTTAGTGGTTCTCGAGCCTGCGATTTTGTAGCGATGCGTAGACCATTATTATGTAGTTTGTTCTCTTGTTTGGTGTGATGTTTATTTTTGCCTACACTATGTTTGTTTGTATTGTTGCGAGTTGACAAGCAGGTGACCGAGGAGCCCGAAGCATAGCAGGTTGAAGATTCTGAGCAGGAGCTCGCTGAAGGCAAGTTGTGCCCTTGACCACTCTTCATTACCTAATAATGTTCTCTATAACCACTGTGACATGCTTAAGTTAATTTGATGGGACCTAATAGGTTGCCCTAGTTTGATTTATCTCATACCTTGCATGCAAATGAATTATTGGGTAGTTTGGCTATGCTCTACTTGGTTTTTGGGAAGTAATGATATATGACATATGATCATGCTTTACTGTTGTTACTGGATTATTTATTGTTCATGATAAGATTATGATGTTAATTAGAACATGGAGCTTAACTTGAGATAATAGTGCTACCATAAGGGTGGAATGGAACACCCTTGGCCAAGTAATTAGGAAAGCTAGGGAGAGACTATCTTACCCGAAAGGGGCAAGCGGGGAGCGTGTCGCTGCAGAGTATAGGGATGTCCTCGAGTCAGACTGTCTATAAAGGTTTTCGAATGGATGATTCATATGCTTCCTTCTTCCTGAATCTATATCGGGTTTTCTCGAACTAGTGAAACTTTGGAAATGCCTCGTAGTGCTACCCTTCCTCGTCTCCTCGGTAGAGATGAATGGGAATTCTAGGCCCCTTGGCATATGCGTAACATGACTTGTGGGTAAAGATGTGCAACCTCTGCAGAATGTAAAACTGGTGTATTAGTCGTGCTCGTGGTCAAGAGCGAATTAGGACTATTGCATGATTTACCCGGGTGTGCCTAGGGTATTTTGGCGACACTTTGTTCATTGAGCCAAGTGGTTTTGGTTTTTGGAACTAGGTGAACATGTGTGATCTTTGCAAGGGGCTGAAAAATGAACTTAGGGAAAATCTGATTTTTCTTTTGAGCTCTCTACTTCAGTAACCTTTTTGGGGTTTGTGTGGAACATTTTTGGGTAACCTTCATACTATTTCTTGTAGATATTTTTGTGAGCTACAACTTTTATAAATGGACCAAGTCATGATAAGGTCATTTACATTGCCTTCTTAATCTCTTTTGGTGCTCTATTTGTTTAAAGTGGATGGATTTAGGGATTAAGAACTTCTCCCCTTTTTATGTGTATGATAAGGCTAAGGTAGGTATTCTAAGATGATTAACACTTAGTTAGAACCTTGCTTCTCAAGTTTGGTGTCTCTTGCTCAAACTAAACCACATGTGATAATAGGTTAAGGGTGTGAGTGCTGAGTAGAAACCCTGAGTAACACTTGGGGTGTTACATTAACATATTGTACAATATTTGCAACCATTTTGTTTTTGATTTCGCAAAGCTTTTGAAATATTTTGAAAGACTTTGTAAGCATTTCTCAAGTTTGAAAATTTCTTCCATTTTCTCAAATGCTTTTTCTTTGGTCAAACAAAACCAAGTTTCAATATTTCACACTTAGATCAACTTTTTCTCCCCTTTGGCATAAATATGTCTCCTCTTAGCTTTCAAGAGGATTTTCACAAGTTTTGGAAAAATAAATTGAAAAAGTTTGACAGTCTCAAAGTGGTGTGGTCCATTTGTTTTGGCAATAATTTCTCCCCTTTGGCATCGAGCACCAAAAATGGAGACAATTTGTATGGCCTTATTAATAAGAATATGACACTTAAAACTAAGATTCGAGCAAGGGATCTTTGATACTGATCAAATCTATAGTGGAAACACTTTTCTTGCCCACAAATCCATTTCCTTCCAGTTTGAGACTAAGCACACAATATAGACTTGAAAACATCATTAGTCTCAAAGATTTAAAATGTAGAGTATTGTTCCCCATAAATATGTGCATACAAGTGATGAATACTTGTTGAATCAATGCAATTGGACTTGTGAGGCCTGGGGAGTCAGGTTCTTGAAAGGGAAATGTGCCCTTGGGCCATTTATATAAATGTTTTGGTGATTAGATGTCCAACACATATTATTTTAGTGGATATGTGCTAAAGTGCTAAAGAGATGCAAATCAAGAATCAAGGTATGTCTCTAGCCTTAGTGAATTGTTTTTGGTACTAACATATTCCTCTAAGTGCTAGGACCCTTATCAAACAAAATGAGATTGGATTGGAGAAGGTTGGCAGTGCCCAGCCAGACTTGCACCAGCCTGCAGGCTCACCGGACTGTCCGGTGTGCACCAGACAGTGTCTGGTGCGCAGACTGGCGCGCCGACAAACTCGCTGCTCTCAGGAATTGTTGGGGACGCTGCGGCTAAAATTCACCAGACTGTCCGGTGAGCCAGTAGCGCCCGCGCCAACGGTCAGCAGCGAAATCAGCGCGCAATCAGCTAGCGACGCGTGGCCCGGGCTAAGGGTCACCAGGCCACACCGTATTGTCCGGTGTGCCAAGGGGACCCTAGCTGCAACGGTCAGCTTCACTAAATAAGGAAGGAAATCATGCACTGTTCATGTCCGGTGCGCCCACGGGCAGAAGGCAACTATTGCCTACCAAATGGAGCTCCAACGGCTACTAGCTGCCTTGGGGGATAAAAGGGACCCCTAGACACATGAAGCAGTACACCAAGCACCTCTTGAACATCCTAAGACGCCAAGTCCTCGCATTTGTGCATTTGATACACTATGTTAGAGATTTGAGCACTTTTCTGAGTTGTAACTCTGTTGTGTTGCTTTCCTGTGCTCGCTCTCGTCTTGTGTGCATGTTAGTGCTGCGACTCTCGCTTTGGTGTGTGTGTGTTGTTATTCTAGCCTTATTCCCGTGCTCATTCGAGATCTTTTGTGTAAGGGTGAGAGACTCCAACTTGTGGAGATTCCTCACAAAGGGGATAAACTTGAGATAAAGATAACTGTGGTATTTAAGTAGATCATTGGATCACTTGAAATGGTTTGAGTGGCGAACCCTCGTCCGTTGGGACGCCACAACGTGGACTAGGCAAGTGTTCCACTTGGCCGAACCACGGGATAAAAATCGCTGTGTCACCTGTTATTATTCTTGTGCGATTCTCTCTACTTCTACCCACTTTATAATTGCTCTAATTTTAATACTCATCTTGTGAAGAGCAATTAAGTGAAGAAGTTATCTCCCTCTATAGTCATAGCACCTTGGTTTTGACTTCACTAACATCTCATAAACCAAGTTTGTGTTGTTTAATCTTGATTTTTACAGGATCACCTATTCACCCCCCCTCTAGGTGCTCTCAATCGGTATCAGAGTCGTACTCTTCATTCAGGGACTAACCGCCCAAAGAGATGGATCCTAAAGGTAAGGCGATGGTGATCAACGACAAGGAGAAGGAGACCATCTACGTCTACGAGCTGAAAGGCGATAAGCCCACTGACTCAGGCTCGAGTCACAAGAAAAGGGATGGGAAGAAGAAGCAGCACATAAAGAAGATCATCTACTACGACAGCGATGCCTCCTCCTCTTTGCTAAGGCATGACGACGACGAAGACTCTTCGTCGAAAAAGAAAACGATTAATCAAAACTATTCTTTTGGTTATTCTCGCATCCCTTATAATTCGAATGCCCATTTATTATCTATTCCACTCGGAAAACCCCCACACTTTGATGGAGAAGACTATTCATTTTGGAGTCATAAAATGCGTAGTCATTTATTTTCTCTCTATCCTAGTATTTGGGAGATTGTTGAAAATAGAATGCATTTCGATAACACTGATAATCCTATATTTATTAATGAGCAAATACATAAGAATGCTCAAGCTACTACTGTTTTGTTAGCATCTCTTTGCAGGGATGAATACAACTAAGTCAGTGGCTTGGACAATGCCAAGCAAATATGGGATACCCTCAAGATCTCTCACGAGGGTAACGATGCCACCATGATTACTAAGATAGAACTAGTGGAAGGCGAACTTGTGAGATTTGCCATGATAACGGGAGAGGAGCCAACTCAAACTTACAACAGGCTCAAGACCCTGGTGAATAGGATTCGAAGCTATGGAAGTACAAGATGGACGGATCATGACGGCGTCCGACTCATGCTAAGGTCATTTACTGTCATTGAACCTCATCTTGTAAATTTTATCCGTGAGAATCCTAAGTACACCAAAATGACGCCTGAGGAAATTCTCGGAAAATTCATGAGCGAGCGCATGATGGTGAAGGAAGCAAGGTATGTGGACGATGTTGCAAATGGACCGCTTCCTCTCTACGAGTCGTAGCCCATTGCTCTCAAAGCAACAAGTAGCAAGGAGGTGCTACCTAGCAAGGTAGCACAAGTGGTGGTTGCTGGGCTCAACGAGGACGAAATGGCGCTTATAATCAAGCGCTTCAAGACCGCCTTGAAGGGACGCAATGAGTATCCCAACAAGAACAAATCAAGGGGAAAGCGCTCCTGCTTCAAGTGCGCTAAGTCTGGTAATTTTATAGCACAATTCCCGATAATGACAATGACCAGGCACAAGAAAAGAAAGGGAAGAAGGAAAGGAAGAAGAACTACGAGAAGGCAAAGGGTAAGGCGCAGATTGGAAAAGAATGGGACTCAGACTATTCTTCATCCGACTCCAATGATGAAGGACTAGCTGCCTCGGCCTTCAACAAGTCCTCCCTCTTCCCCAACGAACGCCACACGTGCCTCATGGCTAAGGAGAAGAAGGTACGTACACAAGATACACATAAGTACACTTCTTCTAGTAATGAGGAATCTTCTGATGATGAAGTAGATTATAGTGATCTATTTAAGGGATTAGATAGATATAAAGTAGATAAAATAAATGAATTGATTGATGCTCTTAATGAAAAAAAGATAGGCTACTAGAAAAGCAAGAAGATATTCTTTATGAGGAACATGATAAATTTATTAATGTTCAAAAATCTCTTGCTCTAGAAATTAAGAAAAATGAACTATTGTCTTTTGAGTTGTCTATTTGCCATGATTCTATTTCTAGTCTTAAAAGCTTAAATGCTGATTTAAATGTTAAGCTAGAAAAAGTGAATGCCACTAGTTCATATGTGGAGCATGTGTCTATTTGTAAAACATGTAAAAGATTTTGATATTGAAGCTTGCATTAAACATGTCTCTACCATTCTTAATTGAATAATGATGTTGCAAGTCTTAATGCTCAACTTAAGACTTGCAAGGATAATTATGAGAAATTAAAATTTTCTAGGGACGCCTACACCATTGATAGACACCCCTCTATTAAGGATGGAGTTGGTTTCCAAAAGGGAACCAAGAACTTAACAAGCCAAAAGACCTCCACTCTCAACAAGGAGAAAGGGAAGGCTCCTTTGGCTAGTCGCTATCAAAAGAACCATACTTATCTTTATGCTCATGATAAGAAAATTTCTAGTATTGCTCATCATGATAGGTGTCATAATCATGTTTTTTACCTGTATGTCATGATGCTGCTTTTAATTTTCATGCCATGTTTGCATCTAGTTCCTCACATGTTCATGGTAGGAATAGATCTAGGTGCCATCATGTTGCTTCTCATGCGCCTAGAAGGGCATCAACTGGACCAACTATGCTTTATCAAACATATGATGCTTCATTTGTACTGTTATGAAAAATGATAAAGTAGTTGCTAGAAGTTTGGGACCTAAATGCAAGAGAGGCAAAACTTGCATCTGTGTTCCAAAATATATTGTGACTAACTTCGTAGGACCCAACAAGAGTTGGGTACCTAAAACCCAAGTTTAATTACCTTGCAGGTTTATGCATCCGGGGCTCAAGTTAGATCATTGATAACGGATGCACAAACCACATGACGAGGGAGAAGAAAATGTTCACCTCCTACGTCAAGAACAGGGATTCCCAAGATACTATCATCTTTGGAGATGGGAACCAAGGCAAGGTCAAGGGTTTGGACAAAATAGCCATTACTGCCGAGCATTCAATTTCAAATGTGTTTCTAGTAGAATCGCTCAGGTACAATTTGTTGTCTGTAAGCCAATTATGTCATATGTGTTATAATTGCTTATTTACAAATATTAATGTATCTGTCTTTAGAAGAAGTGATGGTTCATTAGCTTTAAGGGTGTATTAGACGGCAAGCTCTATTTAGTTTATTTCTCAAAAGAGAATGCCGATCTAGATGCATGCTTAATCGCTAAGACTAATATGGGCTGGCTCTGGCACCACCGTCTAACACATGTTGGGATGAAGAACCTTCATAAGCTTCTAAAGGGAGAACATATGTTAGGACTAACCGATGTCTGTTTTGAGGAAGACAGACCTTGTGCAGCGTGCCAGGTAGGAAAATAGGTGGGAACTACTCATCAAAGCAAGAACGTCATGATGGCATCAAGACCACTGGAACTCCTACATATGGATCTCTTCTGGGCCCATTGCTTATCTTAACATCGGGGGGAAGTAAGTATGGTATTGTAATTGTTGATGATTTTTCCCGCTTCACTTGGGTGTTCTTTTTGCAGGATAAAACTGAAACCAAGGAACATTAAAGCGCTTCCTAAGAAGAGCTCAAAATAAGTTTGAGCTAAAAGTGAAAAAGATAAGGAGCGATAATGGATCTGAGTTCAAGAACCTTCAAGTAGAAGAGTATCTTGAGGAGGAAGGCATCAAGCATGAGTTCTCCGCTCCCTACACACCACAACAAAATGGTGTGGTAGAGAGGAAGAACAGGACACTCATTGACAAGGCGAGAACTATGCTTGGAGAGTACAAGACGCCTGAGCGGTTTTGGTCGAAGGTGTGAATACAACTTGCCATGCCATAAATCGGCTCTATCTGCATCGACTCCTCAAGAAGACATCATACGAACTCCTAACTAGTAACAAACCCAACGTATCTTTCGTGTATCTGGGAGCAAATGCTACATCTTGGTAAAGAAAGGTAGACATTCGAAGTTTGCTCCCAAAGTTGTAGAAGGGTTTTTACTAGGTTATGACTCAAATACAAAGGCATATAGGGTCTTCAACAAATTATCGGGTTTAGTTGAAGTCTCTAGCGACGTTGTATTTGATGAGACTAATGGCTCTCCAAGTGAGCAAGTTGATCTTGATGATGTAGATGAGGATGAGGTTCCGATGGCTGCAATGATCTTGATGATGTTTGTTTCTTCTATTGAGCCTTTTAGGGTAGAAGAAGCCTTGCAGGATCTGGACTGGGTGTTGGCCATGCAGGATGAGTTCAACAACTTCAAGAGAAATGAAGTTTGGAGCCTGGTGCCACGTCTGAAACAAAACGTTGTGGGAACCAAGTGGGTGTTCCGCAACAAGCAAGACGAACACGGCGTGGTGATAAGAAACAAGGCTCGACCTGTGGCAAAAGGTTATGCCCAAGTCGCAGGTTTGGATTTTGAGGAGACCTTTGCTCCTGTAGCTAGGCTAGAATCAATTCTCATATTATTGGCCTATGCTACTCACCATTCGTTTAAGTTGTTTCAAATGGATGTGAAGAGCGCCTTCCTCAATGGACCAATCAAGGAGGAAGTTTATGTGGAACAACCCCCTGGCTTCGAGGATGATAGGTATCCTGACCACGTCTACAGGCTCTCTAAGTCGCTCTATGGACTTAAGCAAGCCCCAAGAGCATGGTATGAATGCCTTAGAGATTTCCTTATTTCTAATGCTTTCAAGGTTGGGAAAGTTGATCCTACTCTCTTTACTAAGACTTGTAACAGTGATCTATTTGTACTAGTGTTTGGCGCACGCCCATGCACGCGTAAACACATGTGGTGTAAGACTTTGGTGTGAGCATGCATAACTTTATATGTTGTCTTGAAGATATGTACAAGGAAAACATTATTTTGTCTTAACATAAGTACACATGTATGGAAAACGTAAATATGTAGGCATTGAACTCAATATAAGCATATTATGTTGGTTTTTCTGATAGCTGATATCAATTGTAGAGTGAATTTAGACTACAATACATATTAAGTAGCATTGAACCAGCGTATATCAAGAGCTAGCAACAGTGCGCTTGTAGGTGTTACAACATTATATACAAATCCACAAACAGACCAACAACTAGCTTATATTTGCATGGAAACATTCGTGGTCTAAAAGTGATGGTGCTCTTGATAGGTGCGCCAAAAGCAAATACCTGTGTACAAAGGAGAGGAAAACATTAGCTGCGTTGGAAGTTTTCTTTGCCAAATAGGTTTGTTGATGTGTAGTGGGTAGAAGTGAGAGTGGAATACATTATGTGGACTATATATAAGGAAATATGTTGTGTATGACCAATGATTGTACATGGTGTTATACCTTCATACAGTTGACGACTATCTAGCAAGGTATGACTTCGCAAGTCTGACTATGTTTCATCCTGTATACATCATGTTGTATTAGCATGGAATATAAGATTTAGCATTAAAAAGATCGTTGCTGCTTCTTTTATTTCGTCCAACAATCTTTTGTAATACATACCTTTTGGGTAGAGATGATAGCTCTTGCTTGTTGGACTGGTTCATGCGTTGGTCATCATCCTGTCACCAAGTGCATAAGATATGTGAATCTAGTTTGCTATGATAAAGTGGAAGTCCATTTTTTATTTTTTATTTATTTTGTAAACTACAAATTTGTTGCTAGTGAGTATTGTTTTTTCTATTAATTTATATTGTAACATCAAAATGTGATAGATAAGTAATTGTGTGAGTGTATGAAAATAAAGTATTTACAGTATCAAAGTTACCTCTGTGTTTTGTAGCATATGTGAATATGTTAGAACACATTGTGCGTGTTGAATAGACTTTATCAGATTCTATGCATGAGGAAATAAAATGTTTCTAATAGATTGTATGTGGCAATGGAATAAGGAATTTCATACTCTTTTATGTTGTTATAGGTAGATAGTTTCGCCAATGATGTTGCTGGAGAGCCATTTGTGGCTGGAAGGCCAAGTACTTCATCCTATGTATCTAGCTCTTCTTAAGGGTATCTAAGCATGTTAGATGGTATGGAGGCATACCTTCCATAACTTGTTAAAACAGACAGAATAGGGAAGACTATGTTCGTGACTTTGGCCGAACCGCCCGAATTATTCCAGGTTAAGTGCCTAAGTCACGCCTTAGAGGCAGCAACACATTTAAATCGGAATAATCCGTCAGTCCCTCAGATCTAGTCTTATAAAGCCACTTCCCCGGGATCAAATACCACTAGCTCACTCGAAGGTAAGTCACAGAGGAAATACAATAAAACGGGAAACCTAAATTTCAAGTACTGGAGTTATTACATAAATCAGAGTTTTTAAATAAACTAAAACAAGTCCATAAATTAAAATGTAGTGGATCGTCGATAACGTCGAAGGCTGAGAAGTAGGGCAAGGCCTAGCCACTACTCCTCCTGTTCCTCCCCTGTCGGAGCAGCATCCCACTCGACCGTCCAACCTAGTGGTAGGGTGGAAGGCCAAGTCACGCCATCAACCATGTCCTGAAGCGTAACTGCAAAAATTGTGCCACAAGCAAGGCTGAGTATACTAATACTCAGCTAGACTTACCCGATGTGAGGAGTCTACTCCTCTACCTCTAGACCATGCAACTGTTTGGCTGAGGGGTTTGGTTTGCCAAAAGCACTAGCTGAGTCTAAAATCAATTTTTAGCTTTTTCAATTCTAGCATCATTAATTTAGCTAGGTTTGCTCCCTTCTAAGCATACATGGTAGCAATCATTTAGCACAATCAACATGCTATCTCAAGTAAAACCTCATTTCACTTCTTACTCAATGCAGTACAAGGGGTCAAGCAGTCTCATTAGCTGCGAGAAGCAGACGATTCAAATCGAGTTTTAACCTTGCAAGGTAAACCTAAACACACGACATGTAGGGGCACTCTGTCCCCACACATATCAACTGTCCCCATCGATTCCTCGTTCGCGGCCAGGGCTCACCGCCTTGGCATACAATGCTCCACTGACCCAGGCTGCCGCCGTGCAGTGACCGCACTTGTACCCACCATAGCTAGCATGGGAGACCCAGTCTCAGAACAATGAGAAGGAAAGTCCACGCCAGGCTTCACTCAGGTACTAGGTTTACCGGTTACCATATTTCCCGACATGTGTTTAGTACGTTCAAATGCTTGACTCATGTATCCACACATTAATCCTTAATTCCATTTCTGTCTCATGGACAAGGCATCCACCCTGGATCCAAGTCCATGGACCATCATAAATCATGTTATCAAGATGAATACAATCAATTCCTGACCTCACGCGAGTGCTAGAAAAATCACTCGACTTCTACCGAGATCCTAATTAGCAAGCAGCTACTCGACCTAGCATACTAGTATCCATCTCAAAAAGGAATCCTGAGTTCATGCAACTAAGGGTTTCAAGCAACTCCTACACTTAAGTGCACATTACAAGCCTACAAACATTAAGCGTAGTAAAGTAGCATATATATATTGGTTATGCATAAAACCGGGGCTTGCCTTCAAATGCTGGGGCTGTGGGGAGATCCTCTGTGGCAAGCTCGGGAGCTGGCTCCCGGTCTTCCTCGTGGACAGCTCCTTGCTCGGGAATGAGCACGTACTCTCCGTCAGCGAGGTTGCAGTCTAATAAATGCAATGAGTGAGATATATGTATACCATGACATGCAATGTGGTAGTAATAGAAATGGTCAAATTGACAAGGTAAGGTTAAATCTTACTACGAAAATTTTGGTGGTACACTTAGTTAATTTAGGGTCAAGCTTGGTCGAGGTAAATGGTCAGATTATTTTAGTGCCTCACTGATTTCCTTTTAGTGTCTTAGTGAATGTTTATTATGATTTTTTTGCTGAATTCATTGGGGTGAGATCCATTATCCTTACTAATTCTCTCCTCTTTTCCTTTTCTCTTATGCTTTTAAGGGGGGCTTGAACTACAACATAGCTTTATAAATTTTCAAAATTTCTATAAAAATTACAGTAGCTTCTCACTGGTGTATAACTCTCTGTCTCAAAAATTGGGGCTTAAAAAGTTAAGGGTTTACCCTGTACAAAATTATCAGTTTGTAGGGCAGAGGGGGTGCTTTGAACTACAACTCTCCTCTAACAGTGGGTTAAGCCCTTAAGCTTATTTTTGCCGGCATTTAGGTGTAATAATATGAATTTGTATCATGTTTTAGTCACTAATACCTATTGGTCATTTTCTTGTGATTTTCTAAAATTCTTGGCCATAGGGGTGCTTTCTACTACCATTATACTTGAAAAATGTCAAACAACAGAATTACAATTTTTCCAATCTTCTTCTTTGTGCAAGATCAATCATTCTATGATTTGGCACTTTTTGTTTAAGGGAAAAGGGTGGTAGAAATTCTTGGAATATATGACCTTTTTCATGAGGTAGGGGGTAATGGGTGTTACCTTACATTTTTAAATAGGTTTCATATTTTTATCTGTTGGTCTACTTCATCAATAGTTGGGTAAAAATTTATTTGCCTACTGTTGCACAATTTTATGCTTCCTTATGATTTAATTAGAACACGAGCCAAAATCATGTTTTAATTGTTTAACTCACTTATTGTGATGGGTTGGGGTGTCTATTATTTTTGTAGTGGTGTTCTAGCAGTTAGGAGTCTACTAAAATTTTTTTACCATTTTCAAAATGGTCCTTATATTTTTAATTATTACTTCCCTTGATTTCTTAGTCCCTAATAAACATTTAACCTTGGACTAGCTCTGAACTAGGGTTCTCTGTATTTTTTCTATGTTCTTTATCACTTAAGTATACTAGGAAAAACATGTTCCTTCTCTGTTTATTATTTCCACTGCCTTTCTTAATTTTCTAGGTTTTGGACATATATGGTTTTTAATAGACAATCTTGAGTTATTTTTGTATACTAGGGTGCTTAGTATTTTTAAACAGTGCATATGTTGGGTATGTACCTTCACAAATTTTCTTAATCCTAGTATAGGAATATTTCTATTTTTCTCTATATTAATAAGGTTTGGGCAGTTTTCTTATTTAATTCAAAACTCTAAAAATTAATACAAAAAACATAGGGTTCAATATTTTTGTCTGATAGTTCATAATATTTTGAATCCAGCAAAATTGGTTTGACTAATTTTGGATAAGTATTTCTCAAGTTATGAATTTCCTAAGTTCTCTTTTCATTAAAAAGGAATAATCAGGAATGGTTAAATGGAAACTGACTTTGCATTGTGTCCCAGGCGTGTACTTTCTACATTCCTTACAGACTAGTCCTCGGGTCACTATTCAAATGTGTCTCTGACAATTCAGAAAACCCCCTGGGTTTTACTAAACCTAACCCGAGGTCCTTCCCCTAATTAAACAGTGCCCGCGGCGGAGGAAAGGGCAGAGGGGCTTACCGGCGGTGAGATTGCTCTGGTGAGGTGGTCGAGGACGTAGGGGAGGTCGCGATGGTCACGTTGGTGTGAGGATCGTCGTCGGGGATGGTCGGAGTTGGCCGATCCACGTGCACAGGCGGGGGAGCTCGTCGGTGGCAAGGAATCCGGCCTGCTCACGATGAGATAGCTCAGACCAGTGAGTCGAGAGGCTTCACGGGAGGTCAGGGAAGTCGTAGGCACAAGGAATTGAAGAATGGTTCACCTGGTAGCTCGGTCTACGTGCGGTGGCGGGTGGCCGAAGTCCGGCGATTGCGATATCGTTGTTCCGGTGAGGTAGAGCCTCGATCCTTGCTTGGAGAAGCTTCACGACTCCACGAGGACACTATCCAGAGGCTCGGGTGAGGCTAGGGGTCTCTGGAAATGGCTGGCCGCGATGGCCGGCGCTCGGGTGGCTCGAGCGGGCGACGCAGAGCTCGTCGGAGCTAAGGACGGGGTCAGGACAGCGGGGGTAAGCGTGGAGTGGAGTGTTGTGCGTCCGGGGGTGGTCTTTAAGGGCGATGGCGAGCTCGGCTAAGGGTGTCTCTGACACGCGCTTGGGGTGTGCGCGGGGGAGTGCCAGTGCACGCTCTGGCGCCTGGGCACAGCGTCGAGCACGAGGCAGCGCAGAGAATGGTCAAGTTCAAGTGCGGATTGGCTCCAAATCTTCATGATTATGGCCATGACCCCGTTGAGAGATCTCTTCACTGGACCTTCTTTTGTCGTTTATGTGTGGAGGCTTATGGGTTTTGTTGACTGGAGCCAAAGATATGGGGTGATCAAATCGGGTTTGTCTCACTGCTGAAATCTGAGATGAAATCCCTGACTTGACATGTCTAGGGAACGAATCTCGATGCCATCTTCACACACGTTGCAGAGGGGTTAATTTAGCACAACTTTGTCAATAGAGGCTTAAGGATTTGAGCTAGGGATCAAGGTGAACGTGCTCGAGTCCTAGGTGAGGGCTGAAATTCAGAAATATGAATTTTCAGATTTCCCTAGAGAGCTCCCACTTGCATGGCCTTTTTGGGGATTTTAAACAATTATTTTGGCCAAACTTTTCTAATAGTTATTGTAGCTTAATTAGTGTATTTCAACTTTTATAATTGGCCTAAGCCATGATTCCATGTTTTTCATGGTCTTTTTACCAATTTCCCTTTTTTTTACTTAAATGGCCTAATTAAGGTTATTCTAGGGTTTAGACATTTTCCCCACTTTGGGTGCATTATATGATTAAGGCATGATTCTTAAGACAAAAATACTTAGTTGAATTTTTGCTCCTGAGTTTTTGGTGTCTTTTGTTCAATTTGATTCACATGAGATAATGATCTTGAGTTAGCATTGAGAAGAACTCTAGATAACACTGGGGTGTTACAACCTTCCCCACTTAAAGGAATCTCGTCCCGAGATTCGGGTCGGAGTCCTCCGGAGTGAAGAGAAGGTTATGGCTTGCTTGAATTTGTGTTTTGTTTATTAAGGTCCTTCTTAGTAAACTGCTCTTCGAATGTCATCCTCTTTGCAACTTCAGAAGGAAGTCCTTTTCGATTTAGTTTTACAACTAACTCATTTTATTTTAAGGTCATCTTCTTACATTTAGACTCAAAGGGCAGGGGGAGGGGTTGGGATGGTTACATACCGATTCCCTTAGGTAGACAATCAGTGAAGTTCGAACGTAAGAATTCCTCAATCTCCCAAGTAGCTTCTTCCTCTGAGTGATTGCTCCATTGGATCTTATACATTTTGATCGACTTAGCCTGAGTTGATCTTTCTTTGAAATCCAGAACCTTGGAAGGGTACTCTTGATATGATAGATCTGGCTCTATCTCCACTTCTGGTTCTGCTATGACCTCGGTTGGCAATCGAACACATTTCTTTAATTAGGACACATGGAACACATTGTGGACGACAGACTTTTTTAGCAGTAGCTTCAATTTGTATGCCACGGGTCCACATGTTTCCACGATCTCATAAGGTCCAATGTAGCGAGGGGCTAACTTGCCTTTGATCCCAAACCTTTGCACTCTTTTGGTGGTTGATACTTTCAGATATACGAAATCTCCCACTTCAAACTAGAGGGGTTTCCTTCTCTTGTCATGATAGCTCTTCTGCCTGGCCTGAGCAGCTTCTAGATTCTTCCTGATCAATTTGACTTTCCTTTTGTCTTCTGTCACTAGGTCAAGTCCAAAGATTTCTCTTTCTCCAGGCTGAGACCAATTGAGGGGTGTTCGACACCTTCTTTCATATAGGGCTTCGAAAGGTGCCATCTTTAGGCTGGATTGATAATTGTTGTTATAAGCAAACTCTGCTAAAGAGAGGTACTTATCCTAGTTCTTGCCACAATCGATCGCACAAGCCCTTAGCATATCTTCAAGAATTTGATTGACCCTTTCGGTCTGACCATCAGTCTGTGGGTGGTAAGCTGAACTCTTTATTAGCTTGGTTCCCAAAGACTCTTGCAATTGTTCCCAAAATCTGGCAACGAATTGGGCTCCTCGGTCAGAGACAATGGTCCGGGGTAACCCATGCAAACACATGATTCGGTCAATATACAACTCTGCATACTTCTAAGCCTTATCGGTGGTGTGCACTGGAAGAAAATGTGCCACTTTTGTCAATTGGTCTACAATGACCCAGATTGAATCATGATGCCGAGAAGTGTTGGGCAGACCCACAATGAAATCCATGCTGATGTCATCCCATTTCCATGAAGGTATTGATAGGGGTTGCAAGGCACCAGTTGTTTTTAAGTGGCTTGCCTTTATCCTCTGACATGTGTCACATTCCGATACATATCGAGCTATTTCCCTCTTCATTCTAGTCCATCAATACAAGGGCTTCAGATCATGGTACATCTTGGTGCTTCCCGGATGCATAGAGAATTTTGAGAGATGAGCCTCATCTAAGATTTTCTTCTTGAGATCTTTATTTTTAGGAACCACCAATCTGTCTTCAAACCACAATATACTCTTCCCATCTTAGCAGAAACACTTATATTTGCACTCCCTTGTCACTGAGTTGGGCCATAATTATCTGGTCTTGCAAGGTTGGCTCAAAGGAAATGTGAGACAAAGTACCAGAAGGAATCACTTTGATCTTCATCTTGCTCAACTCATCACATAGGGTGTGGATGCGAGAATCCATGATAACACAGTTGCATTGTGACTTCCGACTCAAGGCATCAGCCACCACATTGGCTTTCCCTGGGTGGTAGTGTACCTCCAAGTCGTAGTCCTTGATCAGCTCTAGCCATCTTCTCTGCCTCATGTTGAGATCAGCCTGAGTAAAGATGTACTTGAGGCTCTTATGATCTGTGTAGATGTTGCAGTGGGTTCCCATCAAATAGTGTATCCACATCTTTAATGCATGAACCACGACTGCTAACTCCAAGTCATGAGTGGGATAATTTTGCTCATGAGGCCTGAGTGCCTTGGATGCGTAGGCAATGACCCGGTTGTCTTGCATCAAAACACAACCCAGATCAGTGCCAGAGGCATCACAGTACACATCAAATGACTTCCTGTTGTCGGGTTGCGCTAACACGGGTGCTATGGTCAGATGCTGCCTCAAGGTGTGGAAGGCATCTTCGCACTTCTGACCCCAATCAAACTTGGCTCCCTTCTTCAACAATTCAGTCATGGGCTTCGCAATTCGAGAGAAGTCTGGAATAAATCTTCGATAATAACCGGCCAATCCCAGAAAACTTCGAATCTGACAGACAGTTGTTGGTGGCTTCCAGTTCCTCACTTCTTGCACTTTATCTGGATCAATAGCTATGCCAGCCTGAGAGATAGTGTGACCCAAGAATTTGATTTCTTTCAGCCAAAATCACATTTAGACAGTTTGGCATAAAGACGGTGCTCTCGCAGACATTGGAGCACTACATGCAAATGACCAGCATGCTTTTCTTCATTCTTTGAGTACACCAAGATATCGTCGATGAAAACCACCACAAACTTGTCCAGTTCAGGCGTGAAGACAGAATTCATCAGATACATGAAGTATGCTGGCGCATTAGTCAGCCCAAACGACATCACTAAATACTCATACAACCCATATCGGGTTGAGAAGGCAGTCTTCAGAATATCACTTGCTCGTATCTTGATCTGATGATAGCTGGAGCGAAGGTCTATTTTGGAAAACACTTTGGCTCTGACCAATTGATCGAAAAGAACATCAATACGAGGCAAAGGATACTTGTCCTTGATAGTCACCGCATTGAGTGGGCGGTAATCTATACATAACCTCAAGCTTTCATCCTTCTTCTTCAAAAACAAGGCTAGACATCCCCAAGGCGAAGTACTTGGGCGGATGAAACCCTTGTCCAATAATTCTTGCAATTGTTTCTTCAATTCTGCCAATTCAGTGGGTGACATGCGGTAAGGCCTCTTGGAAATAGGTGTCGTTCCCGGTTGCAACTCGATGGTGAATTCAATATCCCGGTCTGGTGACATTCTTGGCAACTCATCAGGAAAAACATCTGCATACTCACAGACCACTGGAATTTTCTTTAAGGGTAACTCTATCATAGGAAAAGCACATGAGTAGGTTCTTGGTTGGGTAAATACAATGTAAGGTCTTCGAAGGTAGGAGAATGGATTTCCAGAGCTCTGGCAGCTACATCCAACACCACCCGATGTTGACTCATCCAGTCAGCTCCGAGAATGATGTCCATACCATCTAATCCCAAAATCAGGAGTGTGGTTTTGAAGATTTTACTTCCCAGTGAGATAGGCACGTTTCAATTTAATTGGTTTGTTGCAATTTTGTCCCTAGGTGTTGCTATCATGAAAGACCCTTTTGTATGATAGAAAGGCAGTTGACATTTAACGCTGAACTTCTGGCTAATGAAGCTATGTGATGCACCAGAATCAAACAGAATTAATGCAGGTTGATTAAACTGAAAATATACTAGTCATGACGGGTGCTCCTTCAGGTAGCTCCTCCAGAGTAGTGAAATTGAGCTTCCCTTGTCTGACTTGCACCTTTTGCTTTCTTCCTGTGTCTTGATTTGGTGCTGGCATCTGCCTCTGCTGATTCCTAGGGCAATTTTTGGCATAATGGCCCACATTGCCACAAGTGAAGCACTTGTTTCCATTTCCCTGGCGGAACTGCTGTTGTTGTTGCTGCTAGGGTTGATTGTTCCTTGGGGCGAGAGCTGGAAAGCGGTTGGGTGCTTGCTGCTGCTGAGGTGGCCTGATCACCCATCTTCCTGCCTACTGCTGAAATCCTCTACTCTGATTGTTGGAGACAATCCTGAACCTCTGGGGTGGAGCGGAGGGTCCTGACATTGGTGCCTTCCTCTTCTTCTCTGCCCGGTGAGCTACAATACAGTCTTCCTGCGATATGGCCAGGTTGACCAACTCATTGAAGCTGTCAGCCCGAACAGTGTTGAGACGCTCATGCAACTTGGTGTTGAGACCCCTGCGGAAGCGGTCTCTCTTCTTTTCATCAGAGTATGCATGATAATCGGCATACTGGCACAGGTCATTGAAGGCCTGGGCATACTGCAACACAATGCGGGTCCCCTGAGTTAATTCCAGGGACTCATTCAGCTTGCGATCCAGAATCCCTGCTGGAATGTGATGTCCCCTGAAGGCAGTCTTGAACTCCTCCCATGTCACTTCATGATTAGCAGGTAGCATGGCACGGAAATGGTCCCACCATGTCCGAGCAGGTCCACGAAACTGCGCGGTGAAGCGAGCTTTGGTGTCATCAGGGCAAGCTCCCGTGAGGAGGGAGAACTTGGATTCCACGACTCATAGCCACACATCAGCGTCAAGCGGATCCTCTGCCTTGGTGAACAGGGCGGCTGCGTGCTCAGGAACTCCTGGTAGGTTGCCGCGGCCGGAGGTCGTTGCGGCTGGCCGCCACCATACTGCTGAGGGTGGGGCTAGCGTTGCAAAAGCTGTCACATAATTTCATTCTACTGAGCCATCAGCTCCTGCACCGTGGGAGCTGGAGGAGGTGGCGGGGGAACTGTCTCGTTCTGCCCGCGACGCTGCCTAACTGCCATCTAAAAACAGAGATTGTTGCCATTGTTATCCCAATTCATGATTCCGCACAATATGCCTTATACCATACAGAAAGAAAATGTCATAATATAACATCAATTCGAATGAGGATAACATGATTACATTCACTTCATTGCTTGCAAAGGTTCGCCTGGGTTACATCAATTTAGGGGAAAGTACCCGTAAGCCTAGTCCAAAATCTGATGCCAACAAAGCTCGCGCGGGTATCTATCCCCCTAACGCGTCAAGTTAACCCATTAACCCTGAGTGGTAGAAGCGACACTGGATACAAGCGAAGGGGGCATCTCGGAGGGAGCCGCATTGGTACCAGGGGCTGGTCCTAACTCCTTGGGAGCCTCCTCTCCCTCGCTTTCGGCCTCGTTTGCCTCCATCTCTAGGTGGTGAATGTCTAGGTGGTCATTAGCTTCCTCAAGCTCCTCCTGCACAACGTGGAGCTGAAAGGGAAATGTGCCCTTGGGCCATTTCTATTATTGTTTTGGTGATTAGATGCCCAACACATTGTTTGGAACTCATATGTGCTAAGTAGGTGAAAAGTGCACAACAAAGAACAAGGTATGTGTTTAGACTTAGTAAATTGTTTTTGAATGCTAACATGTTTATCTAAGTGCTAGAAATAGTGCTAAGAAAAGAATAAAAGAATTGGAGAAGATATGGCTCAGGACAGCTGAAGCGTCCCGATCCTTTGGGACTCAAATGTGATACAATTACTAGTCCCAGGAGGCTAGTAACCACATTCCTTACTTCAAATAGTACAGAGTTCAAATAATAGTTATTACAATACCAGAGTACAAGCTCAAGAGAGCCAGAATTACAAAGCGCAGTAGAAGATAAACTAGCCCAAGCCACAGGCAGAACTGGGTGCAGACACAGCCCCCTCAATCAAGCATAGCAGAAAAGAAGTCTTCAGCTACTGAAAAACATAAATAAATCTAGGTGCATACACTAGGTATTCCACAAGCCCATCCCGCTCCCGTAAAGAGAAAGGGACCTATATAATACATGCTTTATATGGTGGAGTTGAAGTCACTCTTCTTTTTCTCAGAGAAAGGCAATACTTTGATGGTTTTTCCCAAAGAAGGAAATAGCACATTTTCACACTCAACCACCACTGAGCTTCCCGCTCCCGTGGCATCATTTTTATTTCCAAAAACACACACCCACTCACACATTTCCCTATTCTCGGAGGTTGTAAAACACTAATTGTCATACCACACCAGACTCGTCCATTCTAGTGGACACGAACTATTCGAATAGGTTTGAACTCTATGGAGAGGGGTACACTTTACCCACTAGTCCGGTTTCTGCAATCTCACCGTCGTGAGATCCGAATGCCGAATCTCTTTCTCTCCTCGCATGTCCTTACCCTAAAGGTTATACTGGAAGGAGGCAGGCCACCACCATGTCCAAACCGGACAAAACATTCCCCCTCCTTATCCTCCCGGTGCTCCCCAGCCTTCATAACCCTAGGGTTTGGACCGTACGAGTTTAGATTGAGTGACTGCCCATACAATCTCGAGTGGTTGTACTTATCATGAGTACAGGTAGTGAAGGATGACAAACCGGTCCTTATATGAGGGGACAATCCTTCTGCTCACACCTAAACCGGCTGAGCCATCACCTTAGGCCCTCCCCTAAACCAGGGAGTCCCTGATCATCCCACTCACAAGGTGATGAGGGTGAATACCCTTCATCATACACTTTTTGAAAACATCATTTAGAAGAAACACTGTCCTTTTCCCATTCCACATTTGGTACTCAAAAGATGTTTGTTAATGCGGGCTATCTCTCTGCTCACAATGCAAAAGATCCATCCCTTAATCCCGGCTTAGGTAGTGGTAGAAATAATAGGTAATTTATGCATCAAGGGAAGAACGGACCTGCCTTCGTCGAAGCTCTCCAGGCACAAAAGATCTATCTCGGAGGGGTCGGGTTCCTGCCCTTCTTCCGGAGCTACAAATTCCGGAGGATCGGATCCCTCTTCTTCTAGCAAAAATAGATAATGAACAGTACATCAATCATGGTGACTTGGTGGGGTGTGCTAATTTTTAGACATTATTATTTTGTTCCCTAAAATTTATTTAGACTATTTTTTGTGCATAAAATATCAAAAATATCAATATATATACATATATATATATAAATAGGAAAGTAAAAAGGAAAAATAAAAAGAAAAGGGTTTTCTCTGCTAGCTGGGCCGGGGGGGGGGGGGGATTTTGGCCCAGCCGGGCGCGGGCGCGTGGCGTCACGACCAAATGGGCCCAGACGGCCCACGAGGAGAGGGGATAGCGCGGCAGACGCCGTGGGTGTGGGCCCACGCGCCAGAGAGAGGAGGGGGGACGGCGTCAGGGGGGAGGAGGAGGGCGGTCCGCGGCGGTGAGAACCGGTCGCCGGTGAACCCGATGGCGGTTCCTCGCCGGTGGTCCGGTTCTGAGTGGACGGAATGGTGGCAAAGCATGAGCGGAGGTAGGGGGTCATGGAGGTGGAGTCAATTTGGCCGGTGGATGCCCGGGATGGCCGGTCCACGGCGGGTGGCAGGCTCCACGGCGGTGAGACCACCTGCGAGGCCAACAGGTGAAACAGGCGAGGGGAAAAAGGTGTGTCATGCTCGCGGTGAAGTGGCGGAGCTCAAGAGCTACACCAATTTGACTAGAACCCAACAGAGAGGGGAAGGGGGAAAGCTCACCAGAGATGGAGATGACGGCGGCACTGGCTCAATTGAGCTCAGGGAAGGGGGAAGAGATGGTCGAGGCCGGAGTGAGGAATTGGGGAGCTCGGGGCGGTCCTTTTATAGGCGCCCTAGGCGTGGAAGGGGGCGAGAGGTGGTGAGCACCGGCGAGCTCACCACGACGGGGATGGTGGCGCACAGCGGTGAGGACGGGATGGCTCGGGGAGACAGGGCGACGGGATGGCTCGGGCAGATGCAAGGTGCCAAACCGAGCCGGTGAGCGTGATAATGGCGAGGCAACTAGGTGGGCAGTGGCCGGCGGCGATCGCATCGCTAGCCCGGTCACGGGCGTGAGGAAGACGCTGACAAGCGGGGCCCGCTTGCTAGAGGGAGAGAGAGATCGCGAGAGAGCGAGGGGAGTGCGGCTGACGGGCGGGACCAGGCTAGCAACGGCGGAGGGGAGCGTGGGCGCGCGGGCGATGGGCCGCTTGGGCCACGAGGGAGAAAGGGAGGCACGAGCGCGCGGGCGATGGGCCGCTTGGGCCACGAGGGAGAAAGGGAGGCGCGGGCGCGCAGGAGAGAGAGATGGGGTTTGGGCCGGAAACGACCCAGCCGAGGCGGGGGGGGGGGGGGAGTTTTCCTTTTTCTTTTTCTAATTTCTATTTCCTATTTCTATTTCTTATTTCTATTTCTTTTATCTCTTTTTTCTTTTGAACAAATAATTACCTAAATAATCTTAGGTGCTAAAAAATATATTCGATGTTAGGTGCTTCTAACAATCATAGTGTATGCAAATGATGAGATGTCCTATGAGGTGGAGTCTAGGGAGTAATTAGGGGCGGTTAGGAGATTAGGGTTCAAACCTTGGGGTTAGATTTTGGGATGTTACAAACCTACCCCACTTAAAGGAATCTCGCCCTCGAGATTCAGACTGGGCTTGAGAAAAGGTAAGGGTATTCCCTCCTCAAGGAGTCCTCACTCTCCCAGGTAGCTTCCTCTTCTCCTTCTCTGCTCCACTGAACTTTACAGAGTCTCACTTCTGATTTGCGGGTCTTTCGGACTGCCGAGTCAAGAATCTTTACTGGCTTTTCTCGGTACTGAAGATCCTTCTGAATCTGGATGGTCTCTTCTTCGATGTGATTTTCTGGTACTTGCAGGCATTTGCGGAGCTAGGACACATGAAACACATTGTGGATATCTGACATAGATTCTGGCAATTCAAGGCGGTATGCTGCGGGTCCTACTCTGCCAATTATAGGATAGGGGCCGACGAACCGCAGGGCTAGCTTCCCTTTTACTTGAAACCTTTTGACTCCACGCATCGGGGAGACCTTGAGGTAGATGAAGTCTCCTTCCTCAAATTTGAGTTCTCTCCGCCTGTTGTCTGCATAACTTTTCTACCGACTCTGAGCTTCAAGTAATCTTTTGCGGATCAGGGCAACTTTCTCTTCTGCCTCTTTAACAAAGGCAAGTCCTTCTAGTGTCTTTTCCCCTACGTTGGACCACATTAGAGGGGTCTGGCACTTCCGTCCATACAATGCTTCGAATGGTGACATCTTGATACTGGCCTGGTAGCTGTTGTTATACGAGAACTCTGCATACGGCAAACTAGACTCCCAATTTCTGTCAAACGTCAACACACATGCTCTTAATAAATCCTCGAGGACTTTGTTGACCCTTTCTATCTGACCATCTGACTGGGGGTGGTAGGCGGTGCTGAAGTCTAGCTTGGTGCCCATAGCTTGCTGAAGGCTCATCCTAAATTTTGAGGTGAACTGTGTTCCCCTGTCTGGCACTATCTTTCGTGGAATACCATGGAGTCTGACTACCTCTTTAAGACATATTCGGGCAAGGGTGGCTCCTCCGAAGGTAGTTTTCACTAGGATGAAGTGGGCCACCTTGGTAAGACGGTCTATTATCACCTAGATAGAGTCGTTCCATTTTTGGGTCCGGGGCAGTCTGGTTACAAAATCCATGCCTATTTCCTCCCACTTCCATTCGGGCACTGGAAGGGGTTGCAATAGGCCTGCAGGCTTCTGATGCTCGACCTTAGTTCGTTGGCAAGTGTCGCACCGGGCCACATACTATGCTATCTCTTTCTTCTTTCCTCTCCACCAGTATCTGGTTCTGAGGTCTAGGTACATCTTGGTGGTCCCTGGGTGGATAAAGTAGGCTGAGTTGTGAGCTTCGTCAAGTAGAACTTCTCGTGCCTCTCCTTTTGGTACACACAGACGGTTCTTGAACCAAAGGACTCCTTCCTCATCTGTCCAGAAGTCCAGAAGTGGTTCCTTGCGAGCTTTTTCCATAAGACCTGTTGTCTCAGTGTCCAGGCGTTGAGCCTTGCATATGAGGTCTTCTAGCATTGGCTTGACTTCTAGGCTGCCATTGTCTCCTAGACATGCGTTCAGCTGAGCTGATTCTTTCTTCCAATCTTCTAAGAAGTTAGTTCCTTTCTTCCCAAAAAGTTTTCGGCTGAGGGCATCTGCTACCACGTTGGCCTTCCTAGGGTGGTAGTGGATCTCAAGGTCATAATCTTTGATCAATTCCAGCCATCTTCGCTGATGGAGGTTGAGGTCTGGCTGAGTGAAGATATACTTTAGACTCTTGTGATCGGTGAAGATGTGACATTTGTTCCCAATTAGGTAGTGCCTCCATATTTTTAGGGCATGCACTATGGCTGCTAACTCCAAATCGTGTGTGGGATAATTCTGCTCGTGCGGCTTCAGTAAGCGCGATGCATATGCAATGACTTTCTCATTTTGCATAATTACAAACCCTAAGCCTTGCCTTGAAGCATCACAGAAGACGACAAAATCCTGATGGATGTCTAGCAACGTCAAAACGGATGCGGTTGTGAGCTTCTTCTTTATGATTTGGAAGCTTTCTTCACACTTCGGGGTCCATACAAACTTATTGTCTTTCTTGGGGAGCTCGGTCATTGGTCTTGCTATGCTGGAGAATCCTTTGATAAAACGTCGGTAATACCCTGCCATTCCCAGAAAGCTTCGAACTCCACTAACGTTGGATGGTTGCTTCCATTTGGATACTGCTTCTACCTTGGACGAGTCTACTTCTATTCCTTCTGCAGTCAAGATATGCCCAAGGAAGGCTATCTTTTCTAACTAGAATTCACATTTGCTAAGCTTAGTGTAGAGTTGATGTGCTCTGAGTCTTTCGAGGACAATCCAGAGGTGATGCTCATGATCTTCTCGACTCTTGGAGTAGATAAGTATGTCGTCAATGAAGACTACTAAAAAAATGTCTAGCTCTTCCATAAATACCTTATTCATGAGGTTCATGAAAAAGGCGGGTGCGTTGGTTAGTCCGAAGGGCATTACTGTGAAGTCATACTGTCCGTATCGGGTGACAAATGTAGTCTTTTGAATATCTGCTTCCTTGATTCTTAGCTGGTGATATCCTGACCTTAGGTCTATCTTGGAGAAATACTTGGCCCCTTGAAGCTGGTTGAAGAGGTCATCGATCCAAGGGAGTGGATACATGTTTTTGATTGTAACTTCATTCAAGGATCGATAATCAATACACATCCTCATACTTCCATCCTTTTTGGTAACGAAAAGGACTGGTGCTCCCCAAGGAGACGAGCTGGGACGAATGTACCCTTTTTGTTGGAGCTCTGCGATCTGGAGCTTTAATTCTGCTAGTTTGGTGGGAGCCATGCGGTATGGCCTCTTTGCGATGGGCGCAGTGCCGGGGATTAGATCTATGTAGAACTCCACTTCTCTTTCTGGCGGCATTCTTAGCAATTCTTCTGGGAATACATCCATGAATTCTTCTACCACAGATATGCTTTCTGCTGCTAGATTAAACACCATTGGATCCTTGGCGGGTGGCTGAGCCTGACAAGAAACTAACTTTCCTTGGTGGTCCGTGAGAAGAACGGTCTTATTTGTGCAACTTATGATGCCCTTATGTTTGGTTAACCAATCCATTCCTAAGATCACATCAATCCCTTGGGATGGCAAGACGATTAAATCTGCCAAGAACACTACCCCACTTAAAAGAATTCTGACTTGGGAGCATTTAAGCTGGCACAAAAGGTCTGACCCTGGGGTTCGGGTGACCAAGGGAATTTCTAGGTGGGTAGAGGGAATGCCATGCTTTTCCACAAAACTAGTGGCTATAAAAGAATGGGATGCTCCTGAATCAAAAAGTACAGTAGCGAGAGTAAATTCAACAAGGAACTCACCGAGCACTACTCCCGGAGCTTGCTGAGCCTCTTGAGCATCGACGTGGTTTACTCGTGCCCTGCCATGATACTGGGTCTTATTCTGCTGGCTAATGGAGGAGGGTGCCTTGGAGGCGGGCGCTGGGGCATTCTTGGGGCCATTCACCGAGTTGGAGTAAGTAGGTCCTGATGCCTTCAACTGGGGGCAGTTATTCTTGAAGTGATTGGGGTCTCCGTAGTGCCAACAGGCATTAGCTGGTGGTTGGTTGCTTGCGACTGAGGGGGCCTGAAAGGAGCTCTGACTCTGCTGACTGAAACATGACGGAGTGGGTCCAGCTAGCTTATTGAAGCTTGGTCCCTTGGGTGGAAACCCAAAGGATCGACTTCTCTGGTGCCGGTCTTGCTACTGAGCTCGGAGGACTTGGAATTTCCTCTTGAGGTGACCTTTTTCTTCTTCCCTTGCCCTCTCCACTTGTATATCTTTATTTGAGAGGTGTGAGAAGCTGAGGAAATCTTGGCTGGTGAGGATGGTCTTGAGTTCTGGTCTTAGCCCTTTCAAAAAGCGGGCCATCTTCTTGGCTTCTGTGCTGACATCGTCAAGCGCGTAGCGAGCTAATTCTGTGAATTTGTGCACATACTCACTGATAGATCTTCCACCTTGAGTTAGTTCCCGAAATTCATCTTCCTTGAGCTGAACGATCCCTTGGGGCACATGATGTTCTCGGAAAGCAGTTTCAAATTCTGCCTAGGTAGCATCTCGGACGGTAGTGCTGAAGGTGTCCCACCAGGATAGGGCCATCCCAAAAAGTTGATGAGTAGCCAATTGAACGCGTTGATTCTCAGGGCATCCAATGGCTTCTAACTTCCTTTTTATCGTGCGCAGCCAGTCATCAGCATCGAGGGGATTGCTGGATCCAGCGAATGTGGGAGGATTGAGCCTCAGAAAATCTCCCATCCTGTCCTGTGGTCTTCCACCATTCAGGCGCTGATTCTCCAGACTTCTAGTGAGGACTTCAATGAGTCGGGTTTGGTTGGCTAGAACTTGGGCTAAATCTAATGGCAGCTCCGGAGGTGCGGGGAGGTGGGTCTCACTCCCTTCTCCACCGACTTCTCCTTCAGCTCCTAGGGGAAACCCTGCTCCAATCTCGGAGGCGGTAGGCGTGGTTTTATCCGAAGCCATCTACCAAGGGGAGAGATTTACTACTATGCATATGCCAAATTTTTTTCAACCATGTTATTTTATTCATCACAAAAGTTCATTACAAGCATACAGTTACAAGTCGCACTACCCACGAGCGCTTTCTAAGGTACTTCTGAACTCCTTTTCTAAAGTGTCCCTAAATTCCTTGAGAAGGTCGTCAAGGCTAGCTAGGGACATGTCCTCGACGTCGGACAAGTTCTCTATCCTGGAGGGAGGTAGTGCTGGAGGGGCTTCCTTCTTCCGCTCAGTCTGGCATCCTTGGATCTTGGTCTTCTTTCGGATTTTCTTCGTGGGGGCGAGCTTCTTTAGCTTCTTATCGTAATCCATCTCCAGGGTTCGATAGGCTTCACGAGTGTTGGCCTCTTCACCTTCTGCCATTTTGAGACTTTCTTGGAGGGATGCCTTCTCCTTCTTAAGTTCTTTGACCTGTTTCTCTAAGCTTTCCACCCGGGAGTTTAGGTGGGTGCAGTGGGAGGAAAGGTCATCATAGTGGTTATCGAGGGTGTGGAGATATCCGGCCATGTAGATGATGGTGGGGTCATCCT
This sequence comes from Zea mays, assembly GCF_902167145.1. NCBI lineage: Eukaryota > Viridiplantae > Streptophyta > Magnoliopsida > Poales > Poaceae > Zea > Zea mays. The sequence continues at coordinate 43,958,459 of NC_050102.1, forward strand.
CAGTAGGATCTCTTCCTGACAGGGCCTGAAGTCTTTTCCTCCAGGTAGGGGTATTTTTGTTGCTAGGTGGGAAGTAACGAAGGGGGGTTTCAAAGACCTCTCTGCTGTAGTTTTGGCATAGCAGTCGGAGGGCTTTTCGGGCAATATTTTGGCAAGTGTCTGGGAAGCAATGTCCGGTGAAGGTGACTTGGAAAGGAGGTTGGTTTGGGTGGCTTCGGCTTTCTCCCAGGTAGACTGCCATAGAGCACTTCTCAGTTCCGTTCTCGCGGTATTCTTTCCAGACGTACTCCGGCTTCTTGCGGATCCCCATGCGAAGCGCGTAACTCCACAAGAGGTGAGGGAATCCTTCCACCTCTGAGCAGTAGGATGTCCTAATGACCAAAGAGCCTTCCATCTAGTAGAAGAAAAGAAGGGTCTGTTAATATCGGGGGAAAGGAGAGAAGATTTTCTTAGAGGTAAGAGGTATTTTCTTTTTAAGGCAACTTTTAAGGTTAGGGCTGCGATCTACGGCCAGTCCTATGGGCTCCGATACCACCTGAAGCGTCTCGATCCTTTGGGACTCAAATGTGATACAATTACTAGTCCTAGGAGGCTAGTAACCACATTCCTTACTTCAAATAGTACAGAGTTCGAATAATAGTTATTACAATACCAGAGTACAAGCTCGAGAGAGCCAGAATTACAAAGCGCAGTAGAAGATAAACTAGCCCAAGCCATAGGCAGAACTGGGTGCAGACACAGCCCCCTCAATCAAGCATAGCAGAAAAGAAGTCTTCAGCTGCTGAAAAATATAAATAAATCTGGGTGAATACACTAGGTATTCCGCAAGCCCATCCTGCTCCCGTAAAGAGAAAGGGACCTATATAATACATGCTTTATATGGTGGAGTTGAAGTCACTCTTCTTTTTCTCAGAGAAAGGCAATACTTTGATGGTTTTTCCCAAAGAAGGAAATAACACATTTTCACACTCAACCACCACTGAGCTTCCTGCTCCCGTGGCATCGTTTTCATTTCCAAAAACACACACCCACTCACACATTTCCCTGTTCCTAGAGGTTGTAAAACACTAATTGTCATATCACACCAGACTCGTAAATTCCAGTGGACATGGACTATTCGAATAGGTTTGAACTCTGCGCAGAGGGGTACACTTTACCCACTAGTCCGGTTTCTGCGATCTCACCGTCGTGAGATCCGAATGCCGAATCTATTTCATTCCTCGCATGTCCTTACCTTAACGGTTATACCGGAAGGAGTCAGGCCACCGCCATGTCCAAACCGGACAAAACATTCCCCCTCCTTATCCTCCCAGTGCTCCCCAGCCTTCATAACCCTAGGGTTTGGACCGTACGAGTTTAGATTGAGTGACTGCCCATACAGTCTCGAGTGGTTGTACTTATCATGTGTATAGGTAGTGAAGGATGACAAACCGGGCCTTATATGAGGGGACAATCCTTCTGCTCACACCTAAACCGACTGAGCCATCACCTTAGGCCCTCCCCTAAACCAGGGAGTCCCTGATCATCCCACTCACAAGGTGACGAGGGTGAATACCCTTCATCATACACTTTTTGAAAACATTGTTTAGAAGAAACACTATCCTTTTCCCATTCCACATTTGGTACTCAAAAGATGTTTGTTAATGTGGGCTATCTCTCTGCTCACAATGCAAAAGATCCATCCCTTAATCCCAGCTTAGGTAGTGGTAGAAAGGATAGGTAATTTATGCATCAAGGGAAGAACGAACTTGCCTTCGTTGAAGCTCTCCTGGCACAAAAGATCTATCTCGAAGGGGTCGGGTTCCTGCCCTTCTTCCGGAGCTACAAATTCTGGAGGATCGGATCCCTCTTCTTCTAGCAAAAATAGATAATGAACAGTACATCAATCATGGTGACTTGGTGGGGTGTGCCAATTTTTAGACATTATTATTTTGTGCCCTAAAATTTATTTAGATTATTTTTGGTGCATCAAATATCAATATATATACATATATATAAAAATAGGAAAGGAAAAAGGAAAAAGAAAAAGAAAAGGGTTTTCTTTGCTAGCTGGGCCGGGGGGGGGGGGGGGATTTTGGCCCAGCCGGACGCGGGCGAGCGGCGTCGTGGCCAAATGGGCCCATACGGCCCACGAGGAGAGGGGACGGCGCGACGGACGCCGTGGGTGTGGGCCCATGCACCAGAGAGAGGAGGGGGGGACGACGTCTGGGGGAGGAGGAGGGCGGTCCGCGGCGGTGAGAACCGGTCGCCGGTGAACCCGACGGCGGTTCCTCACCGGTGGCCCGGTTCTGAGTGGACGGAATGGTGGCAAAGCACGAGCGGAGGTAGGGGGTCACGGAGGTGGAGTCAATTTGGCCGGTGGACGCCCAGGATGGCTGGTCCACGGCGGGTGGCGGGCTCCGCGGCGGTGAGACCGCCGGCGAGGCCAACAGGTGAAATAGGCGAGGGGAAAAAGGTGTGTCGTCCTCGTGGTGAAGTGGCGGAGCTCAAGAGCTACACCAGTTTGACTTGAACCCAACAGAGAGGGGAAGGGGGGAAGCTCACCGGAGATGGAGATGACGACGGCGCTGGCTCAATTGAGCTCAGGGAAGGGGGAAGAGATGGCCGAGGCTAGGGTGAGGACTTGGGGAGCTCGGGGCGGTCCTTTTATAGGCGCCTAGGGCGGGGAAGGGGGCGAGAGGTGGCGAGCACCGGCGAGCTCGCCACGGCGCACAATGGTGACAACGGGATGGCTCGGGCAGACGGGGCGACGGGATGGCTCGGGCAGACGCAAGGCGCCAAACCAAGCTGGTGAGTGTGATAACGGCGAGGCGACAGAGCGGGCAGTGGCCGACGACGATCGCATCGCTAGCCCGGTCACGAGTGCGAGGAAGGCGCTGACAAGCGGGGCCCGCTTGCCAGAGGGAGAGAGAGATCGAAAGAGAGCGAGGGGAGTGCGGCTGACGGGCGGGACCAGGCTAGCAGCGGCGGAGGGGAGCGTGGGCGCGCGGGCGATGGGCTGCTTGGGCCGCGAGGGAGAAAGGGAGGCACGGGCGCGCGGGAGAGAGAGTTTTCCTTTTTCTTTTTCTAATTTCTATTTCTATTTCAATTTCTTTTATCTCTTTTTTCTTTTGAACAAATAATTAGCTAAATAATCTTAGGTGCTAAAAAATATATTCTATGTGAGGTGCTTCTAACAATCATAGTGTATGCAAATGATGAGATGTCCTATGAGGTGTAGTCTAGGGAGCAATTAGGGGGGGGGGTTAGGAGATTAGGGTTCAAACCTTGGGGTTAAATTTTAGGATGTTACAACAGCTAAAACCAGCACCAGCCTGGCACATCGGACTGTCCGGTGCCCCTAGATGGCTCGGTGGCAAACTGGGCGCTCTCGAGAATCGGCGGGGCGACGTGGCTATAAATCACCGGACTGTCCGGTGGTGCACCGGACTGTCCGGTGAGTCATCGGCGCCCGCGCCTATGTCTTCGGCGACGAACTCGTCGCTCTCGGGAAAAGCCGAAGGCAACACGGCTAAAATTCACCGGACTGTCCGGTGAGCCAACGGCGCTCGCGGCCAACGGACGCCTGCACGATGAACGGGCGACATGTGGCTTAGCCAACGATCAGATGATCGCACCGGACAGTGTCCGGTGTGCCAACAGATCCGAAGATCCAACGGTCGGCTTCGCCAGAAAAGGAAAGAGATCGCGCACCGGACTGCTACAATAGCTGTTAGGTGGTGCATCGGACTGTCCGGTGCACCACTCGACAGAAGGCAAGAATTGCCTTCCAAGTTGATCTCCAATGGCTCCTAGCTGCCTTGGGGCTATAAAAGGGACCCCTAGGTGCTTGGAGCACAACACAAAGCATTCACTAAGCATCCTAAGACTCCCAGACTCCGCCTCCACGCATTTGATCGATTGTGTTAGTGATTTGAGCTCCGTTTGAGTTGTGAACTCTTTGTGCTGTGTTTCGAGCTCAAGTCTTGGCTTGTGTGCGTGTGTGTGCTGCGGATTTGAGTCTTACGTGTGTTACTCTCCCTCACTTACTATTGTGCTTCTCTTGCAATAAACTTGTAAGGGCGAGAGGCTCCAATCTGTGGAGATTCCTCGTGAATGGGAGAAAGACTACTAAGGAAGATAGCCGTGGTACTCAAAGTTGATCATTGGATCACTTGAGAGGGATGGAGTGCAATCCTTGATCGAAGGAGGTCACCACAACATGGAAGTAGGCATTGGCCGAACCACAGGATAAATCACTGTGTCTTGTGTCCATCTTATTTGTGATTGGCTTTCTTCTAGAATTCACACTTTAACAACTTGGTTTTAAACGCACTAACATTTCATAACCAAGTGTTGGCCTTTTTAGTGTTGAATTTCGTAGGATCACCTATTCACCCCCTCTAGGTGCTCTCAATTGGTATAAGAGTCGTACTCTTCGTCTAAGGGACTAACCGCCCGAAGAGATGGATCCTAAGGGTAAGGGGATGGTGATCAACGACAAGGATAAGGAGTCCCTCTTCAACGAGCCAAGAGACGACAAGCCCACTGACTCAGGCTCGAGTCACAAGAAGAGGGACGGGAAAAAGAAGAGGCGCATCAAGAAGATCATCTACTATGACAACGACGCCTCCTCTTATTCACCAAGGGATGACGACTCATCATCCAAAAGAAAGACGGTTAATCAAAACTACTCTTTCGATTATTCCCGCATTCCGTACAATTCAAATGCTCATTTACTCTCTATCCCTCTTGGAAAACCCCCACACTTCGATGGAGATGATTACTCATTTTGGAGCCATAAAATGCGTAGTCACCTATTTTCTCTCCATCCTAGCATTTGGGAAATTTTGGAAAATGGAATGCACTTTGATAGTACTGATAACCCTGTGCTTATAAATGAACAAATTCATAAAAATGCCCAAGCCACTACTGTTTTGCTAGCATCTCTGTGCAGGGATGAATATAACAAGGTTAGCGGCTTGGACAACGCCAAACAGATCTGGGACACCCTCAAGATCTCTCATGAGGGAAATGATGCCACCATGATCACCAAGATGGAACTGATGGAAGGTGAGCTAGGGAGATTCGCTATGATCAGGGGAGAGGAGCCAACACAAACCTACAACAGGCTCAAGACCCTGGTCAACAAAATCCGAAGCTACGGAAGCACAAGATGGACGGATCATGATGTTGTCCGACTCATGCTCAGGTCATTTACAGTTATTGAGCCCCATCTTGTCAACCTTATTCGTGAAAACCCCATGTACACCAAGGTGACGCCCGAGGAAATCCTCGAAAAATTCGTGAGCGGGCGCATGATGGTGAAGGAGGCACGATACGTGGACGATGCACTAAACGGTCCACTACCCGTCTACGAGCCACAGCCTATTGCTCTCAAAGCAACCAGCAGCAGGGAGGCGCTACCCAGCAAGGTAGCACAAGTGGAGGCTACCAGGCTCAACGAGGACGAAATGACGCTCATCATCAAGCGCTTCAAAACTGCCTTGAAAGGACGCAAGGAATACCCCAACAAGAATAAAACAAGGGGAAAGCGCTCCTGCTTCAAATGCGGTAGACTGGTCATTTCATAGCTCAATGCCCCGATAATGATAATGACCAGGGACAAGAAAAGAACGGGAAAAGGGAGAAGAAAAAGAACTACAGGAAAGCGAAGGGCGAGGCACATCTTGGAAAGGAATGGGACTCCGACTGTTCTTCATCCGACTCCGACGATGAAGGACTAGCTGCCTCGGCCTTCGACAAATCTTCACTCTTCCCCAACGAACGCCATACATGCCTTATGGCTAAGGAAAAGATGGTACGTATTCGGGACACTCCCAAGTATACCTCTTCTAGTGATGAAGAGTCATCTGATGATGAAGTAGATTACACTAATTTGTTTAAGGGATTACATAGAACTAGAATAGACAAAATAAATGAATTAATTGATGTCCTTAATGAAAAGAATAGATTGCTAGAAAAACAAGAAGACATTTTGTATGAAGTGCATGATAAATTTATTAGTGTTCAAAAATCTCTTGCTCTAGAAATTAAGAGAAATGAAATGCTATCTTCTGAGTTGTCTAATTGTCATGAATCTATCTCTAGTCTAAAGAATTTAAATGATGAATTAAACGCTAAGCTAGAAAAAGCAACTAGCTCGTGTGTGGAACATGTAGTTATTTGCAATAGGTGTAAAGATGTTGATTTTGATGAACATACTGCCACTATTGCTAAATTAAATAATGATGTTGCAAGTCTTAATGATCAAATTAACACTTGCAAAAATGATTATGAGAAACTAAAATTTGCTAGGGATGCCTACACTGTCGGTAGACACCCCTCAATTAAGGATGGACTTGGTTTTTGAAAGGAAACCAAGAACTTAACAAGCCAAAGGACGCCCGTTCTCAACAAGGAGAAAGGGAAGGCCCCTATGGCTAGTAATTCTCAAAGGAACCATGCCTATATTTATGATAGGAAATTTACTATTCATGCTCATAATAATAGATGCTATGATCATATTGGTTCTCATGATGCTACATTTCATTCTCATGCTATGTTCACATCTAGTTCCACTCTCGTTCATGGTAGAAGTAGGCCTAGGAGAAATTATGCTACTTCTCATGCTCCTAGGAAAGTTTGCAATGGACCTACTACTGTTTATCATGCTTGCAATGCTTCGTTTGTGCTTTCATGTTAAAATACAAAAGTGGTAGCTAGAAAATTGGGATCTAAATGCAAAGGAGACAAGACTTGCATTTGGGTTCCAAAAGTTGTTGTGACTAACCTTATAGGACCCAACGAGAGTTGGGTACCTAAGACCCAAGCTTAAATTCTTTGCAGGATTATGCATCCGGGGGATCAAGCTGGATTATCGACAACGGATGCACAAACCACATGACGGGGGAGAAGAATATGTTCACCTCCTATGTCAAGAACAGGGATTCCCAAGACACAATTATCTTTGGAGATGGGAATCAAGCATGTTAAGCAGGGAAACAGGTGGGAATCACTCATCACAGCAAGAATGTGATGACAACATCAAGACCACCGAAACTTCTTCACATGGATCTCTTCGGTCCCGTTGCCTATCTCAGCATCGGGGGAAGTAAGTATGGTCTTGTAATAGTTGATGATTTTTCCTGCTTCACTTGGGTATTCTTTTTGCAGGACAAACCCGAAACCCAAGGAACTCTAAAGCGCTTCTTAAGGAGAGCTCAAAATGAGTTTGAGCTAAAGGTGAAGAAGATAAGAAGCGACAATGGATCCGAGTTCAAGAATCTTCAAGTCGAAGAGTTTCTCGAGGAGGAAGGCATCAAGCACGAGTTCTCCGCTCCCTACACACCACAACAAAATGGTGTGGTAGAGAGGAAGAACATGACGCTAATCGATATGGCAAGAACGATGCTTGGAAAGTACAAGACGCCTGAGCGGTTTTGGTCGGAAGCTGTGAACACAGCTTGCCATGCCTTAAACCGGCTCTATCTGCACCGTCTCCTCAAGAAGACCTCCTACGAACTCCTAACTGGTAACAAATCCAATGTTTCTTATTTTCGTGTATTTGGGAGCAAATGCTACATTCTAGTGAAGAAAGGTAGACATTCTAAATTTGCTCCCAAGGCAGTAGAAGGGTTTTTACTAGGATATGACTCAAATACAAAGGCATATAGGGTCTTCAACAAATCATCAGGATTAGTTGAAGTCTCTAGCGATGTTGTATTTGATGAGACTAATGGCTCTCCAAGAGAGCAAGTTGATCTTGATGATATAGATGAAAATGAAGTTCCGATGGCCGCAATGCGAACCATGGCGATAGGTGATGTGCGACCACAGGAACTACAAGAATAAGATCAACCATCTTCCTCCACGATGGTGCATCCCCCAACTCAAGATGATGAACAGGTACCTCAAGAAGAGGGGAAAGATCAAGGGGAGCACAGGAAGAACAGGTTATGGAGGAAGAAGCACCATGGCCCCCTCCAACTCAACTCCGAGCGACGATCCAAAGACATCACCCCGTCGATCAGATTCTGGGTGACATCAGCAAGGAGTAACCACTCACTCACGATTAGCTAATTTTTGTGAGCATTACTCGTTTGTCTCTTCTATTGATCCTTTTAGGGTAGAAGATGCCTTGCAAGATCCAGATTGGGTGTTGGCCATGCAGGAAGAGCTCAATAACTTCAAAAGGAATGAAGTATGGAGCCTGGTGCCACATCCAAAGCAAAACGTTGTGGGAACCAAGTGGGTGTTCCGCAACAAGCAAGACAAGCATGGAGTGGTGACAAGAAATAAGGCTCGACTTGTGGCAAAAGGTTATGCCCAAGTCACAGGTTTGGGTTTTGAGGAGACTTTTGCTCCTATGGCTAGGTTAGAGTCAATTCGGATGTTATTAGCCTACGTTGCTCACCATTCCTTTAAGTTGTTTCAAATGGACGTGAAGAGGGCTTTCCTAAATGGACCAATCAAGGAGGAGGTATACGTGGAACAACCCCCTGGATTTGAGGATGACAGGTATCCCGACCATGTATATAAGCTCTCTAAGGCGCTCTATGGACTTAAGCAAGCCCCAAGAGCATGGTATGAATGCCTTAGAGATTTTTTAATTACTAATGCTTTCAAGGTTGAGAAAGCCGATCCCACTCTTTTTACAAAGACTTGTGTTGGTGATCTTTTTGTTTGCCAAATTTATGTCGATGACATTATATTTGGTTCTACTAACCAAAAGTCTTGTGAGGAGTTCAGTAGGCTGATGATGCAAAAGTTTGAGATGTCGATGATGGGCGAGTTGACCTACTTCCTTGGATTCCTAGTGAAGCAACTCAAGGACGGCACCTTCATCTCCCAAATGAAGTACACTCAAGATCTTCTCAAGAGGTTTGGAATGAAGGATGCTAAGCCCGTGAAGACACCGATGGGAACTGACGGACATCTTGGCCTCAACAAAGGAGGTAAGTCCGTTGATCAAAAGGCATACCGGTCAATGATAGGTTCATTACTTTATCTTTGTGCTAGTAGACCGGACATTATGCTTAGTGTATGCATGTGTGCTAGATTTCAATCCGACCCCAAGGAGTGTCACCTTGTGGCCGTTAAGCGAATTCTTGGGTATTTAGTTTCTACGCCTTGTTTCAGGATCTGGTATCCAAAGGGGTCTACCTTTTACTTAATCGGATACTCAGACTTCGACTATGCCAGGTGCAAGGTTGATACGAAGAGCACATCAGGGACGTGCCAATTTCTAGGAAGGTCCTTGGTGTCCTCGAGTTCCAAGAAACAAACATCCGTTGCCCTATCCACTGCTGAGGCCGAGTACGTTGCCGCAGGACAGTGTTGCGCGCAACTGCTTTGGATGAGGCAAACCCTCTGGGACTTTGGCTACAATCTGAGCAAAGTCCCACTCCTATGTGACAATGAGAGTGCATTCCACTTGGCGGATAATCCTGTTGAACACAGCCGCACTAAGCACATAGACATCCGGCATCACTTCCTGAGAGACCACCAGCAAAAGGGAGATATCGATGTTTACCACGTTAACACCGAACCAGCTAGCCGATATCTTCACCAAGCCTTTAGATGAGAAAAGGTTTTGCAGGTTGCGTAGTGAGCTAAATGTCTTAGATTCGCGTAACTTGGATTGATCTACAACATACATGTGTTTCATGCCTTTGATCATGTTACTTTGAGCATTTACTTCATTTATTGTTTATTTGTGGTGCTCAAGTTCTACAAATCATCCCCGGACCTCGCAAGTCCGTATGCAAATGACGCACATGTTTAGGGGGAGATGGGCTACAACTTGACTCCTTTGAGACTGACTTGTTTGTTTGAGTACACTTGAAGTAGTCTCGAAGGACCATTGAAAGGGGAAATGAACTTGGGCGATGAAAAGACTTCCACTGCACTCCGGTATAAGTGTATTTAAATTCCAAGTTCTTACTAATGCTCTCATTGCCTTTTTGCTCTTATTTGACATTTTGGTGAGGCAATGGGGTTAAAGGGCCAAAAGTTTTCCCGTTTTTGTGCTTAATGCCAAAGGGGGAGAAATTAAGGCCAAAGCAACTGGATCAGGCAACCACTTGTGAATTTCAAAATAGTAGAGTTATAATTTGTATTTTGCACAAATGACTCTTATTGCAAAATTTGGTCTCTTATGGGGGAGAATTTTGATTATGGGAAAAAGGGGGAGTTTTTGGCACTTGATCAATTTTATTCTTGGAATATCTCTCTATTTGCCCAAACAAGTGTGTTTGACTTAGAGATAGGAAAAATAATTTGATTTGCAAAAACAAACCAAGTGGTGGCAAGAGTGATCCATATATGCCAAATCCTATGTGAGTAAATTTGGTCTCAAATTTGCACTTCTTAGTTGCTTTTTAATGTGTTGGCATAAATCACCAAAAAGGGGGAGATTGAAAGGGAAATGTGCCCTTAGGCCATTTCTATTATTATTTTGGTGATTAGGTGCCCAACACATTGTCTGGAACTCATATGCGCTAAGTAGGTGAAAAGTGCACAACGAAGAACAATGTATGTGTCTAGACTTAGTAAATTGTTTTTAAACGCTAACATGTTTATCTACGTGCTAGAAACAGTGCCAAGAAAAGAAGAAAAGAATTGGAGAAGATATGGCTCAGGACAGCCAAAACCAGCACCAGCCTGGCACACCGGACTGTCCGGTGCCCCAGGCTGGCTCGACGGCGAAGTGGCCGCTCTCAGGAATCGGCGGGGCGATGTGGCTATAAATCACCAGACTGTCCGGTGAGTCATCGACGCCCGCGCCTAAGTCTTCGGCGACGAACTTGTCGCTCTCAGGAAAAGCCGAAGGCGCCATGGCTAAAATTCACCGGACTGTTCGGTGGTGCATCAGACTGTCCGGTGAGCCAACGGCGCTCGCGGCCAATGGATGCATGTGCGATCAATGGGCGACACATGGCTTAGCCAACGGTCAGATGATCGCACCGGATTGTCTAGTGTGCACAGGACAGTGTCCGGTGTGCCAACAGATCTGAAGATCCAACGACCGGTTTCGCCAGAAAAGGAAAGAGATCGCGCACCGGACTACTACAGTAGCTGTCCGGTGGTGCACCGAACTGTCGGGTGCACCACTCGACAGAAGGCAAGAATTGCCTTCCAAGTTGATCTCCAATGGCTCCTAGCTGCCTTGGGGCTATAAAAGGGACCCCTAGGAGCATGGAGCACAACACCAAGCATTCACTAAGCATCCTAAGACTCCCAGACTCTGCCTCCACACTTTTGATCGATTGTGTTAGTGATTTGAGCTCCGTTTGAGTTGTGAACTCTTTGTGCTGTGTTTCGAGCTCAAGTCTTGGCTTGTGTGCGTGTGTGTGCTGCGGATTTGAGTCTTACGTGTGTTACTCTCCCTCACTTACTATTGTGCTTCTCTTGCAATAAACTTGTAAGGGCGAGAGGCTCCAATCTGTGGAGATTCCTCGCGAACGGGAGAAAGACTACTAAGGAAGATAGCCGTGGTACTCAAAGTTGATCATTGGATCACTTGAGAGGGATGGAGTGCAATCCTTGATCGAAGGAGGTCACCACAACGTGGAAGTAGGCATTGACCGAACCACGAGATAAATCACTGTGTCTTTGTCCATCTTATTTGTGATTGGCTTTCTTCTAGGATTCACACTTTAACAACTTGGTTTTAAATGCACTAACATTTCATAACCAAGTGTTGGCCTTTTTAGTGTTGAATTTCGCAGGATCACCTATTCACCCCCTCTATGGTGCTCTGAAGAGCTGGTTCTCCAGGATACAATGGTGTTTGTTGGGGCGAAGGTGAAGACGCTACCCTTCGCTCGATGCCTTCGCCAGTCTTGCTGCACCAATGGAGACGACGACTGGCAGACTCCACCCTTCGTCCGACACGCCGAAGGACGAAGACCTATGGCGAGGTCGCCCCATCCCACGGCGTCGCCCAACACGAGGGCCCACGTGCAATCCGGCCCATCATAACGGGCCCCGCGTGGTCGCTACATATTACGGGCCTAATTTGTAAAGGTTTTTCTGTTATTACAGTCTGTAACCCTGCTTTAATGGGAATATTCCGGGGAGGACCTAGGCGCCTGAGGGCACATGCGTCCTTAATCCTTGACGCTGGGCACTCAAACACCTATAAATACCCCCGCACAGTGCCCTTGAGAGGCTAGATTAACAGAGCTATTGCCATCTCAAGTTAAAACCTTGTTTACGTTGCTTTCACTCCCCCGCTGGATCAACTTGCCCAGGAGAGCAAGTTCCAACATTTGGCGCCCACCGTTCGTGCTACGAAAAAACCACCCGCGATGGCACCCAAGAGAGCTAGCTCGAAGGCTGACGAGGCTGCGAAGGCAGCACTGCTGGCCAAGAAAAAGGGTAAGGCCCTTGTCGACACCACCCACCAAGAGGCCTGCGAAGACGACGCACTCAGCAAGAGGCAGCACAACGAACAACCCACTCCCGAAGGCAGTCTCCGCACCTGCAGCTCTGGAGGACAACCGCAGCTTCCCCCAGGCTTCGCTCCACCGAAGGTCGCGGACGCCACCGAGGACGGCAAAGTCATCGGTGTTTCAGCAGAAGAGCAGCTACAGCTGCGCGCCTTGCGCATCAAGGACCGCAACCTCCAGAAGCAAAAAGAGATCCTCGAGGCCAAGCACCAACGTGTGTCTGCACAAGCCAAGGTGCGACAGATGATACGTGATGAAGAGCATAAGGCTCAGGAGCTCGAACAAGAGATCGCGCTCATGCAGCACGAAGGCCAACTCGGCCTGCAACACGGCCCACCCCTCCAACAACACACACAAGTCAAAGACCTGTACATCCCTCAGCGCGGCCATGCCATCCCACACGCCGCGACATTCCAAGGTGTCAACTACCTTAACGAGCGAAGTCCCCTGGCGCCACACCTGCAAGTGTCACCATGGCCCGCCAACTTCAGGGCAGGGACCTATCCCAAGTACAACGACAACACTGACCCATCACAGTATATCATGAGTTATCAGGTCGCCGTTGCATCATCCGGTGGGGACGACGCCACGATGGCCAAGTCATTCATCATCGCCCTCAAAGGCCCAGCCCTCACCTGGTACACTAGGTTGCCCCCATTGTCCATCGACTCCTGGAGAAGTCTCCGGGACAAATTCTTGCTCAACTTCCAAGGGTACCGCCCAGACACCGACGCCTTGGCTGAACTTTCACTCTGCAAGCAGCTGGAAAGAGAGACTCTGCGGGAGTACTACCGCAAGTTTCTGGCCCTCAAGTCACAACTGCCTTCGGTTGATGACCAAATCGCCATCCACTATGCCATCAGTGGCCTTCGGGCCGGCGTCCTTTACAGCCACTGCATCAGGGATCTGCCCAAGAACCTCTAGGAGCTGTATCAGCTATTGGAAAAATACGCCAGATCCGAAGAGCTCCACCAGCGCAAAGTCGAGTCTCAGAGGAAACCCAAAGACACTCCACAGTCCAGCCGCACGTGGACGAGGCCCTCGCAGGCAGACTCCGGTCGGGACGGCCGCAATCAGCAGCAGGTGCACAACATCGCCAACCAAAACCCCGCTGGCGAGGCCCCTCGCCGTCGGGAGTATCCCCCCAGGGTCGCGGAAACGGAACTCGTGGTCGGGGCCAGGGACGCGCGCAGCAGCCGCGCAGATTTTACTGCCTGTTCCACGGCGAAGACAGCGTCCACCCTACAAGAGACTGCCCAGAAACGAAGGCCACCAGAGACAGGATGGCACGAGCGCAACCAGCCGACAACCCTAGAGTTGTCGCGCACACATATCAGCAACCCCCTCAACCATACAACCACGACCCCGCTCCGCATCCACCGCACCACGCATACCAACACCACCAGGAGGTACAAATCGTACCTCCCCCACCCCCACCTCCACACCAGCAACAGCAAAACGTCCACCACCCCAACCACCCCCAAGCCCCAAAGCAAGAAGACTTCGCCGATCAGCCGTATCGCGGAGTCATTCATATGATCACTGGGGGGTCCAACGCCGACTTCGACACAAAGCGGCAGAAGAGGGACCATTACCGCAGCATCAACCACATCGCCGTCACCGGTCCAGTCGTGCAGACAAAGTGGTCCCATGTGCCATTGACCTTCGACGCCGAGACGTCGATCTGCGCAGCGCACCACACATCGACGCCATGGTTATCAACTGCAGCGTGGTAGGCTAGGATCTGCACAAAGTCTTAGTTGACAATGGCAGCCAGGTGGATATCATTTTCCTCCATGCCTTCGATCGCATGGGCATAAGCCACAGCCTGCTCAAGCCTTCGGACAACCCACTGTATGGCTTCGGCGGCAAGGGCACCTTTCCTGTCGGCAAAATAGAGTTACCTCTCTCCTTCGATGTAGCACCCAATGCCCGAAGAGAGCAAGTCACGTTCGACATCGTCGATATGGTGTACCCGTACAACGCCATAATGGGTCGGGGCTCCATCAACAAGTTTGAGGCAGCCATTCACGGACTTTACCTATGCATGAAGATTCCAGGTCCGCAAGGCGCCATCACAGTCAATGGCAACCAGCAGGCTGCGCGTAACATAGAAAGAGACTTCGTTCCCGGACAAAGAAACGTACACTGCCTCACGGCCCAGCGCGAGGTCCCCGAGACTGCCAGCCCAAACGCCAAAGAACATGACAAAGCACAGCTGCAGAGCAACGACGGGACCAAGACTGTTCCCCTCGACCAAGCAACACCCAAGCAGACGATCACCATCAGCGAAGACCTCACTCCACATGACGAGGAGAGACTCCTCTGCTGTCTGTCCAAGAATAAAGATGTCTTCGCCTGGTCCGCCCTCGACCTGGTCAGAGTCAGTCGCTCCATCATCGAGCACAACTTGGGAATCGACCCTTCGGTGCGACCGAAGAAACAGCGGTTGCGCAAGATGTCTGATGAGAAGACAGAAGCCGCCAAGGCTGAGGTACATCGCCTGCTTGAGGCCAAACTTATCGAGCCAATTGCCTACCCTACATGGCTCGCCAACGTAGTGATGGTGCAGAAGAAGAGCGGCAAATGGCGGATGTGCATCGATTTCACCAGTCTTAACAAGGCCTGCCCCAAGGACAACTTCCCTCTGCCTCGGATCGACAAAATCGTCGATAGTGCGGCCGGGTGCGAAGTCATGTCACTCCTTGATTGCTTCTCCGGCTACCATCAAATATATATGAAGGAGGAGGACAAGGCAAGCACCAGTTTCATAACACCCTTCGGCACGTATTGCTTCATCAGAATGCCGGAGGGACTTAAGAACGCCGGGTCCACTTTCTCTTGGCTCACCAAAATGGTGCTCGAGGGCCAAGTCGGCAGAAATATATTTACATATGTGGACGACATCGTCGTCGCCAGCAGAAGCAAGGAAGACCATCCGGCTGATCTCGCTGAAACGTTTGCGAACATGCGGGACGCACGACTTCGTTTAAACCCCGAAAAGTGCATCTTTGGCGTTTGCCAGGGGAAAATATTGGGCTACCTGGTGTCGCACCGCGGGATTGAAGCCAATCCAACCAAAATCTAGGCCATCATCAACATGACGCCCCCACAGTCAGCCAGAGACGTCCAACGACTGACAGGCAGATTGGCCACCCTCAACAGATTCATCTCTAAATCGCAGAGCGAAGCCTCCCTTTCCTCAAAACACTACGCGGCGCAAAAGACTTCGCATGGGGACCAGAGCAGGCGACGGTCTTCGCTTCATTGAAGCAGTACCTGTCAGAGTTGGCGATTCTTACAAGCCCAGACCCCTCGCTACCCCTGTTGCTCTACATAGCAGCTTCGCCGCATGCGGTCAGCGCAGCACTGGTTCAAGAGCAGAGCAGAGAGGGCACGATCAGGCAATGTCCAGTTTATTACGTCTTTGAAGTACTCACGACATCAAAATGCAATATGACAGAACTGGAAAAAATTGCCTATGCAGTTGTTATGGCTTCGCACAAATTGCGCCATTATTTTGAAGCGTTCAAGGTCCGGGTCACCTCAGATAGGGGACTCGGCGAATTGTTTAGAAACCCGGAGGCATCAGTCCGGATTGCCAAATGGGCGGCCGAACTCTCCGGCTACCACATCACATTCGAACCCAGGACAACCATCAAGTCACAAGTCCTGGCAGACTTCGTCGTCGACTGGACTGGGCCAATAACACAACCGGACCCGTCCGCAGAGAAGGTGTGGACAATCCATTGCGACGGCGCATGGTGCCATGCGGGGGCAGGCGCCGCTGCAGTCATTACTTCACCCACAGGGGTCAAGCACAGATACGCAGCTCGTCTCAGCTTTGCTTTGGAGTCTGACAGATGCACTAACAACATAGCAGAATACGAAGCTGTCATCCTCGGCCTTCGCAAGCTAAGGGCACTTGGCATCACCACCTGCATCATCAGAACAGACTCCCAGGTAGTCGCCGGCCAAGTCGAGAAAGACTACGCAGCAAAGGACCCCGCACTTATGCAGTACCTCGCGGCTATCCGTAGTCTCGAGAGGCAATTCAAAGGTTTCACCTTGCAGCATGTGGACCGAGCCAAGAATGAGGAGGCCGACGCATTGGCCAAGGCAGCCGCCAGAGGCGAGGCCCTGCCCTCCGACGTATTCTACCATGTCATCGGCACGCCAGCCGTCCGTAGCCCAGAGGGGCTCCAAATAACCAATGACAGCGAGGGCCACCGCATAGTCAACCTCATCATGACTGAAGAATGGCAGGCACCAATAACCCTGTTCCTGCAGGGGTACTATCATCCAACCGACATCAATGAGGCCAAGCGCCTCAAACATCGAAGCTGGGACTTCGCACTAATTGAAGGCCAGCTTTACAAGAAAGGGGTCAGTCAACCCATGCTTAAATGTGTCACCGAGACCGAAGGCGTCCAAATTCTGCGCGAAGTCCACAGCGGGACGTGCGGCTCTCATGCTGGGCCTAGTGCCCTAGCCGCAAAGGTAATCCGTCAAGGTTTCTACTGGCCCACCATGATCTGCGCCGCAAATCGGTTCACAAGGTCCTGCGAAGCCTGCCAGAAATTTTCTCCACGCTCAGGAAGCCCTTCGCAATTCACGAAGCTAATCGCCCACACGTGGACTCTTCAGCGCTGGGGCCTGGACATTGTCAGGCCCCTACCCACGGCCCAGGGGAACCTCAAGTTCACCTTCGTCGCTGTCGAGTATTTTACCAAATGGATCGAGGCGAGGGCTGTATCCACAATAACATCGAAGACTGCCCAGAAATTCTTCTGGCAAAACATTGTTTGCCGCTTCGGAGTCCTGTCCGAACTCACAGTTCACAATGGCAAGCAATTTGACAGCCAAGACTTCAAGGATTTCTGCTTCTCCATTGGCACCAATCTTGCCTTCGCCTCAGTGTACCACCCGCAATCCAATGGAGTTGTGGAACGCGCCAATGGTAAAATTGTCACAGCCGTCAAGAAAATGCTCCTCTACGACAAAAAAGGCAAGTGGGCCGACCTGTTACCTGAAGCGATCTGGGCACTGAACACGACCGAGTGCAGGGCGACTGGGTTCACCCCTTTCCGCCTTCTATATGGATCGGAGGCCATGACCCCGCAAGAAATAAAACATGGGTCACCACGGACAGTCTCGTCAGCCGTCCCCGACGTGGACGAGCCTACTTCGAAGGACCTCATCGACGGAGACCGCGTCTTCGCCCTACAGGCTCTAAACAAATACCAAGCTCAAACAAAAGCATGGCGCGACAACACAGTCATCCCGAGGGAATTCAGCGAAGGAGACCTCGTACTCGTCCGGACAGCACGGACAGAGTCCCGGGGCAAGCTAGAGCCCAAGTGGGAGGGCCCTTTCATCGTCAAGATGAAGGCGTCCACCAACGCGTATAGGCTCACAACGCCATCCGGCGAAGACTTAGAGCATTCTTGGAACATTGATAATCTCCACAAATTTTTTGTTTGACTCCTCAGGGCCAGCTCGCCCTTGTAATTTGCAAAACAATTTTATTCCGGCCCGCACTCTTTTCCTCCCAGGGGGTGAGGTTTTTAACGAGGCGGAGCCATGTAATATACACGCGAAAAATCCCCCACAAAAATCTACGTCGAAAAAAGACCACATCGACGGTCTTCGACATTCGACCAATACAAAGTCACCGCGAGGGGCAGCGCTGGCTACCCTCGCGTGCGACACTCCGCGCAAAAGTCGCCTAAGGGTGCAGCCGGACTAACACAACAAGTGCGCAAAAACGAAGTCTTCTTCAAAAGACTATCCGTGCAAAAGTCGCCTAAGGGTGCAGCCGGACTAGCACAACAAGTGCGCAAAATCGAAGTCTTCTTCAAAAGACTATCTGTGCAAAAGTTGCCTAAGGGTGCAGCCGGACTAGCACAACAAGTGCGCAAAATTGAAGTCTTCTTCAAAAGACTATCCATGCAAAAGTCGCCCAAGGGTGCAGCCGGACTAGCACAACAAGTGCGCAAAATCGAAGGCACATCCGTGCGAAAGTCTTCGTCGAAAAACTATCCGCGCAAAGACCGATTACAGGTGCAGCCGGACCGGCATAATAAACGCGCTAGATCAAATGCACAAGTCCCCCACGGGCACGGCTGGATCAGCGAAGGCACACAGACTCATCATACAAATTACAGTTACATACGTGCAGCGAGGGCACCACACATTACATTGGTTCAACTTTCAGGATGATACCCATATCCCTATAGTTAAACAACATTATCCTCAGCTCTTCACCCTCAAAAAGATTTCGCAACTCCCCCTCACCTACGCTCACCCCAGCCGGCGAGGCCAACAATTCCCGCTTGCCAGCCCTGTCCACACGAAGACGACCACCCTCAACCTCACTCACCCTACGCTTCGCCACCGCCCTTCACCGCCTACGCCCAGCACTCGGACCGGGAACAACATCCATCACACGCGGAGAAGTCTCCGCCGCAGCCACATCCAATGCCGCGAAATAATCCAAATCCTCATCCGAAGACTCCTCCGTCCACACCACCGAACTCCCAGAACTATCAGACTCAAAAAACTTAGACACAGAATCATCCGAATCATTTTCCGCAACCGGGGTCGAAGCCGCCACAAAATTAGCACTTTCAGTAGCGGTTGCGTGTGCAGGCCCAAAATCCTGAACCTGCGCAGCAACCGAGGTTCAGTAACACGTAGACAAAATTTACAACCTCCCCTCCACCTATTCAACTACTTAGCCACCTGCGAAGGCGCGTCCGCAACCACCTGTGAAGGCACGACCGCGGCCGTAGGGTCTTCGACTGCCGGCTCCGCCACCACCTCCTGGGCGCCTTCGGCTGTCGGCACAGCGGCCAACACAAGGTCTTCGCCGGCAGCAGCAGGCACAGGCGCGTCCGATGGGCCTTCACCAGCATCCGAGGGCGGCACCAGTTTGCCCTCTGCAGCATCGGGCAGCGTGCCGGCTAGACTCCCGAAGTCCTCGACGTCCTCGGCGCGCTCCATCTGTAGCACAAGCACATCCATTCAGCAAACACCACCTACACCCACGCACAACAAACCACAGCAAAACAATAACCATCACCTGCTCCCTCGCCCGGTCGGATCGCTCCCTGACAGCCTCCCGACCATGCGCCCCCCACATCCTATCAAAAAGTGCTCCCGCTGACTGCTTCACAATGGGGTCTTCGACCCTAAAGATCTCGCGTCCAAAGCTCTCGTCGGCTTGGTCGAAGACCTCGTAGTGTCTGCAGCCCTCGCGAGACAGCGCATTGAAGGCCCCTTCGCAGGTGACGAGGGAGGCAAAGAACATGAACCCCTCCACGAGGGTTGGGAGTACTAGCAGTTCCTCTTGCAACCACTCGAGGAAGTGAAGGCCCGCCTCTCGGTCGGGCACCTCGAAGTCAGCAGTCCGCGCACCCAGCTCGCGGTACGAATCCACGAGTTGTGCGCGCGTCCGCTCCACTTCCGAGCGCGTGGAGGCCTCGGCCTTCTCCACGTGGCCGCGCAGAGCATTGAACCGCGCCTCCCACTCCTCCGCGCGTTGGTTGGCAAGGTTTCCCTCCGCCCGCGCTAATTTGGCCGCCTCCTGCGAAGCCTGCGCCTCGGCAATAGCCTGGTTGGCCTCCCTACTTTCTTCCACCAGCTGGCGCCGGAGGTCCGTCCTCTCGGCCTCCAGGGCGGCCACCTTCTCCGCCAACTTACGGCTCTTGCTCTCCACAGCCGACTTTTCCCGGACGGCGTCCACGTGCTGCGCCCGAAGTCTCTCGACTTCGGTAGACACATCTGCAGTGAGGGCACCCGACGCCACGCGGTCGGTGAAGTCGGCCGCCTAACGGAAACACATGAGACCACAATCCCCATGAAAACGGCAAACATCGAAGTCCAGCTCAACTTAATTGACTTAGCTGCTGCGATAGCTGCAGAGAAAGCTGATGCGACGCCTCCCTCAGCCGGCGGGACATGGTGCCCGCCTCGCCCTTGACGGCAGCGACCGATGAAATCTTGCCGCTTGCGCAGAAAGTGCCACCCTTCGCCCCGACCACCGCGGTTGACACCGTGGTTGCCACCACAGGCGGGACAACAACCATTTGCCCCTCGCCTGACCCTGCAACGTACCGCCGGTCAAAAAAAAACTTACCGACGCTAATATTTGTGCCGAAGTCGGCAACACGTTTCCCCAGCGAGGGCAGCTCCCGAACCTTCGTGGCCTTGCCTTGGGTCGACTTGATTCCGCCGGCAGCAACGACCTTCGCACTCTCCGACACCTTGCTGGAGCCGGGTGCGGCCGGTTTCGCGGGCAGCGTCGGCTGGCTACCGCCGGCGGCGGCAGCCTTCGCGCTCCACCTCGCCCTCTTTGCTTCACGCCTAGGATCAGGGAGCCTGACGACCGCCCGGCGCTTCTGCGCAGCATCCTGGCGATCCTTGTTCATCACTACCGACACAACAGCAGCAATATTCCGCCCGTAAGGGAAAATCTTCAATCCACGTGCTATACGAGACGTAGACATGCCTTCGCCCTCTGCCCAGGGGATCGGAAGATTCTTTTGCCACCGACCCCCGGTAACCTCCAGCATTCGCGCCGAAGACTCCCGGAGCTCGGGCGAAGACATCCTTCCCCCGGGGGCCGTGCATGTCCCCATCAACTCCACAACAAAATTATCAGACACCCCCTTTCCCCCCACTATAGTACCTAATTTTCTCTTCTTAGCGGCCGGGGTAGCCTCCTGCGATGGCCCTTCCTCGGTCCCGCCCATCGATTTCTTCCCACGGCGGTCGGCGGCGTCTTCCCCGGGATAACCACCGTAAGGCAAACAGTTCAACTCGAAGACCCGATTCAGCCTGTCATTGGTCCCACGGATATCCCAGCTCCGCAGACCCTCTGTCTTCGTCATGTAGCGCCCCACAATCCTCGCCGCACCGTCTTCCGCTTCACGCACGGATGCGGCGGGATCTCGGCCATGCAAATTCAGTGCGAAGGCAGGACTCCGCACCAGCATCCCGCCACGAGAGGGCATCTCACGAGGGCATACTTCGCCCAGCGCCCAGCCATGCGCCAAAGGCCATACCCCATACCCAACAAACTCCTCAACAAGGTCGCACCCGCTACTCATGTGGGCAGCGCACCGAAGGGCCCCTTCGTTTTCATCATCCTCCGCCACCTCAAACTGCGGGTACGCTGCGTAATAATGCGAGCACATGACGGCCACGGGGAGCCCTGGATGGTCTTCGACCGTGCCTTCAGAAACGTAGAACCAAAATTCCCACCAGTTGCCCCACTTATTGCGGGCGCAGGGAACCAACTCAACGACTTCCATCGTAGTCTTGCCAGTCTTCGGTGTAAATGTGCAAGATCCAAATTGTGCAATCTTATGTCCAATTTTCCTTTTCTGCCAATGTAGACAATAATGCTTCGCGAAGACTTCGATAGAGGGCTGCCCGCCGTACGAAGTCGTCGCCTAGACATACTTTACCAGGGCCACCACGGCATTCGGTGTCAGCTGGTGGACCTAGACCTCGAATCTACGCAGGACCTCCGCCACAAATCGATGCGTAGGCAGACGAAGGCCAGCGGCGAAAAAAGCCTCGAAGACGACCAACTCGCCTTTCGGCTTGGGGACCTCCTCCGCCCCCGGGACACGTGCCACTCCACCGCCAAAATATCCAAGCTGTTGCATGTCTTGCACGCGGACCGAGGACATCCGCGATGCGCCGAATTCCACTGTGTCGCCAGGACGCAACTCCTCCGCCGCCACATTGCTAAGCGTCTCCTCGGACGATGCGCCGGCCGGTGGTGTATCGGCAGCAGAAGAGGAAGAGGACGACATGGCTACATACCGTCGGTGGCGGGCGGCGGTCTGCTTCACACGGGCCAGATCTCCGACGAGCAGGAGCAAGGAGGGCAGACGAGCAAGCGAGCGGTTTGAAAAGGAAGTTAGGGTTTTCGTGGCGCGTGGAAAGATAAAGTTCAAAACGCGCCGCCCCTACCCCCTTTTATACACAGGGCGCGGCGCTTCGGGAAACCCGCAGTCCAAAAGTGCGGCGTCAATCAACGGTCATGTCAAAAACCCCCGCAAAACCACTTCGAGCGAGGGCAGCGTCTCCACCATCTAGCGACGCCTTTGGCACCAGATGACTTGGTCGAACTGGTCCCTTGGAGGGCAAATGTTGGGGCGAAGGCGAAGACGCTACCCTTCGCTCGATGCCTTCGCCAGTCTCGCTGCACCAACGGAGACGACGACTGGCAGACTCCACCCTTCGTCCGACACGCCGAAGGACGAAGATCTATGGCGAGGTCGCCCCATCCCGCGGCGTCGCCCAACATGAGAGCCCACGTGCAATCCGACCCATCATAACGGGCCCCGCGCGGTCGCTGCGCATTACGGGCCTAATTTGTAAAGGTTTTTCTGTTATTACAGTCTGTAACCCTGCTTTAATGGGAATATTCCGGGGAGGACCTAGGCGCCTGAGGGCACATGCGTCCTTAATCCTTGACACTGGGCACTCAGACACCTATAAATACCCCCGCATAGTGCCCTTGAGAGGCTAGATTAACAGAGCTATTGCCATCTCGAGTTAAAACCTTGTTTACGTTGCTTTCACTCCGACGTTGGATCAACTTGCCCAGGAGAGCAAGTTCCAACAGTGTTATCCCGGATCTCCACCTACTGCTCCAAGGTGGCGATGGGCTGGCTCAACTGTTCCACCTGTAGGTTCTTCTCCACCAACTCTGAGGATAGGTCGACCACGAAGTCCTCTCGGCTGTCGAGGGTGAGCTTAGTGGTTTGAGCAAGGTTAGCAAGGTGTGCCATAGCGTCGCTTTGCAGGACCTGAAGGCGGTACAACGCGCTCATGCACTGAACAGTGATCCTCCCAACTAAGTCGGGATACATAGCCCACATGTCCTTCACATGGCTCACACTGTTGCACCACATGGGGTCATCCATCTTCTCAGCGGGGAAGAGTCCCAATGGGTGCATCACCATTTCCAGAAGATGGTAGCCACAGAAAGTCATTAGGGTCTTCATAGCTGCCGCCTCAGTCGTGTCGTTTGATCTGAATCCAACAGTCTCGGAGTCAAGGGAACGCCAACCCGGCTGAAGGGGGTGAGCCTCCAGAGTCAGCCAGACTCGGCAATGTGGCACCCGATGCTCCTCGTACAGCTGCACTGTGTACAAAGGGGGCGTAGGGTAACCGGTGGAGTTGAGCACCTCCCACAAGATGGAAGGGAAACCCTCGTGAGAAAGGAAATTGGAACTGAAACGAGTGTCTCCTCCATGGGCGGGGGTGGGTGAAGTCATCTGTGGAAGAGGATCAGATGTAAAGGTTACGATGGAAAAAGGGAAAACATGCGAGCCCGGTTGTAAAAGGAGGTGGGTTAGATTAAATTTTTACTCCTTTAATTTCTAATCCTTTCGGGTTTTATAATGCATGCATGATGAAAAGAACGTTTACTCACCGACCAAAAGGGTGCTTTTAAGGGCATCCTTGAAATCCTAAGACTGGCCCATAGGGCCTACTTAGTTAGCCACCTGTTTTTTCCCCACTATTTCTAAGTCCTTTCGTCCTAAGTCTAGCGTTCTAGTCCTC
Organism: Zea mays; assembly: GCF_902167145.1. Classification (NCBI taxonomy): domain Eukaryota; kingdom Viridiplantae; phylum Streptophyta; class Magnoliopsida; order Poales; family Poaceae; genus Zea; species Zea mays. The sequence goes on from NC_050102.1 coordinate 43,982,482, forward strand.
ACGATTCCAATACTGGTTTCTAAGCAAGTTTTAAATTTTGAAAAGTTGGTATTCACGATTTATTGCTTTCTCTATGGTGGTAATTGCTCTGATACCAGCTGTGGCAGAGCCGCCCGAATTATTCCAGCTTAAGTGCCCAAGTCACGCCTTAGAGGCAGCAACACACTTAAATCGGAATAACCCATCAGCCCCTCAGATCTAGTTTGATAAAGCCACTTCCCCGGGATCAAATACCACTAGCTCACTCGAAGGTGAGTCACAGAGGAAATACAATAAAACGGGAAACCTCAATTTCAAGTATTGGAGTTATTACATAAATCAGAGTTTTTAAATAAACTGAAACAAGTCCATAAATTAAAATGCAGCGGATCGTCGATAACGTCGAAGGCTGAGAAGTAGGGCAAGGCCTAGCCACTACTCCTCGTGCTGCTCCCCTGACGGAGCAGCATCCCACTCGACCGTCCACCCGGTGGCAGAGTGGAAGGCCAAGTCACGCCATCAACCATGTCCTAAAGCGTACCTGCAAAAATTGTGCCACAAGCAAGACTGAGTATACTAATACTCAGCTAGACTTACCCGGTGTGAGGAGTCTACTCCTCTACCTCTAGACCATGCAACAAGCTGTTTGGCTAAGGGGTTTGGTTTGCCAAAAGCACTAGATGAGTCTAAAATCAATTTTTAGCTTTTCCAATTCTAGCATCATTAATTTAGCTAGGTTTGCTCCCTTCTAAGCATACATGGTAGCAATCATTTATCACAATCAACATGTTATCTCAAGTAAAACCTCATTTCACTTCTTACTCAATGTAGTACAAGGGGTCAAGCAGTCTCATTAGTTACGAGAAGCAGACGATTCGAATCGAGTTTTAACCTTGCAAGGTAAACCTAAACACACGACATGTAGGGGCACTTCGTCACCACACATATCAACCATCCCCATCGATTCCTCGTTCGCGGCCAGGGCTCACCGCCTTGGCATACAATGCTCCACTGACCCCGCCGTGCAGTGACCGCACTTGTACCCACCATAGCTAGCATGGGAGACCCAGTCTCAGGACAAGTGAGGAGGAAAGTTCGTGCCCGGCTTCACTCAAGTACTAGGTTTACTGGTTACCATATTTCCCGACATGTGTTTAGTACGTTCAAACGCTTGACTCAGGTATCCACACATTAATCCTTAATTCCATTTCCGTCTCATGGACAAGGTATCCACCCTGGATCCAAGTCCATGGACCATCATAAATCCCGTTATCAAGATGAATACAATCAATTCCTGACCTGGTGCAAGTGCTAGAAAAATCACTCGACTTCTACCGAGATCCTAATTAGCAAGCAGCTACTCGACCTAGCATACTAGTATCCATCTCAAAAAGGAATCCTGAGTTCATGCAACTAAGGGTTTCAAGCAACTCCTACACTTAAGTGCACATTACAAGCCTACAAACATTAAGTGTAGTAAAGTAGCATATATATATATATATATATATATATATATATATATATATATATATTGGTTATGCATAAAACCGGGGCTTTCCTTTAAATGTTGGGGCTACGGTGAGATCCTTTGTGGCAGGCTCGTGAGCTAGTTCCCGGTCTTCCTCGTGGACAGCTCCTTGCTCGGGAATGAGCACGTACTATCTGTCAGCGAGGTTGCAGTCTAATAAATGTAATGAGTGAGATATATGTATGCCATGACATGCAATGTGGTAGTAATAGAAATGATCAAATTCACAAGGTAAGGTTAAATCTTACTACGGGAATTTTGGTGGTACACTTAGTCAATTTAGGGTCAAGCTTGGTCGAGGTAAATGGTCAGATTATTTTAGTGCCTCACTGATTTCCTTTTAGTGTCTTAGTAAATGTTTATTATGATTTTTTTTGCTAAATTCATTGGGGTGAGATCCATTATCCTTACTAATTCTCTCCTCTTTTCCTTTTCTCTTATGCTTTTAAGGGGGGCTTGAACTACAACATAGCTTTATAAATTTCAAAAATTATGTACAAATTACAGTAGCTTCTCACTGGTGTATAACTCTCTGTCTCAAAATTTGGGGCTTAAAAAGTTAAGGGTTTACTCTGTACAAAATTATCAGGTTGTAGAGCAGAGGGGGTGCTTTGAACTACAACTCTCCTCTAACAGTGGGTTAAGCCCTTAAGCTTATTTTTGCTGGTATTTAGGTATAATAATATGACTTTGTACCAAGTTTTAGTCAATAATACCTATTTGTAATTTTCTTGTGAGTTTCTAAAGTTCTTGGCCATAGGGGTGCTTTCTACTACCATTATACTTGAAAAATGTCAAACAACAAATTTACAATTTTTCTTATCTTCTTCTTTGTGAAAGAGCAATCATTCTAGGATTTGGCACTTTTTGCTTAAGGGAAAAGGGTGGTAGAAATTCTTGGAGTATATGGCCTTTTTCTTGGGGTAGGGGTAATGGGTGTTACCTTACATTTTTAAATAGGTTTCATATTTTTCTCTGGTGGTCTACTTCATCAATAGTTTGGTAAAAAATTATTTGCCTACTATTGCACAATTTTAGGCTTCCTTATGATTTAATTAGAACATGGGCCAAAATCAAGTTTTAATTGTTTAACTCACTTATTGTGATGGGTTGGGGTGTCTATTGTTTTTGTACTGGTGTTCTAGCAGTTAGGAGTCTACTGAAATTTTCTTACCATTTTTAAAATGGTCCTTATATTTTTAATTATGGCTTCCCTTGATTTCTTAGTGCCTAATAAATATTTAACCTTGGACTAGCTCTGTACTAGGGTTCTCTGTATTTTTCCTATGTTTTTTATCACATAAGTATACTAGGAAAAATTTGTTCCTTCTCTGTTTATTATTTTCTAATGCCTTTCTTAATTTTCTAAGTTTTGGATAGATATGGTTTTAATAAACAATCTTGAGTTATTTTTGTATACTAGGGTGCTTAGTATTTTAAACAGTGCATATGTTGGGTATGTACCTCCACAAATTTTCTTAAGCCTAGTATAAGAATATTTCTATTTTTCTCTATATTAATAAGGTTTGGACAGTTTCCTTATTTAATTCAAAACTTTAAAAATTATTATAAAAAACCTAGGGTTTGGTATTTTTGTCTGACAGTTCATAATATTTTGAATCCAGCAAAATTGGTTTGACTAATTTTGGATAAGTATTTCTCAAGTTATGAATTTCCTAAGTTCTCTGTTCATTAAAAAGGAAAATAATCAGAAATGGTTCAATGGAAACTGAGTTTGCATCGGGGTCCCTGGCATGTACTTTCTAAATTCTTTACAGACTAGTCCTTGGGTCACTATTCAAATGTGTCTCTGACAATTCAGAAAACCCCCTGGGGTTTTACTAAACCTAACCCGAGGTCCTTCCCCCAATTAAATAGTGCCCGCGGCGAAGGAAAGGGCGAAGGGGCTTACTGGCGGCGAGATTGCTCCAGTGAGGTGGTCGAGGACGTAGGGGAGGTCGCGACGGTCACGTTGGTGTGCGGATCGTCGCCAGGGATGGTCAGAGTCGGCCGGTCCACGTGCGCAGGCGGGGGAGCTCGTCGGCGGCGAGGAATCCGGCCTACTCACGGCGAGATAGCTCAGACCAGTGAGTCGAGAGGCTTCACGGGAGGTCAGGGAAGTTGTAGGCGCAAGGAATTGAAGAATGGTTCACCTAGTAGCTCGGTCTACGTGCGGTGGCGGGCGGCCAAAATCCGGCGACGGTGATCTCGCTGTTCTGGTGAGGTAGGGCCTCGATCCTTGCTTGGAGAAGCTTCACGGCTCCACAGGGACACTATCGAGAGGCTCGGGTGAGGCTAGGGGTCTCTGGAAATGGCTAGCTGTGATGGCCGGCGCTCGGGTGGCTTGGACGGGCGGCGCAGAGCTCGCTAGAGCTAAGGACGGGGTCGGGACAGCGGGGGGTAAGCGTGGAGTGGAGTGTTGCGCGTCCGAGGGTGGTCTTTAAGGGCGCAGGCGAGCTCGGCTGTTGGTGGCTCTGACAAACGCTTGGGGTGTGCGCGGGGGAGCGCCAGTGCGCGCTCTGGCGCCTAGGCACGACGTCGAGCACGAGGCAGCACAGAGAATGGTCAAGTTCAGGCGCGGATTGGCTCCAAATCTTCGCGATTATGGCCATGATCCCGTTGAGAGATCTCTTCACCGGACCTTCCTTTGTCGTTTATGTGTGTCGGCTTATGGGTTTTGTTAGCTGGAGCCAAAGATATGGGGTGATCAAATCGGGTTTGTCTCACTGCTGAAATCCGAGATGAAATCCCTGACTTGACGTGTCTAGGGCACGAATCTCCATGCCATCTTCACACACGTTGTAGAGGGGTTAATATAGCACAACTTTGTCAATAGGAGATTAAGGATTTGAGCTAGGGATCAAGGTGAACGTGCTCGAGTCCTAGGTGAGGGCTGAAATTCAGAAATCTGAATTTTCAGATTTCCCTAGAGAGCTCCCACTTGCATGGCCTTTTTGGGGATTTTAAACAATTATTTTGGCCAAACTTTTCTAATAGTTATTGTAGCTTAATTAGTGTATTTCAACTTTTATAATTGGCCTAAGCCATGATTCCACGTTTTTCATGGTCTTTTTACCAATTTTCCCCTTTTTACTTAAATGGCCTAATTAAAGTTATTCTAGGGTTTAGACATTTTCCCCACTTTGGGTGCATGATATGATTAAGGCATGATTATTAAGACAAAAATACTTAGTTGAATTTTTGCTCCTGAGTTTTTGGTGTCTTTTGTTCAATTTGATTCACATGAGATAATGATCTTGAGTTAGCACTAAGAAGAACTCTAGGTAACACTGGGGTGTTACAGCGACAGAGTAAGCTGACGTATTAATGCCAACTGCAAGGGTGAGTTTCATGGATATGATAGCGACTAGGTCTGATGGGGGCCATGAGAAGTTCTAACTGGCGTAACAAGGTTTTCCTACTATTTTTCTAGCTATGCTATCAAAACAAAAGAACTACGCTTCACTTGTTCCATTAGTGGCAATCAAGCTGAGCTTGTATCTGCTAATTGGAATTGTTAGTGCTTTGAAGTAGCGATTCGGTATATAGAAAAGATAAGAATTTCTCAAGTTCAAAGCAATGGTGGTAAACCAAGTGTGTGTGTGTTAAGATTAACCTAAAGGTGACATCTGTGGAGCCACATGATGTGAAGTGGTATCTAGTTGAGGTTTGAGATGAAGACTTTTGGCACCTCGAGCAAGATGGGAACCACCACCTGCTATTTTGCACAATGCGTGAGATAGTCATGGTGCATCTATAACCTTCTGGCTACATCATAAAAGAGAAAACGGATGTATTAAGTCAGACAAGCATATTGTTGATGTGTTAAAGAAGCGGAACATAGGGGGATTTAGTAGTAAATGCAGAAAACATGTCCGGATCTATGTCAAGTAGCTCTTCAACAGTTTTGTCTTCGAAATCTGGTGGCTGAGAAAGCTGAATTTATACTTTGGCTGTTGTGGGTTGTATTAGTTGGAGATCATTGTTTTGCAACCTTCAAGTAATGTCACAATCATGATTAGATAAGAGCAATTACCTAGTTGGAGAAGTCTCTAACGATCCGAGGTCCTGTTCGATGTGTTCCAATAGAAGAACAGGAATAAATAGAATCTAAAGCATATTGCAACATATAAGTTCATTGCATAAAATGAAACTGTAACCATCACACACCATTTAGCATGATAGTAGCGTGAGTCAAGAATAGGTCTAAGTGATAATTACCTTGTTAGGAAAATCTTTAAGGACTAGATAAATTATTCCTTGCACCCATATCAAATTATGCTTGAATGTCTTATAAAAAAGCTTAGAACATAAATTTAGCCCCTTTATGCAGCCATAGTAATAATTTAATAAATTTGTAAACCCTATTCAACCTGAACCTTGAACAATACTTGCTTTTGTGTATAAATAGTTGTTGACCTCGATGTGCCTTGGCTGCATCGACTAATCTTCGGAAACTTACACATTAAACAATGAGAGGTAAGGAAATTTATGTGACCAACAGCAATCGAAAAACTATATTTGGTAAAGCAGGAAAAATGAAGACGAAGATCTGAGGACAAGATAAAATGAGAAGCACTTTGAGTAACGTCGGAACTTTTAAAGGAGGAAGTAGAAATCATGAATAATAGAATCGAAACTGGGTTTTACAAAGGTGAAACATATTACTATTTTTGTTGTACAACAACTAGGGGACAAAGTTCCTATTTCCTAAAAAAGAGTTCCTGCAGCAATCTACGAGGACGAAAATTGTTTTGTGGGCGAAATGAAATGCAAGCAATACACGCATCCTAAAATGGAGGAGAAAAATCATGGATTAGACCGAGAAGCTAAAATCAGAGAAAAGCCTAAACCCTAAAATTTTGGGGTAAATTGAGGAGCAGAGACGTTCGGAGTTCCTATGTCCCAAAAAGAGTTCTTGTAGCAATCTATGAGCCCAAAAAATGTTTTGTGGGCGAAATGAAATGCAAGCAATACACGCATCCTAAAATAGAGGAGAAAAAAAAATCATGGATTAGATCGAGAAGCCAAAATTAGAGAAAAACATAAACCCTAAAATTCCGGGAGAAAATTGAGGATTAGATACATTCGGTCATTGTACAAAGTAAAATATTGCCCTTTCTTATCGTAATGGAGCACACAAACTAGAAACCCTAAACTTTGAGATAAACGACTGAAGAGCAGAAACACTTAGTCAATGAGCTAAGTATAACGGTGGCCTTTTCAAACCTGAATGTATCCAAAAAAGCATGAGGTTCTTAGGTACAAGAAAATCTTAGGAAAAGGATGCTGAGCATGATTCAAAGCATGGATCTGGAAACAGATGTCCACCGAACCAAAACAAACGACGAAGGATAAAAAACTGTATTTGAGCAAACAACCGGAGCAGAGGAGGAAGTCGGTCGTAGAAGAAACTTCTGTATGGAGGCGGAGTCAACGAGGAACCTAATGTCAACGAAACAGAATGAACGCAAAGAGGAAGGGATAAGCAAAACCTATATCTAACCAAAACAAACGAAGCCGAGTAGGAACCTGACAGTAGATGAAGCGCCTGTGTTCATCCAGAAAGGAAGAAAGTGATGTAAAGCGCCATAGTTGGGAGAAAAAGCGAGAAGCAAGGGAAGGAGAACTGGAGAAGTGGCCGGTGGATTTCTCTCTAGAAAGTAGCCGTCATTCCTTTTGGCCGACCCCTTTTTTGATAAAACAATGACCTGCTGCAGCCGGAGCAACAAGAGCCCTTGTTTTGTAATCTAACGGTGCACAATTTAACAGTGACGTGGATAGCCCCACATGCGCCGTTTTGAACCGGCTTTGTTGTATAAGAAATGCCAAATATATGTTGATGACATAATATTTGGTTCTACTAATCAAAAGTCTTGTGTGGAGTTTAGTAGGGTGATGATGCAGAAATTCGAGATGTCTATGATGGTCAAGTTGAACTACTTCCTTGGATTCCAAGTGAAGCAACTCAAGGAAGGGACCTTCATCTACCAAACAAAGTATACCTAAGACTTGCTCAAGAGGTTTGGGATGAAGGATGCAAAGCCCGCAAAGACACCGATGGGAACGGACGGGCACTTGGACCTCAACAAAGGAGGTAAGTCTGTTGATCAATTAAGAATCTAGAAAAAAATGTTAAATCTGTTGTTTGACATTTTTCAAAAGGAAAGTTAGTTATAAGCAACTTCTAGCCCCAAAACTTTAGAAAATCACCAATAAGTATCTACTAAATATCCTTAGGTAAAATTTGGCACATAGACATGTTATTGCACCAAGATACTAGTAAAATTAAGTCTTGGGAAAGAAGCCACTTCTACTTAAGAGGTGTAGTTCAAAGTGCCCTCTTCGCCCTAACCTTTGTCATTTTTGTCCAAGGCAGACCACACTTCCTCTATACCCCAAACTCATCGGAAAACTTAAATAAGTCAGTAAGAAGCTACTGTAATGTTTGTAGAATTTTTGGAAAATTCTAGAGCAGAGGTGTAGTTCAAATCATCTTTTAAAACCTTCTTGAGAAATGGAGAAAAGATAAAATAAAAGGGTAATCCTTAATCTTAAAAGAAATCAATAGTGAACCTAAAGCATATACGAAACATTACTTTAAACAACCAAGGTAAACATCCATTTCTAATTTAACCCTAGATAAATGCCATTCCTACAAGATAACAAGAAAGGATTTTTAGCCCTAATAGAAAAACTTAGTGTTACTAACTATCATCTCTCATTAAGATATTGCATATCATAGCATTTGTATACACACATATCCATATCTTATGCATTGCATTCATTATATTGCAATCTTGCAGATGCAAAGTACGTGTTGATTCAGGAGCAAGGGACTGAACAAGAAGAAGCCCAGGAGCCAGCTCCCGAACTTGTCGTCGAGGAATTCCCTGCCGTACCTGTACCAGAAGGCAAGCCCCGGTTATATGCATAACCTTTAATATGCTATTTTACTACAACTATTGTTTGTAGGTTTGTACTGTGCACTTAAGTGTAGAAATTGATTGAAACCATATTTGCATGAACTTAGGGATTCCTTTTATGAGATCAATACTAGTATGCGAGGTCGAAGTAGTGGCTTTGCTAATTAAAAGATCTCGGTAGAAGTCGAGTTATTTCTCTAGCACTCGCACAAGGTCAGGAATTGATCGTATTCATCTTGGTAATGGGAACTATGATTATCTATGGACACATATCCTAGGTGGATGCCCTGTCTATGAGATAGAAATGGAATTAAGGATTAATGTGTGGTACCGTGAGTCAAGCGTTTGAACGTACTAAACACATGTTGGGAAATATGGTAACCGATAAGCCTAGTACCTGAGTAAAGCCAAGCGCGAACTTTATCCCTCACTTATCCTGAGACGTGGTCTCCCATGCTAGCTATGGTGAGTGCAAGTGCAGTCACTGCACGACGGCAGCCGGGGTCAGTGGGGCATTGCATGCCAAGGCGGTGGGCCCTGGCCACGAACGGGGGATCGATGGGGACGATTGACGTGTGTGAGGACGGAGGGCCCCTACAAGTCGTGTGTTTAGGTTTACCTTGCAAGGTTAAAACTCGATTCGAATCGTCTGCTTCTCACAGCTAATGAGACTACTTGATCCATGCTGCTACGTTGAGTAAGAAGTGAAATGAGGTTTCTTGAGATAAAGTGTTGATTGCATTAATTGTTTGTTACCATGTGTGCTTAGTAGGAAGCAAACTTAGTTAAAGAATACTATAGAACTTGAAAAACTAAAATTGGTTTTAGACCCAGCTAGTGCTTTTGGTAAACCCAACCCCTCAGGCAAACACCTTCATGGTCTAGAGGTAGAGGAGTAGATTCCTCACACCAATTAAGTCTAGCTAAATATTAGTATGCTCAGCCTTACTTGTGGCATATTTTTTTACAGGTTTGTTGCAAGACATGGTTGATGGTGTGACTTGCCAGCCATCCTGCCACCGGGTTGGACGGTCGAGTGAGATGCCGCCTCGGTCGGAGAGGACCAGGAGGAGTAGTGCGGCAGGCTTTTCCCTACTCCCTACTTATCGATGTTAGTTATTATCCGCTGCAAATTGAGAACAATGCTTTCCTTTTTACAAAACTTTGATTGATGTAATAACTCAAGCACTTTTAATCTATGGTTTCATGCTTTATTGTTATTCTCTATGTCTCACCTTCGTGTGAGAAAATGGTACTCGATCCTTGTCAAGTGGTTAATCGGACTTGATCCGATAGATTGAAAGTTTATTCTGATTTAAGTGTATAATTGCCTTCTGGGCGATGCTTGAGCACTTAAGCAGGAATAATCTAGGCGGTTCCACCACGGCTGGTATCAAAGCGAATACCATTACAGAGAAGATGATAAGTCATGAATTCCAACCTTTTCTAAATTAAAATTTGACTAGAAACTGGTGTTGGTTAGATCGTCAGGACTACACCGCTAGACCTAGGTCAAAAAGCCTTAGGAATAGATGGGTAGCTAGGTGGCTATATAAGTAAGTCATTCAGGCTGTTACTATAATAGGTGGGATGCCCTAGGAGCACACCTATGCTTGTTGAGAGGACGTTCGTACAAGCATGCATGCATATTTAATCATGACTATAAAACTTTGTAATTAAATTAGCAAAAGAGAGATACTGCATTACCCTATGTCACCTTAAAAACTAGAATAAGGAATTGCTAAGAGAAGAGCAAGCTAAGTCAACACAAGTCAACCCATGCAAGTGTTTCCATTTACACCCCAGCACACTTTTTCTCTTCTAAGTGTTTTCCCCTGCACTCACGCTCACCCTTCTTACACAGATGGCTTCTCCTACCCCGCTGAGGCCTAGTTTGGATATTCTAGTAATGTGAGGATTGAGGTGGATTGGTATGTATTGTGAGAGTTTTTGATCTATTGGGCATTTAAACACTCTTCAATCCCTCTAAACCACTTCAATCAAGAGTACCCAAACTAGGCCCGATGGTGGAGACACCAGCTTCAGCTTTAATTACCTTTCACAAGAGGGGTTTCCCTCTATTTTATATATGGGAGGTGTTGAGCGCAGCTGGGTATCCTGCACCGCCCCTAAACACGGTGCAGCTGTACGAGGAGCGCCGGGTGCCATGCTGTAGGGTCTGGCTAACTTTGGATCCCCACCCTTTATAGCCAGGATGGCGTTCGCTAGACTCGGAGACAGTCAGATTCAGAGCGGATGACACCATGGAGGTTGCACGTTGAAGACTCTGACGACCTTCTGTGGATACCACCCATTGAAGAGGGATGATCCGATGTGGTGTGACCGAGTGAGCCATGGCAAGGATGTGTGGGCCATGCATCTTGACCAGGTTGGGAGGATCACTGTCCAGTGCATGAGTGTGTTGTGTCGTCAGCATGCTCTGCACAACGATGCTATGGCACACTTAACCAGGTTAGCTCAGACTACCAATACAACCCTCGATGACAGGGAGGTCTTCGTGGTTGATTTATCCTTTGAGTTGGTGGAGAAGGATCTTCAAATTGAGCAAATGGGTAACCACACCCGTGAGCTAGAGCAGCAAGTGGAGATTCAGAACCACACCATTGAGGTCCTAAAGAATCAACTCCACGACGTACAGGTGGAACTAGATAAGGCCAATGCTCATTTGGAAATGCACCACCAGGAGATGCAGCAAGACACAGAGGGAGATGAGGATAGCAAGGAGGAGGAGGACCCCGAGGAGATTGAGCCGGCTTCTAGCCTAGACATTGCTCACTCTGGAGGACCCCTTCACCTGAGACTAGTGTTGCCTCTGCTCAGGGTTAGATGAGTTAGGAAGGAACATGTTAGGAAGATGTACACAACATAGCTTAGCTTTTGGGCACTACATGATGTACTAGGATAGAGAGATAAGTCTCTTGATATGATGTAACCCGAAAAACCTCTATGTTTAATGAAAAGAGATAGGCATTAAGTTTAAAAAATTGGTTCAAACTTTACCTTGTGCAATACTGAGTTTTGAGATTCAAAATAGATGAGATATTTGTATCTACTCTAAAATAATTAAGTCATTCTATAAACATGGATTTTTGAGTATAACAACAGGAAAATTGCTACCTTACAGATGGCAGGCAGAGCGCGCCGTGGACAAAATGAGCAAGTTCCCCCGCCAGCACCGCATGCTCCTACGATGCAGGAACTAATGGCTTAGCAGAATGAAATTCTGCGACAGTTGGTGCAGCGCCATCACCAGCTTCAATATTTTGGTGGTGGGTAACAAAAACGTCCGCAGGCAGCTGCCACTTACCAGGAGTTCCTTAGCACTCAACCACCGCTATTTACCAAGGTTGAGGATCCACTGGATGCTGTTGTGTGGCTCAGGGTTGTGGAGTCCAAGTTTCTCCTTCTCACAGGAGCTTGCCCTGATGCCGCCAAGACTTGTTTTTGCCACCCAACAACTCCGTGTACCCACAAGGACCTAGTGGGATCACTACCTCGCTATGCTTCCAGCTGACCATGTGGTGACTTGGGATGAGTTCAAGGCAGCCTTTAGGGGACATCATATCCCGGCTGGCATCATGGACCACAAGTTGAATGAGTTCCTGGCATTGACGTAAGGGACCCACATGATACTGCAGTATGCTCAAGCTTTCAACGATATATGCTAGTACGCTGGATACCACACCGACTCTGATGAGAAGAAAGGGGATAGATTCCAAAGGGGCCTCAGCACGAAGCTCCGAAAACATCCCAATACTGTCCGAGCAAATAGTTATAATGACCTGGTCAACCGGGCCATCTCTCAAGAGGATTGCATCCTGGCTCACCGGGTCGAAAAGAAGAGAAATACACCAATGACCGGATCTTCATCACAACCCCAATGATTTCGGATTGTTTTATACAACTAAAGTAGAGGATTTCAGCAGCAATTGGGAAGGTGGGTGATAAGGCCACCCCAACAGCAGCAAGCACCCGACCGCATTCTAGCACCTGCTCCAAGAAACAATCAACCTCAGCAGCAACCACAACAGTTATGACAGGTGACTAGAAACAAATGTTATGCTTGCAACAACGTAGGCCACTACGCTAAGGGTTGCCCATGCAATCAACCAAGACCCAGGATAGTTGCAGCTCTAGGCAAGGGCAAGAAGCAGAAAGTTCAAGTCAAGCAGCGAAGGCTAAACTTCACCACCCTAGAAGAGCTACCAGAAGGAGCACCCATCATGACTAGTACTTTCTCCGTTTTAAATCAACCAGCAATAATTCTATTTGACTCTGGTGCATCGCACAGTTTCATTAGTGCAAAATTCAGCATCAAATGTCAATTGCCTTTCTATCACACCAAAGGGGCTTATATGATAGCAACATCAGGGGGCAAGGTTGCAACTTATCAGCTAACCCATAGCGTACCTATCCAGCTGGGAAGTAAGGTTTGCAAGACCACCCTTCTCATCTTGGGGTAGAAAATGTGGATATCATTTTGGGGACTGACTGGATGACCTAGCACCGAGTGTTAACGGATGTCACTAATCGCGCCATTGAAATCCGTTCGCCAACTTGTGGAGAACTTACCTTGTACTTACCTAGCTAAGGGAACACCTGATCATGCGCATTTTCTCTGATAGAACTGTCCCTGAAGAAAATCCCAGTGGTATGTGAGTACGCAGATGTCTTCCTAGATGAGTTGCCTAGAATGCCACCGGACTGAGGCATAGAGTTTGCCATAGAATTGCAACCAGGTACCACACCTATCTCTAAGAGGCCCTACAGAATGCCACCAACCGAACTAGCAAAATTAAAGAAGCAGTTGCAAGATGTGCTGGATAAAGGATTCATCCGCCCAAGTACTTCACCTTGGCGATGTCCAGCCTTGTTCATGAAAAAGGAAGACGAGAGCCTAAGGTTGTGCATAGATTACCACCCTCTCGATGACTATCAAGAATAAGTATCATTTGCCTCGTATTGATGTTCTTTTTGACCAACTAGTTGGAGCCGAGGTGTTTTCCAAGATAGATCTTGTAACACCCCGTCCACTCCCAGACCAGTGGTACTTACTCCTGGTAGCTCTCTAGGATCATATATTATCCCCACAAACCAACACGAGTCTTTTGTGCACACTTTGTCCTCGCTCATACGCACCCGAGAAAACTTTTCGGTCGGCTACCCATCCCAAATTGCTCCAAGCCAAGCACGCTTAACTTGGAGTTTCTTTCGAGATAAGCTTCCAAAAAAGAAGATGCACCTTGTTGGTATGGATACTCTATTAATTCTATTAAGCATTGGGTCATGATATCACCATCCCAGGGGCCATGATATCATAGTCTAGCCCCCTTAGAAGACCGACGTCCTCGTCGAACAACCCCAATCCAGGAACCTCCCCACTTGGCCACGTCTGTGTGTCTAGTATCATCATATGCCATGCCATGTGACCACTCTAGGCCCACATACGCCATGCACAATATACCCAAACCCCTAACCCACACACGCCCGTGAAACCGCGAGGGTCGGCTCTGATACCACTTGTAACACCTCGTCCACTCCCAAACCAGTTGTACTTACTCCTAGCAGCTCTCTAGGATCATATATAGTCCCCATAGACCAACACGAGTCTTTTGTGCACACTTTGTCCTCACTCATGCGCACCCGATAAAACTTCCCGGTCGGTCACCCATCCCAAATTGCTCCAAGCCAAGCACACTTAACTTGGAGGTTCTTTTGCGATAGGCTTCTAAAAAAGAAGATGCACCTTGTTGGTATGGATACTCTATTAATTCTATTAAGTCTTGGGCTAGCATATCACCATCTTAGGGGCCATGATATCACAGATCTTCACTCCGGTTATCATCAAATCAAGATCCAGACGAGTGAAATTCCAAAGACGATCTTCTCAACCAGATATGGGCTCTATGAGTTTCTGGTGATGTCATTTGGATTGACCAATGCACCTGCATACTTCATGTACTTAATGAATTCAGTATTCATGCCTAAATTGGACAAGTTTATGGTGGTCTTCATTGACGACATCTTAGTGTACACAAGGAGTGAGGAGGAGCATGTCGGCCACCTGCACATGGTACTTCAATGTCTGCGAGACCACCGACTATACACAAAATTCTCAAAGTGTGATTTCTAGGTGAAGGAAATTAAATTCTTGGGAGATACCGTCTCACAAGAAGGTATTGTCGACGATCCAAACAAGGTGCATGAGGTAATGAATTGGAAGGCTCCTACCGTCGTCCGCCAGATTCAGAGTTTTCTAGGATTGGTTGGATACTATCGCCGATTCATTCTGAATTTCTCTAGGATCACCAAACCAATGACTGAATTGTTCAAGAAAGGAATAAAATTTGAGTGGTGTCAGAAATGTGAAGAGGCTTTCCACACTTTAAGGCAACATCGGACCACCGCACCAGTGTTAGCACAGTCTGACAATGCTAAGCCATTCGAAGTGTATTATGATGCTTCGGGCACTAGACTAGGTTGTGTTTACATGCAAGACAATCGAGTTATTGCCTATGCATCCCAAGCACTAAGGCCACATAAGCAGAATTATCCTACACATGATTTGGAGCTAGTAGCCATAGTCCATGCTTTAAAAATATGGAGACACTACTTGCTGGGAGCCCACTGTAACATCTACACCGATCACAAGAGCCTCAAGTATATTTTTACCCAGACTGACCTTAACATGAGACATAGAAGGTGGCTAGAATTAATCAAGTATAATTTAGAAGTGCACTACCATCTTAGAAAGGCTAACGTGGTAGCCGATGCACTAAGTCGGAAGGCACAATGCAATTGTTTTACCATGGATTCTCGTGTCAACACATTGTGCGATGAGTTGAATAAGCTGAAGATAGAAGTGGTTCCTTTTGCCACCTTGGATTTCATCTCCATTGAACCAACATTGCTAGACCAAATTGTTATGGCCCAGCTCAGTGATAAAGGAGTGCTAATCATCAAGGAAATTGAAAGGGAATTAGGCTTACACCTAGTTCCTATATAATTTTGGTGGTTGAATTGCCCAACATAAATCTTTGGACTAACTAGTTTGCTCTAGTGCATAAGTTATACAGGTGCTAAAAGGTTCACACCCAGCCAATAAAAAGATCAAAGTTTTGGATTCAACAAAGGAGCAAAGTGGGAACCGAAGGCCCTCTGGTCTGGGAGCACCGGACTGTCCGGTGCACCACCGGACAGTGTCCGGTGCACCAGAGGACTCCAACTCAAACTCGCCACCTTCGGGAATTTCCAGAGGCGACTCCGCTATAATTCACCGGACTGTCCGGTGTACACCGGACAGTGTCTGGTGCGCCAAGGGAGGTCGGCCTCAGGAACTCCCCAGCTTCGGGAATCTCCAACGGCTAGTCCGCTATAATTCACCGGACTGTCCGGTGCGACTCCGGAGCAACGGCTATCTCCGCGCCAACGGCTCTCTGCCGCGCATTTAATGCGTGCTCTGCGCGCGCAGAAGGTAGGCGCGCCCATACTGGCACACCGGACAGCAAACAGTACCTGTCCGGTGTGCACCAGACACCCAGGCGGGCCCACAAGGCAGAAGCTCCAACGGTCAGAATCCAACGGCAGTGATGACATGGCAGGGGGCACCGGACTGTCCGGTGTGCACCGAACTGTCCGGTGCGCCATCAAATAGACAGCCTCCCAACGGCCACTTTTGGTGGTTGGGGCTATAAATACCCCAACCACCCCACCATTCATTGCATCCAAGTTTTCCACTTCCCAACTACTACAAGAGCTCTAGCATTCAATTCTAGACACACCAAGGAGATCGAATCCTCTCCAAATTCCACACAACGCCATAGTGACTAGAGAGAGTGATTTGCTTGTGTTCTTTCGAGCTCTTGCGCTTGGATTGCTTTCTTCTTTCTTGATCCTTTCTTTGCAATCAAACTCACTTGTAATTGAGGCAAGAGACACCAATCTTGTGGTGGTCCTTGCGGGAACTTTGTGTTCCAAGTGATTAAGAAGAGAAAGCTCACTCGATCCGTGGATCGTTTGAGAGAGGGAAGGGTTGAAAGAGACCCGGCCTTTGTGGCCTCCTCAACGGGGAGTAGGTTTGCAAGAACCGAACCTCGGTAAAACAAATCTCCGTGTCTAACTTGCTTATTCGCTTGGGATTTGTTTTCGCCTCTCTCGCGGACTCGTTTCTTTATTACTAACGCTAACCCGGCTTGTAGTTGTGTTTATATTTGTAAATTTCAGTTTCGCCCTATTCACCCCCCCCTCTAGGCGACTATCAATTGGTATCAGAGCCCGGTTCTTCATTAGAGCCTAACCGCTCGAAGTGATGTCGGGAGATCACGCCAAGAAGGAGATGGAAACCGGCGAAAAGCCCACTACAAGCTACGGGAGCACTTCATCGGAAGAGTCCCGCACCAAGAGGAGGGAGAAGAAGAAGATCTCCTCCAACAAAGGGAAGGAGAAGAAATCTTCTTCTCACCACAAAGAGAAGAAGGAAAAATCTTCTTCCCACAAGCCGCATCGGAGCGGGGACAAACAAAAGAGGATGAGGAAAGTGGTCTACTACGAGACCGACACTTCATCAACATCGACCTCCGGCTCCGACGCGCCCTCCGTAACTTCTAAACGCCAAGAGCGTAAGAAGTTTAGTAAGATCCCCCTACACTACCCTCGCATTTCTAAACATGCACCTTTACTTTCCGTCCCATTAGGCAAACCACCAACTTTTGATGGTGAAGATTATGCTAGGTGGAGTGATTTAATGCGATTTCATCTAACCTCACTCCACAAAAGTATATGGGATGTTGTTGAGTTTGGTGCACAGGTACCATCCGTAGGGGATAAGGATTATGATGAGGATGAGGTGGCCCAAATCGAGCACTTCAACTCTCAAGCGACAACGATACTCCTCGCCTCTTTAAGTAGAGAGGAGTATAACAAAGTGCAAGGGTTGAAGAGCGCCAAGGAGGTTTGGGATGTGCTCAAAACCGCGCACGAGGGAGATGAGCTCACCAAGATCACCAAGCGGGAAACGATCGAGGGGGAGCTCGGTCGGTTCCGACTTCGCAAAGGGGAGGAGCCACAACACATGTACAACCGGCTCAAGACCTTGGTGAACCAAGTGCGCAACCTCGGGAGCATAAAGTGGGACGACCACGAGGTGGTTAAGGTTATTCTAAGATCACTCATTTTCCTTAACCCTACTCAAGTTCAATTAATTCGTGGTAATCCTAGATATACTAAAATGACCCCCGAGGAAGTTATCGGGCATTTTGTAAGTTTTGAGTGCATGATCGAAGGCTCGAGAAAGATCAACGAGCTTGACGAACCCACCACATCCGAAGCTCAACCCGTCGCATTCAAGGCGACGGAGGAAAAGACGGAGGAGGCTACACCAAGTCGACAACCAATAGACGCCTCCAAGCTTGACAATGAGGAGATGGCGCTCGTCATCAAGAGCTTCTGCCAAATCCTCAAACAAAGGAGAGGGAAAGACTACAAGTCCCGCTCCAAGAAAGTTTGCTACAAGTGTGGTAAGCCCGGTCATTTTATTGCTAAATGTCCTATATCAAGTGACAGTGACCGAGGCGACGACAAGAAGGGGAGAAGAAAGGAGAAGAAGAGGTACTACAAGAAGAAGGGCGGCGATGCCCATGTTTGTCGGGAATGGGATTCCGACGAAAGCTCAAGCGACTCCTCCGACGACGAGGACGCCACCAACATCGCCGTCACCAAGGGACTTCTCTTCCCCAACGTCGGCCACAAGTGCCTCATGGCAAAGGACGGCAAAAGGAAGAAGGTAAAATCAAGATCCTCCACTAAATATGAAACCTCTAGTGATGAAAATGCTAGTGATGAGGAGGATAACTTGCGTACCCTTTTTGCCAATCTTAACATGGAACAAAAAGAAAAATTAAATGAATTAATTAGTGCTATTCATGAAAAGGATGACCTTTTGGATTCCCAAGAGGATTGTCTAATTAAAGAAAACAATAAACATGTTAAGGTTAAAAATGCTTATGCTCTAGAAATTGAGAAATGTGAAAAATTATCTAGTGAGCTAAGCACTTGCCGTGAGATGATTGACAACCTTAGACATGAAAATGCTAGTTTAAATGCTAAGGTTGATTCACATGTTTGTAATGTTTCAATTCCCAATCCTAGAGATAATAATAATGATTTGCTTGCTAGGATTGAAGAATTAAACATTTCTCTTGCTAGCCTTAGAAATGAAAATGAAAACTTGCTTGCTAAGGCTAAAGATTTTGATGTTTGCAAAGTTACAATTTCCGATCTTAGAGATAAAAATGATATTCTACATGCTAAGATTGTTGAACTTAATTCTTGCAAACCCTCTACATCTATCATTGAGCATGTATCTATTTGCACTAGATGTAGAGATATTGATGTTAATGCTATTCATGATCATATGGCTTTAATTAAACAACAAAATGATCATATAGCAAAACTAGATGCTAAAATTGCCGAGCACAACTTAGAAAATGAGAAATTTAAATTTGCTCGTAGCATGCTTTATAATGGGAGACGCCCGGGCATCAAGGATGACATTGGCTTCCAAAGGGGAGACAATGTCAAAATTAGTGCCCCTCCTAAAAAATTATCTAACTTTGTTAAGGGCAAGGCTCCCATGCCTCAGGATAACGAGGGTTACATTTTGTACCCTGCCGGTTATCCCGAGAGCAAAATTAGGAGAATTCATTCTAGGAAGTCTCACTCTGGCCCTAATCATGCTTTTATGTATAAGGGTGAGACATCTAGTTCTAGGCAACCAACCCGTGCTAAGTTACCTAAGAAAACTCCTAGTGCATCAAATGAGCATAACATTTCATTTAAGACTTTTGATGCATCCTATGTTTTGACTAACAAATCCGGC
Organism: Zea mays; assembly: GCF_902167145.1. Taxonomy (NCBI): domain Eukaryota; kingdom Viridiplantae; phylum Streptophyta; class Magnoliopsida; order Poales; family Poaceae; genus Zea; species Zea mays. Next base: position 44,001,812 of record NC_050102.1, read on the forward strand.
AAGGTAGTTGCCAAGTATGTTGGGGGCAAGCACAAGGGGTCAAAGACTTGTGTTTGGGTACCCAAAGTTCTTGTGTCTAATGCCAAAGGACCCAAAACCATTTGGGTACCTAAAGTCAAGAACTAAATTTGTTTTGTAGGTTTATGCATCCGGGGGCTCAAGTTGGATACTCGACAGCGGGTGCACAAACCACATGACTGGGGAGAAAAAGATGTTTCCTCATATGAGAAAAACCAAGATCCCCAAAGAGCGATCACATTCGGGGATGGAAATCAAGGTTTGGTCAAAGGTTTGGGTAAAATTGCTATATCTCCTGACCATTCCATTTCAAATGTTTTTCTTGTTGATTCTTTAGATTACAACTTGCTTTCTGTATCTCAATTATGTCAAATGGGCTACAACTGTCTATTCACTGATGTTGGTGTCACTGTCTTTAGAAGAAGTGATGATTCAATAGCATTTAAGGGAGTGTTAGAGGGTCAGCTATACTTGGTAGATTTTGATAGAGCTGAACTCGACACTTGCTTAATTGCTAAGACTAACATGGGTTGGCTCTGGCACCGCCGACTAGCCCATGTTGGGATGAAGAATCTTCATAAGCTTCTAAAGGGAGAGCACATTTTAGGACTAACAAATGTTCATTTTGAGAAAGACAGAATTTGTAGCGCATGCCAAGCAGGGAAGCAAGTTGGCACTCATCATCCGCATAAAAACATAATGACGACCGACAGGCCACTGGAGCTCCTACACATGGATCTATTCGGCCCGATCGCTTACATAAGCATCGGCGGGAGTAAGTACTGTCTAGTTATTGTGGATGATTATTCTCGCTTCACTTGGGTATTCTTTTTACAGGAAAAATCTCAAACCCAAGAGATCTTAAAGGGATTCTTGAGACGGGCTCAAAATGAGTTCGGCTTAAGGATCAAGAAAATTAGAAGCGACAACGGGACGGAGTTCAAGAACTCTCAAATTGAAGGCTTCCTTGAGGAGGAGGGCATCAAGCATGAGTTCTCTTCTCCGTACACACCTCAACAAAATGGTGTAGTGGAGAGGAAGAATAGAACTCTATTGGACATGGCAAGGACCATGCTTGATGAGTACAAGACTTCGGATCGGTTTTGGGCTGAGGCGGTCAACACCGCCTGCTACGCCATCAACCGGTTGTATCTACACCGAATTCTCAAGAAGACATCATATGAACTCCTAACCGGTAAAAAGTCCAACATTTCATATTTTAGAGTTTTTGGTAGCAAATGCTTTATTCTTGTTAAAAGAGGTAGAAAATCTAAATTTGCTCCTAAAACTGTAGAAGGCTTTTTACTTGGTTATGACTCAAACACAAGGGCATATAGGGTCTTTAACAAGTCCACTGGACTAGTTGAAGTCTCATGTGACGTTGTGTTTGATGAAACTAACGGCTCTCAAGTAGAGCAAGTTGATCTTGATGAGATAGGTGAAGAAGAGGCTCTGTGCATCGCGCTAAGAAACATGTCCATTGGGGATGTGTGTCCTAAGGAAAACGAAGAGCCTCCAAATGAACAAGATCAACCATCCTCCTCCATGCAAGCATCTCCACCAACTCAAAATGAGGATGAGGCTCAAGTTGATGAAAAAGAAGATCAATCAAATAAGCCATCTCAAGATGACGGCATAGATCAAGGGGGAGATACAAATGATCAAGACAAGGAGGATGAAGAGCAAAGACCACCACACCCAAGAGTCCATCAAGCAATCCAACGAGATCACCCCGTCGACACCATCCTCGACGACATTCATAAGGGGGTAACCACTAGATCTCGTATTGCACATTTTTGTGAACATTACTCGTTTGTTTCCTCTATTGAGCCACACAGGGTAGAGGAAGCACTTCAAGATTCGGATTGGGTGGTGGCAATGCAAGAGGAGCTCAACAACTTCACTAGGAATGAGGTATGGCATTTAGTTCCACGTCCTAACCAAAATGTTGTAGGAACCAAATGGGTCTTCCGCAACAAGCAAGATGAGCATGGTGTGGTGACAAGGAACAAAGCTCGACTTGTGGCCAAGGGATACTCCCAAGTCGAAGGTTTGGATTTCGGTGAAACCTATGCACCCGTAGCTAGGCTTGAGTCAATTCGCATTTTATTGGCCTATGCTACTTACCATGGCTTTAAGCTTTATCAAATGGACGTGAAAAGTGCCTTCCTCAATGGACCAATCAAGGAAGAGGTCTATGTTGAGCAACCTCCCGGCTTTGAAGACAGTGAGTACCCTAACCATGTCTATAAGCTCTCTAAGGCGCTTTATGGGCTCAAGCAAGCCCCAAGAGCATGGTATGAATGCCTTAGAGATTTCCTTATTGCTAATGGCTTCAAAGTCGGAAAGGCCGATCCTACACTCTTTACTAAAACTCTTGAAAATGACTTGTTTGTATGCCAAATTTATGTTGATGATATTATATTTGGGTCTACTAACGAGTCTACATGTGAAGAGTTTAGTAGGATCATGACACAAAAGTTTGAGATGTCTATGATGGGGGAGTTGAAGTATTTCTTAGGATTCCAAGTGAAGCAACTCCAAGAGGGCACCTTCATCAGCCAAACGAAGTACACTCAAGACATTCTAACCAAGTTTGGGATGAAGGATGCCAAACCCATCAAGACACCCATGGGAACTAATGGGCATCTCGACCTCGACACGGGAGGTAAGTCCGTGGATCAAAAGGTATACCGGTCGATGATAGGTTCTTTACTATATTTATGTGCATCTCGACCGGATATTATGCTTTCCGTGTGCATGTGTGCAAGATTCCAAGCCGACCCTAAGGAAGCTCACCTTACGACCGTAAAACGAATCTTGAGATATTTGGCTTATACTCCTAAGTTTGGGCTTTGGTATCCTAGGGGATCCACATTTGATTTGATTGGTTATTCGGATGCCGATTGGGCGGGGTGCAAAATCAATAGGAAGAGCACATCGGGGACTTGCCAGTTCTTGGGAAGATCCTTGGTGTCTTGGGCTTCAAAGAAGCAAAATTCGGTCGCTCTTTCCACCGCCGAAGCCGAGTATATTGCCGCAGGCCATTGTTGCGCGCAATTGCTTTGGATGAGGCAAACCCTGCGGGACTACGGTTACAAATTAACCAAAGTCCCTTTGCTATGTGATAATGAGAGTGCAATCAAAATGGCCGACAATCCCGTCGAGCATAGCCGCACTAAGCACATAGCCATTCGGTATCACTTTTTAAGGGATCACCAACAAAAGGGAGATATCGAGATTTCTTACATTAATACTAAAGAACAATTAGCCGATATCTTTACCAAGCCTCTTGATGAACAATCTTTTAACAAACTTAGGCATGAGCTCAATATTCTTGATTCTAGGAACTTCTTTTGTTAAAATTGCACACATTGCTTTTTTTTATATACCTTTGATCATGTCTCTTTTATATGCTATGACTAATGTGTTTTCAAGTCTATTTCAAACCAAGTCATAGGTATATTGAAAGGGAATTGGAGTCTTCGGCGAAGACAAAGGCTTCCACTCCGTAACTCATACTTCGCCATCACTCCAAGCAACTCTCTATTCTTTGGGGAGAAATGAGCATCAAAGAAAAGGACTTCGTCTTTGGGAGAGAGTAAGATCCCAAAGCTAAAGGACCGGACTTCGCCTTTGGTATAATCTTAACTCATTTATTTATGACCAAAGGGGAAGATAGCACTTCGAGGGCTCTAATGATTCCGTTTTTGGCGATTCATGCCAAAAAGGGGGAGAAATGAGCCCAAAGCAAAAGGACCGCACCACCACCACCAATTTCAAAAACTTAGTGATTGAATATTTTCAATTGGTATCTTATTGTGTTCAAAAGGGGGGAGAAAGTAGTATTTCAAAATGATATATCAAAACCCTCTTGAACACTAAGAGGAGAATCTCATTTAGGGGGAGTTTTGTCCAGTCAAAGGAAAAGCATTTGAAACAAAGGGAGAAAATTTCAAATCTTGAAAATGCTTTGCAAAATTCTTATTCACTACCTTTGACTATTTGCAAAAGAAATTTGAAAAGGATTTACAAAAGAGTTTGCAAAAACAAAACATGTGGTGCAAACGTGGTCCAAAATGTTATATAAGAGAGAAACAATCCATGCATATCTTGTAAGTATTTATATTGGCTCAAATTCCAAGCAACCTTTGCACTTACATTATGCAAACTAGTTCAATTATGCACTTCTATATTTGCTTTGGTTTGTGTTGGCATCAATCACCAAAAAGGGGGAGATTGAAAGGGAATTAGGCTTACACCTAGTTCCTATATAATTTTGGTGGTTGAATTGCCCAACATAAATCTTTGGACTAACTAGTTTGCTCTAGTGCATAAGTTATACAGGTGCTAAAAGGTTCACACTCAGCCAATAAAAAGATCAAAGTTTTGGATTCAACAAAGGAGCAAAGTGGGAACCGAAGGCCCTCTGGTCTGGGAGCACCGGACTGTCCGGTGCACCACCGGACAGTGTCCGGTGCACCAGAGGACTCCAACTCAAACTCGCCACCTTCGGGAATTTCCAGAGGCGACTCCGCTATAATTCACCGGACTGTCCGGTGTACACCGGACAGTGTCCGGTGCGCCAAGGGAGGTCGGCCTCAGGAACTCGCCAGCTTCGGGAATCTCCAACGGCTAGTCCGCTATAATTCACCGGACTGTCCGGTGTGCACCGGACTGTCCGGTGCGACTCCGGAGCAACGGCTATCTCCGCGCCAACGGCTATCTGCCGCGCATTTAATGCGCGCTCTGCGCGCGCAGAAGGCAGGCGCGCCCATACTGGCACACCGGACAGCAAACAGTACCTGTCCGGTGTGCACCGGACGCCCAGGCGGGCCCACAAGGCAGAAGCTCCAACGGTCAGAATCCAACGACAGTGATGACGTGGCAGGGGGCACCGGACTGTCCGGTGTGCACCGGACTGTCCGGTGCGCCATCAAACAGACAGCCTCCCAACGGCCACTTTTGGTGGTTGGGGCTATAAATACCCCAACCACCCCACCATTCATTGCATCCAAGTTTTCCACTTCCCAACTACTACAAGAGCTCTAGCATTCAATTCTAGACACACCAAGGAGATCGAATCCTCTCCAAATTCCACACAACGCCATAGTGACTAGAGAGAGTGATTTGCTTGTGTTCTTTCGAGCTCTTGCGCTTGGATTGCTTTCTTCTTTCTTGATCCTTTCTTTGCAATCAAACTCACTTGTAATTGAGGCAAGAGACACCAATCTTGTGGTGGTCCTTGCGGGAACTTTGTGTTCCAAGTGATTAAGAAGAGAAAGCTCACTCGATCCGTGGATCGTTTGAGAGAGGGAAGGGTTGAAAGAGACCCGGCCTTTGTGGCCTCCTCAACGGGGAGTAGGTTTGCAAGAACCGAACCTCGGTAAAACAAATCTCCGTGTCTCACTTGCTTATTTGCTTGGGATTTGTTTTTCGCCTCTCTCGCGGACTCGTTTCTTTATTACTAACGCTAACCCGGCTTGTAGTTGTGTTTATATTTGTAAATTTCAGTTTCGCCCTATTCACCCCCCCTCTAGGCGACTATCAGAAATGCTTAATCAAAAGATTAAAAAGTATAAGTGCTTTCGCTAGGACAGTAAGGGAACATTGTGGTTCGAAGACCGACTTGTAGTTCCCAAGAATGGAGAACTTGGAAGAAAATCCTAGACAAGGCTCACCTCTCCAAATTTTTGATACACCTGAGAAGCAACAAGATGTACCATGATCTAAAACCCCTATATTGGTGGACAAGGATGAAGAGGAAAACAACTAAGTATGTGTCCAAGTGGGACACCTATCAAAGGATCAAGGCAAGTCACCTAAAAGCAGCTAGTGCCTTGCAACCACTCCCAATACCTTCTTGGAAGTGAGATGATAATAGTATGGACTTTATTGTGGGATTGCCCAATACCTCTCGACACCATGATTCGATATGGGTAATTGTGGACAAACTGACCAAGACAACTCATTTTATACCAGTGCATTCCACCCTACGAACAGAAAACTATGCAGAGATCAACATCTACCGGGTAGTAAGACTACATGGAATACCCAAGACTATCATTTCTTATCGAGGAGCCCAATTCATAGCAAGATTTTGGGAACAACTGCAAGAATCATTAGGAACCAAGCTAATAAGAAGTTTGGCGTACCATCCGTAGACTGAAGGTCAAACCGAAACAGTGAACCAGATTCTTAAAGATATGTTGAGAGCCCGTGTGATCCATTATGGTAAAAACTGGGACAAATGTCTCTCCTTAGCAGAGTTCTAATACAACAACAACTATCAAGCTAGTATGGAAATGACACCCTTTGAAGCATTGTATGGAAGGAAGTGTTGAACACCCCTAAACTGGCCACAAGTCAGAAAAAGAGAAATGTTTGGACCCGATTTAGTACTTGAAGTCGAAGAGAAAGTAAAGATAATTAGAAAGAATCTAGAGGCTGCTCAAGCCAGGCAAAAGAGCAATCATGACAAAAGAAGAAAACCTCTACAGTTTGAAGTAGGAGATCACGTATATCTAAAGGTCTCACCAATAAAGGAGTGCAGAGATTCAAGATTAAGGGTAAATTAGCCCCTCGCTATATTGGACCTTATGAGATCACCGAAGCATGTGAACCAGTGGCATATAAGTTGAAACTATGAAACGCCCGGAATTTGGGGGTAGATTTTTCTTCTTCTTTTATACTCACCAAATTCAGGCGTTACTCTCTTTTCTCTTTCGTTTCCCTCCTTCCCAATTTCAAAGCAGTATAGCGACTGGTGTCCGTATTGCGTGTGAACAAAAACCTAAGTTAACATGAGTGTTGCATCATGCCGAGGCATATTTCTTGTCTGATGTCATGTTTTATCGCGTGTTTTGCTTAGTTTCATTTCGGATTTCGTTTCGTGATTGGTTTCCGATCTGTGGTTGTGCGTGTCGTGGGATTTTGACCCGCGACGCGACCCGGCCCGGCCCGGCCTGGCCCAGCTTGGCCCAACCCTAGATCGCGCGCCCCTAGCACCCTGCCCCTCCCCATGCACGCCCCCCTCCCCTTGTCTCTCCTCCCCTCATTCAATTCTCCCACGCACAACTCCCTCACTCTCTCCCATCTCTCTCTTCCCCGTTGTGCCCTAGGTTTTGGAGACGATGATCGCCGGATTTGGACCCCGAGGTGAGCTCCCCTCCCCTCTCCCTCCCTCTCCCTCTCTCTCCCTTCCCCCTCCCCTTTCTTCTTCCCTGCGCGCCCCCTGCAGCCCCATCGCGCGCCCCCTGCGGCCTCGTCGCGCGCCCCCGCGCCCCGCGGTCTTGTCGCGTGCCCGGCGGCCCCGCGCCCAGCACCCCATGCCCGGCGGCCCCGTTCCCGGCGCCTCGCGCCCCGGTGGCCCCGCGCCCCCGTGGCCCCTGCGCCCTCGCCCGGCCCCGCGTCCCCGGCGGCTCGCGCCCCGGCGGCCGTGCCCTCTCCCCCGGCGTGGCTCGCGTGCCCCGGCGCGCGCCGCGCATTCCCGCGCACGTGACTGTGGTTACGCGATGTTTAACTTTTGGTTTATTCAATTTTAAATTTGGTTTAGTCGATGTATTGCGTCGCGCGCTTCGCCGCACGACGATCCATTTAAATTCACCTTTATTCATGTGTTGCGTCGTTCTCTTTGTCGCGTGACGATCCACTCTAATTTCAGATTATTTAATGTGTGGCGTCGCGCGTCCAGTCGCGCTACGCTTTGTTTTAAATTTAGTTTGGATGGCGTATGCCGTCGTGCGCTTCATCGCTCGACACTTGACGTTATTTTCATAATTAGTTCAAGTGTCTCATGGCACGCTCCATCACGCGACGAGTCGATTTATTCTTAATTCAGTCTAAGTGTTGCGTCGCGCGTTTCATGCGCGACAATCCTTTTAAAATTTACTTTGATCTGTTTATAATGATTAAACATGGAACATGACTTTACCCTATGCATAACGTGATGGCCAAATTAATACCATTCTGTTTAGACAATTATTTTGATTTATAATCGTGTGATGTGATCGCTCTTCGTCCGTAGCCTCGACCGCTACTCTCTCTTTCTTCGACCGTAGCGGCAAACCCCCAGTCGGCTGCCTGTGAAGGCCGTGTGTATCTACGTTTCTTTTCCACACTTTGATAATTGTTAAAGACTATGTGGATGTCTCGGACACCATGATGTAATTGACGATTATACCTTCTTTTATGTTATTATTTGAGCACTGTGTGATGATGTCCAATTATGTAACTGCTGGGTACGTGAATTGCTGATCCTGGCACGTATATGGTTCGCATTCGGTTTGCCTTCTAAAACTGGGTGTGACGTAGGTGGTATCAAAGCCGTGCTGACTGTAGGACTGCTAACCTAGAGTAGAATGGTCGCTCTAAGGATTATAGACCTCTATTATCACCTTGACTTTGGTATTCCTTCAAAAGTTGGTCATATCGACCAAATCTATGTTCTACTATATATATTATACCTTGCTGAAAATTTTGTTTTATTCTAATTCCTAATTTTTTATGGTTTACTTGCTGGTCATACTAGTTCTGTTCTCACTCTTATGCTTATGGTGTCTTTTGTAGATGGCTCGTCTTAGCCACACTACATGGAAGTCAGTCATTCCTTTCTTGCCTTCTCATCTCGCGGAGCGTCCGCTTTGCCGTCCGGTGACTGGTCAGTCTAGCCATTTGGAGAGGCTGCACCACCGCCTGCACGAGGAGCAGGAGCGTCGGCGATAGGAGATGGAGCAACAGGGCTCTTCTTTCTCGCTCCAGCAGGAGATAGAGTTTGTGAGGAGCTGCTCCCCTGTGACCCCACTAGAGGCGCCCCCTGCAACACCACTGGGCGTCCCGACCACTGGAGTAGCTGTTGGAGGAGACCCCGACGATGGAGGCGATGACAGCAGCTCGAGCCACATCACCGACCTTTCAGAGGAGCAGGAGCCAGAGGGATGGGTTGCTCGACCCATCACTCGTGATGCCGCTCGCGGGTGTCACTTTCACGATGCGCTCGACACCTTGCTACGCCAGGCACTTGACCGGCGTACCTAGTCTATCGAGTATCGCTGTGTTGTCTTCCAGCATAGTCGCGGGGTTTACCCGGACCGCTGGGAGGCGACTTGTTTGGTGCGCCGTCCGGAGAACAGTCTCCAGGGTGCGGAGGTCTGCTCAGAGCACTACTCTATTTCTGAGCGGGACTCAGCTGAGGCGGCCATGCAAGATGCCGCTCGGCATGCGCTTTCGCACTACTGCTCAGTGTTCGGTGGGGTGGCCGATGGTCTTAACCTAAGGTATTACCCCCGCCGTCCATCGGGCAGCATAGGAGGCGTAGTTGTCTCACCTGTCGGTGAGGACAATCCTAGGTTGAGTAGCACAGTCAACCTAGCCGCCGTGCTAAACACGGAGTTGGACCATGCTTTAGATGAGCTGAGTAGGGCTCGTGCTAAAATCGCCCAGTTGCGAGCTGAGCGCGCGGAGCATCGTCACCTAGAGGATGGCTCCCCCGCTCCCGTCGGGACTCAGCACCCATACCGCTCACCTCAGCGTGGACACCATGCTTATGGTAACCCCGACTGCAGGACCCAGATAAATTTAGAACCATAGATCGTCAGCGTCGGATCTTGTAATTAATGCTTAAAAATAGAAGTTATAGTCTTAGTCTTAGTCTTACTCTTAGTTAGTCTTAGTTAGACAGGGTAGTTTGCTTATCCTGTGTTTTTATGATTGTCATGATGAACTGTGATGGATTTGGATCTTTGTATCCCCCTGCACTTTGGTTTACTTGTTAAATGTTAATAAAATTAGTTATCTAGTTGGGAAGCCCTTTTATTCTACTTTCCTCTTTATCTGAGAAGTTGTTTCCTGTGTTGGGAGTCAGTGAAGATGCTTATCTGCTCAGTACTATGGAAGGATTCAATACTCTTTTCTTATGCTGCAAGTTGCAAGATCAGTTCTGATGTGTGATTGCATTCTGCAGATATCAGACAACATGCGTAGAGGAGGAAGGCGTGCTCAGCAGGAGCAGGCAGCACCGCAGGATGAGGCACCCCAACAGCAGCTGCCACCACCGCCCCTGATGACTATCGAGCAGATGTTCCTAATGCAGACTCAGGCGGTTCAAGCCATTGGTCAGACTCTGACCGCTATGCAGCAGCATCATCATTAGCATTAGCCCCCACCTCAGCCTCAGATGACAGAGACAAGCGTGTTGAATTCATGAGAGGTCATCCCCCAGTGTTCGCTCACTCTTCTGACCCCATGGATGCTGAAGATTAGCTATGTACTGTGGAGCGGGAGTTGCACACCGCTCAGTGTGACGACAGGGAGAAAGTTCTGTATGGTCCCCGTTTGTTGAGAGGAGCAGCTCAGTCTTGGTGGGAGTCCTACCTCGCCACCCATGCTAACCCCGACACTATCACCTAGGAGCGTGAAGATGATCTGATGGCTAAATATCCCGAACACTTTGCTAGCCAACCTTGAATCTCGAGGGCGAGATTCTTTTAAGGGGGATAGGTTTGTAATGCCCTGAATTTGGGGGTAGATTTTTTTCTTCTTTTATACTCACCAAATTCAGGCGTTACTCTCTTTTCTCTTTCATTTCGCTCCTTCTTCCCAATTTCAAAGTAGTATAGCGACTGGTGTCTGTATTGCGTGTGAACAAAAACCTAAGTTAACATGAGTGTTGCATCATGCCGAGGCATATTTCTTGTCTGATGTCGTGTTTTATCGCGTGTTTTGCTTAGTCTCATTTCGGATTTCGTTTCAAAATTGGTTTCCAATCTGTGGTTGTGCGTGTCGTGGGATTTTGACCCACGACGTGACCCAGCCCGGCCCGGCCTGACCCTAGCCCGCGCGCCCCTGGCGCCCTGCCCCTCCCCATGCGCGTGCCCCCTCCCCTTGTCTCTCCTCCCCTCATTCAATTCTCCCGCGCACAACTCCCTCTCTCTATCCCATCTCTCTTCCCCGTTGTGCCCTAGGTTTTGGAGACGGTGATCACCAGATTTGGACCCCGAGGTGAGCTCCCCTCTCCCTCCCTCTCCCTCTCCCTCTCTCTCTCTCCCTTCACCCTCCCCTTTCTTCTTCCCTGCGCGTCCCCTACAGCCCCGTCGCGCGCCCCCTGCAGCCCCGTCGCGCGCCGCCTGCGGCCTCGTCGCGCGGCCCCGCGCCCCGCTCCTCTGGCGGCTCGCCTGCGCCCCACGGCCTCGCGCCCGGCGGCCCCGCAGCCCACAGCTCCGCGCCCCTGCGGCCTCGTCGCGTGCCCCGCGGCCCCGCGGCCGGTGGCCTCGCGCCCCCGCGGCCCCCACGCCCTCGCCCGGGCCCACGTCCTTGGCGGCTCGCGCTCTGGCGGTCGTGCCCGCTCCCCCGGCGTGGCTCTCGTGCCTCGGCGCGCGCCGCGCATTCCCGCGCGCGTGACCATGGTTGCGCGATGTTTAACTTTTGGTTTATTCAGTTTTAAATTTGGTTTAGTTGATGTATTGCGTCGCGCGCTTCGCCGCGCGACGATCCATTTTAAATTCACCTTTATTCATGTGCTGCGTCGTGCACTTCGTCGCGTGACGATCCACTCTAATTTCAGATTATTTAATGTGTGGCGTCGTGCGTCTAGTCGCGCTACGCTTCATTTTAAATTCAGTTTGGATGGCGTATGCTGTCATGTGCTTCGTCGAACGGCACTTGACCTTATTTTCATAATAAGTTCAAGTGTCTCGTGGCGCGCTCCGTCACGCGACGAGTCGATTTATTCTTAATTCAGTCTAAGTGTTGTGTCGCGCGTTTCGCCGCACAACAATCCTTTTAAAATTTACTTTGATCTGTTTATAATGATTAAACATGGAACATGACTTTACCCTATGCATAATGTGATGGCCAAATTAATACCATTCTGTTTAGATGATTATTTTGATTTATAATCGTGTGACGTGATCGCTCTTCGACCTTAGCTTCGACCGTTACTCTCTCTTTCTCACTTAGTCGTAGGTGTGAGCCCTGTGCCGAGTGTCTGTTTATTTATAACATTCTATTCTATGGTGTACTGTTCGTTTGTATTAAATGTGTGGAATGTATGTTTGAACTCGTATAGATAACTGTCAGTTGGTGGAGTCCGAAGGAGTTGCAAGTGAAGACCCTGAGCAGTAGTTGGTTGGTGAAGGCAAGTGTCCCTTGACCCATCTATGTCCTACTCATTCTTATAATTCACTCCCCACATTTACACAGTTTATACCTAAGGATTGACTAGCTTTTGTTTATCTTGTCCTTGTTTATCTATTCTGGTTGGGTTATTTTGGTTTAGCCATATGCTAGTGCTTCACATTAATCAATGAACATGATGAGATTATCTATGATATGCTGTTTTCCCTTTTGATTATGATGATATACTTGTGGCATTTATGGGGACTCGAGCTGTTTCTCGAGTGCCTCTCCGTAAGGACTGGTTCATTGGATGACCGCCCGGGAAAACAGTGCAACCATGAGGGTGGTATGGGACGCCCTTAGCTAAATATCTAGAGGAACTGGGGTGTAGTTCGCTTCTCCGTTGTGCCATTAATGGGGCTCTGTGTATGCGGCTCGCTCTGCCAAGGTTGGTTCGCCCCTTGGGGAGGAGTGTGGTGCATTTAGGAAACCTAACGTGGCTACAGCCTCAGCGAATCTTTGTAAAGGCTACGTAGTGAAACCTTGCATGTTCACCTTGGTAGTGTTTAAGGGTTTGATCGGCCCGAGGCAAGAGGGAATCACGGCTTGTGGGTAAAGTGCGCAACCTCTGCAAAGTGTTATGAAACTGATATATCAGCCATGCTCGCGGTTATGAGCGGCCAAGGGAGCTCCATTGATTAGAGATACTTTGATCAGAGATGTTTGGTTTACAGGTGGTGATGAGGATGATGGTTTTGGTTATGACTATGGTAATGGTAAGTGGTATTCTTTCCGTTTGGAAAGGGTACATTGGGTTAATAATTTGGGCTAATGCTAAAACCTGGCTTTCTACTAGTAATAATAACCTGACCAACTAAAAGCAACTGCTTGACTAAACTCCCCATAAAGCTAGTCCACTACAGCCAAACGAGACATATTGCTGAGTATGTTGATGTGTACTCACCCTTGCTTTACACACCAAACCCCCCGGTTGTCCGCGTTGCAACCACTGCTCAGTTGAAGATGAAGTCGTGGAGGAGGACTTCTAGGAGTTCCAAGAGTACGATGAGTTCTAGGCGTGGGTTAGCGACAAACCCCCAGTCGGCTGCCTGTGAAGGCCTTGTGTATCTACGTTTCTTTTCCGCACTTTGATAATTGTTAAAGACTATGTGGATGTCTCGGACATCATGATGTAATCGACTATTATACCTTCTTTTATGTTATTATTTGAGCACTGTGTGATGATGTCCAGTTATGTAACTGCTGTGTACGTGAATTGCTGATCCTGGCATGTACATGGTTTGCTTTCGGTTTGCCTTCTAAAACCGGGTGTGACAAACTACCACCAAATATGTCTACAATACATGATGTGTTCCATGTCTCTCAATTGAAGAAGTGTGTTCGGGTAGCGATGGAAGTCTTGATTGAACCTGAAGTGGAAATAGAACCCGACCTATCCTACCAAGAACACCTTGTCAAGATCATAGATTGCAAGGAAAGATCCACTCGCAAGAAGGCAATCAGGATGTACAAAATCTAATGGAGTAATCACACGGGGGAAGAAGCCACATGGGAGATTGAGGACTATCTGAGAAAGAACTACCCTGATTTCCTACCAAAAGATGTTGGTACGTAACCATACCCCAACACACCCTACCTTCTGACTCAAGATATAATAATAATACCCTTGATGAGATAAGCAATAAATCGTGGAACTAAGTGTAGTAGGGCTTCCTTCTAAAGTTGCAAAGAGGATAACATTCGAAGAGCCAGTTTTCTCAAGACCACAAAATAGGTGTACCACTCTATTCAAGCAGTAGTTGCCTACATCCTCACCCATGAGGATCCTCACTCAAATCTCGGGATGAGATTCTTTTAGGGGGACAGGGATGTAACACCCCATGTGTTACTGAGGGATTCTACTCAGCACTCTCACTAAAATCCCATTATCTCATGTGGGATTAGTTTGAGCAAAGACACCAAACTTGAGAACCAAGATCCTAATTTAGTAATAATCATCTTAGGAAACCTTTCTTAGCCACCTCATGATCATCAAGGGGAGAAAGTAACCAAACCCTGAATTTTCCCACCCTTAAGCAAATAGAGCACCAAAAGAAATCAAGTGTTATTTGAATCACACTATTATAACTTGGACCATTAACATTAAAGGTAGCACATCAAATTATCTACAAAAGTTAGAAGTATAACACCACAAAAAGGTTGGCTAAAATTCCCAAACAAGCTATACCAAGGGAAGAAGTAAATGAAAAATTCAGAATAACCTTATTCTGAAAAATCAGACTCTAATCAGAACATCCCCATGTTCATTAAGATCTAGACCTTAAAACAAGTGACCCCAATTGACAAAATCATGCCTAACTAACTACCCTAACACATACTAGAAGATGGAATTGGGACTTGATGTCTAGATAAGACAAAACAAAGGGTTTCTCTCAGTTTTACCCCCTCCGACAGACTGGACTTACGACTGAGATAACTATGTACTTCTGACACGAAACCCTTGGGGTTCTACACCAAAGTGGCAGAGTGAAGAGAGAAGAGATCATATGAGCGGATTTTGCCCAAATTCGATCGGATTCATGACCTATGGGATTTGAAAATTACTAACGCAACGAGCCAATTGTTCGGCCGCAGATCTGAGCCACAGAGCACGCCATTGGCTGTTCCACGCGCGCCAACCAGCGCCCACGTTCGTGCCCTGCACCATGGTTGGGCAACGCAGCATCGACTGCACACCCTCGCCTATAAATCTTGCCCCGCGCTCGGACACTTCTCCTCGACCGTTGTCGAGCCAACCTCGCCGGGATTTCACCACAGCAGAGAGCGCCACTGGCCGCCCTTGTTGCCCGAGCCCGACCACCGTGGTCCGGCTATCACAACCACCCTTCAATTGAGCAAACTCCATAGTTAGCTTGCTTGGGTTGTGGGGAAGCTTCTCGGCCAGCCCCCTCACCCTCTACTCCCCTCCAGCTGCGTGCCACCGCTCGCCGGACTTCATACACCCGCTAGTGATCGTGGCTAGCGCCATCCAGTACACCGCCGCCCAATTCCTTGCACCAGCAGCATCACCGACCTCCAGTGAAGCTCCTCAGCCAGTGGAATGAAGCCCTACCACCATCGTTGATTGGAATTTGGATCCGCCACTGACCACCACCACCTGCGCACGAGGACCGAGCAACTCCGACCATCACTGGCACGACCCGACCATCGACTTGATCGCCGAAGCCTCCCCGACCT